>NW_028270144.1:121385340-121985340 GCF_037043375.1 Chiloscyllium plagiosum | reverse complement strand
AACAGATTGGTCCTTTATTCATTATAGTCTAGAACAATGAGGGGCCATCTTACTCTCAGAGTCACAGAGTCATACAGCACGGAAACAGACCCTTCGGTCCAACCAGTCCATGTCGACCATAATCCCAAACTAAACTAGTTCCACCAGCCTGCTCCTGGCCCATCTCCCTCCAAGGCGAAAGTGAGGACTGCAGATGCTGGAGATTAGAGTCAAGAGTGTGGTGCTGGAAAAGCACAGCAGGGTCAGGCAGCATCCGAGGAGCAGGAGAATTGATGTTTCAGGCAAAGGCCCTATCCCTCCAAGCCTTTCCTAATCATGCACTTATCCAAATGTCTTTTAAACATTGTAACTGTACCCACATCCACTGCTTCCACAGGAAGCTTATTCCACATGCGACCCACTCTCTGTGTAAAAAAGATGCCCTTTGTGCCTTTTTAAAATCTTACTCCTCTCAACTTAAAAATACGCCCCCTAGTCTTGAAATCCTGTACCGTAGGGAAAAGACACCTGCCATTCACTAAATCTATGGCCATCATGAGTTTATAAACCCCTCAACCTTCTACACCAGTGAAAAGGTCCCAGCATATCCAGTCTCCCCCTATACCTCAAACCGTCCATTCCCGGCAACATTCTGATAAATCTATTCTGAACCCTTTCCAGCTTAATGGCATCCTTCGTCTACTGAAACATACAAGAGTCTGATGGGGCTTGACAGGGTAGATGTTGAGAAGATGTTTCCACTGAGGAGTGGAATCTTGAACTAGAGGGCACAGTTACAGAATAAGGGGCCATTATTTGAAAACTGAGATGTGAGGTATGAAAGACGATATTAACTGTCGAAGAATTCTCTGCTCTGGACGGTTGTGGAGGCTATATGAATGAAAGCATTTAAAATGGATGTAGAATTATCAAGGGGGTGTTGAGGAGTTGGCACAAAAGAGGAGTTGAGGCTTTGGACAGATCAGTTGTGATCTTTTTGGAAAGTGGTGCAGATTGAGGAGATGAATAACCTACTCCTGTTCCTACCTCCTTTGTTCTTCTGTTCTTCTGAATCCAATGACTCTCCTTCAGGACTCAAAGAGTTCTGAGGGAGAGCCAGTGGGTGTGAGATGTTAACGCTTTCTCTGCAGAAGCTGCCAGACCTGCTGAAGCTCTCCAGCGCTTTCAGTTTTTATTTTAATGCTCAGCGTCCGTGAGTTCCAATCCCACCACGACACCTGGTGGAATTGAAACTCAATGAATAAATATGGATTTGAAAGCTAGTTGAATGGACTCACAAACTCTTAACATTTGCCTGTACCAGTGTTTTTATTTTTGCCGCTGTTTACCTATTATTTGCTATCTATGCTACTTAATTCTGTGATCTGCCTGTATTGCTCACAAGACAAAGCTTCTCACTGTGTATCGGTACACGTGACAATAAATTCCATTCAATTCAGTTCAGTTCAATAATTGCAGTGATGGAAACTATAAGGCAATTATCGATTGTTGTGAAATTCCATCTTGTTTATTAAGTCCTTTAGAGAAGGAAATCTGCTCTCCTTACCTTCTCTGGCCAACATGTGACTCCAGACCACAACAATGTGGTTGACTCTTAATCCCCCTCTGAAATGGCCCAAACTAGACCCTCAGTTCAAGGGCAATTAGGAAGGGGAACAAACACAGGCCTTGTCCAGTGATGCCAATGTCTCACTCAAGAATTAGGAGAAAAAAACTCTTTCCAAGAGAACGTAGGACTCTTACATTGAAACAGTCTGGATTCGATCAGAGAATCATACAGGTTACAAAAGGCCCTTTGGCCCATCAAGTCTGTACTGTCAAAGCTACACTAAGCCATCTCTAAGCTGAATCCATTTCCCAGAGATGAAACATGGCTTCACTGTTATTTACATTGTAGACATCTACTCTTAACAGTTCAATTATTTAGCAATCTGAATGTGTAACCTCTGTGAAATAACTCCACGGAGGTCAGTATCCTTGTCACTAAGTCACCCTTTATTTACACGTGCACCGTACATGGGCTCTGACCAGCCATCACAGGGCCAGTCCCTGGAATGAGGAGGCTCTCTGAGTCTCTTTTATATATTTGTCAGCCGGAGCTCCCTGATTGGCCCAGGTTAACAGCCCGAATCAGGGATCTCATACTCAATGTAATGTTTGGTGACCTGCTTTCAAATCCCCGCAAAGCAGATGGTGGCATTTAAATGTTTGGAATTAAGAGTTTAGTGATGTTTGTTGGAAAAGCCCATCTGGTTCACTAATGTCCTTTAGGGAAGAAATCTGCCATCCTTACCTGGTCTGGCCTACATGTGACTCCAGGCCCACAGCAATGTGGTTGACTCTTAACTGCCCTCTGGGCAATTAGGGATGGGCAGTAAATGCTGCTGGTCAGCGATGCCTTCATCCTGTGAAAGAATGATAAAAAAAATTACTTGTAGAGTAACTATCTGCAGAGTTGCAGTCACTCCTTTAATTAAGTTGTTTATGTTCATTCCTTCATTACATTCGACCGCAGTTCAATCGTCTGGTCTGCCTTACATTGGCTGGTCGCAGCAGAAGTAGCCGTTACTAGCTAATATTGACTTTTCACGCCCCCTCAACTAAAACAGGGAAAATTACTACCTGCTGGTGGTGCTGGGTCCTGACTGTGATCCAATTGTCCTGGCTGGGAAATGCTGCCGTGTGAGCAATGTGTGAGAACAAATCTCAAGCCCTATGAGGCCACGCTCCGATTTGAGCTGTTGCTACTTGAGCCAAATGCTTGAGCCCAACTCTAAAGAAACCAGTGTGCCCTCCGAGACCTGAGGGGAAGGAATAGTGGTGAATGTTGATGACTTATTTCAGATTCATGTGCTGTCACTCTGACTATCTGCTTCAGGGCAGAGACATGGAAAAGAAGAGGATTCCATCAGATCCATGGTGAGGGCTAGTTGGGGGCAGCATGGTGGCTCAGTGGTTAGCACTGCTGCCTATCAGCACCAGGGTCCTAGGTTCGATTCCAGCCTTGGGTGACTGACTGTGTGGAGTTTGCACATTCTCCCCGTGACTGCGTGGGTTTCCTCCAGGTGCTCTGGTTTCCTCCCACAATCCAAAGGTGTGCAGTTAGGTGAATTGGCCGCGCTAAATTGCCCATAGTGTGAGGTGCATTAGTCAGAAGGAAATGGGTCTTGGTGGGTTACTCTTTGGAGGGTAGGTGTGGACTTGTTGGGCCGAAGGGCCTGTTTCTACACTGTAGGAAATCTAGTCTAGTTGGAACAAATGGCCCCTTTCCATACAACACATTGTCCTGAATTGCTGTCTGAGATACTTCGGGGTCTAAGTAGTCGGAAACAATAAAACCCAGCAACATGGCTGGACGAGGATAGTTGAAGGACAGAACGTTAAGTTCATTGGAGCTTGTTTGATTTTCCTTTGCAAGGACAGAGAGTAGTTTTCTTTGGGTTGGCTGCACAAATTGAACAGATTGTGCATCACCCGCAGACAGAGAGGTGTGAATCAGCTGAATAGCTTTTTCTTTATTTTTTATTAGAAATGTGGAAAATAGGAACAGTGAGTCGGCCATTTGACCCTTTGAATGTGTCCTGCCATTCAATATGCCAGGACCATTAGGAATAGGATTAGGCCATTCGGCCCTTTGAACCTGCTCTGCCATTCAATAGGATCATGGCTGATCCAACATTCCTCACCTTCACTTTCCTGCCTTTTCCTCCTTAACCCTTGATTCCCTACTGGCTGATCATCAGTACCATGTTCCCACTTTCTCCTTTGATCCCTCATCTCCTTCTCAAGGCCATTAAATATTTTGCCTCAACCCCTTTCTGTGTTAACAAATTCAAAGGCTCCCCACTCTCTGGGTGGAGAGGTTTCTCTTCAGCTCAGTCCGAACTGGCCTATCTCGTATCCTTAGACTGTGACCCTTGGTTTTGTACGCCCCCCTCATTGGGAGCATCCTTCCTGCATTTTACCCTGTCACATCCTGTGAGAATTTTATAGGTTTCTATGATATCCCCCGACCCTCGCCCATTCTTATAGTGAATATAGTCCTAACCGATCCAGTCTCCCTTCCTACGTCAGTCCTGCCATCCCAGGAATTGCCCGGGTAAATCTTTGTTGTACTCCCTCCATCGCCAGAACACCCCTCCGCTCACGGGGAGAGCAAAAGGATGTCGCTTTATGGAAAGAAAAGACTTGCATATTGATAGCGCCTTTCATGTCCACCGTACCTCAAAAAGCGCTTTATCACCAACTTCAGAAGCGTCATCAGTGTTGGAAAATAGGAAACATGGCGGGCAATCTGTGCACAGCAAGATCCCACAAGCAGCAATGAAATTCTGGCTTATTTTCAGTGACGCTAACTGGGGTCCAAAAATAAATATCTCGGCCAGTTATCAGGGTTTGTGCTTGAAATAGTACCACCCCATCACTCATATTTGCTATGTTCCCCTATCTATTGCTCTCCTGGAAGCATTAATCTATTTGTTTGAGAAGTGTTAATGTGTCCATTAATACAGACAAATAAAATTGATTTGCGCATATTGATTGATTATAGAGCAATATCCGAGGGATGATATTACTAAGCTTCCGTTTACGGTGCACTTAAGCAACAACTGTAACACTGGTGTAAAATACAATCACTTTGCACCAATGTTATAATTTATCATGCAACCCCAGTCAGTATCTAGAGTCAGGCCCCAATCTAGCAACATCGGAACATACAGCTTAAGAGCAGGAATAGGCCATTCAGTCCTTTGACCGTGCTTCATCATTTAATAAGATAGTGGTTGGTGTGGTTGTGTTCTCAATTTGACCCTCCTGCCTGCCACATATTATGCCTAACATCCTTGTCTATCAACTTGATGTCAGAGTGAAGACTGCATATCTCAAATAGAGCTAAGCTGTCCATTATCTACACAGGCCACTTTAATTAACATTTATCACCAGGTCAAAGTGGCTCAGTGGTTAGCATTGCTGCCTCACAGTGCCAGGGACATGGGTTCGATTCCAGCATCAGGCGACTGTCTGTGTGAAGTTTGCATGTTCTCCCCGTGTCTGTGTGGGTTTCCTCTGGTGCTGTGGTTTCCACACACGCCCAAAGATGTGGGGGTGGATTGGTTGTGATATAGTGTCCCAGGATGTGCAGGCTAAGTGGGTTAGCCAAGGGAAGTGTGGGCTTATAGGGTTAGAATAGGATGCTCTTTGGAGGATTGGTGTGGACTTGATGGGCCGAATGGCCTGCTTCCATACTGTAGGACTTCTGTCTCCATATCCATCAGATAGTTTCTCCCTCATGTAAGTATGAAGCTTCCCTTTAAAGAACCAGGAATGCTCCCAGACTGCCCTCGTCCTGGAGCTGATGTTCCCATGGGGCAGTTTACAGAATTTTCAAGTTAACAATAATCTCAACAGTTGGAGATTGTAAACCCTCATTTTGTTTCTTCTAACTTTGCTCCCTTTTCTCTCTGATTTGTTTCTTATTTCATTTACTTTGTATTCAGGTGGCAACAATCCTTCCATTCACACCAAGCTGTGGGGCGGCATGGTGGCTCAGTGGTTAGCACTGCTACCTCACAGCACCGGGGACCTGGGTTCAATTTCAGCCTCAGGCAACTGTCTTTGTGGAGTTTGCACATTCTCCCTGCGTCTGTGTGGGTTTCCTCCGGGTGTGCCAGTTTCCTCCCACAGCCAAAGATGTGCAGGTTAGGTGAATTGGCCATGCTAAATTGCCCGTAGTGTTAGGTGTAGAGGTAAATGTAGGGGAATGGGTCTGGGTGGGTTGCTCTTCGGAGGGTTGGTATGGACTTGTTGGGCTGAAGGGCCTGTTTCCACACTGTAAGTAATCTAATCTAATCAAACAAGGCATACAGCATGCTTGCCTTCATCGGCCTGATATTGAGTACAAACGTTGGCAAGTCACGTTGCAGTTGTATGAAACTTCACTTCGGCCACATTCAGAGTATCGTGCGCAGTTCTGATTGCCACACTAGCCAGCGAGTGGAGGCTTTGGAGAAGGTGCAACAGAGGTTTACCAAGATGTTGCCTGGGTTAGAGTGTATTAGCCAAAAGCAGACATTGGATAAACTTGGATTGTTTTTGCTGGACCAACAGAGAGGTATATTTCACAGAAGTATCTACAATTATCAGAGGCAAGGGATGGGGTGGATAGCCAGAGTCTTTTTCCCAGAGTGAAGGTGTCAAACACTAAGGGGCACGGGTTTAAGATGACAGCGGGAAGTTTAAAGGAGATGTGCAAGGCAAGTTTTTACACAGAGAGTGATAGGTACCTGGACCATATTTCCAGAGGAGGTGTCAGAAGCAGATATGATAGCACAGTTTAAGGGGCATTTAGACAGACACATGACCAGGCAGAGAATAGAGGGATATGGACCATGTGTAGCCAGATAGGATTAATTTAGAATGGCATCATGGTTAGCACAGGCATGGTGGGCTGAAGAGCCTGTTCCTGTCCTGCTGTATGTTCCACTTCATCCTCTCAGTGTGGCAGGGTGAGTTCCATATCCTCATCTCTCTCTGCAACAAAATTGCTCATAATGTGTTTACTTAATTGGTTCAGTGACTGCCTTGTATTTAAGCATTCTCTTGCTCGGCTTGATCACAAGTAAGGCGTTCAACAAGGTTCCCCATGGGAGACTGATTAGCAAGGTTAGATCTCATGGAATACAGGGAGAACTAGCCATTTGGATATAGAACTGGCTCAAAGGTAGAAGACAGAGGGTGGTGGTGGAGGGTTGTTTTTCTGATTGGAGGCCTGTGACCAGTGGAGTGCCACAAGGATCAGTGTTGGGCCCTCTACTTTTTGTCATTTACATAAATGGTTTGGATGCGAGCATAAGAGGTACAGTTAATAAGTTTGCAGATGACACCAAAATTGGAGGTGTAGTGGACAGCGGAGAAGGTTACCTCAGATTACAACAGGATCTGGACCAGATGGGCCAATGGGCTGAGAAGTGGCAGATGGAGTTTAATTCAGATAAATGCGAGTTGGTGCATTTTGGGGAAAGCAAATCTTAGCAGGACTTATACTTAATGGTAAGGTCCTAGGGAGTGTTGCTGAACAAAGAGACCTTGGAGTGCAGGTTCATAGCTCCTTGAAAGTGGAGTTGCAGGTCGATAGGATAGTGAAGAAGGTGTTTGGTATGCTTTCCTTTATTGGTCAGAGTATCGAGTACAGGAGTTGGGAGGTCATGTTGTGGCTGTACAGGACATTGGTTAGGCCACTGTTGGAATATTGCGTGCAATTCTGGTCTCCTTCCTATCGGAAAGATGTTGTGAAACTTGAAAGGGTTCAGAAAAGATTTACAAGGATGTTGCCAGGGTTGGAGGATCTGAGCTACAGGGAGAGGCTGAACAGGCTGGGGCTGTTTTCCCTGGAGTGTCGGAGGCTAAGGGATTTGGAGGGATATGGGCCGGGTGCTGGCAGGTGGGACTAGATTGGGTTGGGATATCTGGTCGGCATGGACGGGTTGGACCGAAGGGTCTGTTTCCATGCTGTACATCTCTATGACTCTAAATAGCAGGAGGACCTTCATGTCCATTCTAGCAATCCCTTTGTGATGTTGAAGGTCTCCCACAGACTTTGTAGACCTTTCTTGTTGAGAAAAGAGAATTGGACTTCTGTATCTTCTTTTGGAAGTGCACCTGTCAGATCATATTGTGACAAACGTTGTCCACACAAATCTTCAGCCTGTTCAGCAGAGTTATCACTGATCTGTATCATAAAACTCATTTCGTTCTGTAACCTTTTTATCAGTAACAGAATCAGAGGTTATGTCGAAAAGGATTATCAGATGAGCCATGAATAGTAGAGCAAACTCGATGGGCTGAATGGTCTACATATATATCTTAAGGTCTGTAGCGTTGCCTAAAATTCTGTCAATCACAGTTCTTTAAAATTTCAATCAGGCTGAACAGGTTTTTGACGAGTGGGAGAGCCCCAAGTTTAATGGGCCGAGGAGTGGCAGATGGAGTTTAATTTGGATAAATGTGAGGTACTGCATTTTGGTAAGACAAACCAGTGCAGGAGTTACACACTCAATGGTAAGGTCCTGGGGAGTGTTGCTGAACAAAGAGTGCAGGTCCATAGTTGGAGTGCAGGTCCATAGTTCCTTGAAAGTGGAGTTGCAGATTGATAGGACAGTGAAGAAGATGTTTGGTATGCTTGCCTATAGTGGTCAGTGCATTGAGTATAGGAGTTGGGAGGTCATGGTTTAGATTAAATTCCCTACAGTATGGAAGCAGGCCCTTCAGCCCAAAAGGTCTACACCAACCTTCCAAAGAGTAACCCATCCAGACCCATTCCCCTACCCTGTTGTGGCTGTACAGAACATTGGTTAGGCCACTGTTGGAATATTGCATTCAATTCTGGTCTGTCTGCTATCAGAATGATGTTGCGAATCTTGAAAGGGTTCAGAAATGATTTACAAAGATGTTGCCAGGGTTGGAGAGTTTGAACTATAAGGAGAGGCTGAACAGGCTTGGGCTGTTTTCTCTAGAGTGTTGGAGGCTGAGGGGTGCTTTCCCTGGGGTGGGAGAGTTCAGAACTAGAGGGCATAGGTTTAAGGTGAGAGGGGGAAAAATTAAAAGAGACCTAAAAGCCAACTTTTTCATGCAGAGGGTGGTGTGTGTATGGAATGAGCTGCCAAAGGAAGTGGTGGAAGCTGGTACAATTGCAACATTTAAAAGGCATCTGAATGGTGTAGGAATGGTGTAGAGGGATATGGGTCAAGTGCTGGCAAATGGGACTAGATTAACTTAGGGTAGCTGATCGCATGGATGTGTTGGACTGAAGGGTCTGTTTCCATGCGTAAATCTCTATGACTCTATGACTCTATGAAGGAGTGCTTTCTAGCTTCATGCCTTGAGAGCACTTGCTAAGTTTGAAGTTATGTCTGAATTGTTCCAGACCAAAAGAAATGGTTTCTCATTAACATGTTCATAAATCTTTCTACAGTGCGGATTTGTGGCATTTCGCAGCTCAGACACCAGGAGCATATGCAGCCTAATTTTAGAGAAACACTGGATTTAATTGACATCTTACCAGTTTAGAGACTGGGAAATGCTGAGACTACTGTGTACCAACGCCACGTTTATAGTATGGGCAAACATTTAAAAATGACAAGGCCAACCATGTTAAGTAATGTTGAGCAAAGCCCTGACTCAAGGCCAGTAACCTAGCTCATTTCTGGCCTTGGTTATCACTCCATTTGGCTTGCTTGGATAGGAACATGGCCTTCCGAGTGATCTATAGCTTTCCACCTTATCTTCAGTTCCGTCGGCAGGAGTTGGAATGCAATGAGTCAAGTTTTGATGCATCTCTATCATGAGTTGTGACTTCTGAGTCAACCTTCAATATGTCACTGTACTCGAGTGTTAAAATGTGTACACACTGTAACTCCCCTCCTGGCCTTGCTGAGTGTCACCAAAGGAAGCTGCTTGTTTAATGTTAATCTAGAAGGATGTGAAAGAAGCATTACTTTATAAGTCTGGACTTGCAGTGATGTACGCAATTATTACTGTGAAATAAAATCTAATTAAAGAACTGTGAAAGTCAAGTACCATGAGACGAGTGAGCTACACATAGTGTCATGGATAAGAAGTTCTTCAGATAATTGGGAGGTGAGGAGACTTTGGTGAGCACAGTGGGTTGATCAGAGATGAATTGCCTGAAATTGCCTGTGGAAGCAGATTCCGTGATAACTTGCAACAAAGAATTGGATAAATATTTGTGAAGAAAATAAAAATTAGAGGGGCTGCGAGAAATCAGCACACTCAATGGCCCAAGTTACTTCCTTCTGTGCAGTACTATTTTCTGATTCTATGAGTAGAGAAAGAATTTTTTTTAATTTTTGAGTGGGATGTGGACATCGCTGGCAAGGCTAGCATTTGGTGTCCATCCCTATTTGGCCCTTGAACTGATTGGCTGACCAGGCCATTTCAGAAGACAATTAAGAGTCAACCACGTTGCTGCATGTCAGGGGTCACGTGTAAACCAGACTAGGTAAAATTGGTGGCTTTCCCTCCCTAAAGGACATTGGCATTCATATAATGTAGTCTATTGTATTCGCTGCTCATAATATGGTCTCCTTTGTATTAGTGAGACCAAATGCAACCTGGGTGACTGGGAATGCCTCCACTCCATCAGTAGGAATGAACCTAACCCCTCAGTTGCTTTGCCAATTCAATAACCCACCTTCTTCCGTGACAATATTTCCATCCTGGACTTGCTACAGTGTTCCAACAAAGCTCAATGCATAGTGGGGGAACAATAGTTCATTTTCCATTCAGGCAATTGACAACATCTAGGACTCAATATTGAAGTTCAACAGCTTCATAGCATGACTTCTGTCTTCTACTTTTGATTACGACTCACCAAATTTTGATTCCCCACCCCTCCCCATATCTTACTGGTTTTGCTCTCAGCAGGATAGACCTACTTTCTCCTTTTCACATCAATCGTATATTACCATTAACAATGTACATCAATTTAACATCCCAATCTCTCCTTTACCACTGTTAGCACTCCCTTTGACTTTTCCTCTGGTCGTAGTCACAGTGGCACAGTGGCTCAGTGGTTAGCACTGCTGCCTCACAGCACCAGGGACCCGGATTCGATTCCACCCTCAGGTGATGGTCTGTATGGAGTTTGCACATTCAGCCTTTGTCTGTGTGGGTTTGATCCGGTTTCCTCCCCCAATCCAAAGGTGTGCAGGTCAGGTGGATTGGCAACGCTAAGTTGTGATCGTGTCCAGTGATATGCAGTCTAGGTGGGTTAGCCAGGGGAAGTATAATGTAGGGTGGTGGGTCTGGGTGGGATGCTCTATGGAGGGTCAGTGTAGACTCGAATGGCCTGCCTTGAAACTGTAGTGATTTTATGAATCTGTTCCATTGACTCCCCTGTCAACAGCACAAAAAGGACACTCTTGTGGCACAATGATATGTCACTAGCCCTGGAGCGGGATGCCCAGAATCGAGTGTCACTCACTCCAGAAGTGTGTAATCACATCTCTGAATAGGCTGAATAGAAAAATTGAGTAAAACTAACATTTTCCACTCCTTTTCACGGGCACTTAAAATGTTAACTCTGTTTCTCTCTGCCAGATCTGCTGAGTTTCTCATGTGTTGGCTGTTTTGATATTTGATATTAATATAGTGATATTCATGCCTTTCAGAAAGCACTTTTACAGCAATTTTTCATTCACTCATTGAATCTGAGCCTTGCTGGCAGAGGCAGTACTTGTTGCGCGTACTGAATTAAGGAGGTGAGGGTGAGCTGCCTTCCTGAACAGCCATCTGGTGTAACTAATGCTTATAGGGAGCTGGTTCTTGGTTGTCGACCCAGTGACAATGAAGGAATGGGACATATTTCCAAATCAGGATGGTGTGTCTACCAGTTTGGAGGGGAACTTGTGTGTGGGGGGATTCCCACATGTTCATTGTCCTTGCCTTTCTGTTGATTAGATTACTTACAGTGTGGAAACAGGCCCTTCGGCCCAACAAGTCCATACCGACATTCCGAAGAGCAACCCACCCAGACCCATTCCCCTACATTTACCCCTTCACCTAACACTACGGGCAATTTAGCATGGCCAATTCACCTAACCTGCACACCTTTGGACTGTGGGAGGAAACCGGAGCACCCGGAGGAATCCCACGCAGACACGGGGAGAATGTGCAAACTCCACACAGACAGTTGCCCGAGGCTGAAATTGAACCCGCGTCTCTGGCGCTGTGAGGCAGCAGTGCTAACCACTGTGCCACCGTGCCGAGCCTCAGTGAGTTACTGCAGCGTGCATTGTAGAAAGTGCACACAGCTGCCACGGTGCATTTGCTTCACCCTCTAACAGGGTGGTTAAGAAGGAGTTTAACGCTCTTGCCTTCATAACTCAGACCTTTGAGTGTAGGACTTGGGATGTCATGTTGAGGTTGTAGAAGACGTTGGTGAGGTCTCTTCTGGAGCACTGTGCACAGTTCTGGTCACCCTGTTATGGGAAGGATATTATTGAAGTGGACCAGAAGAGGTTCACCAGGACCATTCTGGGAATGGAGAGTTTAAGTTATAAGGAGAGGCTGGCTAGGCTGGGATATCTTTCACTGGAGCGTAGGAGGGGTGACCTTATGGAGGTTTATAAAATCATGAGAAGTATAGATAAGGTGAATGGCAGGTGTCTTTTCCCAAGGATGGGGAATTTTGAGACTAGGGGGCATATTTTTAAGGTGAGAGGAGAAAGATTTTAAAAATACGATATGAGGGACTACATTTTTACACAGAGTGTGGTCTGTATGTGGAATGAACTGCCAGAGAAAGTGGTGGATGCAGGTAGAATTTCAATGTTTAAAAAACATTTGGATAAGTGTGGAGGGATATGGGCCAGGAGCAGGCAGGTGGGACTCATTTAGTTTGGGATTATGGTCAGCATGGACGAGTTGGGCCGAAGGGTCGTTTCCATGCTGTATGATTCTATGGCTCTCGGACTGAACAATTGAGATTATGGATGAATCAATTTGGACGGTGCCCAGACTCTTAAAGTATATGGAGCTGCACTCCTCCAGACATTGGAAGTAAAGAAGCTGACAGGTGCTACATAAATGCAAATCTTCATTCACGGAATCGTGGAATCTGAGTGCACTGAAGGAAGCAGCCTGGACCAACCTATTTCAATTAATTTAATTTCATCAAAGGTTGGTTTATTTAATATCACCTTTCCTTACGCCATGGGCTGGATTGGCTTGGATTTTGCAATCAATAATTTTTCCAAGGGTGAATATGAAAAATAAATTGCAAGACCAGAACAAAAAAATATATCTAGCATCAGACTGGGCTTTTGCATGATAAGACTTCAAATTTTAACAGTCATTTAATATTTATTCTTTGGGCTGTTGAGATACAGTGTTGGAGAAATTTAAAATTTTATTGTTTTACATTTCAATTCCAAAGATTTTGAATGGCAAAGCTGCAATTTAAGAACCTGCCTACAACAAGCAAATGTCTTTCTGCAGAGAGAAAAGCAGAGTTAATGTCATGAATCCAGTGACCTTTCTTCAGAAGAGAGCCTTTTTCTGAAGGGAGATCACTGAATTTGAAAAGTTGGCTCTGCTTTCCCTCCGCACAGATGCTGCCAGACCTGCTGAGTTTCTCTAGCGATTTCTGCTTTTCTGTGTTTCTGAAGGGGAGGCAATGGCCAGAGTGGTGTTATTGCTGGACTGTTACATAGCCCACTCACTTAACTGTCTGAGTGAATCAGTCATCTGAAACCCACAGCTTGGTGAGCAATTCTGTTCAGCAAGATGGCAGCAGCAGAGTAGTAGAGTCCAGGCTTTTGTTTGTTTCCTGCTTTCTTCCATCCATTTCTCCTTTTTCTTCTTTCTTTTGTTTCTACTTTCCTTTTCCCCATGGTTCTCTCTTACATTTTTCCCCTTGACTGTGTGGGAACAGATAGTGGGGGGATAGGCATTGGCGAATGGCAGCGAGTATGGGCCTAGCGGTGAGAGGTGGTGGCGACTACCACACTAGCTGGCCTACCAGCGCAGGACCCAAGGCGGCGACAGCGATTTTCAAGATGGCAGTGATGGCTGGGCGGCCTCTGCAGTCGGCGGGGGAATTGGAACATCAGGCTTCAGCTGCGGCAGGCCTTGATTGGTGAATTAGTGAGCGCTGTGGCTGTAGGCCTGGTTTGGTATACTGAAACGCAGGAGTGGTGATGGTGACCCCACAGCGGAACCCCTGGAATGGATTGAGATACGTTGGGGGGAGGGAGGGTGTGTTGGTGGGGCTGGAGCCCATTGTGAAGACAACCCCACACCCCCTCAATGTTGAACAGAGCACAAGAAAGGAGGACGACCTCTGTTTTTTTGTCATAGTCTAGTTGTATCTTAACATCTTCCATAACTCTCAAAATGGCGCCAGCCCATGGCGACCTATAATACTTTTCACTATTTATTTGTTAAATGCAAGTGACAATAAATCATTCAATCAATCAATTAGCAAACCCAGCAGCCAAGCTGCATGCATAAAGGTCTCACTAAAAGCAATGAGGTAAATGCCTGGATCACATCTTGCTTTCCGAGTGATGCTTTGATTACGAAAGATATATTTGTCTAAGACATCAGAGAGAATGTCCCCCTGTCATTCCAAACATGAAAGCTCAGGGGGCTTTCACATCTTCCTGAGAGGACAGAGCTGTGAGCAGTATTTGAAGCTGAGATTAGGCTAACGATTTGATTTATTTATTGTCAGGTATATCTTGTTACAAAATACAGTGAATGGTGTTGTGTCGTGTCGTCACTCTCTGGTGCCATCTTAAAACACAGAAAACTAAACCAAAGCATAGAATATAAAGGCAGAAAAATGTATCCATAAAGCAAGCGTCCACCTTTCCAGTCCATCGTGTTAAGTGCTTCGCCATGTGGTGTGAGCCTGATAGACAAGCATGAGTCCCCTTCACTGCACTGTCACCGCTGGAATGAAAGTCTCTATGTTTCGGTGCCAGCTCACCTCCTCTAACGCCCTCGCCATCATGCGTCCTCACTGGATCTCACCAATGCAGCCACCACTAATGCCATCAGGTACAGCACTGGCACAAATTCTACCCTGCCGCTGCTATGAGTCCATTTCGGGCCCACTCTCGCCGATGCAGCAGCTGCTGATGCTGCCAGCTCTCGTACTGGGTCCAAACCCACCTCCACCACCACCTCCATGAACCAGTGCTGGAGGCAGACATCACTGCAAACCCAGACACACCTCCGCTGCTGCAGCCATGAGTTGGTGCTGCTGGGCCTAGTTGGGTTCGCTTTGCTGAGCCCATGGAGTCCATGCTGTTGGGCTTACTGGAGTCCGTGCTGCTGGGCCTACTGGAGTCCACACTGCTGGGCCCACTCGAGTCCATGCTGCTGGGCTCACTGGAGTCCGTCCTACTGGGCCCACTGGAGTCCATGCTGCTGGGCCATTGAAGTCCACACTACTGAGTCCACTGGAATCAATGCTGCTAGGCTCACTGGAGTCCACACTGCTGGGCCCACTGGAATACGTGCTGCTAGGCCCACTCGAGTAGATGCTGCTGGACCCACTGGAGTAAATGATGCTGGGCCCACTCCAGTCCATGTTGCTGGGCCCACTCAAGTCCATGCTGCTGGGCCCACTGGAGTTTGTGTTGCAGTGCTCAGTTGACTCTGTGCTGCTGGGTCCACTCCAGTCTGTGCTGCTTGCCCCCCTCGAGTCTGTGCTGCTGGGTCCACTCCAGTCCATGCTGTTGAGTCCACTTGAGTCTGTGTTGCCGGGCCCACTCCAGTCCATGCTGTTGGGCCCACTCGAGTCTGTGCTGCCAGGCCTACTCCAGTCCATGCTGCTGGGCCCACTAGAGTCTGTGCTGCCAGGCCCACTCCAGTCCATGCTGCTGGGCCCACTCGACTCTGTGCTGCTGGGCCCACTCCAGTCCATGCTGCTGGGCCCACTCCAGTCCATGCTGCTGGGCCCACTCGACTCTGTGCTGCTGGGCCCACTCCAGTCCATGCTGCTGGGCCCACTCCAGTCCATGCTGCTGGGCCCACTCCAGTCCATGATGCTGGGCCCACTCCAGTCCATGCTGCTGGGCCCACTCCTGTCCATGCTGCTGGGCCCACTCCAGTCCATGATGCTGGGCCCACTCCAGTCCATGCTGCTGGGCCCACTCCAGTCCATGCTGCTAGGCCCACTCCAGTCCATGCTGCTGGGCCCACTCCAGTCCATGCTGCTGGGCCCACTCCAGTCCATGCTGCTTGGCCCAATTCAGTCCATGCTGCTGGGCCCACTTCAGTCCATGCTGCTTGGCCCACTCCAGTCCATGCTGCTGGGCCCACTCCAGTCCATGCTGCTAGGCCCACTCCAGTCCATGCTGCTGGGCCCACTCCAGTCCATGCTGCTGGGCCCACTTCAGTCCATGCTGCTGGGCCCACTCCAGTCCATGCTGCTGGGCCCACTCCAGTCCATGCTGCTAGGCCCACTCCAGTCCATGCTGCTGGGCCCACTCCAGTCCATGCTGCTGGGCCTACTCCAGTCCATGCTGCTAGGCCCACTCCAGTCCATGCTGCTGGGCCCACTCCAGTCCATGCTGCTAGGCCCACTCCAGTCCATGCTGCTGGGCCCACTCCAGTCCATGCTGCTGGGCCCACTTCAGTCCATGCTGCTTGGCCCACTCCAGTCCATGCTGCTGGGCCCACTCCTGTCCATGCTGCTTGGCCCACTCACTGCCGCTAATGCTGTTGCCATTGCTGTGACTGAGCTCTTCGCCAAGAGATAAGAAATAAATGGAAGAGGAAAAAAATGAGAGAAAAGAGAGAGAAAAAGTAAAGAAATGAAAAGTGTAGTTCGGCCAGTATGGACCTGATGGACCAAAGGATTTTGCTTTTCTGTGCTGCATGCACTATGGTACACAAGGCTTCACTTTAACATCCATCAATATGATGACAAATCTGCCAACACGGCTCTCGCTGAACTATCAGCTGGGAGTGACATGTGCAAGACACTGGGGTGGGTCTGATCTCCACAAACGTTCTGACTCAGAAACAAGAGTGTTACCAACTGAGCTGTACTGACATTTAAAATGACTTATACAATCATGCTGATGATTAGCATCTCATTATGGACAGCGTAATAGTTTTCTGCTTTGTGTCACTCTCTCTCTCTTTCTCTCGCTGGAGACTGACTGAATCAGTTTATTCCATGCCCATGAATCTGCCAGAAAGGGTACACAGAAGGAGCAGGGAGAGTGGGAGGGACTGGATCGATCTTTCAAAGAACCGATGGAGTCATGATCGATTAATCAGCCCCCGTGTAAGATAGTAACAAAGAAAACCTGACAAAAGAAGCTGTGTGGGAGATGAATGATGTATTTATTGTGAACATAAAGTTGCTCAAAAGCACGTTATCTGAAAGGACAGAATTTAACACAAATGATTCGGGTAAAGACTTGTAAATGAAAGATTGGAAGAGCTATGGGAATCAATGGGGTTGCCAGATCGATTCACGACCTCAGGATATTTATAAACACTGGGTACTAATGTCTGGTCAATCACTTTGTTGGGAATTGTTCACCATATTGTTAAAGTTAAGAAAAGCCAGTGGTAGTTATTAGTTATCTCTGAACAGACATAAATCAGAAGAAGCTGAAAATGTGTTGCTGGAAAAGCGCAGCAGGTCAGGCAGCATCCAAGGAGCAAGGAGAATCGACGTATCGGGCATGAGCCCTTCTTCAGGAATGAGGAAAGTGTGCCAAGCAGGCTAAGATAAAAGGTAGGGAGGAGGGACTTGGGGGAGGGGCGTTGGAAATGCGATAGGTGGAAGGAGGTCAAGGTGAGGGTGATAGGCCGGAGCGGGGGTGGGGGCGGAGAGGTCAGGAAGAAGATTGCAGGTCAAGAAGGTGGTGCTGAGTCTGAGGGTTGGGACTGAGACAAGGTGGGGGGAGGGGAAATGAGGAAACTGGAGAAATCTGAGTTCATCCCTTGTGGTTGGAGGGTTCCTAGGTGGAAGAACCCTCCAAACACAAGGGATGAACTCAGATTTCTCCAGTTTCCTCATTTCCCCTCCCCCCACCTTGTCTCAGTCCCAACCCTCGAACTCAGCACCGCCTTCCTAACCTGCAATCTTCTTCCTGACCTCTCCGCCCCCACCCCCACTCTGGCCTTTCACCCTCACCTTAACCTCCCTCACCTTAACCTCCTTCCACCTATCGCATTTCCAGTGCCCCTCCCCCAAGTCCCTCCTCCCTACCTTTTATCTTAGCCTGCTGGACACACTTTCCTCATTCCTGAAGAAGGGCTCATGCCCGAAACGTCGATTCTCCTGTTCCTTGGATGCTGCCTGACCTGCTGCGCTTTTCCAGCAACACATTTTCAGCTCTGATCTCCAGCATCTGCAGTCCTCACTTTCTCCTAATAAATCAGAAGAAGCTGTGTCACCAGCGTGTGGAAGAGGAGCTGTGAGGCTGAACAAGTCAATAAACTCTGTGCACAAACAAAAACTGTCTTCATTTGTATCTCACCAGACAGGAGAAAGTGAGGACTGCAGATGCTGGAGATCAGAGTTGAGAGTGTGGTGCTGGAAAAGCGCAGCAGGTCAGGCAGCATCTGAGGATCAAGAGAGTCAATGTTTCAGGCGAAAGCAATTCATCAGGAATGTGGAGGGGGAAGGGGGTTTGAGAGATAAATAGGGGGGTGGGAGTGGGGGCTGGGGATGGGAGCAATGTAGGTGGAAAGCTGATAGATGGATGTGGGTGGGGGGGTAATTGTGATAGGTCAGTGGGGAAGGTGGGAAAGAAGATGGACAGGTAGGACAGGCCAAGAGTGTAGCGTGAGTTGGAGGGTTGGATCTGGGATGAGGTGGGGAAAGGGGAGATTTGGAAATATGTGACTCCAGATCCTCAGCAATCTGGTTGACTCTTAACTGCCCTCTGGGCAATTAGGGATGGGCAATAAATGTTGGCCTTGTCAGCGACACCCACATCCCATGAATGAATAAGAAAATCTACCTGACCAGACATGAGAATGTGACCAACTGAGCCAACTAAGTGATACACAAGTTGATCTACGCAAGCATCAATGTGTCCATTTCAAGCCAGGAAGATATCTACTGAGGAAACTGGGAATGCAATGAATAGTTAAGCGAAGGTGTGTGAACACAATGGCCTGGAAGATATAATACAGATCTGGTTCTGTGTTAAATATCATGCAAAAATAATATGAAGGCACTCTGCACTGAAAGTCTGGCCATGCACAATAACAAACCGTTACAAAGACATTCAGCTACAGAATTTCTTGTTTCCATTTGCATGATCCCTATTCATTTTGAAGAGGTCATCCAATGCTCTGTCAGCAATGTTCAACTTGCGCAGGGCCCTGTTGATCTATTTCCGCTGCTCACTGATGAACCCTTGTCCCTGGTGGTTAAACAGCAATTCAATTTGAAATTCACAACCTTGTTTCCAAGTGCCTCCATACCTCTGTATTATCTCATCACACCCCTGCAGCCCTGCAATCCTGCAGGGTCTATGGGCTTCTCCATTTCTGAATTTGGGTAACCCCTGATTTTGATCACTCCAACGTTGGTAGCTGTGCCTTTAGAAGCCAAGAACTTCCCTCCCTAAATGTCTTGGGCTTGAGTGTATTTAAATAGAGATAGATAGGGTTCTTGATGAGTAAGGAAATCAAGTGTTACAGGGAGAAGGCAGGAGGGTGAGGTTGAGAAGCATTTCATCATGATCAAATGGCGGAGCAGACTCGATGGGCCGAATGGTCTAATTCTTTTCCTATATCTTATGGTTTTAAGACTTCACTTTGCTCCTTCAGAAAGTACATTATATCTAACCTATCTAACCAATGTTTGAGGCCTCAGATCACATCTCTTTATGTGGTTCAGGGCCAAATTTCGTCTGTCATTGCTCCTCTGAAGTGCCTTGGGTATTTCATTCTGACAAAGATGCTATAGGTAAATGTAAGTTGTTGTTGTCACTGAAGAAGAGTGTGAATTCTTCTGGTGTCTTCAATCTTGGCTTCTGATGACCACAGAAAGGACAGTGAGCAGGTTTAATACAATAATGTGCAATAATTAAATTGTTAACAGAATCAGAAGCAATGCCAGTGTAACAGACAAAAGGTCTCTTTTGTTTGCTTCATCCATTGATGGATAACTGGGTGTGATTACAAGGTAGTAATCTCATCACATTGTTCAGATAAGTTTCATTAGCTGCAAAAAGAAAGTGGTTTGTAACTATAATTTGAGCCCACAATATTAGATTAGTCTCACCATCTCTCCCTGCTATCTGTGGTAACTAGACTTTGATTGAATTTTATGTTTTGTGTGTGTGCGCGCTTGTGCGCGTGTGTGTGTGTGTGTGTGTATGTAGGTGGAGGGTGGTTTAATCAGTCTTCAGTGATTTTATTTCCCCTTAGCCAGTGGCTGTCAGAGAGCTTCAGATCCTTGACATTTGTACAGGAAGATTAATGATTGCCACATTATTATTATTGAAGATTTATTGGAAGGAGCCTGCTGTCAGTTCCAGGAGAAGTTCAACACATTTCCAATTAAAGCACATTTTTTTCCGAACTGATTTTTTGAAAAGAAACCTTCAAAACCACTGTCCCTTGAACGATTTGGCTGTCATGTGACAGGAAGGAAGTATTGCACGCTTAATCATAGGGTCGATTGTCAGGAACACATAAAGCAAAGAGAATAATGAACCTATTTTGATTTACCAGGATGTTGAAGCAATGGTAAATTTGCATTATAGGGAGAGGCTGGTTAGGCTGGGACTTTCTTCACTGGAGCATAGGAGGTTGAGAGGTGACCTTATTATAGTTTTATAAAATAATGAGGGGTATAGGTAAGGTGAATGGTAGGTGTCTTTTCCCAAGGGTGGGGCATTTCAAGACCATGGGCATATTTTTAAGATGAGAGGAGAAAGATCTAAAAAAGATATGAGGGGCAATTTTTTTTACACAGAGAGTGGTTCATGTGTGGAATGAACGTCCAGAGGAAGTGGTGGATGTGGGTACAGTTACAATGTTTAAAATATATGTAGATTAGTACATGAATAGCAATGGTTTGGAGTGAGATGGGCCAAGGCAGGCCAGTTTAGTTTGGGATTATGGTTGGCATGGACTGGTTGGACCAAAGGGTCAGTTTCCGTGCTGTATGACTCTATGATCATTGACACTCGGATCTTTTTACGCAATCAAACACATTTTGACAATTTCTTTCTTTGTTTCTGATCAAGCCTGATTATTGCTGAACATTGCTGATTCTTCTCTTTCCTTGTTCTAAAAGTCTGCCTTTTGCTCGAAGCACTGTCGTAATGATGAGAATTGGAAATGGAATGGGGAAAGGATCAATTGTGACATTCAAAAGGGCATTGGATGGTTATTTGGATAGAAACAGCATGCAGCCATGTGGGGAAAAGGCAGGAGATTGACTGTAGGTAATAGAACCAGCACAAGCATGATAGGCTGAACGGTCTCCTTCTGTACCTGTATCAACATCATAACACTACAACAAAGTAATATTCAGACCACACAAATATACTGATCATCTCCAATAAGTGACAATCTCACCATCACCCCTTTGCACTCAATAGCGTTACCATCACTGAACTCCCCACCATTAACATCCGTGGAGTTACCATTGACCAGAAACTGAACGAAACTTGCCATATAAACACAGTCCCACAAGAGTAAATCAGAGGCTAGGAATACTGCAGTGAGTAACTCCCCTCCTGACTCCCTAAAGCCTGTCCACCATCTACAAGGCAGAAGTGCAATGGAATAGTGCCCACTTGCTTGGATGGATGCAGCTCCAACAACACTCAAGAAGCTTGTCACCTTCCACTGGGGATTGCTGACATCATCAAGGTAGCAGTGGAACCAGCAACTCCTGGTTGTGGTCATTGTAGGCTTGGAGAGGGGATTTCTGGTTATCGGCGAGGTGGCGAAGAGAGATGGGGCGAATGTGGATCGGCCGGAGCCAAGAGATGATGCCTAAAGGTTCCTAATTTGGTGGGTCCAAGGTAGATGATGGTGAGGCGGTGGAGATGTCTCCTGAGGCTAGATGCAGACTTGGATTGGGTTGGAATGATTGTTATTGTGAACTTTTTATTTCTCTATTTTTCTAATTTTTTCCCTATAAGAATCTGTTCTTAAGAATCTGTACTGAGGTGCTTTGTGTATTTTTCACTGTACTCATTTGAATACATGTGACAATAAAGCAAATTCAATTCAACTCGATAAAGTGACCCGTTTGATTGGCACCAGATCTACAGACATCCACTCCCTCCACCTCAAGTAGCAGCAGTGTGTACCATCTACAAAGTGCCCTCTAGAAATTCACCAAAGATTCCCAGACAGCACCTTCCAAACCCATGACCACTTCCATTCAAAAGGATGGGGGCAACAGATACATGGCAACACCACCACCTCCAAGTTCCCCTCCAAGCCACTCACCACCCTGACTTGGAAATGCGTTGCCGTTCCTTCACTATCGCTGGGTCAAGGTCCTGGAATTCCCTCTGTAATGGCATTGTGGGTCAACCCGCAGCACATGGTCTGCTGCAGTTCAAAAGGGCAGCTCACCAGGTTCTCATGGATGTCTAGAGACAGGCCAGTAGTGTTGACCCAGCCAGCGATGCCCATATCCCACAAATGTATAAAACAAAAATACTATTGTGATGCTGTGAAGAGGATACCCTGATTACATCGTAGTACATGTGCCATGCATAGAATATAAAGATAAAGTTGCATAGTCCTGCTCTCTTATTAGAGAGAAGGGTCGAGAGTGTGGTGCTGGAAAAGCACAGCAGATCAGGCAGCATCCGAGAAGCAGGAAAATTCTTGGAGAGAGGGGTGTCTGGTGTTGGATTGACCTGAGGTTAGGGACAGAGAGTCCTTCATGTTAACCTCAGCTGGTGTAGGAATTGAACTCACTCTGTTGATGTCACTCTGTATCATGATTTAACCATCCAGCCAACTGAGATAACTGACCCCAAACTGACATTATTAATAATCAATGTGCAGATATAAAGGCATGTAATACAGATAGTAGCAGAAGTGTTACAGCACTGGAGATGCCATGGTGGTTAGCACTGCTGCCTCACAGTGCCAAGGATCCGTGTTAGACTCTGGCCTAGGGCGACTGTCTGTGTGGAGTTGTACATTCTCCCTGTGTCTGCGTGGGTTTCCTCCAGGTGCCCTGGTTTCCTCCCACAGTCTAAAGGTGTGCAGGTTGGTTGGATTGGCCATGCTAAATTGCCAATGATGTGCAGGCTAGATGGGTTAGCCATGGGAAATACTGGGTTATAAGGTGGGGGTGGGAGGGGGTGGGGTAGGGATGCTCTTCAGAGGGTCAGTGTGGACTCGATGGGCTGAATGGTCTGCTTCCACACTGTTGGGAATTCTATGAATTTCGCCCATCAAATCCTTACATCAAATGGTTTGGAAGGCGGACGGCATTACATTACAAGGAGATTTAGGTGGAGAACTTTGGTGAGCTTACACCAGAAGTATTGTGGGAGGATCTGGTCTCCATGCCTAATGAAGGAAATACTTACTGCAGAGGGAATGCAGTGAGAAATCTTCGGAAGCTTCGGAGAAGCTCCACCATTAAGTAAGTTTAAGGGAGAGATGGAGTTACAAATGACATCAAGGGATATGGGGATCATGCCACAATAGAGTGCTGAGCTAAGTGATCAGGCATGATCTAGAATGGTGGAGGAACTTGAGGGGCTGAATGGCCTTGTCCTGTGCCTATGTTCCTATGCTGGCCCTCCATCGACCAATCAGTAAACCTTATTTGCCTGCTTTAGTCCTCCGTTCCTGTAGCCCTCAACTTTTCATCCAATTTCTTTTTGAAATCATTCAAAGATTCAGAGAATCATTTGGCTCCTCTTCTACCCTCTAGTTGGCAGCAACTCCTCAGTCATTACCCATTGTCATTATGCGATAAGTGCATTGTCCCTCACATTTCCCCTGCGATGCTTGCTCGCTATATTAAACATGTCTTTGAGCTCTTGAACTCTCAAGCAAACTAGTTGCCTTTATCCACTTCATCTAATCATGCCATCATCTTGTTCACCTCGATAAAGTACCTCCAATCATCTTCGTTCCAAGGAAAACAATTCAAAATTCTACAACCTTCCCCCATCACTAGAATTCCTCCTCTCAGAATCGCAGAATTATTATACTGATGAAGGACACCTTTGGGTCCATTGTGCTCCATGATCTGGTGCCAATCGCCTGCCTTTTCTCCATTTTTGCACACCATTCTGATCCAAATAACCATCCGTTGCCCACTTGAGTGCATCAGTTGAACCTGCCCCCACCCCAGCTCTATGTAGTGCTTTCTAAAACCAAACCACTCGCTGTGTGAGAAGATTTTGCCTCACATCGACCTTGACACATTTGCATATTGCCTTAAATCTCTGCCCACTTTCTCTTGTTTCTTTTATGAGTAGTACAGCTTCACTATATCGACTCTGATCAGCCTGTTCAGCCTCAGTGAAATCACCTTTCAGGGAGAACAGTCTCAATTCCTTCACTATATCCTCATACCTGGAGCCACTCAGGTAAGTCATTACAGTAATAACATTAGCAAATTTGCTGATGATACTAAGCTGGGTGGCAGGGTGAAATGTGAGGAGGATGTTAGGAGATTACAGGGTGACCTGGACAGGTTAGGTGAGTGGTCAGATGCATGGCAGATGCAGTTTAATGTGGATAAATGTATGGTTATCTACTTTGGTGGCAAGAACAAGAAGGCAGATTACTACCTAAATGGAATCAATTTAGGTAAAGGGGCAGTACAAAGAGATCTTGGTGTTCTTGTACACCAGTCAATGAAGGTAAGCATGCAGGTACAGCAGGTAGTGAAGAAGGCTAATAGCATACTGGCCTTCATAACAAGAGGGATTGAGTATAGAAGCAAAGAGGTTCTTCTGCAGCTGTTCAGGGTCCTGGTGAGACCACACCTGGAGTATTGTGTGCAGTTTTGGTCTCCAAATTTGAGGAAAGACATTCTGGCTATTGAGGGAGTGCAGCGTAGGTTCACGAGGTCAATTCCTGGAATGGCGGGATTACCTTACACTGAAAGACTGGTGCGACTGGGCTTGTGTACCCTTGAGTTTAGAAGACTGAGAGGGGATCTGATTGAGACATATAAGATTATTAAAGGATTGGACACTCTGGAGGCAGGAAACATGTTTCCGCTGATGGGTGAGTGCCGAACCAGAGGACACAGCTTAAAAATAACGGGTAGGCCATTTAGGACAGAGATGAGGAGAAACTTCTTCACCCAGAGAGTGGTGGCTGTGTGGAATGCTCTGCCCAGAGGGCAGTGGAGGCCCAGTCTCTGGATTTATTTAAGAAAGAGTTGGATAGAGCTCTCAAGGATAGTGGAATCAAGGGTTATGGAGATAAGGCAGGAACAGGATACTGATTAAGGATGATCAGCCATGATTATATTGAATGGTGGTGCAGGCTCAACGGGCTGAATGGCCTACTCCTGCACCTATTGTCTATTGTCAAAGTCTCCTCTGTATCTTCCCCAGGCTTCTTAAATTGAGTTCTGATGAAGAGCTGCTGGACTTGAAACATTAACTCTGCTTTCTTCCCACAGATGCTGCCCGATCTGCTGAGTTTTTCCAGCAATTTTTGTTTTTGTTTCAGATCTCCAGCTTTCCACGCTTCTTTATTTCATTCTTGCATTTTGCTGCCTTACACTTTTCTGGATAGATTATTGCACCGACTAACAAGCATTTATAGCTGGTCTCTCATCGTGTGGGGGGGTGGTGAAAAGAGATGATTGATGGTGATTTAACCTGAGGGTCACCACACCTCAGGTGAGGAGATTTCAGCAGTAGAGCCCTTCTGGGTAATCTCAGGGTAAGCTTTAAGAGACATTCACCATTGTATTGTAACATGTGAGCTGAAAGATTAAAGATCTCAAACTCCACCTTAATTTGGGCCACTTAAAGCATAACATGCTGACAGAAGCAGTTTGCAACCAAATTACTCAATATTAGCCAGACATTATCTGTCAATGGAATATTCATGCATGTTAATGAGCTGTAATATATGCCTGTTGGATATTTTAATACCATGCTATCCACATCTAGTTTATTTATGTGATGGGAGATAAACTAAGAACTGCTGCATCAGGTAGAAATACCTGCCTGGAAGCAAACACGAATAATTGTTCGCACTAGTCACTGTTCATAAAAAGAATCAACTGAATAACAGTTTCCTAAATGTAAAAGCATTTGGACATTCAGCAACATCAGTTTCTGTCAGTGTGGAAAACAGAGCAGGTTTCTTTCTGATTAAAACCTAAATTCTTTCAAGCAAGAAGATAGCGACACGCTTTCATCAACCTGTTTGTAATTGATTAACTTAATGTGACTGTCAGTGTGTAACAGTAGCTATAACAAATACCTGTTGGGTCTTTCAATATCATTACCTACATTTTGTTCTTAGGTTCTAGGTGATAACGTATGTATTGCTGCATTGGGTTTGAATAAGCACACATCAAGCAGGAACATGAGTGAGTATGAACATTGGGACAGAGTAGGAACGGAGATAGATAAGGTGCACAAAGAGAGCAGGAGCACAGAGATAGAGAGAGTAGGGGCATGGAGAGAGACTAGGGGACAGGGAGAGAGTGGAAGCATGGGGAGAACAAGACAGTGGGAAAAGCAAAAGCACAGGAGAGCAGAAACATAGGGAGAGGTGGAACACATGGACAGCAGAACTTAAGAGTAAGAAGGTCAGGGAGATAATATTCGGGAAGCACGGACTCAGGTGGATGCATCTTGTTTCCTTTCACATGTGATCTTGGCAGTTTCTGACTGGTATAGTTGGCCTTGAGTTGTGGAAAGTTTGAGAATCCTTGTCGTGTTGAAAGTTTCCGAGGACCTCAAGAGAATAGGCTTGACTCTTCACTAAGAATGGAGTTGGGCGTAGATGGGAAAAAGGAATTGAGGCCACAGTTAGATCAGCCATGACCCTTATGAGGTGAGAGCGTAGGGTTGAGGAAGTTGGATCACCAACTCCTAACTTGCATGCTCTTATGTTTGTACGTAAGCAGTTGGGGTTTAGCAATGAAAATGGTTGTACGATACAAGATCCAGTTACTATCAGGAGAGATTATCAACTTCATTCTAGATGGTCAAACCCAAATTTTCAATCAGGAATCATTGGTTTATCATAAGAATTGTGTCCACAGCTTATTTCTCTGCTACCATGTTGATGTTTCACCATGATTAACCTTGGTGCTCTTAGATTGTAACTGATCCAGTGTTTGGCCGCCAATCTTGACTTTGTGCCAAGTAATGGCAAAACATATTCCAATGGCGAGAGAGTCCTTGGAGCAGAACGGACTGGAATTGAATAGGGAAGCCATGTGTCAGTTAGCTCAGTTGGCTGGATGGCTGTTTTTTAAATGCAGTGTGATGCCCAACAACACGGGATTCAATCCCTGCATTGGCTGAGGTTACCATTGAAGGACCCTCCCTCTCAACCTTGCTCCTTCTCTGAGGCGTGGTGACCTTCTGGTCAAACCACCACCAATTGACTCTCTCTGTGAGAGAGCAGCCATATTTTCCAGGAGGGGTACGGTGACATTACCTTCAAATGTAATCTGGATCCAGCTGATTCTGGGAGAATTCCCTGGAAAATTTAAACTTCTAACAGGCAATTGCCCTGTGCCTGGAAACCTTTGAGAAAGTCCTTTGAAAAATAATTTGGAGGGTTCTGACTCAGTTCACCTGAGTACTTACTCAGGGAAGGGCAGAAGATTAAAAATCATGTTTAACACCTGGATATCTATTAAACAGACCTCCTCTCCAATTCACCTTGTACCAAATCTCCTAGTCCCCTCAACTTGACCAGGTCTGATGCTGCCCTCCCCTGATTGACTCTGCTGGACCAGACACCCAATCCTCACTGCGGCTTATTCCCACCCCCAGTCCTGATAGCCAGCTGCTCCACCAGGCTTACACCCCCCTGAACCTGATTTCGCACCCCCCTCCACCCCCATCCCCACCGGCCTGACCTATTACACCCATACCCCCAGCCTTGACCTTATCCTGTCAGAACTGAATGCCGCATGGAAGCCAGCCTAACCCTCCTCCACACTCCCATATTTGACCACCCCTCTTTGATTTATCAGATTGACTCTGCTCGGCATCCCCTCACTACCTCAACCCACATTACAGCTGCAGACAAAATTGACCGCCACCATCAAAGCTGAACCGATACTCCACCCCACCAGCTTTACACACTCCACATTTGTCAGAGCATCCTGACAGCTGGTAGATTCAACACATCCCTAACCCACACTGACACTCACTGGCTCTCACTGGCTTGGATTCCACCCCCCCCCTCCCCTGTGTAAGCACAGATTCAATTACCTGGCACACTGGCACCTTACCCACCTGGCACTCTACCCCACTTACCCCTGGCACCCCAACCCCTTACCCACTCATTACCCTCCCTACTCATCTATCTGGCATCCCTGCTTACCCATGTGGCACTCTTACTTACCTGGTACCATTCCTACTCACACATTTGACACCCTAACCCCTCACCCTTACCCAACTGATACCCTCCCTACTCACCCATTTGGCACTCTAACCCCCCTTACCCACCTGGTACCCTGGTCTTCACCAGCTTGGTATTCTGCCACCCCCTTACCCACCTGGTACTCAACCTTCCTTACCCATCAGGCACCCTCTACTCACACATTTGACACCCGAAACCCCCTTACCCACATGGTACTCTACCTTACCCACCTGGTACCCTCCCCACTCAGCTGTTTGTCACTTTAGCCCTCGCCCCCTTACCCACTCTACTGTCCTTACTCATCTGGCACTTTACCCATCTCTCCCACCTGGCACCCTAAGCCCACACTTCCTTTATATGCTTGCCTTTTCACAGAAGCTGTCAAAATGGCTGAGCTAAACTGCTGGACATTTCAATACCAAACTACAGTACTCTGACTGCTGCAAAAAAGGGAGCTAATGTTTCTATACAAGCTAATGTTTCTGCAAAGATTTCTTCGCTCCTGCATTCCTTGCATTCCCTGTTCCGGAATCTCCAGCAGAAAGCCCTTCTAAAAGCAGGTGCATAATTTTTAATCCAGAGTAAAATAGGATTTTCAACTCTGGAATATCTGGGTCTATGCTTCTGTATAAAGCAAAATCCTTGAGATATATCCCAAATGCCAGCATTTATTGTCTGTCTCTAGCTGCACCTGATAACCGTGATAGTGACTTTTTCTTAAATCTTTACTCTTCATGTGGTGAGAGTAATCACACTGAGTTTTTTGGCAGGGAGTTCCAAGATTTTGACAGTGGAATATTTCCAAGTCAGGAGATAGTTTGCAATTCGCACTGATGGTGAACCTAAAGCACTATTCACCCAAAGTGTCTGTGACCACGGACCCTGACAACATTAATTTGGTGAGACACTGTAAAAGAATTGCTCTCAATTGCTTTTTACCAATTCCTTATAGATTGCAGTTAGAACTCTTTGGAGCAATTTACACTAAATTATAGAGTGCTGTCATGGTGTTCAGCTCAATTGATAGTGGGTCCCTGCTATTACTGCCAGTAATGTGCTATAATGGAGACATGGATTGACAGAACAGAGAAATTCTTTGCATCAAAGGCAATCGCAGTTTGAGGCCAGGTGAAGGTGGCAGCATTCTAGTCACTTAGAGCTAACAATCACCTTCGATCTTTCCCTCCCAACTCCACCGAGGGAGTTGAATGCTGACATGGCCTATACTTGTGCTGTCAAGAGTCCTCTCATCATCATAAAAGAGGAACTTTGAATACATTGACGAGAGTGCTAGGGTTGCTGGTTGGGAAATGGCCATGTCATGTTTGTAATATCGTTGACATATTGTCACAAGAATGATTCTCCCTCTCCTACTTTCTGAGCGTGTTAAATGCAAATCCAAAACGAAGGCTTGAAAAGGTCAAGGATGTGGGAAGAAGGCATTTAGCTAAACTTGCTGGGTCTAATGTTCTTTCTCAAATACTGGTGCTCAGAGGCAGGCTGGTGGCAAAATTACATCTCCAAATCCAGATGACCAGAAGCAACAACTTGGGCCTTTAATGTAGAGCAAAAACATTCCAAGGCATTTTTTAGGAACACACACAGGCTAAGCTTGATACTGGGTCAACAAAGGGCTTTCTCAGAATCACAGAGCCACATTCTTGGCCTTTTGGCTAAGATCATGTGTAGTTCTGCTTTTATCAGTTTTAATTCTTATCAGTTTTAATTCTTATCAGTTTTAATATCTGATACATCCCTGAATCAGGGACTGGATGTTAAGCGATTTTTGCAGGAAGAAGTTGGGTTAGGAGCTTGTTCCACCAACTTCGTGCATCGTCCTAGTATTGCAGTACTTCTGGGAATAGTGCACTAAAATTTGCAGCACGATAGCTCAGTGGTTAGCACTGTTGCCACACAGCAACAGGGTCCCGGGTTTGATTCCAACCTCTGTGTGGAGTTTGCACGTTGTCTGCATGGGTTTCCTCCGGGTACTCTGGTTTCCTCCCACATTCCAAAGATGTGCAGGTCAGGTGAATTGGCCATGTTAAATTGTCAATTAGGTGCATTAGTCAGAGGGGAAAGGGGTTTGGGTGAGTTACTCTTTGGAGGACGAGAATGCTGCCACCTTCACCTGGCCTCAAACTGCGTTTGCCTTTGATGCAAAGAATTTCTCTGTTCTGTCAATCCATGTCTCCATTATAGCACATTACTGGCAGTAATAGCAGGGACCCACTATCAATTGAGCTGAACACCATGAAATGTTGGGCTGAAGGGTTTGTTTCTGCACTGTAGGGAATCTAATTATCTGATTAAATAAAGGCCGTTTGGCCCATTATTTCTGTACCGGCTCTCCGAATGAGCATCGTGATTTATTGCCATTCTCCTTCCTGTTGCCTGTACCCTTGAACATTGTTTCTTTTAAAATAGCCACCTAACATCCTCCAGAATGGATCAATTGCACCACACGTCCAGGCAGTACATTCCAGACAGAACTGCCAGTGGTGCGAAAATTTATTTTTGTCACATCACATTCGCAAATCACTTTATATTTGTGCCTTTTTGATCCTTTTATGAGTAAGATCTGTTTGAGTCTATTATGAAGAATGTAATAAAGTATTTTTAAAATATATAATTTAATCAAACAGAGACAGCACGGCTTCACAAAGGGGAAATTTATTAGAATTCTTTGACGAGGGTACAGGTAATATAAAATAAGGGGAAAGCGGGTGGATTTAATATATTTGGATTTCCAGCAAGCATTTGATAAGGTACCATGCGTCAAGCAACTTAATAAGTAAGAACTCATGATGTGGGGAGGTACATTAGCAAGGATTAAGGATTAAGGATTAAGGATTAAGGAAAGTGAGGACTGCAGATGCTGGAGATTAGAGTCAAGATTAGAGTGGTGCTGGAAAAGCACAGCAGGTCAGGCAGCATCCAAGGAGCAGTAGAATTGATGTTATGGGCAAAAGCCCTTCATTCCTGATGAAGGATTAAGGATTAGCTAACTGATAGAAGGCAGTAGGTTGGGATAAGGGGAACATTTTCAGAACGGCAATCTGTAATTAGGGGGGTGCCACAGGGATCAGTGATAGCGCAACAATTATTTATAACATAAATGTCCGTGACTTAGATGAAAGTCCTATTGTCAAGTTTGCAGATGACACAAAAATAGGTGAGTGAGCACAAAATGACAGATGGAATATATATCATAGGGAAATGTGAGGCTCGGCACTGTGCCATAGAAGAGCCAAATATTATTCAGATGGAGAAAGACTGCAGAAAGCAGTAGCACAAGAGGAATTGGAAGGTCCTTGTGCAAGGATCACAAAAATCACAACCATCTTCAGCTGCTTCCTCAATGACCTTCCCTTCATCATAAGATCAGAGTGGGATTGATTGCTGATGATTACACATTTTTAGCACCATTCGCGCCCCCTCAGATATTGAAGCATGTTCACGTGCAGCAGGACCTGTACAGCATTTAGATTTCTGCTGACAAGTGGCAGCATTCACACCACATATGACCATCTCCAACAAACAATAATCAAACCATTCCCTTTTGATTTTCAAGGTTGATTTATTGAATTCCGCAATGATCAGCAACCTGAGATTGCCATTGCCCTGATGTTCTGCAGTGCATGACTCACCTCCTGCCTCTCCAAAGTCTGTCTACCATTGCCAAGACAATATCATGAAATACTCTCCACTTACTTCCATGAGTGCAGCTCCAATAACACTCAAGAGCTTGACTACATCCAGAACAAAGCAGCCCACTTGATTGCCACCACATCCACTATCTTAAACATTCAATCCCTTCACCAGCACATTGGCAGTAGTGTGCACTATTCACAAGATGATTTGCAGAGGTCCACCACAATTCCTTTGTCAGTACCTTACAAACTTGCGACCTCAACCATTTAGAAGGGCAAGGGCAATAGATATGTGAGAACACCACTACTTGCAAACCACTCTTCATCTTGACTCCTGCAAGATCCCCTCTAATCCATGCTCCGTCCTGACTTGGACATATATTCCTTCACTGTCACTGGGTCAAAATCCTGGAACTCCCTGCTTTATGTACGGCCATGGACTGCAGTAGTTCAAGAAGGCAGCTCACCACCAAGGGTAATAACGGCTGGACAATAAATGCTGGCCTGTTCAGTGATAACTGCATTTGTGAATGAAAATAATGTGATTAGTTTGATGGAATTTAGGAATCAAAAGGTAAGAGTGGTAATATTCAACCCTGGGCTCTCTCCATTAAAGGCATCAGTTGAAGACTGAGATGAGGAGGAATTTCTTCTCTCAGAGGGTTGTGAGTCTTTGGAAGTCCTTGCTACAGAGAGACACCTGTGGGGGCAGAGTCCTTGTGTATATTTAAGGCCGAGATAGATTCTTGATCAGTTGGACAATCAAGAGCAATGTGGAAAAGGTTGGAAAGTAGACATGAGGAATGTCACATCGGTCATGATCCTGTTGAATGACAGAGCTGGCTTGAAGGGCTGAATGGCCTACTCATGTTCTTATCTCTTATGCTCTTATGGACCAACTCTCTTGCCTATTGCTGAGATTTGACCATCCTATCTAACCTTGAGCTAACCGCCTGACGTTCTGCTTTCTCTGTTACCATGTCCAATCACTTCCACAGACTGTGACATTGCTCATCCCTACCTGAATTGAATTGAATTGAATTTATTGTCACATGTACCAAGGCACAGTGAAAAGCTTTGTCTTGCGAGCAATACAGACAGATCACAGAGTTAAGTAGCGTAGATAAGTAGATCATAGGTAAACAGCGGCAATAACCAAAACACAGGTGCAGGTGAATGTTAAGAGTTTGTGAGTCTATTCAGTATTCTAACAACAGAAGGGTAGAAACTGTTTCGAAACTGACTGGTGCGTGTGTTCAGGCTTCTGTACCTTCTCCCCGATGGTAGAGGTTGTAGAAAAAACATTGCCAGGGTGGGATGGATCTTTGAGAATGCTGGAGGCCTTTCCTTGACAGCGGGCCTAGTAGATGGATTCTATAGATGGGAGGTTGACCTTTGTGATTATGTGGGCCGAATTCACCACTCTCTGTAACTGTCTCCGATCTTGAATGGTACAGTTGCCAGACCAGGTAGTGATACATCCAGACAGGATGCTCTCGATGGCACACCTATAAAAGTTGGCAAGGTTGCCTCTGTTCTGAAAATGTTATTCCTTGCTTTGATGTATATCACCTTGAAGGGCGACATGATGGCTTAGTGTTTAACGCTGCGGCCTCACAGCGCCAGGGACCTGGGTTCAATTCCAGGCTTGGGTGACCGTCTGTGTGAAGTTTGCACATTCTCCCTGTGTCTAAGTAAGTTTCCACCCACAGACCAAAAATGTGCAGGTTGGGTGAATTGGCCATGCTAAATTTCCTGTGTGTCCAGGGATGTGCAGGCTAGGTGGATTATGGGAAATACATGGTTACAGGAATCGGGTAATGGAGTATGTCGAGGTGCGATGGTCTTTGAGGGCCAATGTGGACTTGATGGGCCAACTGGCTGCTTCCACATTGTATGGGATCTATGTTTCTTGATCATTCTAAGCTTTTCTGACATTGGCTCTAAACACTACTGCCCATCTCCTAACCTTGTAGTGTTCCTAATTACCCAAGACCCCTGACTTCACAGACCAGGCCCCATTCTGGGAAAGTCTTGATTTCAAAATTGTCCCACTCATTTCCAAATCCCTCAAGGCCCTTCTCTTGACAAAATGCACTCTGTTCCTTCAATCTGGACTTGTGTAATGGACAGACCAAACTTCTTTCAAACTATATTCAGAAGATAGTCTAGACCCTAACTTTTTCTTGTTTTAAAGGCAAGTGCCAGGCATTGTGATCCAGATGCAATTCAAATGGGCACACTACCATCTTGAAGCAAAACAGACTTTATTCATACACTATAGCCAAAACAAAACAGAAACAAAAGAAAGAAGAAATTGGAATTAATTAACTCTATTGGAAAACTTAACAGAATAATAGATTATTTAATTATCAAACAGTAACTGTTCCAATATACTAACATCCCATAAACACACCCTTGGCAAAGGCAAATTTAGAGAAACAGATTGTCTCACTTGCAATTCTCCAGCCCAGGAGAAAACAACATCAAGAGAAAACTCAAGAGAGAGAGAGAGTAACAGGGAGAGGTATACTGCAGCTTCCAAACCCAGCTTCAAGACCCCAACAGCTGCTACTGAAAAACAAAAAGATCCTGTTTCTGTGGAAGCTTGACCCCACCCATTCAGGCTGCTTCTATTGTTCCAACTTTAAAAAAAACCCCAAAGCTTCACAAATTGTTTACTCTATTATCTTTTAGTGGACAGATCATCTCCCCTGCCTCAATCTTTCCTCTTTAAAAAAGACAGGACAAAATACAGCTCTTAAAGCCATAGTATTGTCGCAGTGTGATTCCTACATCTTCTTCATCTTCATCTATACAATATAACAAGAGTAATAAGCAATGTGGCTTCTTCTTTCCACCATGGAGTGATGGGGACTGTAGAGGTCTGTGGCTTTTGGATCCTTGCTGGAGTCACCTTCGTGAATGATACATTGAGTAGATCATCTGCCAGCATTCTCCTTGAGTACTGCGATCTCGTTTAGTGTGGTAGACCAAAACCACTTGGTAGACTAAAGAGAAGAGGCTATTAGGCTATTCTCGACGAGGTTCATTGCATGAGAACAAGCGTGTCTAAGTTCCATTGATAAGACAGATGTTGCTGCCATGAGGGAGACCTGGATAACAGGGCTATCTCCTTCCTGGTGGAGATGGTTCTCCACTCTCCATTATATCGGGTATTGGTGATGAACTGTCAAGCAACACTACCACTGCCTTTTGTCATTTTTATAAATGATTTGGATGTGAATGTAGAAAGTATGATTGGTAAGTTTGCAGATGACACCAAACTGGTGGTGTAATCGATGGTGAAAAAGGTTATCTCAGTGTACAATGGGACCTTCATGCAATGGGCCAATTAGCAGAGGAGTGGCAGATAGAGTTTAATTTGGATAAATGTGAGGTGCTGCATTTTGGAAAGGCAAATCAGGGTAGGATATATACACTTAATGGTAAGGTCTTAGGGAGTCTTGCTGAACAAAGAGACCTTGGAGTACTGGTTCATAGTTACGTGAAAGTGGAGTCACAGGTAGACAGGATAGTGAAGAAGACGTTTGGTATGGTTTCCTTTATTAGTCAGTTCATTGAGTATCGGAGTTGGGCGGTCATGTTGCAGCTGTACAAGACATTGGTTAGGCCACTTTTGGAATACTGCATTCAATTCTGGTCTCCCCACTGTAGGAAAGATGCTGTGAAACTTGAAAGAGTTCAGGAAAGATTTACAAGGATGTTACCTAGATGTTATGGGGGGTTTGAGTTATAAGGAGAGGCTGGATAGACTGGGACTTTATTCCCTGCAGCATTGGAGGCTGCAGGGTGATCTGATATTAGTTTATAAAATCATGAGTAGCATGGATAAGGTGAATTCCTCAGGCTAGGAGAGTCCAAAGCTAAGGGATATAGGTTTAAGTTGAGAGGGGAAAAATGTAAAAGGGACCTGAAATGAACAACTTTTTCACACAGACGGTGATGCATGTATGGAAGTAAATGCCAGAGGAAGTGATAGAGGTGTGTACAATTACAAATTCCTGCTCCTCAGATGCTGCCTGATCTACTGTGCTTTTCCAGCACCACTCTAACCCAGAACATTTTAAAAGGCACCTGGGCAGGTCTGGAGGGATATGGGCTAAACACAAGCAAATGGGACTAGTTCAGTTCAGTTCAGGAAAGCTGGTCGGTATGGATTAGTTGTCTGAAGGGTCTGCTTCCATGCTGTATGACTCAATGATTCTGGCAGTAGTACCACTGGGCAAACTCATCGCCTAAGATTTAAAAATATATGTTAGATTCTTCAGTATTGCTGGGTCAAAATCATGGAGATGCCTCCATGACCTCACTGTGGGTGGACCTACGCCAAATGGACTGGTTGTGGCAACTCACCACCAACATCTCAAGGGCAACTAGGGATATTCAATAAATATTGGCCCAACCAGCAACACTCACATCTGTGATTGAATAAATAAGAGACACTGGACAGATATTTTCTAACCAAGTTGTTCAGTGATGTTATTACACACTTCTGGAGCAGAGCAGGTGAAACTTGAAGCAGGACCTTCCGCCTCAGAGGTACAATCATTACCGATGTGCCACAGCAGCCCTTTGAATGTCTCATTTTTTTATATATCAGCCGGTCCATGTCGGGTAGAGGAGCTTTTATTTGTCATTTCTACCATATATAACTGATCCAGTAAAAATGAGACAGCGTTCCCCCAGGACTGAGGGTGCTACATGGACAGCACAAACTACACAATCGCACACGGCATAAAGTGCATAAGAAGTGCAAAATACACAAGTTACAGTATAATAGAAGAATGATAAATAATAGACATTGTTCTAGGAGCAATTCAAAATCGTGCAAAGAATTTCAGATGGGAAAGAGTCCGATCATACAATAAGGAGCCTGATGGCTTGGGGGAAGAAACTGTTGCACAGTCTGGCCATGAGAGATCCAATGTTCTGGTATCTTCTGCCAGATGGCAGGAGGGAGAAGAGTTTGAGTGAGGGGTGTGTAGGTTCTTCCACGATGCTCTTAGCCTTTTGGATGCAGCGTGTGGTGCAAATGTAATGGAGGGAAGAGAGACCCCGATGATCTTCTCAGCTGTCCTCACTATCCATTGTAGGGTCTTACGGTACAATTCCTGAACCAGGTAGTGATGCAGCAGATCAGGGTACTCTCAATGAACCCTCTGTAGAATGTGGTGAGGATGGGGTGTGGGAGGTGGACTTTCCTCAGCCTGCACAGAAAGTAGAGATGCTGGTGGGCTTTCTTGGCTATGGAGCTGGTGTTGAGGATCCAGGTGAGATTCTCCGCCAGGTGGATGCCAAGAAATTTGGTGCTCTTCACAATCTCCATGAGGGAGCCACCGATATCCAATAGAGAGTGATCGCTCCATGCCCTCCTGAAGTCAACAACCACGTTTTTCATCTTTTCTATGTTCAGAGACAGTTTGTTGGCTCTGCACCAGTCCGTTAGCCATTGCACCTCCTCTCTGTATGCTGACTCGTCATTCCTGCTGATGAGACCCACTATAGTCGTGTCATCAGCGAACGTGATGATGTGATTTGACCCGTGTATCACTGCACAGTCGTGTATCAGGAGGATGAACAGCAGTGAACTGAGCACACAGCCCTGCGGGGGTCCCCTGTGCTCAGTATGATGGTGTTGGAGATGCTGTTCCCAATCTGGACTGACTGAGATCTCCCAGTCAGGAAGTCCAGGATCCAGTTACAGAAGGCCCATCAGACTCAGCTTTCCAATCAGGTGCTGAGGAATGATATTGTTAAATGCAGAGCTGAAGTCTATGGCCAGTAGTCTGACATAGGTGTCCTTCATCTCCAGGTGGGTGAGGGTAGTGGAAATGGCATCATTGGTGAGTGGTTGGTTTGATACACAAACGGCAGGGTGCTCACTGAGGGGGCCAGCAGGGTTTGAATATGCCTCATCATGAGTGCAACGGGACGATAGTCGTTGAGACAGGACACTGAAGACTTGCTCGGCACGTGGACGATGGTAGCGGCCTTGAAGCATGTTGGAACTATGGCGCAGTTCCGGGAGATGTTGAAGATGTCCGTGAGAACATCTGCCAGTATGTCAGAGCATCCTCTGAGCACTCTGCCTGGGATGTTGTCTGGTCCAGCAGCCCTATGTGGGCAACTTGGAATTTAACTCAGGCTTTCCAGCCTAGAGGTAGGGAAAAAGATACTGGATATTCCAGGGATGCAGATGATACCCACCTGTACCCAAACTATTCCATGGGCAAGTAAATACTGGCAGCATGCTCAACACTGTAAGACAGGTACCAACATGTGTGTTAAATCATGTTTGGATTAATTCTGTCAATAAATTAGAACTCAAGGTCTTTTTTTTCCGTGTGATAGAGTTTCTTGATGAACAGTTAAATCAAACCCTTTGCACTAACTGTTCACCTTTTAGCTACTTTTAATTAACCTTTTCCGATATGACTTGACAGAACTTCAAGGCTGGTGGGACTCCATCCCCACTGGATTAGAGGTGCAAACACAACCACTTCACTACAAGATCTCAAGGATTCCCTACTTTTTTTTCTATCTACACAGCCATTTAAACAAGAAACCCGTTGCCATACTGCTGACAAGCAGCAGGATCTCCCATCGCCAGCGCACTCTCACACAATAAGAGCTGCTTCTAAGATGAAGGTGCTGTACTCCAAATTTACACGTCCTTTTAAGGCAAGTCGCCCTTTCTCAAAGGCCGTGCAAGCCTGGATGCTTTATGTCACTGGCTGCAGATTCATTTCAACCTTATCTCTGAGAATCTCCACAGCAAATTGCAATACTCAGTTGCAATCCAACTGCTGCAGCTTTCCCTCAGTACCTCACTGGGAATAACACCCCTAGATCTTTGTGCTTGCTTCTCTGCATTGGAACGTGAAGGCACAAATTTCTGACTCAGCGCTGTCTACCGACACTCAAGCCTCTGCTTCCTCACTTGTAACCAGACACAGTAACTGCCTGTGAATGAAGAGCAGAAGCAATGAAAATATTCAAGTGATTTGAGAGCCCTAGTAATAATAAGCTCAATCCTATGATGTACCTCTATCAGCTACTTAAAATAAATGGTGCATTCATTATCAATTCTTGCAGACTAAAATCCAAGAGACAATGAATTTGCGTTTCTTAAGTGCTGGGAATCAAATGACAGGCTTCAAAAAAATTAATTTGGATTGCTATCGTATCTCGCAGGCCATATATAACAATCGTTTTAAACGATAATAGGAAGAGACTTGACCCGCAAGCCTTGCCTGTGGAAAGATCTGTACTATCCAGGGAATAAAGGCAGCTTTCTAGCAGCAATGGGTCTTTGTTTCCCAGCAGCTATACTGAGCAGACAATGAATTCTAATATTCAAACATCTTTTAATGTAACAATGTCACTCAATAAGCTGCTCTCGTTGATAACGCTATGTGTATTTCCACAAAGATTGTCTGGAAAATTGGAAAAGTGATCTCTTGACATGCTGAGTCCACCAAATAGTCAGTGAGTAGTGCTAGGGAGAGCAATAATTGGGGCATCATTGCAGGCAAACCTCATACAGTGCTTTGAGTGTGAACTCCTGTGCTTAATCAGACGAGTATGAATTGATATTTTTTTCTCTCTTTCTGCGGTTGTCTTTCTGTCTCAGAAAATCCCAAAAAAAAATGGAAAGGCTTATCGCAGACAAGAGAGACCACTCTGCAGAAGCAAAGACGTGTTGATAGGAGGTTAAAGTCACTCAGCTGTCCTGTAAGGCACTGATAACTGAGACTTGATGGTGGCACCCAAACACAGGGAAGGATAAGTGGCAGAGACTGAAATAATGAGACAGTTTATATGTGTGGAAAGTAAAAAGCGAGATAAAGTAACTCAGGAAGCTTCCCACGTCTACAGTTGCTTCGAGGCAGATGAAACAACCATTGACAGTTTGTGTTTCCTCGAATATAGAGTCGTACAGCTTTCCAGCACGGAAACAGACCTACAGTCCAACCCGTCCCTATCAAACAGATATTCGACAGTAATCTAGTCCCATTTGGCTCTCTAAACTCTTTCTACTCATGTACCCATCCAGATGCCTTTTAGATGTTGTCATTGTACCAGCCTCCACCAGTTCCACTTGATTCTCATGCCAGACATGCACAACCCTCTGCATGTAAAAGTTGCCCCTTAGGTCCCTTTTAAATCTTTCCCCTCTCAATAAATCCTATGCCCTCTACACTGTTCATGAATAAAACCAAATGCCAGGATGGTGAATAGCTTGGAGGGGAACCAGCTGTTGCTGGTGTTTCATATATCTGCTGCCCCTATCCTTCTCAATGACTCTACTTAGAAACTACACAGAAGGTGCTGTTAAAGGATCTTTGGTGAATTTCTGCAGAGTACTTTGTAGATGGTACCCATTGCTGCTACTGAGCAACGGTGGTGGAGGAAGTGAATGTTTGTGGATATGGTGCCAATCAAATGGCTGCCTTATCCGAGATGGTGTCAAGCTTCTTGAGTGTTATTGGAGATGCAGCCATCCAGGCAAGTGGGAAGTATTCTATCACATCCCTGACTTACGGTCATAGAGTCATAGAGATGTACAGCATGGAAACAGACCCTTCGGTCCAACTCATCTATGCTGACCAGATATCCCAAATTAATCCAGTCCCATTTGCCAGCATTTGGCCCATATACCTCCAAACCCTTCCTATTCATATACCCATCCAGAGGCCTTTTAAATGTTGTAATTGTACCAGCCTCCACACTTCCTCTGGCAGCTCATTTCATACATGCACCATCCTCTGCGTGAAAAAGTTGTCCCTTGGGTCACTTTTAAGTCTTTCCCCTCTCACCTTGAAACCTATGCTCTCTACTTCTGGACTCCACTACCCTCAGGAAAAAAAAAAACTGGTCTATTTACCCTATCCATGTTCCTCATGATTTTATAAAACTCTACAAGGTCACCCCTCAGCCTCCAACGCTCCGGGCAAAACAGTCCCAGCCTATTGTAGATGGTGGACAGGCTCTGGGGAGTCAAGAGGTGAGTTACTAGCTGCATGATATCAAACTCTGACCTAGTCTTGTAGCCATTGTATTAATATGGTAGTCAAGGTTGTTTGATTTTGGTGGATTCAGTAATGGTGATACCATTGAATACCAAGGGGGAATGTTGCCTTTCGGGCTGCTTGTAGCTGGCATTTGTGTGGCGTGAATGTGACACTTATGAATGTTCAGCCTAAGCTTGTTGCAGTCTTTGTCTTGTTGCAAATTTTATATATAGATTTCCTTTGTGCCATTGGCTTCCCAAAATTATGATAATTTATTCGTTGTGGAGAACCGGAGATCGCATGTTGAACTATAACTTCTTACCTATCCATTAATTATTGTTTGTTTCGTATTGTCTTTTAGATTACATTTTATAATCTCAGAATACTTACCTCTCTGCCCGAGATCTGTTACCATTACGAACGTCAAAAGTGTTCACTCCTGTAGAATCTATCAGAGAGAAAAGGAGGTGGATTTGACTTCTACCCAAAGAGTTGTGAAGATCTGGAATGTGCTGCCTGAAAAAGTAGATGGGGGCTGTTTGAATATCAACTTTTGAAAATAAGTGGGATAAAAATGCTAAGGACAAATATTTGCAGGGCTGAGAGGAAAGAGCATAATTCCGAGTGACTGGTTCTGATTTGGCAGCCCTTTCAAAGAGCTGGAATGCATAAGACGAAACATATGATCTGTTTCCATGCTGTAGACTGATATGATTCTGTTGAGGAAATTCTCCAAACTCAGACCTTGAGCATTGACAAACTTTATTGCATGATATCATGGGGAACACACCTTTCCTTAGCAATGGTCCAGTGCTTCTCCGATAATGCGATAGATGCTGCTCTAACAGCTATTCATTCAGATACAAAGCAAAACGATAGTCACAAGATGGCCGACATGGCTATACACCATGCAAAGGTCAGCCTAATGGCTTGCTGGGTAACCGTTTTGCTTAACAGGTGGCTGCAGATAAAAAGCAGAAGTTAGGTGGAAAAGCAGAAGTTATAAGGTTGATGCAGAATATCCTTGGCGCAGCATGATCCAGAAGTTCTAGCAAAAGGGTCCACTTCTCAATCTGTGGTTTTACTTACCACAAAGCTGCAGGAAATAAATTAGCAGAGCTAGAAGTGCAAGAAGCTGCAAAATAGCTTCCACAGATTCATCATTTCACTGGAATCAATTTCTGATTGTTAAACCAGGAACAGCATAGCAATCACTGTAGCTTTTCCAATATACCTGCCTTATCAAGACAGCCTTCGAGATGAGAGTTAATTGAGGGTATTGAGATGGCCCATTGTGTGGCAATTTATGAATGGGATAATGATTTAGTAATTGTTTGCAAGAAACAATGCAGAATGTAGCCCCCAAAAACACTGACCAAAGTGCTCTACTCTGCACTTTACAATGGTTTAATCAAAAAGAGGCTATGATTGATTTTTCTTGATGAAATACTGCCCCTTGTCAGCACTGTATACATTGCACTTGTGTTTACCAAAGCTATCTGAGATGTTTTGGGTAGATATACAGTCACCAATCCTTAATATTGACTTTAGTTCACCAAGTCTTTGGTGGAAAGTAGGCTTAAACAGAATAGGTTGATCAAGGAATAATCAACAGGTTAATTAGATTAGATTCCCCACAGTATGGAAACAGGCCCTTTGGCCCAACAAGGCCACACTGACTCTCCAAAGAGTAACCCACCCAGACCCATTCCCCTAAATTTACCCCTGACTAATGCACCTAACACTATGGGCAACTTAGCATGGCTAATTCACCTGGCCTGCACATCTTTGGACTGTGGGAGGAAACCGGAGCACCCGGAGGAAACCCACGCAGACACGGGGAGAATGTGCAACCTCCACACAGACAGTCCCCAAGGTGGGAATTGAACCTGGGTCCCTGGTGCTGTGAGGCCGTAGTGCTAACCACTTCACACAGAGGGTAGTGGTTGCGTTGCCAGCAGAGGTGGTAGAGGCAGGCATGGTAGATTCATTTAAGATGCATCTGGACAGGTGCATGAGTAGGTGGGGAGCAGAGGGATACAAATGCTTAGGAATTGACCGACAGGTTTAGACAGTACATTTGATCGGCTCAGGCTTGAAAGGCCGAAGGGCCTGTTCCTGGGCTGTAAATTTTCTTTGTTCTTTGTTCTTTGTTCTCACTGAGCCACCGTGCTATAGATACGTTACACCTTAAATAAAACAAAGCGCAGTGATTGGAATGAGGTCAGCCAGGTGGACTTCATAGAATGTGAGTTCCCTGATTGGGGCTGTTAACCTGGACCAATCAGGGAGCCCTGACTGACAGATATAAACAGGAATATCAGACATCCTGTTCACCCTGAGAGCTGGCTCTGAGGGAGCTGGATCATTGTCAAGTCTATGCACGTGACTCAGTGACAGGATAACGGCCTCTGTGGAGTTATTTCACAAAGAGCTTCAGATGCTGGAAATCTGAAACAAAATCAGAAATTGCTGGAGAGGCTCAGCAGGTATGGTAGCATCTATGAGGAGAAAGTGAGGTCTGCAGGTGCTGGAGATCAGAGATGGAAATGTGTTGCTGGAAAAGCGCAGCAGGTCAGGCAGCATCTAGGGAACAGGAGAATCGACGTTTCGGGCATTAGCCCTTCTTTCCTGAAGAAGGGCTAATGCCCGAAACGTCGATTCTCCTGTTCCCTAGATGCTGCCTGATCTGCTGCGCTTTTCCAGCAACACATTTCCATCCATGGTAGCATCTATGGCAAGAAAGCAGAGTAAATGTTTTGGGTCCAGTGGGCCTTCCTCAGAACTTTTGAAGACCAGCTGAGTTTCTCCAGCAATTTCTGTTTCTGTTTACATCTTAGTTACTTAATAAGTCTATCAATCCTTGACTTAACAGCAAGTACTCTTTAGTGGATACTACATTAACTTTAGCACTAGGACTCATCTTAAACTCACAACAGCTAAGAAGTACACATTAGTTAGTTCCCCCTGGAACAACCCTTTAATTCTTGATAGATGGAGCATACCTTGCTATGTCAGATTACCTTTTCAGATACTTGTCTTATAAAATAAGAATCAGCAATGACGTGGAAAAACCATCATTTCCAAGAGCTTAACCATCCATTACTTGTAAACCTAGACAAACATAAAGAGTAGATGCAGGGATAGGCTTTCCAGCCCTTTTAGTCTGTTATGCCATTCAATAGGATTATGGCTAATCTGATTGTTACCTCCTGAGTTAACTCCACGGCGTCTAGTATTCCTGTCACCAAGTCATCCTGTAATTACACATGCATAGTGTATGGACTCTGACCAGCCAGCTCACAGCCAGTCCATAGAGCGAGGAAACTCTCTAAATCTCCTGTTTTTTTTAAACTTTCTTTTTGTTTTTTTTTCTTTTTTAAGAAAAACAAAACATCAGAAAAAGTTAACCTGAAACAAGAGGGAAGAGAACAGAGAAATCTCCACTCCTCAGTAGGAAACCCAACACTGAGGAGTGCTAATAGCACACTGACTGTGTGGTCTAGGCAGTTCAGAAGTCAGCCCCCCCCCCCCACACACACACAAAATGGCAAGTCTTTTCACACACTGATCCAGCTCTCTCAGAGCCAGCTCTCAGAGTGAACAGGATGCCTGAAACTCCTGCTCTTTCTTTTATTTATTTTCCCCCACACTACTGCCAAATGGTGGTAGTGCTTATTTTCCCCGGCACCCATGTCGTGTGTGTACAGGTGTCGGACACAGTGAAGGATAAGTCTTTAGACACGCCTGGTTACATCTGTCAGCCAGGACTCCCTGATTGGCCCAGGTTAACAGCCCCAATCAGAGAACTCATACTGAATGAGATCCACCTGGCTAACCTTGTTCCAATCACTATACTTCCAACCTGCGTTCAAGCCTACCCCCGATAACCTTTCACCATCTTGTTCGACAACAACCTATCTATCTCTGCCTTAAAGATATACAAGGAAGACTGCTTTTGCAAGGAAACAGTTATGAAGATTTTAAGACTTTTGAGAGAGAAAATAATTGCCTTATCTCCGTTTTAAATGCGCTCTAGTTCTGGACTTGATGTTTCAGACGTAAACCCTTCCACATTCCTGATGAAGAGCTTATGCCCGCAACATCGACTTTCCCAGCACCACACTTTTTGACTCTGACTCTCCAGCATCTGCAGTCTTCACTTCCGCCTCATTCTGGAGTCTCAAACTAAAGGAGAGATCCTCTCCACATCTACCTTGTCAAGATGCCAACCTTCCCTAGTAGGATGTTAAATGTTTCACCTCTCACTATCTTCTTTTGTTTACTGTTGCTGGGTCAATATCTGAGAAGGTGGATTTGTTGCAACAGAGATTGGGGTGAATTCAATTGAAGATACATCTCCACCTCTTCAGAGATGAGCGATGAAACAGAAGCAATGACTGTCGGGCTTGCCACATCAAATTTGCCTCAATCAGCCCCCATAAATATGCAATCTCATTCGTGACAACTGCACCGGGAGACAGATCTCATCGACCCTTGGGTCACCTCGTAAATGTTAAATCTATTTTTAAATACCGATCATAGATGTGTTTGGAAAGACTCTTAGAAGTTAAAGGATTTTCTGAAAATTAAAAAGTAATTTTCAAGTGGAAGGTCATCATTGGATGTCATCCAAGGAATGCAAAGCAACTGAGAGACAGCATCAAGCAGTCCCCAGTCAGTTACTGAGTACATGATTTGATTCATAATTAAACAGGGTGTTGTTCATGCAGCGTTCCCGTTACCTGCCTGAGAGAGACCACAAAGTTACTGTGATTTGTACAGAATGGGGAGGTGCTTTATTCTGCTTGCTGACTAAGCAGTGTGTTAAATGTTAGCTGTGGCTCAGATGGCTCAAACTCTCTTCCAAATAGTGAGGCATAAAATCTAGACTGAGTGCAGTACTGTGTCCAGTGCAATACTGCGACAAAGCTGCATCATCTGAACTTATGGTGAGAGGTTGAATTGAATACTTGCCCATCCTCTTGAGTGGCACTGTGGCTCAGTAGGTAGTACCACCATCTCACAGCACCAGGGTCATGGGGTCAATCCCACTCTCGGGTGACTGTCTGTGTGGTGTTTGCACATTCTCCCCGTGGCTCCAGGTGCTCTGGTTTCCTCCTATAGATGAGCAGTTTAGGTGAATTGGCCTAAAGAAGGGGGGAGTCCTCTCAACATTCTGGCCAATTTACATAGAGGAAACAGTGTGTAGTGGTTATGTCACTGGACCAGGACAGCATGGTGGCTCAGTGGTTAGCACTGCTGTCTCACAGCGCCAGGGACCCAGGTTCAACTCTAACCTCAGGTGACTGTCTGTGTGGAGTTTGCCCATTCTCCCCGTGTCTGTGTGAGTTTCCTCCAGTTTCATAGAATATAAACAATACAGTGCATAACAGGCCCTTCAGCCCTCGATGTTGCACCGACCTGTGAACTAATCTAAGCTCATCCCCCTACACTATCCCATCATCATCCATGTGCTTATCCAAGGATTGTTTAAATGCCCCTAATGTGGCTGAGTTAACTACATTGGCAGGCAGGGCATTCCACACCCTTACCACTCTCTGAGTAAAGAACCTGCCTCTGACATCTGTCTTAAATCTATCATCCCTCAATTTGTAGTTATGCCCCCTCGTATAAGCTGACATCATCATCCAAGGAAAAAGACTTTCACTGTCTACCCTATCTAATTCTCTAATTATCTTGTATGTCTCTATCAAATCCCCTCTTAGCCTTCTTCTCTCCAATGAGAACAGACTCAAGTCCCTCAGCCTTTCCTCATAAGACCTTTCTTCCAGACCAGGCAACATCCTGGTAAATCTCCTCTTCACCTTTTCCAATGCTTCCACATTCTTCCCAAAATATGGCGACCAGAACTGTACACAATATTCCAAGTGTGGCTGCACCAGCATATTGTATAGTTGCAGCATGATATTGCGGCTCTGGAACTCAGTCCCTCTACCAATAAAACCTAACAAACCTTATGCCTTCTTAACAGCACTATCAACCTGGGTGGCAACTTTCAGGGATCTATGTACATGGTCTCCAAGAATCTTTCCATTGACCCAGTAATCTGCCTTCCTGTTATTCTTCCCAAAGTGAATCACCTCACATTAATTTGCATTGAACTCCATTTGCCACCTCTCAGCCCAATTCTGCAGTTTATCCAAGTCCCCCTGCAACCTGCAACACTCTTCCAACTGTCCACCACTCCACCGACTTTAGTGTTACCTGCAAACGTACTAACCCATCCACCTGTGCTTGTGTCCAAGCCGTTTATAAAAATGACAAAAAACAATGGTCCCAAAACAGATCCTTGTGGCACACTAGCAACTGGATTCTCGGTTGAATATTTTCCATCAACCACCACTTGTTGCCTTCTTCCAGAAAGCCAGTTTCTAATCCAAACTGCTAAATCACCTTCAATTCCATGCCTCCACATTTTCTCCAACAGCCTACCATGTGGAACCTTATCAAAGGCTTTACTGAAGTCTATGTACACCACGTCAACTGCCCAACCCTCATCCACATGCTTGGTCACCTTCTCAAAAAACTCAATGAGGTTTGTGAGACACAATCTGCCCATGACTAATCCATGTTGACTATTTCCAAATAAATTGTTTCTTGCTACATGATTATAAATTCTATCTCTTATAGTTCTTTCCAAACTTTTCCTACAACAGACATAAGGTTCACTGGTCTATAATTAGCTGGGTCATCTCTATTGCCCTTCTTGAACAGGGGCAGAATATTTGCAATCCTCCAGTCCTCTGGTACTATACCTGTAGACAGTGACGAATCAAAGATCAAGGCCAAAGGCTCAGCATCTCCTCCCGAGCTTCCCAGAGAATCTTTGGATAAATCGTATCCGGCCCAGGGGGCTTTTCTACTTTCACTCCTTCTAGAATTGATAACACCTCCTCCTTACTAACCTCAATCCTTTCAAGTCTAATAGCCCATATCTCAGTCTTCTCCTCTACAATATTCTCCTTTTCTTGAGTGAAAACTGATGAGAAATATCCGTTTAGCACCTCTCCAATCTCCACAGGGTCCACACATAACTTCCCACTTCTGTCTTTGACTGGTCATATTCCTACCCTAGTCATCCTTTTATTCCTCACATACCTATAGAAAGCTTTAAGGTTCTCCTTTATTCTACCTGCTGAAGACAGATCATGACCCCTCCTTGCTCTTCTTAACTCTCTTTAAATCATTCCTAGCTACTCTATATCACCTCTTCTAAACCATCTCGCCACAATGTCACATAAGCCTCCTTCTTCCACTTAACAAGAGATACAATTTTTTCAGTAAACCATGGTTTCCTTACCCTTTCACTTCCTCCCTCCCTGACGGGGACAAAGCTATCAAAGACACGCAATATGTATTCCTTAAATCAGCTCCACATCCCCTGCATTTTGTTACCCCATTCTATGCCTCCTAAGTCTTGCCTTATCACATTATAATTGTCTTTCCCCCATCTATAACTCTTGCCCTGTGCCATGTACCTATCCCTTTCCCTCGCTAAACTAAACGTAACCGAATTATGGTCACTCTCTCCAAAGTGCTCACCTACTACTAAATCAAACACCTGGCCTGGTTCACTACCCAATACCAGATCCAGTGTGGCCTCCCCTCTTGTCGGCCCTTCAACATACTGTGTCAAGAAACCCTCCTGTACACATTGGACAAAAACTGATCCATCTGACGTACTAGTGTTATAGCATTTCCAGTCAATGTTCGGGAGGTTAAAGTCTCCCATAATGATCACCCTGTTCCTTTCACTCCTGCCCAGAATCAATTTGCCAATCCTTTCCTCCACATCCCTGGAACTTTGCTGAGGCCTATAAAAAACTCCCAGCAGTATGACCTCTCCTCTCCTGTTTCTTCCCTCAGCCCATACCACCCCAGTAGACGAGTCCCCGTCAAAGGTTCTTTCAGCCACCGTTATACCGTCCTTTACTAACAAAGCCACACCTCCCCCTTTTTTACCACCTTACCTGATCTTAATGAAAGATCTAAACCCTGGAACCTGCAACATCCATTCCGGACCTTGCTCTATCCATGTCTCTGAAATGGCATTAAAATCAAAATCCCAGGTACCTATCCATGCTGCAAGCTCACCTACCTTATTCCGGATACTCCTTGTGTTGAAGTAGACACACTTCAAACCAGCTTGCTGTCTGCCAGCACACTCCTGTGACTGTGAAATCCTGTCCATGCCCTCCCTACTCTCATCCTCCTGTGTATTGGAACTACACCAGTTTCCCATCCCCCTGCTGAGTTAGTTTAAATCCACCCGAATAACATTAGCAAATTTCCCACCCAGGATGTTAATACCTCTCTGGCTCAAGTGAAGACCGTCCTGCTTGTAGAGATCCCACCTTCCCTAGAATGAGCCCCAATTATCCAAGTACCTGAAACCCTCCTTCCTGCATCATCCCTGCAGCCATCTGGCACGGGCAACAAACCAGAGATAACAACTTTGTTTTAGCTCTCAGCTTCCTTCATAGCTCCCTGAAATCCTGCCTTACATCCCTATCCCTCTTTCTACCTATGTCGTTGGTAACCACATGGACCACAACTTGGGGCTGGTCACCCTCTCCCTTCAGGACCCCAGAGACACAATCTGAGACATCACGGACCCTGGCACCTGGGAAGCAACACACCAGCTGTGAGTCTCTTTCGTTCCCAACAAACCTTTTATCTGAGCCTCTAACTATTGGTTCTTCAATGACTAACACTCTCCTCCTTTCCCTTCTTCCCTTTTGTGCAACAGGGACAGATTTTGTGCCAGAGACCTGGGCCCCACTACATGCCCTGGTAAGTTCCCATCCCTCCCCCCCACCCCTTCCCCAACAACAGTATCCAAAAAGGTATACTTGTTTTCCAGGGGAGCAACCACAGGGGATCCCTGCACTGACTGTTTTCCCCCCTTCTAAGAGTTACCCAGCTTTCTTCGTGTCTAAGAGTAACTACTTCCCTGTAACTCCTATCTATCACAGACTTTGCCTCCTGAATGATCCAAAGTTCATCCAGCTCCTGCTCCAGTTCCCTAACATGGTCTTGGAGGAGCAAGGGTTGGATGCACTTCCTGCAGATGTACTTGGATGGGATGCTAATGGCGTCCCTCACCTCAAACATCATGCAGGAGGAACATTGGTCTCCCCACATTGCCATCCCTGCTAGTCCCTTTATCAGAAAGTAAAAATGTAGCTGAGGGGAAAAAAAACGCCCTTCTTTCCCAAAAACCTCTGCTCTCCGAGGTGATGCCACTGCTTAAGGTTTTAAATCAGTGACTCACCTTTCCTGACAGGCCCTGGTCTAAGCTCCCACTCTTCCTGCTGCTGGCAACTGAAAAACCCATCTGTTTCCTCCCACAGTCCAAAAGTGTGCAGGTTAGGGTGGATTGGTCATGCTAAATTGCCCACAGTGTTCAGGGATGTGTAGGTTAGGTGCATAAGTCGTGAGAAATGTCGAGTAATATGGTAGGGGAATGGGCCTGGGTGGGTTACTCTTTGGAGGGTCAGTGTGGATATGTTGGGCCGAATGGCCTGTTTCCAGGAAATCTATGATTCTATTCTATACCAGTAATTCAGACGAATGACTTGGGGACATAAGTTTAAATCCAACCACGGCAGGTAGTGAAATCTGAGTTCAATTAAAAAATGAATCTAGAATTAAATGTCTGTCTAATGATGACCATGTAACCAATGTCAATTGTCATAAAAACCCATCTGGTGTCACTGGTATTCTTTAGCAAAGCTAAGTGCCATCCTTCCCCTGGTCTGGCCAACATGTGATTCCAGACCCACAGCAAAGGCCCTTTGGACAATTACAGATGAGCAATTAACACTGGCTGAGCCTGTTAAGTCCACCTCTCCTGTATGCAATAAAAACAAATCTCCTTCAACCAACTAACCCTCTAACAGATGGTTGCACCATCATTGTATTTTTGTTTGGGAGATCTCTCTGCACTTGAATTGGCTGCTGCATTTTTACAACTGCCACTACAATCGGACTTTATTCATTCTAAACCTCTGTGGGATTCCCTGTCACCGTGAAAGGTGCTATATAAGTACAAGCTCTGTCTTTAAATTCTGGAACTGTTGAAATTTGCATACATACTTCCTTATATGCACTCATGTGACAAAGTTGTCGGACAGTATTTATTGCCCCTTGAGAAGGTGATGGTGAGCTGGCTTCTTGAACTGCTCCAGTCCATGTGCTGTAGATAGATTCATAATGCTGTTGGAGAGTTCAAGGATTTTGACCCAGTGACAGTGAAGGAACAGCGATATATTTCCAAAGTCAGGATGGTGGGTGACTCAGATGGGAAGTTTCAGGTGGTGCATTTCGCTAACAGTTTCTGTTTTTGTTTGTTTTAGATTGACTCTTGATCACCAAGGGGTTGAAAGGTTGTCAGAGATACGCAGGAATGTAGAGTTGAAGTTAAAAAGCAGATCGATCATGATCTTATTCAATAGCAGAGCAGGCTTATAGGGTAGAATGGCCAATGCTTAATCTTTGTTTGAATGCCCATAATTGTCCAGAGGTCAGTTGAGAGTCAACTACTTTGCAGTAGGTCAGGAGTCACATGTAGGCCAGACCAGGTAAAGATGGCAGATTTCCTTCTCTAAAGGACAGTTGGGTTTTACAGCAATTGACAATGATCATTTTTGGGTTACCTTTACCTTCCAGATTTTTATTGAATTCAAGTTTCACCACCTGCCCTTGTGGGATATGAACCCATCTCTACAGAACATTGGCCTGGAGATTATGGATTACTAATCCAGTAACATTACCAACATAGAACTGCCTCCCCAATAGTTCTAACCTCCCCACTGACCGGCAACTTTATTTTGTTCAATTACCGGTCTAATTTTCTTTTACAGTAGTTCATCATCTCATCTTTCACCATTTTTGCTGTCAATACATTCCAGACTGTTTCTACTTGCTGTGTAAGAAGTGTTGTCCATTACACCCTTCATGTCCCCTGGTCCATTTCCCAACTGCTAATAGAGTCATAGAGTCATACAGAATGGAATAAGACCTTCTGGTCCAACTCATCCATGCCAACCAGGATTCCCAAACTAAACTACAGAACAATCTCAGTTATCCGAATGTCAATTATCCGAATTTTAGATTATCTGAACAAGATCCTAAGGTCCCGTAGAAACGTTATCTGTTATCCGAACAATCAGTTTTCTGAACAAAATACTCCCCGCCCATCTCGTTCGGATAGTCAAGGTTGTTCTGTAGTCCTCCTTGCTTGTGTTTGGCCCATATCTAAACCTTTCCTATTCATGTACCTGTCCAAATGTCTGTTAAATGTTGTAACTTACCAACATACATTACTTTCTCTGGCAGTTCATTCTACATAAATCTGCCTGACCTTCATAATCTTGTACACTTCTATAAAACGTCTCCTCAAACTCATTGGCTCCAAAGAGGGCAACTTCAACTTTTCAAACTTAATTCTGTACCCAAAATCCTTCATCCCTGGAGCCATTCTGGTAAACCTTCTCTCTAAACTCCCCTAAACTCGACCAAAAGGATCCTTTTGAACCTTTACTGGAGTGTAGGGATCAGATGTGGACAAGATAGCTTGGCCGAATGTGTTTTGTGGCAATACTTATTATTGTTCTAGGACAACAGACAGAACTTTCAACTTTGAAGAGAGTTTTCTTTAGTGCAGAGGAAGGTTGAGGGGAGACCTGACTGAGGTGGAAAAGATTATAAGGGACATGGATAGGGTGAATAGAAAGCAGCTGTTTCCCTTAGTTGAGAGATTATTAACAAGGGGGACTATGTATAAAATGAAAGGCAGGAGCTTTAGGAGGAAGTTGAGGAAAGATTTGTTCACCCAGAGGGTGGTGGGGGTCTGGAATGCACTACTGGGAGGGTAGTCAAGATGGGAAATCTCATAACCTTTAAAAAAATACTTGGATAAACACTTAGAATATAGAACATAGAACAGAACAGCAGAGGGAAAGGCTCTTCAGCCCAACATGCCTGTGCCAACCATGATGTCATTTAAAACTAATCCCATTTGCTTGCATATGGTCCATATCCCTGTATTCTCTGCCTGTTCATGTATCTGCCTAAATGCCTCTTAAATGTTGCTATCGTCTCCCCTGGCAGCTTGTTCCAGACACCTGCCACCCTCTACGTAAAAACTTATCTTGCACATCTCCTTTAAACTTTGCCCTTCTCACTTTAAACCTAAACCCCCTGGTATATAACATTTCCACCCTGGGAAAAAGACTCTAACTATCCACCCTATCCAGTAATTTTATATACTTCTGTCAGATCACCCCTCAGCCTCCAAAGCTCGAGTGAAAATAATCCAAGTTTGTCCAACCCCTTATAACTAATGCGCTCCAATCCAGTCAACATTGTGAGAAATCTCTGTACACCCTCTCCAAAGACTGCACATTCTTCCTATAGCATGGTGACCAGAACTGCACACAAGACTCCAAATGTGGCCTCACTGAAGTTTTATAACTTGCCAACTTCTGTAAGCAATGCCCCAACTGTGGAAGGCAAGCATGCTGTCCACTTTCTTTCCCAACTTATCCAACTTGTGTTGCAATGTTCAGGGGGTTAAATGTTGCTATCGTCTCCCCTGGCAGCTTGTTCCAGGCACCTGCCACCCTCTACGTAAAAACTTACCTTGCACATCTTCTTTAAACTTTGCCCTTCTCACTTTAAACCTAAGCCCCCTAGTATAGAACATTTCCACCCTGGGAAAAAGACACCAAGATGTCTCTGTATATCAATTCTCCTAACATTCATGGCTTTTGGCTAGTGTGGGAAAGTGGCACTTTACTGTAGATGGTAATGCATTTTTGGCAGTAAAGACCTGATGGGCCGCAGGGCCTCTGTATAATTCCATAATTAATTTCCCTGGCACTTCTTTGAATTCATAGAATAAGACGTCACAAGAGAATCCCATTTAGTCCATTGTGTATGTGCCAGGGGTAGAGAGCACGTTGTTGTAATCATTTCATGACATTGTACCTTGGAGCAAAAACAGGTTGAATCACGGAAACATCCTGAGTATTTATTCTCTGATTCTGTTCAACATCATGCCTATGGCGTATTAAAAGGCTCACTTTCATGAATCAACTTATTAGGCCATCAGAAAGCCTTCGACTGATCATGAAGGGTATTTTACCACAACTTCTATTATTTAGACAAACAAAGCAGTCACCTTGTACAGAAACATTAGCGAGATTACCAGTTATTGTCAGCCTAATCTTAACTTTTCCTTTGGTTAAGTATGAGGTGTTTTGGGCTTATTTGTTCTGAGGGTTGTTCACTGCAAGGATTTCTCACTGTCTTACCAAACCCACCTCATTAACTACCTACCCTGTCCCCTCTGGCATCCATCCAGCCTGATTGTAACCTCATCTTATCACATGCTGCTCCCAGACCAACTCACCACATAGAGTCATTGAGTCATAGAGATGTACAGTATGGAAACAGACCCTTCGGTCCAACCCGTCCATGCCGACCAGATATCGCAACCCAATCTAGTCCCACCTGCCAGCACCTGGCCCATATCCCTCCAAACCCTTCCTATTCATATACCCATCCAAATGCCTCTTAAATGTTGCAATTGTATCAGCCTCCACCACATCCTCTGGCAGCTCATTCCATATACGCACCACCCTCTGCGTGAAAAAGTTGCCCCTTAGGTCTCTTTTATATCTTTCCCCTCTCACCCTAAATCTATGCCCTCTAGTTCTGGACTCCCTGACCCCAGGGAAAATACTTTGTCTATTTATCCTATCCATGCCCCTCATAATTATTTAAACCTCTATAAGGTCACCCCTCAGCCTCTGACGCTCCAGGGAAAACAGCCCCAGCCTGTTCAGCCTCTCCCGACAGCTCAAACCTTCCAACCCTGGCAACATCCTCATAAATCTTTTCTGAACCCTTTCATGTTTCACAACATCTTTCCGATAGGAAAGAGACCAGAATTGCATGCAATATTCCAACAATGGCCTAACCAATGTCCTGTACAGCTGCAACATGACCTCCCAACTCCTGTACTCAATACACTGACCAATAAAGGAAAGCATACCAAACGCCTTCTTCACTATCCTATCTATCTGCAACTCCACTTTCAAGGAGCTATGAACCGGCACTCCAAGGTCTCTTTGTTCAGCAACACTCCCTAGGACCTTACCATTAAGTGTATAAGTCCTGCTAAGATTTGCTTTCCCAAAATGCAGCACCACGCATTTATCTGAATTAAACTTCATCTGCCACTTCTCAGCCCATTGGCCCATCTGGGACAGATCCTGTTGTAATCTGAGGTAACCCTCTTCGTTGTCCACTACACCTCCAATTTTGGTGTCATCTACAAACTTACTAACTGTAACTCTTATGCTTGCATCCAAATAATTTATGTAAATGACAAAAAGTAGAGGGCCCAGCACCATTCGTTGTGGCACTCCACTGGTCACAGGCCTCCAGTCTGAAAAACAACCCTCCACCACCACCCTCTGTCTTCTACCTTTGAGCCAGTTCTGTATCAAAATGGCTAGTTCTCCCTGTATTCATTGAGATCTAACCTTGCTAATCACTCTCCCATGGGGAACCTTATCGAACACCTTACTGAAGTCCATATAGATCACATCTACTGTTCTGCCCTCATCAATCTTCCTTGTTACTTCTTCAAAACATTCAATCAGGTTTGTGAGACATGATTTCCCACTCACAAAGCCATGTTGACTATCCCTAATCAGTCCTTGCCTTTCCAAATACATGAGGAGAAAGTATGCAGATGCTGGAGATCAGAGATGGAAATGTGTTGCTGGAAAAGCGCAGCAGGTCAGGCAGCATCTAGGGAACAGGAGAATCGACGTTTCGGGCATTAGCCCTTCTTCAGGAATGAGGAAAGTTGGTCCAGCAGGCTAAGATAAAAGATAGGGAGGAGGGACTTGGGGGAGGGGCGTCGGAAATGTGATAGGTGGAAAGAGGTCAAGGTGAGGGTGATAGGTCAGACTGGGGTGGGGGCGGAGAGGTCGGGAAGAAGATTGCAGGTTAGGAAGGCCGTGCTGAATTTGATGGATTTGACTGAGACAGCCTGGGGGGAGGGGAAATGAGGAAACTGGTGAAATCCGAGTTCATCCCTTGTGGTTGGAGGGTTCCTAGCCGGAAGATGAGGCGTTCTTCCTCCAACCGTCGTTTCGCTGTGGTCTGACGATGGAGGAGTCCAAAGACCTGCATATCCTTGGTGGAGTGGGAGGGGGAATTGAAATGTTGAGCTACAGGGTGGTTGGGTTGGTTGGTCCGGGTGTCCCAGAGGTGTTCCCTGAAACGCTCCGCAAGCAGGCGGCCCGTCTCCCCAATATAGAGGAGGCCACATCGGGTGCAAAGGATGCAATAGATGATATGTGTGGAGGTACAGGTGAATCTGTGGCGGATATGGAAGTTTCCTTTGGGGCCTTGGAGGGAGGTGAGGGGGGAGGTGTGGGCGCAAGTCTTGCACCTCCTGCGGTTGCAGAGGAAGGTGCCGGGAGTGGAGGTTGGGTTGGTGGGGGGTGTGGATCTGACGAGGGAGTCACGGAGGGAGTGGTCTTTACGGAATGCTGATAGGGGAGGGGAGGGAAATATATCCTTGGTGGTGGGATCCGTTTGGAGGTGGCGGAAATGGCGGCGGATGATGCGCTGTACATGGAGGTTAGTGGGGTGGTAGGTGAGGACCAGTGGGGTTCTGTCCTGGTGGCGGTTGGAGGGGCGGGGTTCAAGGGCGGAGGATTGGGAAGTGGAAGAGATGCGGTGGAGGGCATCGTCGACCATGTCGGGGAGGAAATTGCGGTCCTTGAAGAAGGAGGCCATCTGGGATGTGCGTTTTTGGAACTGGTCCTCCTGGGAGCAGATGCGGCGGAGTCGAAGGAATTGGGAGAATGGGATGGCGTTTTTACAGGGGGCAGGATGTACATGTATTTCCAAATACATGTACATCCTGTCCCTCAGGATTCCCTCCAACAAATTGCCCACCACCGAGGTCAGGCTCACTAGTCTATAGTTCCTTGGCTTGTTTTTACTGCCCTTCTTAAACAGTGGCACCACATTTGCCAACCTCCAGTCTTCCGGCACCTCACCTGTGACTACTGATGATACAAATATCTCAGCAAGAGACCCAGCAATCACTTCTCTAGCTTCCCACAGAGTTCTGGGGTACACCTGATCAGGTCCTGGGGATTTATCTACCTTTAACTATTTCAAGACATCCAGCACTTCCTCCTCTGTAATCTGGATCTTTCAAAAGACCAGGGTCATTTGATCAGCGCCATTTTGAAAGGGTTGTGCACATAGGCGAGCCCTGGCATTTTGAAGCTACCCCACTTCCCCACATGGTTAAGGGGAAGGTGGCACTATGATTCTCTGACAGGGACCTTCAGGCTCCTGCTCGAGGTGGGGGGTCATCTTCCTGGAGAGGACATTGCACTACTAGGCTCTGGCAGCCCGGTCCCAGAGGTGGCACTTAGTCAGTGCTACCTCTGCCATCCAGAGGACTGGCCTGTAGTGCCTGAAGAAGATCATTGACCATTTGTGATACTATACTCCTCTCTGGCTGCCTTTGAAGTGGGTGGCATGGTGGGTCAGTGGTTAACACTGCTGCCTCACAGTGCCAGGGACCCGAGTTCAATTCCAGCCTCAGTTGACTGCCATGCTTTCTCTGCATGGCAGTACATAGAACATAGAACATAGAAGAATACAGTGCAGTACAGGCCCTTTGGCCCTCGATGTTGCACCGATCCAAGCCCACCTAACCTATACTAACCCACTATCCTCCATATACCTATCCAATGCCCGCTTAAATGCCCATAAAGAGGGAGAGTCCACCACTGCTACTGGCAGGGCATTCCATGAACTTACGACTCGCTGAGTGAAGAACCTACCCCTAACTTCAGTCCTATATCTACCCCCCCTTAATTTAAAGCTATGCCCCCTTGTAATACCCGACTCCATACGCGGGAAAAGGTTCACACTGTCAACCCTATCTAACCCCCTAATCATCTTGTACACCTCAATCAAGTCACCCCTAAACCTTCTTTTCTCTAATGAAAACAGCCCCAAATGTCTCAGTCTTTCCTCATACGATCTTCCTTCCATACCAGGCTATATCCTGGTAAACCTCCTCTGCACCCGTTCCAGTGCCTCCACATCCTTCCTATAGTATGGCGACCAAAACTGCACACAATATTCCAGATGCGGCCGCACCAGAGTCTTATACAACTGCATCATGACCTCAGGACTCCGGAACTCAATTCCTCTACCAATAAAAGCCAGTACGCCATATGCCTTCCTCACCGCACTATTTACCTGGGTGGCAACTTTCAGAGATCTGTGTACATGGACACCAAGATCCCTCTGCTCATCCACACTACCAAGTATCCGACCATTAGCCCAGTACCCCATCTTTTTGTTATTCTTCCCAAAGTGAATCACCTCACACTTAGCTACATTGAATTCCATTTGCCACCTTTCTGCCCAGCTCTGCAGCTTCTCTATATCCTGCTGTAACCTGCCACATCCTTCCTCACTGTCAACAACTCCTCCGACTTTCGTATCATCCGCAAACTTGCTCACCCAACCTTCTAACCCCTCTTCCAGGTCATTTATAAAAATGACAAACAGCAATGGTCCCAAAACAGATCCTTGCGGAACACCGCTAGTGACGGCACTCCATGAAGAAACTTTGCCATCAACTACTACCCTCTGTCTTCTTCCATCCAGCCAATTCCTAATCCAAACCTCCAACTCACCCTCAATGCCATATCTCCGTATTTTCTGCAGTAGCCTACCATGGGGAACCTTATCAAACGCCTTACTAAAATCCATATATACCACATCTACCGCTTTCCCCTCATCAACCTCCTTCGTCACCTTTTCAAAGAATTCAATAAGGTTTGTGAGGCACGACCTGCCCTTCACAAAACCATGCTGACTATCCTTGATCACATTATTCCTATCCAGATGTGCATAAATCCTATCCCTTACAATTCTCTCTAAGACTTTGCCCACAACAGAAGTGAGACTCACCGGCCTATAGTTACTAGGGTTATCCCTACTCCCCTTTTTGAACAAGGGAACCACATTTGCTATCCTCCAGTCTTCTGGCACTACTCCTGTAGACAAAGAGGACATAAAAATCAAGGCCAATGGCTCTGCAATCTCCTCCCTTGCTTCCCAGAGAATCCTAGGAGAAATGCCATCAGGCCCAGGGGACTTATCTATTTTCACCTTTTCCAGGATTTCCAACACCTCTTCTCTACATACCTCAAAGCCATCCATTCTACTTATTTGTGACTCAGTATTCACATCGACGACAATGCCCTGTTCCTGAGTAAATACTGAAGAAAAGTATTCATTCAGTGTCTCCCCAATCTCTTCCGCCTCCACACGCAACTTCCCACTACTATCCTTGACTGGACCTATTCCTACCCTAGTCATTCTATTATTCCTAACATACCTATAGAAAGCCTTAGGGTTTTCCCTAATCCTACCGACTAAGGACCTTTCATGTCCCCTCCTTGCTGCTCTTAGCTCTCTCTTCAGGTCCTTCCTGGCTACCCTATAACTCTCAATCGCCCCAATTGAACCTTCACATCTCATCTTGAGATAGGCCGCCCTCTTCCATTTAACAAGGGATTCCAATTCCTTATTAAACCACGGCTCCCTCGCACGACCCTTTCCTCCCTGCCTGACAGGTACATAATTATCAAGGACACTCAATAGTTGCTCCTTGAACAAGCTCCACATATCATTTACACTCTTGCCTTGGAGTCTACTTTTCCAAGCCACACATCCTAAGTCATGCCTCACCGCATCATAATTTCCCTGACCCCAGCTATAACTCTTGCCCTGTAGTACACACTTATCCCTCTCCATCACGAGAGTAAAAATCACCGAATTATGGTCACTATCCCCAAAGTGCTCACCTACCTCTAATTCTAATACCTGGCCTGGTTCGTTACCCAGAACCAAATCCAGTATGGCCTCATCTCTTGTTGGCCTGTCTACATATTGTGTCAGGAAACTCTCCTGCACACATTGAACAAACACTGACCCATCTAACGAACTTGAGCTATAGCTTTCCCAATCAATATCAGGAAAGTTAAAGTCCCCCATAACAACCACCCTATTACTGTCACTCATCTCCTGAATCACCTTCCCTATCCTTTCTTCAATGATTCTAGGACTATTAGGAGGCCTGTAAAAGACTCCTAACAGGGTGACCTCACCTTTCCTATTCCTAACCTCAGCCCAAACTACCTCAGATGGCAAGTCCTCATCCATCGTCCTTTCCACTACTGTAATACTATCTTTGACAAGCAATGCCACACCTCCCCCTCTTTTACCCCCACCTCTGACCCTACTAAAACATTTAAATCCTGGAACCTGCAACAGCCAATCCTGTCCCTGTTCTAGCCATGTCTCCGTAATAGCCACAACATCGAAGTCCCAGGTACCAACCCACGCTGCAAGTTCACCTACCTTATTTCGTATACTTCTTGCATTGAAGTATACACACTTCAAGCCACGTTCCTGTTTACAGGCACCCTCCTTTGAAATTGATGCCATGTTCCTAACCTCCCTACACTCCAGGCCCTGCACCCTGAAGCTACAATCTGGGTTCCCATGCCCCTGCAGAGTTAGTTTAAACCCCCCCCAAGAGCACTAGCAAACCTCCCCCCAAGGATACTGGTGCGCCTCAGGTTCAGGTGTAGACCATCCTGTTTATAGAGGTCCCACCGTCCCCAGAAAGAACCCCAGTTATCCAAAAACCGGAATCCCTCCCTCCTGCACCATCCCTGTAGCCACGCATTTAAGTGTTCTCTTTCCCTATTCCTCGAATCTCTATCACGTGGCACGGGTAACAAACCAGAGACAACAACTCTGTTTGTTTTAACTCTGAGCTTCCAACCTAGCTCCCTGAAAGCCTGTCTAACATCCTCGGCACTCCTCCTACCTATGTCGTTGGTGCCAATATGGACCACGACTTCGGGCTGCTCCCCCTCCCCCTCCAGGACCCGGAAAACACGATCAGAGACATCACGTACCCTTGCACCTGGGAGGCAACATACCAAACATGAGTCTCTCTCGTTCCCACAAAACCGCCTATCTGTGCCCCGAACTATTGAGTCCCCAATTACTACTGCTCTGCTCTTCTTCACCCTTCCCTTCTGAGTAACGGGGACAGGCTCCGTGCCAGAGGCCTGAGCCCCGTTACTTACCCCTGGTAAGTCATCCCCCCCACAAGTATCCAAAACGGTATACTTGTTCTTGAGGGGAACGGCCGCAGGGGGTCCCTGCACTGGCTGCTTCCTCCCAGTCCCCCTCACTGTCACCCATCTATCTGCCATCTTTGGAGTTACTACTTCCCTATAACTCTGATCTATGACCCCCTCTGCCTCCCGAATGATCCGAAGTTCATCCAACTCCAGCTCTAGTTCCCTAACACGGTCTTGGAGGAGCTGGAGATGGGTGCACTTCCTGCAAGTGTAATCGGCAGGGACGTCGATGGCATCCCTCACCTCATACATGTTGCAGGAGGAACATTGCACTGCCTTCACTGCCATCCCTCTAAAGCTAACTTTTATTTTTTAAAAAACTGGGTCTAAAGAATACAACAAGCAAAATTCAGCACTTACCTACTTACCACAACAGGTGTTATTATTAGGTTAGAGGAGGAGGGCGGGTGGGAGGCACTACCCGTGTAGTGCCTCGGGTTCCTCTCCTTCGCGCTTTTAAAGGGGGAAAAAACCTACCCAGGTAAGCTTACACTAACTGCTTCCGGGTCTCGGCTGCCCCTCTGGTCGTCGTCACTTCCCCCTGGTGCTCCCGCTCTTTCTGTGAAGAGAGAGTGAAAGAGAAAAAAAACCCACCGCTGCCCGCTACCGGTAAGTACTTTTAAAACCAAACGGTCTTACCTTCGCTGCTGCTCGCACTGGAAATGACCGACGGCTTCGAAGGGTGAGTATAAATACTCACCGCTTTCCTTCCCGGCTGCCCCTCTGGTCGTCGTCACTTCCCCCTGGTGCTCCCACTCTTTCTGTGAAGAGAGAGTGAAAGAGAAAAAAAAACACCGCTGCCCACTACCGGTAAGCACTTTTAAAACCAAACGGTCTTACCTTCGCTGCTGCTCGCACTGGAAATGACCGACGGCTTCGAAGGGTGAGTATAAATACTCACCGCTTTCCTTCCCGGCTGCCCCTCTGGTCGTCGTCACTTCCCCCCGGTGCTCCCGCTCTTTCTGTGAAGAGAGAGTGAAAGAGAAAAAAAACCCACCGCTGCCCGCTACCGGTAAGTACTTTTAAAACCAAGCGGTCTTACCTTCCCTGCTGCTCGCACTGGAAGTACTTGGCTGCACCACTTCCACGCGCTGATCCAAGGCCTGTCTGTGTGGATTTTGCATATTCTCCCCGTGGGTTTCCTCCCACAGTCCAAAGACGTGTAGGTATATGAATAGGAAAGGTTTGGAGGGATATGGCCCAGGAATGGGCAGGGTGGGACGAGTTTAGTTTGGGATTATGGACAGGTTGACCGAAGGGTCTGCTCCGTGCTGTATGACTCTATGTGCAGGTTGGGTGGATTGGTCATGCTAAATTGCCCTGTAGTGTTCAGGGATGTTTAGGTTCAGCGGATTAGTCATAGTAAATATGGCAAAAGTGAGAACTGCAGATGCTGGAAACCAGAGTTTAGATCAGAGTGGTGCTGGAAAAGCACAGCAGGTCAGGCAGCATCCAAGGAGCAGGAAAATCGATGTTTCAGGCAAATGCCCTTCATCAGGAATGGAATATGGGGTTGTGGGGTTAGAGTGTGGAGCTAGGGCTGGGTAGGATGCTCTTTGCAGGGTCAGTGCAGACTTGATAGGATCAATGGCCTCTTTCTGCTCTGTAGATTTTCTATGATGGTATGAAATGTAACCATGCCAGTGTTACACCTAACTTCATGTCTATAAAGGATGTATCATGAAACAATTATTGTGTTGAGAATAAGTGGCAGGAAGGCATATACTGGGCAATGAATCCTACAGACATCTTTGACGCTTGTTGGATAACATTCTTATTCTTCACAATGAGAGCATTGTTTCAACTATCTCTGTGTTTGTTCCTTACGTTTTCCCCAACCTCCGTGCCCAAACATGTTGCTGTGCATGAAATGGGTTGGATATGTCGGGGCAGGGAGGTGGATGTGGAGATGTTTCTCCTTGTTGGAGAAACTAGGATCTGAGGACATAATCTCAAGGTGAAGGGGATGACCCTTTAGAACAGAGATGAGAAGGATTTTCTACAGCCAGAGGGTTATGAAACTGTGGAACCCATTGGTTTTCCTCTACCGCATCAGACTAAATGGAGAATGTACAAATATTGTGATCAAATGTACAGAGAGCTCCTGCAACATGGTAAACGTGATAATCATCATACAACAGCTTGCATGTGTGACTGGTAACCATTGGGTAATTAGTGATAGATGAATTTGCCTCAATGTGTATTCCTAACTGTTGTGGTTCTGTTCGCCGAGCTGGGAATTTGTGTTGCAGCCGTTTCATCCCCTGTCTAGGTGACATCCTCAGTGCTTGGGAACCTCCTGTAAAGAGCTTCTGTGTTGTTTCCTCTGGCATTTATAGTGGCTTGTCTCTGCCGCTTCCGGTTGTCAGTTCCAGCAGTGGCCGGTGTATTGGGTTCAGGTCGATGTGTTTGTTGATTGAATCTGTGGATGAGTGCCATGCCTCTAGGAATTCCCTGGCTGTTCTCTGTTTGGCTTGTCCTATTATAGTAGCGTTATCCCAGTCGAATTCATGTTGCTTGTCATCTGTATGTGGCTACTAAGGATAGCTGATCGTGTCGTTTTGTGGCTAGTTGGTGCTCATGGATACGGATCATTAGCTGTCTTCCTGTTTGTCCTATGTAAGGTTTTGTGCAGTCCTTGCATGGGATTTTGTACACTACGTTGGTTTTGCTCATGCTGGGTATCGGGTCCTTTGTGCTGGTGAGTTGTTATCTGAGAGTGGCTGTTGGTTTGTGTGCTGTTATGAGTCCTAGTGGTCGCAGTAGTCTGACTGTCAGTTCCGAAATGTTCTTGATGTATGGTAACGTGGCTAGTCCTTTGGGTTGTGGCATGTCCTCATTCTGTTGTCTTTCCCTTAGGCATCTGTTGGGGGTATCCGTTTTAGACGAATGCATTGTAGAGGTGTTCTTCTTCCCAAGGAGGCTCCCAAGCACTGAGGATGTCACCTAGACAGGGGACGAAATGTCTGCAACACAAATTCCCAGCTCGGCGAACAGAACCACAACAACGAGCACCCGAGCTACAAATCTTCTCACAAACTTTGTAATCCTAACTTGATATCACCACTACCTCTCCAACCCTTCAAATGCAAAATGTATTTGTGGGGAATTTATTATCCTTAGGTCAAGGGGGAACATTTCACTTGGGGCCATGAGTAGGCTTAGAATAGAATCCCTACAGTGTGGAAGTAGGCCATATGGCCCTTCAAGTCTGCACCAACCCTCCCACACAGGCTCCTCTATTCCCCCCCCCCCCCCATAAACTCACATTTAGCATGGCCAATCCACCTAATCTGCACATCTGTGGGAGGAAACTTGAGCACCTGGAGGAAACCCATGCAGACACGGGGAGAATGTGCAAACTCCACACAGACAGTCGCGAGAGGGTGGAATTGAACTTGGGACCCTGGCACCATGAGGCAGCAGAGCTAAACACTGAGTCACCTTACCACTTCATGGTAGGACTTCCATATTAATCAGGGAGGATGACATATCCCTAGGGAGTTGCAAACCACTCAGTTGGTCAGTGGATGTATTTTTACAACAGCGTCACTGAGAGATAAGGTCACTACTGGGATTACAGAAGTTCCTGAGGCAGGCATTTAGCAATGGAGCCTGCACTGTGAAGCAAGTTCAGATTCTTGTCTGTGGCTAGGCTGGTAAGGGCTGGCAAAAGGGAGAGACTGGGGCTCTGAGTGAGGGTTAATACACAGCTTGTGTGGGGAGGGCATGCAAAGGTAGGGGGTGTGGGCAGTTCGGAGTGGGCTGGTTGAAACGGAACTGGAGCTTGATGGTATTGAGGTGGTCATGGAGGTAAGCCTTCTCCTTCTGGACTACCAGTCTGCCAGTTTCACCTACCACAGACAACCAGGGAAGAGCTTTAGTAGGCATTAATTGGCCATTCAAGGGGCTCAATTGATACATGGATACTAAGGCCATCTCCCATCTTCCACCCACGTGTGAAATTGTAGCAGGACCAGGGAGGAAGGCACAAGAAATTGCATCAGTGGCACCCAATGTTGTGCTCTACTCTCCCTTTAATGTCAGGGACTATAAGATTCCAGCTGTAATTATTCCACACATGGAGGCCCTTCAGCCCAAATTACGTATGCTGGGATTCTGTACAGTGTCATTCCAAGAATTGAATTGAATTCACAGGAGTACAGTGAAAAGTTTACAAGTCACCACTTATAGCACCACCTTAGGTACCTAGTCACGGGATCTTGAGTACAAATTCACAGGGAAAATATTGGAAAAATAAAGAAATAAAAAATGCAATATTAGGGACCTTCAAAGGTACAAAAGCATGGTCATAAATTAGATAAATGAAGAAACGAAAAGTTCAGAATGCCAGTCCTTCCATGATAATATAATAAAAATGAAGGAATTTAAATAAAAGAGAGTTTAAGACAAAGACCATTTAGTGCGTTTCATGGCTCTGGGCTTAAGGACCTGACCTTCCCCTCCTCCCCCACAACTGTTGGAAACCAAGGCCAGACCCACCACAATACTGAAGAAATCGCAGCATGGAGTCACAGACTGACTGATGCTGCCACAAAGGGTCCCAGTACAGGTATTGGGTGCTCCATGCGAACATTCAGCCTTGCAACCACACTCTCCTCCACCAACCCAACCCTATCTTACCATGTCCCTCCCACGATTAACCCTCAAAAACATACATTGTGAATTAGCTTGAATCAAGTCTCAAAATAATTATTTCACACGAACAAGGAGAAGGTGATGATACATTCTCGATGTTCCCCAGTTTTCACAGGAACTACACTGGAAGAAATGCACGTTATGATGTTAATATGCTAATATGATGTGTTCCTGCAACAATTACTATGCACAGTTTTGGGTGCAATTTGCACAATCAATAATGATTACGGTAGACTGGGCTAGATTAATCTACATTCTTTGATAGTTTGAAGTTGGGGATTAGGAATGTAGATGCACAAGTTTGTAAAACTGCTGTGCATGGGGAATACTATACAAAAAGATGGGTAAGACTGCAATGTCGTATATGCCAGTGTATATCAGTAAATCTCGTCATTTCATCCCCACTGTTGAAGCTTACTCCTTTCCACGGATGGTTTGATAACCCCTTTATTTATATTTTGCCTCCTCACACCCCAACAATTTTAACTGCTCCAAAACTTTTCAGCTTGCTCAAGGATTGAAAGCAACAAACAATGGAGATCACAGTGAGTCAGGAAGCATCCATGGAGAGAGAGCAAGCTAAAGTTTTGAGTTGAGATGTCTTTTCATCAGAGCTTAAGTGAAGTGTGGAGGGATGGCATTTATGCTACCGTTCAGGGGGTGGTGATGGGGGTAGTGGGTGTAGGGTGCTGGTGGAGAAAAGATGTTAGCGATCAGATTAAGTGATCGGAATGTGAGAATGGCAGAACAATGGCGTGTCTCCTGCCAGACCTGAAACGACAGTAAGTGGGATGGGAGTGGGGAGGACATGATAAGCTAAAAGAAAGCCCAAGGACTGCATTGGTCTGAATCTGTGAAATAAAAACTAGCGTATCACAAACTTGGGAAGCCTTGAGGATCTGCAGGGCCAATAATGCAGAATCGAGGTGTCACCATTGTTGTGGTTGAAAAAAATGTGGCTCTGGGTCTGGTCAGAGCAAGCTCCCACCACCAACAGCGAGAGGCTGTTCTGTTACTTAATGATAAGAGAGCTGCAGGATATTGGGGATCTGAAATACAAATAGAAACTGATAAGAAGACCCAGCTGTGTCTGGCAGAATCTTGTGGAGAGAGAAACAGAGTTCATGTTTCAGGTTCATAGAACCTTCCAGTACAGAAGAGGCCTTTTGGCCCATCGCGTCTGTACCACCAAAGATATTCTATTACCTACATTCGTCCCACTTTCCCAGAGCAGTATTAAAAATAATATAGATATTAAAACCTATAAAACTCCAACAGGACCAGACATGGTAAATGCAGGAAGGATGATTGGGAAGTCCAGAACTAAAAGCCACAGACTAAGGATATGGGGTAGGCCATTTAGGATTGAGCTGAAGAGAAATGTCCTCACTCAAAGAGTGGCGAACCTGTGGAATTCTCTGCCACAGAAAGAGGTTGAGGCCAAACCATTGAACATTTTCAAGAAGGAGTGGGATAGCGCGAGAGGGATCAAAGTGTATGGAGAGAACGCGGGAACAGGGGACTGAGTTAGATAATCAGCCATGATCAGATTGAATGGTGGAGCAGGTTTGGAGGGCTGAATGGCCTGCTCCCACTCCCATTCTCTTTGTTTCTATGGATGTGACAGAGATGCCACCCTGGAGAGCTGGACAGAGCTCCACACCACCGTTAAGGTGGAAGAACACCCCATTATGTATCATTAGGCATTGGTTGGCTTTGCCCAAGATCAAGGACACCCGCAGCTTGGGCTGTCAGCCAATTGGAGGCCACCAGCCCTCGTTGTTCAACAACCTTACTGGGGAGGTGGGCAGCTGGTTCTGGGTTTGATAGACTCAGGTAGAGATGACTGATGGTAGAGGGAGGTGTGGCGCGGTGGTTGGGAAGCACTGTTGTGTGGGACTCAGCTTCAGAGATGAGGATTGGCTTTCAGCAGCTGTCTCCTACGTCCCTCCATCTGGGACTGGGTGTCTGAATGATGGGTACGCATCCAGAAACTTGCAAGCAACCACAAGAGATTTACTGTCCAGGGTCAGAGAGCCAAAGGGGTCCACAGCAAACAAAGGCCCCTCAGCCCATCATATTCACAACAATCAAACCCAACCATCTAACTATTCTAATCCCACTTTCCAACACCTAGCCCATAGTCTTGTATTCTTTCGTGTTGCAGGTGAACATCTGAATGCTTCTTAATTGCTATGAGGGTTTCTGCCCCTCCCCCATCCTTACAGGCAGTGAGTTGCTGATTTCCACAGACCATCCCCTCTAAATCTCCTGCCCTTACCTTAAATCTATTCCCCTGGTCAGTGACCCCCTCCACCAAGAGGATATATTCCTTCCTGTCTACATTATCCATGATATGATACATCTCAATCATATGCCCTCTCTGTCTCGTCTGCTCCTATGAAAACAATCCTAGTCTGCCCAATCTCTTTTCGGAGTGAATCGGGTGAGGGTAATAAGATGACAAGATCCCCACCTACCATCCTCATGCCTGATTAAATAACACCTCGCCATCAAACACTTTGCTGGGGAGGGCGTGAGGTTTTGTCTTTAGAGTAATTCCAGCATAGAAGGTGACCATTTTGGCCAAGTAGACCATGTTGCATCCCTCTGCAGTAGTTCAGTGTCAGTGCTTTTTGATAATTTCCTTACACAATGTGGCTATCACTGGCTATTGTCCATCCCTAATTATATTGAACATGAGAGTAGGGAGGTCATGCTTCCGTTATACAGGGCAATGGTGAGACTGCACCTGGACTATTCTGTACAGTACTGGTCACTGCACTTATAGAAGGATGTTAAGACTTTAGAAAGAGTTCAGAAAAGGTTTTCTTGACAAATTCCTGGAGTGAGCAGATTGCCTTATAAGCAAAGGCTAGACAGGCTGGACGTGTATCCTCTGGAGTTTAGAACAATTAGAGGTGACTTAATTGAAACATATAAGATCCTGAGGGCACTGGACCAGGTGCATGTTGAAATGATGGGGTGGTACGGTGGCTCAGTGGTTAGCACTGCTGCCTTACAGTGCCAGGGACCCAGGTTCAATTCCATCCTCAGGTGACTGTCTGTGTGGAGTTTGCATATTATCTTCCAGGTGCTTCAGTTTCCTCTCACAGTCCAAAGATGTGCAAATTAGGGTGATTTGGCCATGGGAAATTGTCCAGGGATGTGCAGGCTAGGTGGGTTAGCAATAGGAAAAGCTGGAAAAGCGCAGCAGGTCAGGCAGCATCCAAGGAGCAGGAGAATCGACGTTTCAGGCATGAGCCCTTCTTCAGGAACTGAAACGTCGATTCCCCTGCTCCTTGGATGCTGCCTGACCTGCTGCGCTTTTCCAGCAACACATTTTCAGCTCTGATCTCCTGCATCTGCAGTCCTCACTTTCTCCTAGCAATAGGAAAAGCAGGGTTAAAGGGTAGGTGGGTGTGGGTCTGGGTGGGTCTGGGTCTGGAGGGTTAGTGGGAACCTAATGGGCAGAATGGCCTTTTCCACAGTGTTAGGGATTCTATGATTCTTGTGGGAGAATCTAGAATCAGGGAATTAATTTAAAACTAAAGGGTTGCCCATTTAAGATTGAGATCAGGAGAAAATAAATTATCTCAGAGGATTGTGAATCTTTAGAATTCCTTTCCAATCAACACAGCTAATATCAACATCCTGAAGTATATATATATTTGTGACTGTAAGGGAAAGTCAGAGGCAAGGAATCCTACAATGAATAAGTCATCTCCTGACTGTCCAAACCATGTCCACTAATGGGTCTGTTAAAGCAGAGATTAAATCATTGAGATAGAATTGACATTTCTCTGGGATTGAGTATCTGTTAAAGATATTGCTGGGAATAAGGTTGAAACTATGTTTTGCTGTTTATGTTACAATCTTTTTGGGTTTCTTACTTATAAAACATTAGTTGCATTTTTATGTAATTAACTTATTCTTTTTGTTTTAAAAGCATTGGAAACGTCATTGGACTATATTTCAGCGAATAACAAATGGCAGAAAATTAAACTTATGACTTTGCAAATGGAGTTCCACTTTGGGATCTTACTTTTCCAACATCAATGGCAACAGGGACCATACCACCAAACATTTACCTTTCAAACACGGATAATGCTATCTGAATGGTGTTGGTACATGCATATATTGGATGCCATCAGTGACCATTTCGATGAAAACGCTATGCACCAGGTAACACCAGGTACAGCAATGAGGGGCAATGACTGCTACAGAGTCAGAATTGAGGATTGTTACCGAGGCTGTGTGTGTGTCCTTGGAAATAAACCTTGAGAAGGAAAAAGTGAGAAAGGAAATTAGAACCCAAGCATGTTCTCACTGAATCAAAACAGTCAAGCTTGTTCTCCTCTTTTATACAGGCCATAAATATATAATGTGAAATAAAACATACCTGTTAAAATTTAATCGTCCCTCAGCTTCAGTTTTTAATAGCCTTTATGCTCTTGAGACTAGTCTGTGACAATTGGTGTAATTAAGTACTTGCAATGAGCTTGAGTTTAAAGAATCTATTACTGACTAGTATAATTAAAACATTTAATTAATGCAAGAAGATTAGATCAAATGAAGTTCTTATTTTTCCTCCCCACTCACTGGTTTATGTTGCTTTGGTAGCTGAGCCTACAGATCCCCAAGGAAACCCTTTCACTGAGTTTATAAAAGGCACATCTTATGACGTTAGCGATGGTTAACTTACTGATTTGCCACCCCTCCGCCTGCATTGTTCACCTTTTTTAAGGCTAACATTCCAGCGTGCAACTGGTGGAATGCCACATGTCTTGCAAAGTAAACATTAAAACCAAGGCACCATTTACTCTCCCAGGTGGATGAAACAAACCCCATAATATTATTTTGAAGAAGTACTGGAGAATTCTCATTTCATTAGAATCCCAGATAATCTGATCATTGCAACATTGCTGATTTGCAGGGATTTGCTATGTGTAAATTGAGTGCAACCATACCTACATTACATTTCAAGAACGCTTTTTTGTGATATGAAGGTTCACGAGATATTATCATTATTTGAAACCTTGGACAGAAAGTGGACAGAACCATGAATAGTTTTACATTTGCTTGGTATTTCTGTACTGTGTATGTAAGAAAGAGGAGGCATTGTATTAGTTTTATTTTCAGGTTTTGCAAATGGCATTGTACTATTGGAAATTTGTCTACAAGCATTTAAATCGAACTTTTAAAACTTCTTGAGCTGAACAGGGATAGGAACGAAAAATATCTTTGCAACTAGGCAAGGTATCCCAGACAGTAAGAGACAAAGACAGATATGAAAGATCTGTCCCTACCTTTTATCTTAGCCTGCTGGATCCTCCCTACCTTTTATCTTAGCCAGCTGAACCTCGAACTCAGCACCACCTTCCTAACCTGCAATCATCTTTCTGACCTCTCCGCCCCACCCCACTCCAGCCTATCACCCTCACCTTGACCTCCCTCCAACTATCGCAATTCCAACGCCCCTCCCCCAAGTCCCTCCTCCCTACCTTTTATCTTAGCCTGCTGGACACACTTTCCTCATTCCTGAAGAAGGGCTTATGCCCGAAACGTCGATTCTCCTGTTCCTTGGATGCTGCCTGACCTGCTGCGCTTTTCCAGCAACACATTTTCAGACTTGTAAATAAGCACATGACCATGCAAGGAATGGAGGGATATGGACCAAGGGCCAGCAGAAAGGATTAGTTTAATTTGGCGTCATGTTCAGCACAATCTAATGGGCTGAAGGGCTGTTCCTATATTGCTGTGCTGTTCTAGATTGATGTTATATGTTTCATTTCTACATTCTAACCATCCAAAAGATCAAGGAGTAGGTAGGTTTCTTTCAGAGAGAAAGCCTAAAAAAGGAGCAGTGCAAATTGGCAGTCTACAGAACAGTTAGGGCAGAAGGAAATAATTCCTCATGGCTTAATATCAGGACGAAAAAAATCTCCAGAAGTAGGAGGTTTAGAAAGAAGAGTTTAGGGAACCCACGTTAAGAATTAAGTGAGCTGGGTTAGCAGTTGTTTAAGGGCCTCAGGAAGGGACATTAACTAAAGAACGAGCATCAAAAGAACACAGAAGTTTGACAAAATAAAATCAATTACATCCATGCCACTGAAAAGGAACTTTAAAGAAGAAGCAGTTTGATGCTTCACTGAGGTTTGAGTATCTCTAAGGTTGTGTAGTTGAGGGCAGAAGGGTTGAATATTTATTTTTGATATTTGTGCTGAATCTGTTTTGTGTGGTTGTCATAGAACGTAGAACATAGAATGTTACAGTGCAGTACGGGCCCTTCGGCCCTCAATGTTGCGCCGACCTGTGAAATTAATCTAATGCCCATCTAACCTATATTGTTCCATTATTATCCATATGTATGTCCAATGCCCATTTAAATGCCCTTACCTTCAATGAGTTTACTACTGTTGCAGGCAGGCTGTTCCACGCCCCACGCCTCCGTGAGTAAAGAAACTATCCCCAATATCTGTCCTAAATCTATCACCCCTCAATTTAAAGCTATGTCCTTTTCACCATCCGAGGAATAAGGCTCTCACTGTTCACCCTATCTAACCCTCTGATTATCTTATACATCTCGATTAAGTCACCTCTCAACCTTCTTCTCTCCAATGAAAACAGCCTCAGTTCCCTCAGCCTTTCCTTGTAAGGCCATCCTTCCATACCAGAGAAAGTGAGGACTGCAGATGCTGGAGATCAGAGCTGAAAATGAGTTGCTGGAAAAGCACAGCAGGTCAGGCAGCATCCAAGGAACAGGAGAATCAATGTTTCGGGCATGAGCCCTTCTTCAGGAATGAGGAAAGTGTGCCAAGCAGGCTAAGATAAAAGGTATGGAGGAGGGACTTGGGGGAGGGGCGTTGGAAATGCGATAGATGGAAGGAAGTTAAGGTGAGGCTGATAAGGTGAGGGTGATAGGCCAGAGTGAGGGTGGGGGGAGCGGAGAGGTCAGGAAGAAGATTGCAGGTTAGGAAGGTGGTGCTGAGTTCAAGGGTTGGGACTGAGACAAGGTGGGGGGAGGGGAAATGAGGAAACTGGAGAAATCTGAGTTCATCCCTTTTAGTTGGAGGGTTCCTAGGTGGAAGATGAAGCGCTCTTCCTCCAGCTATCGTGTTGCTATGGTCTGGCGATGGAGGAGTCCAAGGACCTGCATGTCCTTGGTGTAGTGGGAGGGGAAGTTGAAGTGTTGAGCCACGGGGTGGTTGGGTTGGTTGGTCCGGGTGTCCCAGAAGTGTTCTCTGAAACGTTCCGTAAGGTTGGTGGGGTGGTAGGTGAGGACCAGTGGGGTTCTGTCCTGCTGGCGCCACCAGGACAGAACCCCATTGGTCGCCACCAGGACAGAACCCCACTGATCCTCACCTACCACCCCACCAACCTTGCGGAACGTTTCAGAGAACACCTCTGGGACATCCGGACCAACCAACCCAACCACCCCGTGGCTCAACACTTCAACTCCCCCTCCCACTCCACCAAGAACATGGAAGTCCTTGGACTCCTCCATCGCCAGACCATAGCAACACAACGGCTGGAGGAAGAGCGCCTCATCTTCCGCCTAGGAATCTGAACTCAGATTTCTCCAGTTTCCTCATTTCCTCTCCCCCCACCTTGTCTCAGTCCCAACCCTTGAACTCAGCACCACCTTCCTAACCTGCAATCTTCTTCCTGACCTCTCCGCTCCCCCCCCCCCCCCCCCCCCCCGCCACCCCCACTCCGGCCTATCACCCTCACCTTATCACCCTCACCTTAATCTCCATCCACCTATCGCATTTCCAACGCCCCTCCCCCAAGTCCCTCCTCCCTACCTTTTATCTTAGCCTGCTTGGCACACTTTCCTCATTCCTGAAGAAGGGCTCATGCCCGAAACGTCGATTCTCCTGCTCCTTGGATGCTGCCTGACTTCTTTCCATACCAGGCAACATCCTAGTAAATCTCCTCTGAACCCTTTCCAAAGCTTCCACATGCTTCCTATAATGCGGCGGCTAGAACTGTATGCTATACTCCAGGTACGACCTTAACAGTGTCTTGTACAGTTGAAACATGACCTCTTGGCTCTGAAACTCAATCTCCCTACCAATAAATGTCAACACACCAGGTGCCTTCTTAACAACCTTATCAAACTGGTTGGCAACTTTCGGGGATATTTGCACCTGGACACCGAGATCTCTCTGTTCATCCACACTGCCACCATTAGCCCAGTACTCAGCATTCCTGTTACTTCTTCCGAAGTGAGCAACCTCACACTTTCCCACATTAAGATCCATTTTTCACTTCTCAGCCCAGCTCTGCATCTTATCTGAGTCCCTCTGTATCCCACAACATCCTTCAGCACTATCCACAACCTTAGTGTCATCCACAAATTTACTAACCCATCCTTCTACACCCACATCCAGATCATTTATAAAAATGACAAACAGCAGTGGCCCCAAAACAGATCCTTGTGTCACACCACTGGTAACTGACCTCCAGGATGATCATTTCCCATCAATCACAACCCTCAGATAGCCAAGTTCTGAACCAAACCGCTAAATCACCTTCAAACCTGAAACTCCGTATTTTGTGCAATAGCCTACTGTGTGGAACCTTATCAGACACCTTACTGAAGTCCAAATACACCACATCAACCACTTTACCCTCATCCACCTAGTTTGTCACCTTCTCAAAGAACTCAATAAGGTTAGTGAGGCACGACGTACCCGTCACAAAACCATGTTGACTATCCCTAATCAACTTATTTCTTTCTAGATGATTATAAATCCTATCTCTTATAACCTTTTCCAACACCTTACCCAAAACTGAAGTAAGGCTCATTGGCCTATAATGTTCCGACTCCCCTTCTTAAACAAGGGAACAACATTTGTTATCCTCCAGTCTTCTGGCACTACTCCTGTCGACAATGATGACATCAAGATCAAAGCCAAAGGGTCTGCAATATCCTCCCTGGCTTCCCAGAGAATCTGTGGATAAATCCCATCTGGCCCAGGGGTCTTATCTATTTTCAGATCTTCCAAAACCTCCTCTTTGTCAACCACAATCCTACCTAATCTAATAGCCTGTATCTCTGTATTCTCACTAACATTACCCTTTTCTAATGTGAACGTAGATAAAAAGTATTCATTAAGTGCTTCTCCTATGTTCTCAGATTCCACATCCAACTTCCCACTACTGTCTTTGATTGGCCCTAATCTTACTCTGGTTATTCTTTTATTCCTGACTTGCCTATAGGAAGCCTGAGGGCTTTCCTTGATTCTATCAGCCAACAATTTCTCATGTCTCCTTCCTGGCTCTTCTTAGCTCTCTCTTTAGATCTTTTCTGGCTAAATTATAACTCTCAAGCACCCTAACTGAGCCTTCATGTCTCGTCCTAACATAAGCCTTTTTCTTTCTCTTGGCAAGAGCTTCAACTTCTTTAGTAAACCATGGCTCCCTCTCTTGACAACTACCCCCCTGCGTGATAGGTATATATTTATCAAGGTCCCGCAGTAGCTGTTCCTTGACTAAGCTCCACATTTCAAGAGTGTCCATCCCCTGCAGTTTCCTTCCCCATGCTAAGCATCCTAAATCTTGCCTAATTGCATCATAATTGCCTTTCCTCAGTTAAACCTTGTTCCCTGCAGTATATACCTAAACCGGTCCATTGTTATTGCAAATGTAACCAAATTGTGGTCACTATCGCCAAAGTGCTCACCTACCTCCAAATCTAAAACCTGGCTGGTTTATTCCCCAGTACCAAATCCAATAGGGCAACGCCCTTTGTTGGCCTATTTACATACTGTGTCAGAAAACCCTCCTGCACACATTGTGCAAAAACTGACCCATCTAAACTCCTTGAACTATAGTATTCCCAGTCAGTACAGGGGAAGTTAAAGCCCCCCATAACAACTACCCTGTTATTCTCGCTCCCATCAAGAATCATCTTTGCTATCCTATCCTCGACATCCCTGGAACAATTCAGAGGCCTATCGAAAACTTCCAACAAGATGACCTCTCCTTTCCTGTTTCTAACCTCAGTCCAACTACCTCAGTTGATGAGTGCTCAAATGTTCTCTCAGCTGCTGTAATACTAAGCAAAAGTGAGGACTGCAGATGCTGGAAACCAGAGTCTAGATGAGAGTGGTGTTGGAAAAGCACAGCAAGTCAGGCAGCATCCGAGGAGCAGGAAAATCGACGTTTCGGAAAAAACTGTGATTCCTGATGAAGGGCTTTTGCCTGAAACATCGATTTTCCTGCTTGTCAGATGCTGCTTGACCTGCTGTGCTTTTCCAGCACCACTCCCCACACCACACCACAATTTAGACTGCTGTAAATCTAACCTTGGTTAACAATGCCACACCCACCCCTTTTACCATCTTCTCAATTCTTACTGAAACATCTAAATCCTGGAATCTGCAACAACCAAATTCTGGATTAGTGGTGCTGGAAGAGCACAGCAGTTCAGGCAGCATCCAAGGAGCTTTGAAATCGACGTTTCGGGCAAAAGCCCTTCATCAGGAATAAAGGCAGAGAGCCTGAAGCATGGAGAGATAAGCTAGGGGAGGGTGGGGGTGGGGAGAGAGTAGCATAGAGTACAATGGGTGAGTGGGGGAGGGGATGAAGGTGATAGGTCAGGGAGGAGAGGGTGGCATGAATAGGTGGAAAAGGAGATAGACAGGTAGGACAAGTCCGGACAAGTCATGGGGGCAGTGCTGAGCTGGAAGTTTAGAACTAGGGTGAGGTGGGGGAAGGGGAAATGAGGAAACTGTTGAAGTCTACATTGATGCCCTGGGGTTGCAGTGTTCCGAGGCAGAAGATGAGGCATTCTTCCTCCAGGCATCTGGTGGTGAGGGAGCGGCGGTGAAGGAGGCCCAGGACCTCCATGTCCTCGGCAGAGTGGGAGGGGGAGTTGAAATGTTGGGCCACGGGGCGGTGTGGTTGATTGGTGCGGGTATCCCGGAGATGTTCCTTAAAGCGCTCTTCTAGGAGGCACCCAGTCTCTCCAATGTAGAGGAGACCGCATCGGGAGCAACGAATACAATAAATGATATTAGTGGATGTGCAAGTAAAACTTTGATGGATGTGGAAGGCTCCTTTAGGGCCTTGGATAGAGGTGAGGGAGGAGGTGTGGGCGCAGGTTTTACAGTTCCTGCGGTGGCAGGGGAAAGTGCCAGGATGGGAGGGTGGGTTGTAGGGGGGCGTGGACCTGACCAGGTAGTCATGGAGGGAACGGTCTTTGCGGAAGGCGGAAAGGGGTGGGGTGGGAAATATATCCCTGGTGGTGGGGTCTGTTTGGAGGTGGTGGAAATGTCGGCGGATGATTTGGTATATGCGAAGGTTGGTAGGTTGGAAGGTGAGCACCAGGGGCGTTCTGTCCTTGTTACGGTTGGAGCGGTGGGGTCTGAGGGCGGAGGTGCGGGATCTGCAACAACCAATCCTGTCCCTTCTCTAACCATGTCTCTGATACAGCAAGTTCACCCACCTTACTCTGGATGCTCCTGGCATTGAAGTACACACATTTCAAATCAACATTCTGATTGCTGGTGCCCTCTCATGACCTTGTAAACCTATCCCTGACCTCACTGCCCTCAACCTCCTGTACACTAGAACTACAATTCAGGTTCCCATTGTCCTGCTGTATTGTCACATATCATAGAATCTTAGAATCCCCACAGTGTGGAAACCGGCCATTTGGCCCAACAAGTCCACACCAACCCTTCGAAGAGCATCCCACCCTAGATGCGTATTTCCTATGGCTAATTCACCTAGTTTGCACATCCCTGGACACTACGGGAAAAGTTTTAGCATGGCATTCCATCTAACCTGCACATCTTTGGACTGTGGGAGGAAACCCATGCAGCCATGGGGAGAATGTGCAAACCCCACTTAGGAAAGGAATTCTAGATCTTGTCCCTGTGCTAGTGAAGGGAATGTGATGCATTTCCAAATCAGGTTGATTGGTGGCTTAGAGATGAACATGCACGTGGTGATTTGCCCATGTATCTGTGGCCTGTGATCCTCTGGCCAGTAAAGGTCAAGCATATACAAGATGCTTTTGAGTAAGATACATCATAGATGAGGATAACTGTCTTCCACTCTCAGGGTGATTCTGTAAGTGGCTGTGCAGTCTGATGTGGCTTCGCAGACTTTGCACACTTGGGGCAGAAAGTGGTTATGGGAAGGGGTAGGTGGAACGTTGGTGTGGCAGCACACCCTTCTGCTCTTTTCGCCCGGCTTCCACTTTCTCCCGATGTCAAGTCCCGAGGTGCTCAATACTTCCTGGATGTTCCTCCTCCACTTTGGATGGTCTCGGGCCAGTGATTTCCCAAGTGTCAGTGGGAACGCTGCACTTCATCCAGTGAGGCCTTGAGGGTACCCCTGAAGCACTTCTTCAGTCTAACTGGGGTTCGCCTGCCGTTTGGGAGCTGGGAGTACAGCACCTGCTCGGGGAGTCTCTTGTCTGCCATTAGGATGATGTGCCCAATCAAGGAGGGGTCAGTGCCTCGATGCTGGGGATGTTGGCCTGATCAAGGACACTGGTGTTGGTGTGGCCCAGCGGATTGGCAGGATCCTGGGCAGGCAGAGTTGGTGCGACTGCTTCTGCACCTTGAGTTCTCTGCTGTAGACAGTCCCCGTCTCAGAGCCGTATAGGAGGGCGGGGACCACCATAGTTCTGTATAGCATTTATCTAGAGCCAAGCCACATTGTCACCCCAAACTGAATACTCTGTAGACAACCTTTCATATCTAATAATTACCCTTTAGCAGGCATGTGCAAATTGAAACAGAAGTGCAGGTTTCTTGATGTTTGAATTCACTTGATTGGCTTTGATATTTTTAGATAAATGATACTTTCAGTTCAGATAGTTTCATCTATTTCATGCTGGTGCATTTGGAATTTGCTCTGTGCGTGTGGTCACTGTATCCATTTCTTGAAAAAAAGACATTTCCCTAAAAGATCTCATATATTAAAATCTGATGATAGAGGTTGGAAGTGGACAGTTTTACTCCGATAAAGATCTGGCCGTGAGAGCCAAGAGTCTACATCTGAAAAAGGATTGCCACCATCTTTGGCATAGTATTTTCCCTGGGGTGGGGGAGTCCAGAATTAGAGGGCATAGGTTTAAGGGGAGAGGGAAAAGGTATAAAAGAGACCTAAGGGGCAATCTTTTCACACAGAGGGTGGTACGGGTATAGAATGACCTGCCAGAGGAAGTGGTGGAGGCTGGTACAATTACAACATTTAAGAGGCATTTGGATGGGTATATGAATAGGAAGGGTTTGGAGGGATATGGGCTGGGTGCTGGCAGGTGGGACTAGATTGGGTTGAGATATCTGGTCGGCATGGACGGGTTGGACTGAAGGATCTGTTTCCGTGCTGTACATCTCTATGATTCTGGAAAAGCACAGCAGTTCAGGCAGCATCCAAGAGCTTTCAAATCGACGTTTCGGGCAAAAGCCCTTCATCAGGAATAAAGCCTGAAACGTGAAGAGATAAGCTAGGGGAGGGTGGGGGTGGGGAGAGAGTAGCATAGAGTACAATGGGTGAATGGGGGAGGAGATGAAGGTGATAGGTCAGGGAGGAGAGGGTGGAGTGGATAGGTGGAAAAGGAGCTAGGCAGGTCGGACAAGTCCGGACAAGTCATGGGGACAGTGCTGAGCTGGAAGTTTGAAACTAGGATGAGGTGGGGGAAGGGGAAATGAGGAAGCTGTTGAAGTCCACATTGATGCCCTGGGGTTGAAGTGTTCCGAGGCGGAAGATGAGGCATTCCTCCTCCAGGCGTCTGGTGGTGAGGGAGCGGCGGTGAAGGAGGCCCAGGACCTCCATGTCCTCGGCAGAGTGGGAGGGGGAGTTGAAATGTTGGGCCACGGGGCAGTGTGGTTGATTGGTGCGGGTGTCCCGGAGATGTTCCCTAAAGCGCTCTGCTAGGAGGCACCCAATCTCCCCAATGTAGAGGAGACTGCATCGGGAGCAACGTATACAATAAATGATATTAGTGGATGTGCAAGTAAAACTTTGATGGATGTGGAAGGCTCCTTTAGGGCCTTGGATAGAGGTGAGGGAGGAGGTGTGGGCACAGGTTTTACAGTTCCTGCGGTGGCAGGGGAAAGTGCCAGGATAGGAGGGTGGGTTGTAGGGGGGCGTGGACCTGACCAGGTAGTCACGGAGGGAACGGTCTTTGCGGAAGGCGGAAAGGAGTGGGGAGGGAAATATATCCCTGGTGGTGGGGTCTGTTTGGAGGTGGCGGAAATGTCGGCGGATGATTTGGTTTATGCGAAGGTTGGTAGGGTGGAAGGTGAGCACCAGGGGCGTTCTGTCCTTGTTACGGTTGGAGGGGTGGGGTCTGAGGGCGGAGGTGCGGGATGTGGACGAGATGCGTTGGAGGGCATCTTGAACCATGTGGGAAGGGAAATTACGGTCTCTAAAGAAGGAGGCCATCTGGTGTGTTCTGTGGTGGAACTGGTCCTCCTGGGAGCAGATACGGCGGAGGCGGAGGAATTGGGAATATGGGATGGCATTTTTGCAAGAGGTAGGGTGGGAAGAGGTGTAATCCAGCTGTGGGAGTCGGTGGGTTTGTAAAAAATGTCAGTGTCAAGTCGGTCGTCATTAATGGAGATGGAGAGGTCCAGGAAGGGGAGGGAGGTGTCAGAGATAGCCCAGGTAAATTTAAGGTCAGGGTGGAATGTGTTTGTGAAGTTGATGAATTGCTCAACCTCCTCACGGGAGCACGAGGTGGCGCCAATGCAGTCATCAATGTAGCGGAGGAAGAGGTGGGGAGTGGTGCCGGTGTAATTATGGAAGATCGACTGTTCTACGTAGCCAACAAAGAGATAGGCATAGCTGGGGCCCATACGTGTGCCCATGGCTACCCCTTTGGTCTGGAGGAAGTGGGAGGATTCAAAGGAGAAATTGTTAAGGGTGACGACCAGTTCGGCCAAACGAATGAGAGTGTTGGTGGAAGGGTACTGCTGGGGACGTCTGGAGAGGAAAAAACGGAGGGCTTGGAGGCCCTGGTCATGGCGGATGGAGGTGTAGAGGGATTGGATATCCATGGTGAAGATGAGGTGTTGGGGGCCGGGGAAACAGAAGTCTTGGAGGAGGTGGAGGGCGTGGGTGGTGTCACGAACATATGTGGGGAGTTCCTGGACTAGGGGGTGATAGGACAGTGTCGAGGTAGGTAGAGATGAGTTCAGTGGGGCAGGAGCATGCTGAGACAATGGGTCGGCCAGGGTGGTCAGGCTTATGGATCTTGGGAAGGAGGTAGAACCGGGCAGTGCGGGGTTCCTGGACTATGAGGTTGGAAGCTGTGGGTGGGAGATCTCCTGAGGTGATGAGGTTCTGTATGGTCTGGGAGATGATGGTTTGGTGATGGGGGGTGGGGTCATGGTCGAGGGGGCAGTAGGAGGAGGTGTCTTCGAGTTGACGTTTGGCTTCAGCGGTGTAGAGGTCAGTGCGCCAGATTGGAGCAGAGGGATTGGAGGGCTGCGCGTTGTGAGGGTGAGAGGTTAGAGTGGGGGATTTTACTTGCACATCCACTAATATCATTTATTGTATAAGTTGCTCCCGATGCGGTATCCTCTACATTGGGGAGACTGGATGCCTCCGAGCAGAGTGCTTTAGGGAACAGCTCTGGGCCACCTGCACCAATCAACCACACCGCCCCGTGGCCCAACATTTCAACTCCCCCTCCCACTGTGCCGGGGACATGGAGGTCCTGGGCCTCCTTCACCGCCGCTCCCTCACCACAGACGCCTGGAGGAAGAACGCCTCATCTTCTGCCTCGGAACACTTCAACCCCAGGGCATCAATGTGGACTTCAACAGCTTCCTCATTTCCCCTTCCCCCACCTCATCCTAGTTTCAAACTTCCAGCTCAGCACTGTCCCCATGACTTGTCCGGACTTGTCCGACCTGCCTAGCTCCTTTTCCACCTATCCACTCCACCCTCTCCTCCCTGACCTATCACCTTCATCTCCTCCCCCACTCTATGCTACTCTCTCCCCACCCCCACCCTCCCCTCGCTTATCTCTTCATGCTTCAGGCTCACTGCCTTTATTCCTGATGAAGGGCTTTTGCCCGAAACGTCAATTTCAAAGCTCCTTGGATGCTGCCTGAACTGCTGTGCTCTTCCAGCACCACTAATCCAGAATCTGGTTTCCAGCATCTGCAGTCATTGTTTTTACCTAGTATATCTCTATGACTCTATGCCACGTACTGCAATGACCATTAGGATTAGTAGTCAGTCACTTGGCACCTCAAATCCAACACTCCTGTCATTATGTGTTTTTTTTCTCATGTGTTGCTTATGGCCATCATGCACAAAGCTGCTTATTTTATTACCACACCAGTAACTGCTGTAGGAAGTTTGGCAGCTGGCAGTGTGTGGGGGAAGAACATATAGCTAAAAGGCAATGGACATCTGCGCTACCCCCTTTAAAGGAGTAATTTGCTCATAGCAGTGTTATCTTAACAGAGATATTAACCCAATTAAAATATCCCAATATAATCCTTTACTGAGGAAAAATAATTTAATCTGAGGAGTTTGGGCAATCATTCATTGATACCACGTAGTCCTTTCAACACTTCTCTCATCTGTCATGCTTGTATATACCAGTGTAATTAAAAAGGAAAAATGGAGAGACAGAGAGAGAGAGATTTTTATTGTCACATGTACCTGGGTACAGTGAAAGGTTTTGTTTTGCGTGCAGTACCGTCAGATCATATCATGCAAAGGGTAATAAAACAGAGAGAAGAATACCATGTTATGGCTGCAGAGAAGGTGGACAGAGAGCAAGCTCAACATTAAATTAAAAATTTGAGAGGTCAGTTCAGAAGTCTATTAACAGCGGGGTAGAAGCTGTCCTTGAATCCGTTGGTAGGTGTTTAAGCTTTCTGTATCTGCTGCCAAATGGAAGAGGTCAGAAGAGATTATAGCAGGAATGTGAGGGGTCTTTGATGATGTTAGCTGTCTTTCTGAGGCAACCGGAAATGTAGATGGAGGTTGGTTTTGGTGATGGGTTGGGCTTCGTTCACTACTCTCTGAAAGAACAAGCAGTGGCAGTTTTATACAGGGCGAACCCCATTTTCCGCAGTTTCAGTTACCTGCATTTTCCCACGGGCTGGAACATATAAAGCACAACCAGGGACCAGGAGGCTGCTGGGAAAGTAATTCCCCATTTAAGTGAAGGGCCTGGTTCCTATCTTTAGTTTCGGGCTTGCACGGAAGGTCCTGGAATGTATCCCCTGCAGGTACGGGGGCCTTTTATATTCCTATGGTATGCAGGCTAGATGGATTAGCCGTGGTAAATACAGGGTTCCAGGAATAGGGTAAGAGGGGTTGGCCTGGGTGGGATGCTCCTCAGAATGTCAAATGGGTCAAATGGCCTCTTTCCAGAGTGCAAGGATACAATGATTCTATGATAATTTATTCTTACAAGTCGTTTTCGTTCATTGATATGTTGTAGATCCTTTTGCAATATATAAGGATGGAGGACAAACAGATTCTATAAAGTACTGCTATGATGTCCTGCGAGCTTCAACCAGGGCCTTTATTTCTCCAACCCAGTCTCACTCTGATCTCTCTGTCTTTGCTCTGCTGCACAGCTCTAATGAAATAGGAGAAAGTGAGCACAACAGATGGTGGAGATCAGAGTTGAGAGTGTGGCGTTGGGGAAGCCCAGCAAGTCAGGCAGCATCCGAGAAGCAGGAGAATCAACGTTTCGGGTAAGAGCCCTTCCTGATGAAGGGTCATGCACCACACTCTCAGTGCTAATGAAACTCCAATGAACCTGGAGGAAGAGTTCCTCCATCTTTCAGTTCGGCACGCTATCATCTTCTGGACTCAACACATTGGTGCAGCAATTACTTTTTATCCTTTTGACCAGCAGGTTACTGTCATGAATTTATGATTTATTTAATCTCTTTTGCCTTCCACCTCTTCAATTGCTTGCACAGCTTCCTTTCTCTCTGTCAGAACCTATTAGGTTTCTAACCTTCTCCAGGGAACAGAGACCTAAAAACTTTACTCTGTTTCTACATATACTGCCTGACCTGCTGTGTATTTCCAGCACTTTCCATTCATACTGCTTAACACATCCGGGACACAGTTCGGAAGAGTTAACTGGACTATTATGGTGGTGCAACTATAACATTTAATAGGCATCGGGATGGGTATATGAATAGGAAAGGTTTATAGGGATATGGGCCAAATGCTGATAAATGGGACTAGATTAATTTAGGATATCTGGTAGGAATGGACGTGTTGGTCCAAAGGGTCAGTATCTGTGCTGTACATCTCTATGAGTCCATGACTCTATGTCAGTGTAAAACTACATTTGTGAGTGTGTGTTTGACTTCATTCAATGAAACCTTCCAAACCTATGACCACTTCCACCTGGAAGGACAGGGCAGCAAATACATAAGAACCCACTACCTACAAACCCCCCTCCAAGCCACTCACCATCCTGACTTAGAAATATTTCCACAGTTCCTTCAGTGTCTCTGGGTCACAATTCTGAAACACCCTCCATAACAGCATTTTGGGTCTACCCCCATGGACTGCAGCGGTTCAAGGAGTCAGCCTCACCCCCCACCTTCTCAAGGGGCAATTAGGGATGGGTAATAAATGCTGGGTCCAGCTAGTGATACTCAGATCTTATGAATGAGTTTTAAAAAATGGTTCATTCTTCATGACAATGGCTCTACCAGAGTCCATTTGCCAGCCAATTAGCACTTTATCCTCATGCAGTAAGAAAGTTGATTTTCTCATTCAGTTAAGATTCTCGCAGATTGTCCTGATGAGTGAAAGATGAGAAGCTTCGGTTGTATATGCCATTTTACAGCAATATTCAAACTCTGTACTGACAAATGACTGGAATCGATAATTGATTGCCCGAAACGTTGATTCTCCTGCTCCTTGGATGCTGCCTGACCTGCTGTGCTTTTCCAGCACCACTCTGATCTAAACTCTGGTTTCCAGCATCTGCAGTCCTCACTTTTGCCCTGGAATTGATAGCTGTTTGGTTGCAAAAATGTCATGGTACAGGAAGAGACCATTCCGGCCATCAGAGTATGTGCTAGGATTTTGCTCCCTGACATGTCGTCTTGCTTTCCCTAGGCTCTTGGCCTCTTTTGTGGGCAAGAATGGGCTCAAAGTTATGGACCTGTGAGAGACGAGAGGGGTTTATCATGCCCAGTTGATGCCTTTCTTTGTTCATGCCCTCGTATTCAGTGTCTCACCTGCATTCTGTCAGTGCACAGAAGCCTGACCAGATGCAATGTGGTGTCTGGAAACAGGACATTGAACACGTAAGCCTAAATATTCAACATAGAGTTCCTTGCATTCCATTGATTTGTGTATAGTTTTTAAAATTTCGCTTTTTTACGAAACCATGGAAACGTTCCCTATAAACAGCAACAGTGAAGTATTGAAGCCAAATACAATGCCATGTGATGATTTATGCATTCGGTAACCAGCCTGTCTACTCCCCAACTGAAACAGATGATATCAGCCTTCGGGCGGTTCAATAACTAATTTAACCTTCAACCTGATGTTTTAAATTATATATCAGTCAACCTCTTCAGGATTTGAGAAGAATTTAAGTCACACAGCCAGATGTAGTGATTTTTCCTGTCCCTGTAAGGAGCAACTTATGAGAAGGACAAGTGACAACCTTTTGAAGACCTGTTTGAAGAGAAAAAGTGACACTTTGCATTTACTTATTGCCTTTAACATCACAAAAGCGTCACTGAATTATTACAGTACAGACTCAGGTCACTTGGCCATTCATGTCTGCCCTGGATCTTTTATTTGGTGTCAATTTCCTGTCTTCACCACCATTTCCCTGCACATCATTATTAACCGATTTACATCTAATGCCCTCTTCAATATAATCGGTTCTGCTATAATGCGATAGCGTTCTGTTGTTGTGCAATCCTGGGTTATAAGAAAATCGTGTAATAGCAGCACCGTTTGCACCAATGGGGCCGGGATTGTGTTATAACCAATAGGCACTTTCAAAATTTGCTCTTTAGAAACAATGTCCCCAGTTTGTCAATTGTGTTATAGTGAATTTGCATTAATGAAACATGCATTATAGCAGAACTACCTGTACCTCAATTGAACCTGTCTCCACCACATTTGCAGGCACTGTATTCCACTGTAGTTATTCACTGAGTGAAAAAGTTTTTCTCACATCGCCCTTGCATCTTTTCATGTCACTTTTATCATGGAGCAGACCAGACCCCCTCAAAATATTTTAAGAAGGTAACGCAGATCCTAACTATTTTATATTTTAAAGGCAGATGTGAAGTGCTGTGTTCCAGATGCAATTTGATTGGTCAAGCTACTCGATGTTAAGGAAAGCATGATTTATTTAAACACTATAGTTAAAATACAAATAACGAAAGAAGAAGAATTTAAATTAGATTTCCTACAATATGGAAACAGGCTCTTTGGCCCAACAAGTCCACACCGATCCTCTGAAGAGTAACCACCCAGACCCATTCCCCTATCCTACATTTACCCCTGACTAATGCACCTAACACTATGGGGCAATTTAGCATGGCCGATTCACCTGACCTGCACATCTTTGGATTGAGGGAGGAAACCGGAGCACCCAGAGGAAACCCATGCAGACACAGAGAGAATGTGCAAACTCCACAGTTACCCAAGGCGGGAATCAAACTCAAGTCCCATCCGCTGTGAGGCAACAGTGCTAACCACTGCGTCACTGTGCCGCCCCTTAACTGAATTGTATTGAAAAACCTAACAGAATAATAGATACAGTAACTATTACTAATTAACTGTTCCAATATCACAATATCCAAAAAACACAATCCTTGGTAAAAAGGCAAATTCAGAAAATAGATTTGCCTCACAGATAATCCAGCAGCAGAGAGCAATCCCAAGCTTCAAGCTGTTACCAATAGAGGGAGAAGATAGCTTCTACTTCTTCAAAGCTCCTGCAGCTTCTGCTGAACCTAAAAGCAAAGAAAATTTGAAATTCTGGTCTGTGAGAGCTGGCCACACCCATCCAGGATGCTTCTATTTTTCCCACTTTAAAAAAAAACCAAGGCTTCACAAGCTATTTACTTTACTGGCTTTCTAACTGGACAGCTTGTTATCTCTGTCTTAAAGCCTGTCTTTTAAAAAAATGACAAAATAACCACTTAAAGCCACAACAATGTCCTCTTGTCCACATTTCTATTACAAAAGGATACAGCTTCTGCCTATCTACTCTGGCAGACCTGCTGATGATTTTGTGAACCTCTCATGGTCTTCTTCTCTCCACTGAGAACAATCCTGACATCTTCATTTGGATGGGTATATGAATATGAAGGGTTTGGAGGGATATGGGCCGGGTGCTGGCAGGTGGGACTAGATTGGGTTGGGATATCTAGTCGGCATAGATGGGTTGGACCGAAGAGTCTTTATCTATGCTGTACATCTCTATGACTCTATGACTATCCTCATAACTGAAGTTCTTCATCCCTGGAACCATTCCAATAAGACGTTGATCACTTTCTCCAACGTATTCACATCTTCCCTACAATGTGGCATCCACAATTGCAAACTATACTCCGGTTGAGGTCTAACAAGTGTCTTGTACAAGTGCAATACCACTTCCTTGCTCTTGTACTCCATACCTCTATTAATAATACCTAAAACATTGCTTTTTGTCCTGCTGCTTTCATTGGTCTGTGCACATGAATGTCCAGGTCGTTCTGAAGCAGAGAACCACATAAATGATACAACACAGAAGGGGAGCCATTCAATCCATCTTATCTATGCTGACCCAGAGGTCTTTTCTAACCCCATCATCCTACACACGGCCCACAGCCCTGCAGCTAACAGTATTTAAGGTGCAGATCTAGGTATTTTTAAGAGTTTCTGTTCTCTGCCTCCACCACCAGCTCAGGCAGTGAATTCCAGGCGCACACCACCCTCTGTGTAACACCATTTTTCTTCAAGTCCTCTCTAATCCTTCTCTCACTGAGCTTGTTATGACTCGAGGTTTTTGAATTCTCTGCTAAGGATAAAAGGTTCCTCCTGTCCACTCTATCTCTACCTCTCACAATCTTCTATACCTCCATCGTGTTACCACTCAGCCTTCTCTGTTGCAAGGAAAACAACTCCAATCTCTCCTCGTAGCTATAATTTCTGCTCCTGCACTCCTTTAGAAAATAACCCATTTTACAGGAATGTAATTAAAATAAAGATGCACGCCACACTACATGTGGAGATATTACCTCAGGCTACAGCAAAGTTTTGTCAAAGAGTCACATTATTGTGGAATGTCGCGAAGAAGCAGAGAAGGTTAGAGGATTTACCAGGGAACTCAGTAGTTTAGGTCCTGGATAGCTGCCAATGGTGAGTTACCCTGTGGAAATTGGCCATTCGGTCCATGGAGTCCCCACTGACTGTCCAAAAAGGGTCCCTGCCCATACTCTATCCCTGAAGCCCTGCATTTCCCATGGCTAACCCACCTACCCTGCACATTCCTGGGTAGTTTAGCATGGTCAATCCACCCTAACCTGCACATCTTTGGACTGTGGGAGGAAACCCATGCAGACAAGGGGAGAATGTGCAACCTCCACACAGGCAATTGCCCGAGGCTGGAATCGATCCTGGGTTCCTGGTGCTGTGCTAACAAATTGGAAAGTGGCCTGAATTGCAGGAAGGTAGGGATGTCACCAGAGAGAATGATCCCTTAGGGAGTAAATGAGATGCTGGAAAATCACAGTGGGTCACGCAGCATCTGAGGAGCAGGAGAATCAATGTTTTGGGCGTAAGCCCTTCATCAGGAAGGGCTTTCCTGATGACCTTTCCTGATGAAGGGCTTGTGCCCAAAACGTCAATTCTCTTGCTCCTCAGATGCTGCCTGACCTGCTGTGCTTTTCCAGCACCCCCACACTCGACTCTGATCTCCAGCATCTGCAGTCCTTACTTTCTCTAGTAAATGAGATACATCTGGTAAGATACTTCAAGAAGACCCAGAAGTGGGACTTGGACTTTGTGAGAGTGAGTGATACCACCTGAGCCAGAGTGGGCTGTCCCATTTTACCTCACCTAAAGGAAACCGCCCTCCATCCCAAAGAACAAAGCGACTTGTGAAGGTTGACAATCCAACAGGTCTTGATGCCACTGTTGAAGACATGATCGAAGATGGTTTGGAAACTTGCCTTGCCAATTCTTTCACTGGACATGGCAATCATTTGTTGCCAATCCCCAATTTCCCTTGAGCTGAGTGACTTGCTGCAGCATTTCAGAGGCCAGTTGTGGAGTCACCTCTAGGCCCGCCAGATAGAGATGGCATATCCCCATGGTGCTGTATTCTTTAAACTACAACCACTCATTTAATTAGAGACTAGCTTTACGATTCCAGATATTTATTAATTGAATTTAAAACACTACCAGTTGCCATAGAATCATAGAATCCCGACACCGACCCTCCGAAGAGTAACCCACCCAGACTCATTCCCCTACCCTATTACTCTACATTTTCCCTGGCTAATGCACATAACTACACATCACCGAACACTCTGGGCAATTTTGCATGGCCAATTCACCCTAACCTGCACATCTTTGGACTGTGGGAGGAAACTGGAGCACCCGGAGGAAACCCACGCTGACATGGGGAGAATGTACAAACTCCACACAGCCATGGTGAGACTTGAACCCACGACCTCAGAGAATCAGCTTGGGCCTCTGGATTAATTGTTGAATGATATTACCTCAACACCACCACTTTCAAACTGAGGGAATGACTGACTGAGGATAATTTATGTACCACTCAATTTCAGGCTGGTGACAAGCAGTTGAAATTCCCTTTGTCAACCTTTTTGCTCCCCTGCCCCACCCCCTACTCCTATGCTTCCTGAGATGAGTAAAACATATTTTATTCGGAAGAACCAACATTGCATAATCCCATAAACAGGACAATATTATTGTAGCTTTTTGAACAGAAGATTGCATTTCAGGAGACAACTTTCCATGCATGATTCAATATTGGAGTTCATCTTCCTCTGTCATTCTTTAAACTTCCAGGTAAATTCAATCCCCACTGTTTACAGATGCTGGAACAGTCATTTCAATCATGTTTGACTCTACAAATCTATAAATTGAATCAAGCAGGAGGACTGAAAGAAAACAATCCCATGGACCCTGTGTGTCAGTATGCTACATGCCTGGTGCGGGTATGAGCTATGATCTGAAGAGATTAAAGGAGAACAAATGCATTTTCCTTTGTCAAATAAAGCTATTCCTAACTCAAAATCAGATTAAGATTGAGCACATCCTGTTACAGTAAGATTTGAAGTTAATCATTTCCATCCTTCAGGGACAAAGAGGGTTATGACTGCTATGACCCAGGGGGATTAATTGGAAAATACATAGCTACAGCACATTATTATGCTTCAGCATTATCAAACCATTAATAGTTAGGACCAGGCAGACTGCAGATTGATGCAGTTAACAATGTCCCTTCAATTTATTCAGATTCATTATTCCAAGCTACCAGTCCTATGGTGTCTCCACATAGTTCCTCTTAAATGACCCCAAAATCTAGGCTTTGATCATCCAGGACTGTGTGCTCAGTCCACTGCTGTTCACCCTGCTGACACACGACCGTGCAGTGATGCACAGCTCGAATCACATCATCAAGTTCACTAATGACACGACTGTAGTGGGTCTCATCAGCAGGAATGACGAGTCAGCATACAGAGAGGAGGTGCAGTGGCCAACGGACTGGTGCAGAGCCAACAACCTGTCTCTGAATGTGCACAAGACAAAAGAAATGGTTGTTGACTTCAGGAGGGTGTGGAGTGACCACTCTCCACTGGACATCGACAGCTCTCTCTGGGAAATTGTGAAGAGCACCAAATTTCTTGGCGTCCACCTGGCGGAGAATCTCACCTGGATCCTCAACACCATCTCCAAAGCCAAGAAAGCCCAGCAGCATCTCTACTTTCTGCACAGGCTGAGGAAAGCCCACCTCCCACCCCACATCCTCACCACATTCTACAGAGGGTTCATTGAGAGTACCCTGAGCTGCTGCATCACTGCCTGGTTCGGAAATTTCACCGTCTTCACTACAACGGATAGTGAGGACAGCTGAGAGGATCATTGGGGTCTCTCTCCCCTCCATTACAGACTTTTGCATCTGAATGCAGCTGGCAGAAGATACCAGAGCTCTCTTCCCTCTCTCTCTCTCTCCCCCCTTCTCCTTTCTGGCAAAGCAGAGCTCAGTAAAGCCAGAGATGATCTAATAATCACAGTGTGATGCCAAACTGGGCTTTCAAGAGTTCCAGTTTAGTTAGGGACAAGAGGTCTGAGGGCCATTATCTAACCACAGGAGATCCTGGGTGAACAAGGGTTGTGTAGCAAGTTGGATAATCAGGACTATGATGGGAAAGAATCCATTTGGTAGATGGATGAAGCAACAAAAATACTCATAGAGTCATACAGCATGGAAACAGACCCTTCGGTCCAACCAATCCATGTTGACCACCATCCCAAACTGTACCAGTCCTACCTGCCTGCATTTGGCCCATATCCCTCCAAACATTTCTTAAAATGTACTTGCCTAAATGCCTTCTAAATGTTGTAACTGTACCTGCATCCAACACTTCCTCTGGAAGTTTATTCCAACACAAACCACTCTTTGTGTAAAAAAATTGCCCCTCATGTCTTTTTTAAATCTTTCTCCTCTCACCTTAAAAATATGACCTGGTGTCTTGAAGCCCCTCCCTTAGGGGAAAGACCCCTGCCATTCACCTTATCTATACCCCTCATGATTTTATAAACCACTGTCAGGTGACCCTTCAACTTCTTATGCACCAGTGAAACAAGTCCCCGCCAATCCAGCCTGTCCTTATAACTCAAATCCTCCAATCCCAGCAACATATCTTCTGAAACGCCCTCAGCTTAATAACACCTGATGTGTTATGGTTCATAGTTAGTGTGTACTTAATCTTGAAGGGACACACTAATGGTGTCATTACTATCTGTTTGTGCCTGTGAATATACTGCTTGTACATAAAGGTTAGCTGGAACAACCCTTAGTTGGCTTCTTCAATACCACAACATCCAGTTTCTTATGTGGTGAAGAATAATGTAAGCATTACCACAGCAGATAAAACATCCAGCAGGAGTCACATCGCGTCTTCAACAACAACCCTTTCCAAATCTGCAGTCTTATCCATCTCAAAAACCAAAGGCAGCAAGAGCAATCAGAACACCAGGGCGTCGAGTTGGACATACATGACCATTCCTTGATTCTCACTCGGTCAAAATCCTGGGATCTGTTGCCTGAGAATCAATGCCTCTGTGTCTGACTAGAGAGAGATGCTTAACAGGATTTAGAGAAAAATAACAGCAACTTGTATTCACCTGGCCATCTTTAATGTGATTAAACATGTTTTGCAGTAATATCTTAAAACAAAATTTTCCAGAAAGGCACAGAAAGTGATATTTAGTCAAATAGTCAAAAAATATTTCTGAAGGGGATAGAGCATAATATTAGATTCTTTGAGGAGAAAGTGAGGACTGCAGATGCTGGAGATCAGAGCTGAAAATGTGTTGCTGGAAAAGCGCAGCAGGTCAGGCAGCATCCAGGGAACAGGAGAAACGACGTTTCGGGCATAAGCCTTTCTTCAGGAATGAGAAAAGTGTGTCCAGCAAGCTAAGATAAAAAGTAGGGAGGAGGGACTTGGGGGAGGGGCGTTGGAAATGCAATAGGTGGAAGGAGGTCAAGGTGAGGTTGATAGGTCGGAGTGGGGTGGGGGCGGATAGGTCAGGAAGAAGATTGCAGGTTAGGAAGGTGGTGCTGAGTTCGAGAGATTTGACTGAGACAAGGTGGGAGGAGGGGAAATGAGGAAACTGGAGAAATCTGAGTTCATCCCTTGTGGTTGGAGGGTTCCCAGGCGGAAGATGAGGCGCTCTTCCTCCAACCGGCGGGTTGCTATGGTCTGGCGATGGAGGAGTCCAAGGACCTGCATATCCTTGGTGGAGTGGGAGGGGGAGTTGAAGTGTTGAGCCACGGAGTGGTTGGGTTGGTTGGTCCGGGTGTCCCAGAGGTGTTCTCTGAAACGTTCCGCAAGTAGGCGGCCTGTCTCCCCAATATAGAGGAGGCCACATCGGGTGCAGCGGATGCAATAGATGATGTGTGTGGAGGTGCAGGTGAATTTGTGGCGGTTATGGAAGTATCCCTTGGGGCCTTGGAAGGAAGTAAGGGGGGAGGTGTGGGCGCAAGTTTTGCATTTCTTGCGGTTGCAGGGGAAGGTGCCGGGAGTGGAGGTCTTGCGGTTGCAGGGAAAGGTGCCGGGAGTGAAGGTCTTCTAATATAGATTCCCTACAGTGTGGAAACAGGCCAACAAGCCCACACCAACCCTCTGAAGAGTAACCTACACAGGCCCATTTCCCTCTGACTAATGCACCTAACAGTATGGGCAATTTAGAATGGCGAATTCACATGACCGGCACATTTTTGGACTGTGGGACGAAACCCAAGCGCATCCAGGGAGAATGCGCAAACTCCACACATACAGTCACCCAAGGCTGGAATTGAACCTGGGTCCCTGGCGCTGAGGCAGCAGTGCTAACCACTGAGCCACCGTGCCACGCTAAGGAGCATGATGAGAGAAGTAGAATGACAGAGGAAATTCCAGATCCTAGGAACTAGGTAGCAGAAAACATGGCCAAAGGAGGTCCATTTCAAATTGGGGATGCTCAAGAGGCTGGAGTGTAATTGGACTGGATAAGCTACAGTAGTAGGGGAGAGTGAGACCATAATTTGAACACAAGGATGAGATTATAAAACACGAGGCATTAAAACAACAATGCAGAACAATGAGAGAATCCCTACAGAGTGGGGAGATGCCATTTGGCCAACCGAGTCACGCAAGCCCTCTGAGGAGCCTACCCCTGCATTTCCCATGGCTAACCCACCCAGCCTGCACATCCCCAGACACTATGGGCAATTTAGCATGGCCAATCCACCTGACCTGCACATGTTTGAACTTTGGGAGGAAACTGGAGCACCTGGAGGGAACCCACACAGACACAGGGATAAATGTGCAAACTCCACACAGACAGTCACCCGAAGGTGGAATCAAACCTGGTGCTGTAAGGCAGCAGTGTAAACTACTGTGCCACTACACAGCCCATTGGCAGCAATTCTTGAAGTGATAATTGGGAAAGGAAAGAAAGAACAAACTCTGATGACAGGTCATTACCCTGAAATGTAAATTTTGTTTTTCCTACAGATGCTGCCTGACCTGCTCAGGCTTTTCAAGTCATTTCTCTTTCTGTTTCAGGTCCTCAATGTTCGTAGTAACTTGCTGTCTCAATTCCCATTCACAAATCTAATTGCTAACACTCCCTCACAGTGATGGCTGGATGTGACAGAGGCCTGCACTGCCAGTTTTGAAACCTGTTCACCTCCATAATGGGTTCTGAAAATTCTGCCTGGTACAATTCCTGAGCCCAAATCCTGTCATCAGGTGACCTCTGCCTCTTGCATGAATTGCTGGCTAACGGTCAGGAGTGGGTGACCTGCTTGACTTCCCATTCTCTGAGGCAACTGACACCCAAATTGAAATTCCCACCAACCAGGTGGAGTTGAACTATACTGAGGAAAATTGACCTTCCTATTATATATATGTTACCCGTGTTGTCAATTCTCTCAAATACCAGAACATGAATGTTTCTTTACTGCTAACACTTTAACAGGTAGATATGATGTGGATGTGCTGATGTGGGACTGGGGTGGACAAAGTCAGAAGTCACGCAACACCAGGTTATAGTCCAAGTCAATTCACCTGATGAAGGAGCAGCACTGTGAAAGCTTGTGATTTCAAATAAATCTGCTGGACTGTAACTTGGTGTCATGTGACTTCTGATTTGAGCTCATTAACAGGTAAAATCTGTGTCAAACACAATGTTCCTTTCATTGTTTGTAACAGATGCACCATACTCAACAACTGTGTCTTTTAAACTCAAAACAAAATATCGTTCTGCGATTGGATAGCACTTGCTGGACAATCCTAAGTTTGCTAATAACCGTTTTAAGATAATCAGTCAGGTTCACAGCAGATACATGGGAACACCATCACTGTAAGTTCCACTCGAAGTCGATCACTATCTTGATATGGAAATGTATCGCTATTCCTGTTGCTGGGTTAAAATCCTGGAATTCCCTCTCTAACAGCATTGTGGGTGAATCCACAGCAGGTGGATTGCAGTGGTTCATGAAGGCAGCTGACCACCACCTTCTAAGGGGCAACTGGGGACGGGCAATGATTGCTGGCCAGCCAGTGATGCCCATATCCCATGAATGAATTTTAAAAAAATATTAATTCACAGAGCCCCATTATCAACAAACAAAAGGAATACGTTCAAGCCTAATGCTTATTTGAATAAACACAGCTTCGGCAACGTATAGTTCCCTATTGTTTTCTTTGTGGCAGATTGTCAGCCAATCAGAGTTGACTTGTTCTCCAATCAGCAGTTAACTGTCAGTCATTATCTAACTGGTGAATTCTCTGTGGAAACACCTCGACTACTCATCATTCATTTGCCCAGAAACAAACACTCTCCTCTCATGCAGTAAGAATGGTATTTTCCCTTTTCCTGGTATAAGTGGAATCGAATGATTTATTATCACTTGTATTAAAACAAATAAATACAGTGAAAAGTGTAATATGATGCTACACTCAAGCGCTATTTTGGGTTACAGAAGATATTAACTTATAACTAATATATAACTAAAAAGATAATTCTTTCCGCTTCTTATGCTCCACTTGACATTGGGTTGGTGGGGGAGAGGTGGGTGGAATCTCCACAACAGGCTCCATGTCCACCAATGCCCCCAAATCACATTCCTTTCCAGGAGTTCTGTTCTGGGACCATCTGCACTGCTCCCACTCCACCACCAGGAGTACCGCACCGGGCCTACCACGCCACCACCAATGCAAATGGTGCTTGTCAATCCGCCAAGAGTACCGATTCAGGCCTATCGCATTGCCGCAGTTAGAGCCCAATGTCTCCTTTTTGACACTGACTGCAGAGGCCGCCATCTTGAAAACCCGTTGCCACTGACATTGCCTTGAGTCCTGTTCTGCTGGGTCCTCCGTTGCTGAAGTCACCACACTCTGGTGCCATCTCTAGCTGTTGAGACCACACTCACTGCCGTCACGACCTCTCTAAGGGCCCACTCTCCCTGAGGAGCCAACTCAAGCTGCCACTGTCTCATGTTTTTGGGAGGCCAGGCCTGCTCTCGCCCTGGTGAAGATTCTGAAAAGGCTTTGGTAAAGAAGAAAGGAGAGCAAAAGTAAAGAGTGCAAGTAAAAGTAAAAAGACAAACAAAGAAAGCAGAAGGGAGTGGATGAGCTCCAGACTCACACTTCTCCTCCACCGCCATCTTGATATTTCTAGCAAAATGCTCTGATGAGGGGTAAGATGAAAAGCTGTCTATTTTCAGCAACACTAGATCCGAAAACAGAGACACGCTGTTTGCAAACATCCCTGAGTATTTATGATTAACCAGACTTTCAGATGTCAATCTGAAAATGGATAATTGAATTATAACTGATATTTGGTGAGGCAGTTTTGTTGAACCAAGTTATGGGATAAAGGTAGGTCATATGGCTGCAGGTCACCCCTGATATCTTTGAACAGCAGAAAAGACTTCAAACCTAACTGGTCTCCTCCTGTTCTTATGTTGCTGGGAGTGGTTATGCCTGGTTTCTCCCCAGTATAATTAAACAACATATTTCCTTTCACACAGTTGAATTGAGTTTGCTGCAAAGATAGGTCTTGCGTTTTTTTTTTCAAAGTCAACCATCTAATTAACCTAATCTGTACATTTTTCATAAGTCTTATTAAAATTCTTCATCACTGTATTATCTCTAATAGTTTAGTAATTAGACTCTTGACAATTTATAAAGGCAACATGTGCATTTTGATTTAAAGACGAAATTTTATGCGATTGCATTTTCACACATAAATTAATTCCAATTAGTGCTGGTATTTTTCCTTATTCTCGGGGAATGGCACGGAACTGATGGGGTCAACAACTGCAGTTGGAAGCAAGTTTTATTTTAGGTTACAGAAGAAAAATACATTGAGATAAGGGAAAACAAAGCACCATTGTGAATGACGGTAATTTAAAATTTACAAACAACACAGCCCTGAATGACAGACAGAGAGAAATCATTTACAAAATTATTTTTTTTATGAGAAGCCGCTGTCGCTTTCAAGACCAGTACCTGGTGCTTATTCCTAACCGCCCTTGAAATGAATGGCTTACTTGGCCAGTTCAGAGGGCAGCAAAGGGTTGCCCACATTGATGTGGGTCTGGAGACACATGTTGGCCAGACCAGGTAAAGATGGTAGATTTCCTTCCCTCAAGCCACAGTATGTTTTTTTTTAAAAGTCACAGTCATAGGAGGTACAGCATGGAAACAGACCCTTCGGTCCAACTTGTCAATGTTGACCAGATATTCTATAAAAATCTAGTCCCATTTGCCAGCATTTGGCCCTTAATCCTCTACACCCTTCCTATTCATGAACCCACCCAGATGCCTTTTTAAATGCTATAATTGTACCAGCCTCCACCACTTCCTTGAGCAGTTAATTCCATACACACCACCCTCTGTGTGAAAAAGTTGCCCTTTAGATCCCTTTTAAATATTTCCTCTCTCACCCAATACCTTTTAGTTTTGTACTCACCTCCCCTGGGGAAAACACCTTGGCTGTTTACCCTGTCCAAGCCCCTCATGATTTATACACTTCCATAAGTCATGAGTGCCATTGTCATCATTACTGAGATGAATTTTTATATTACTGATTTGTTAATTTAATTAAAATTCCGTCAGCCAACTACAACCTGAGAAAGTGGTAAAGGTGGCTTCAGTAAGACGTTTCAACAGAGAGCTGGATATATATTTGAAAGGTTAAATTTAGTGGGCTATGGAGATAGGCCTGCAGATTGGGACTAGGAAAAAGTGAGGACTGCAGATGCTGGAGATCAGAGTCAAAGCGTGTGGTGCTGGAAAAGCACAGCAGGTCAGGCAGCATCCAAGGAACAGGAGAGTTGATATTTTGAGCATAAGCTCTTCATCAGAAATGTTGGGGTGGGGGGGGGGGGGGGGAGGGGAAGTGACGGCCCAAGGTGGCTGAGAGATAAATGGGAGAGGTAAATGGGGGAAAGGTATCTGGGAAAATGATAGGTAGATGAAGTTGGGGGTTGATGATGATAGGTCAGAGTAGAGGGTGCAGTGGATAGGTGGGAAGGAAGATGGACAGGTAAGACAGTTCAAGAGGGCGGTGCCAAGTTGGAGGGTTGGATCTGGGATAAGATGAGGGGAGGGGAGATCAGGAAACTTGTGAAAACAACATTGATGCTATGTGGTTGGAGGGTCCCAAGGAGGAAGATGCGGCGTTCTTCATCTGCTGAATGGGACTAGCTGGGTAGTTCTTTGAGGAGCTGGAACAGACACGATGGACTGAATAGCCTCCTTCGGTCTTGTAAAACTCTGTGATTCTCCATGAAATACACTGTCGTGATTCAAGAGGACAGTTCATCAGCACCTTCTCAAGGAGAACGAGGGATCGGCAATAAATGCTGGCCCACCCAGAGACAACTATAACCCTCAAATGAGTAAAATAAAATGTGGTTCTGTCATGTACCCAGAATATTAGCTTGGATCTCCAGATTACTCACCTGGGTTTGAGGGAGGTAAAACTGGAAATAATTCTCCAATGCTCCACTCAATCATTGCAAAACGTCTTGTAAAAACATCTTGAAGTTTTATTAAGGAGTATTCCCCCATCATTCTAAGAGGCTGCACATTGTTTGGTACAAATGAGTGGGTTCCAAAGAACACAGAGCAATACAGCACAGGAACAGGCCCTTCGGCCCACCAAGACTGTGCTGACTCTTGACACTTTTCTTAACTAAATACCTTTGGCCTCTCCACAGTCCCTGTCCCTGTATTCTCTGTCCATTCATGTACCTGGTGGTTTCTTCCCCTCCTCCCCTCCCCCAAATTTTGACTTCTTAGGCTTACCCCAAGGGAATGGAGAACAGGAGAGGTGAGCCTGTGTCCAGGCTGATGCAGGATGTGAGTCTCTGAAATGAATAGCAGCCTGGAGCCCGAGCCCAGACTGATTGGGGGAGACAAGTCCTGATGGTGGGACATGTGCTGGAGGCCAAAGTGAGGAGGCAGCGATTCTTAATGTGCTGATGCCAGGTGGGCATAGAGTCGGTGAAAAGGACTGTAATTTGAGTACTTTTGAAGACACTTTTATTCATGTTCAAGACTTTGAGTAATTCGAGTATTTTTTAAAGACTTGTTTTCCCATGCTCGACTTCTATTTTATTTGTTCAGTTCTGTAATAAACACTAATGTTACTCAGTGCCAAGGATGGTGCCAAGAGGTGACACTATAAGCTTTTTCACTGCACTCATTTGAGTACACGTGACAATAAAGGCTATTCTATTCTGTGTGGATATCTGCTGAGGGACGGGATGTTCCTGGAATGCTGTGTTGTAAGATGGGGACAGAATGGGATGAGAATGATGCCTTAGATGGGGATAGGGAGTCAATGGGATGCGTTTGGTAAGATACTTCAAGAAGATCCAAGAGTGAGTCTCGGTCTTCGTCAGAATGAGTGAGACCAACTGAACCAGAGTTGTTTATCATATTTTACCCTACCTCAGGGCAATACTCCCTCCATCCCAAACAGCAAAGCTACTCATGAAGGTGGAAATGGACAACCCTGCATATCATGGTACCACTGTTGTAGATGCCTTATAAACATTGCTATTATATCTCTGGCAGGGCATTCCAGGCATTTGTGATGGCCTTGTATTATTATCACTGGACTATTAATCCAGAGACCCTGGTAATGTTCTGGGGACCTGGATTCAAATCCTGCCATGGTAGATGGGACATTTTGGATTCAATAAAAATTTGGAATTAGACATTTAATAAAGACCATGAATCCATTGCCAGTTGTTGGAAAAACCCATCTGGTTCACCAATGTGAAGGAAACTGCCATCCTTACCTGGTCTGGCCTACATGTGACTCCAGACCCACAGCAATGTGGTTGATTCTTAACTGCCCTCTGGGCCAATTAGGGATGGACAATAAATGTTGGCCCAGCAGTGGAATAAAACGTGCCACTCCTCTGGGCAGGAAAACTTGTCTCTCACATCAAAATTGCTTTCTGTTCTGACCAGCAAATATGCCACTCTGTGCGTGAGATTCGGAGTGCCAGTGTTAAAGTGAGGTAACTTGCCCCAGTTTGGCTTTAGCAATGAAGCAAGTCATTGTGACTTGGACAGAGGAGCAACTTGGTTTAATCAGGTTTATCCCAGGTATGAAGAAGTTCTCTTATTAGGAGAGGTTGATTGCGTTGAACCTGTATATGGAGAAAGTGAGGACTACAGACGCTGGAGATCGGGTTTCAAAAATGTGATGCTGGAAAAGCACAGCTGGTCAGGCAGCATCCGAGGAGCAGGAGAGTCGACGTTTCTGATGAAGGCCTTATGCGCGAAATGTCGATTCAGTATACTTGAACCTGTATATGTCAGATTTGAGAAGAATAAGACATGAACTTATTGCGCCGTAAAAAATTCTGAGGGGACTGGGCAGGGGAGACGTGGAGAGATTGCTCCCCCTTGTGGGAGAGTCTAGGACCAAAGGGCATCATCTTAGAAAAAAAGAGTCACAGATTTGAGACAGCGATACAGAGGAATTTCTTCTCTCAGAGAGTAATGCATAATTCTTTATCGTAGAGGTCTATTGAGGCTGGGTCATTCTGTATAGACAGATTTTTCTGTATCAGTAAGAGGAATCATGGGTTCTGGGCAGGAAAGTGGAACTAAGGATTATCACCTTGAGGATAATTCCTGAAGAAGGGCTTATACCCGAAACGTCGATTCTTCTTCTCCTTTGATGCTGCCTGACCTACTGTGCTTTTTCAGCAACACATTTTTAAGCTCTGAGGATTATCACATCAGCCATGATCTCATTGAATGGTGGATCAGATTTGATGGGCTGAATGACCTACTTCTGTTCCCATATCTTATGGTTTTGTGATCTAGCCAAGACTGATGGATACATCAGAAGTAAATGGAGTGAATTGAATTGAACTTATTGTCACGTGTACCAAGGCGCAGTGAAAAGCTTTGTCTTGCGAGCAATACAGGCAGATCACAGAGTTAAGTAGCGTAGATAAGTAAATAATAGGTAAACAGCAGCAAAAATGAAAACACAGGTACAAGCAAATGTTAAGAGTTTGTGAGTCCATTCAGTATTCTAACAACAGTAGGGTAAAAACTGTTTCGAGACCGGCTGGTGTGTGTGTTCAGGGTTCTGTACCTTTTCCCCGATGGTAGAGGTTGTAGACAAACATTGCCAGGTTGGGATGGATCTTTGAGAATGCTGGCGGTCTTTCCTTGACAGTGGGCCTGGTTGATGGGAGGTTGGCCTTTATGATTGCCTGGACCGAGTTCACCACTCTCTGTAACCATCTCCGATCTTGAATGGTACAGTTGCCTTAGTAGATACATCCAGACAGAGTGCTCTCGAATGCGCACCTATAAAAGTTGGCAAGAGTATTCGCCAAACTTCCTTAGTTGCCTGAGGAAGAAGAGATGTTGCTGGGCCTTAGTTACCAGTGCGTCCACATGAAGCATGCAAGAAAGCTTGTTGTGGATGACCTCTCCCAGGAGCTTGACACTCTCCAATTGTTCCACCTTTGTTCTGTTAATGTGTAGGGGAGCATGAGTAACATCTCACTGAAAGTCAGTAATACGTTCCTTGGTTTTGCCTGCATTGAGATCTAGGTTGCTCTCAGTGCGCCTTTTTTCCAATTCTTCCACCTCTTGTCTGTAGTCTATTTCATCGCCATCTGAGATTCGACTGACTCTGGTGGTGTCATCAGCGAACTTGTAAATGTCATTAGTCTGGTATTTAGTGATGCAATCATGGGTATACAGTGAGTACAGTTGGGGGCTGAGTACGCACCCCTAGGGTGTTTCAGTGTTGAGTGTTAGTGAGGATGAAATATTGTCTCCAATCTTCACTGATTGTGGCCTGTGGGTCAGGAAACTGAGGATCCAGTTGCAGAGAGTGGGGCTTAGTCCGAGATCACTAAGTTTAGTAATCAGTCTCAAGGGGATAATAGTGTTGAAGGCTGAACTGTAGTCAATGAGTAGGATTCTTACATAGCTGTTATTGGTGGCAAGATGTTCTAGGGAGGAGTGAAGGGCGAGTGATATGGCATTGGATGCGGATCTGTTGGTCTGATAGTCAAATTGGAGTGGGTCAGGAGTAGTGGGGAGGCTGGAGTTAAGATTAACGCCATGATCAGCCTTTCAAAGCACTTCATGACCACCGAAGTTAGGGCCACTGGACAGTAGTCATTGAGACATGCTGCATGAGCCTTCTGAGGCACAGGGATGATGTTGACCCTCTCGAAACAGGCAGGGACAGTGGCCTGCTGCAGGGAGAGGTCGACGATGTCCGAGAAGACCTCTGCCAGTTGATCTGCGTATGCTCTGAGTGCACGGCCTGGTACTCCGTCCGGTCCCATCGCCTTCCTTGGATTCACACGAAAGAAAACTGATCTGACCTCTGATGCAGTGACTGTTGGGAGAAGTTCGTCAGGACTTGCCAGAATAGGTGTTACCTCTCCACCGAAATTCTGCTCAAAGTGAGCGTAGTTAACATGGACCCTTCAAGAATTCATTTAATTTAATCGGATTTTTGCATAGGGTCACTATCTCTGGTTGAATACATTTCTCCTAATCTCAGTCTGAAATGGCCTAATTCGTATCCTCAGACTACAGCCCCTGGTCCTGGACTCCCTATTCATGAGGAACACATACCTGCTTTTACAGTCTCTAGTCCTATCAGAATTTTATTATTTCAATTAGATCTCCCCCTCGTCGGCTCATTCAGTGATTACAGTCCTAACTGATCCAGTCTCTCTTCATACACCAGTCTGGCCATCCCAGAAATCAGTCCAGTAAATTTTCACTGCACTCCCTCCACAGCTAGACTATCCTGCCTCAGATAAGCGGAACACAGCTGCACACAACTGTCCAAGTGTGGTCTCATTAAGACCCCATATAATTGCAACAGGACGTCCCTGCTCCTGTGCTTACATTGTCACACTCTGAAAGCCAACATACCATTTGCTTTCTTCACCACTGGCTGTACCTGCATGCTTTCTTCCAGTGACTGTTGTACAAGGACAGCCAGACGGGTGTTAGGTGGATTTTAACACTTTTGACGAAGACAAGCAAGTGATTCTCAAAAGTGCCAGAAAGAAAAAGAGGGAAATCCTTACCATGGAGGAAGTGGTAAGAGCTCAATGTACTCAATATGGCTGATATCCTCCACTTTCACTGAAGCTGGGAAAGGATTTGATTTTGATTTGATTTATTGTTGTGACTTGTACCAAGATATAGTGAAAAGTGTTGTTTTATTTGCAATATGGTCAGGTTATGCCATACAAAGTGCATCAGGGTAACAGAACAGAGTGTAGAATGCTGAGTTACAGCCACAGAGAAGGTGCAGGGACTGAGATCAGAATTCATATTTCAGAGGTCTATTCAAGAGTCTAATAACAGCAGGGAAGAAGCTGCTCTTGAATCTGGTCGTATCTTCTACCAGATGGAAGAGGGTGTAAAAGAGTATAACCTGGGTGGAAGGGGTATTTGATTATGTGAGTTGCTGTCCCAAGGCTGCAGGAAGTATAGATGGAGTCAATGGATGGAAGGCTGGTTTGTTTGATAGACTGGGCTGTGTTCACGACTCACTATATTTTGTTACGGTCTTGGGGAAGAGTAGTTGCCATGCCAAGCTGTGATAAATCCAGATAGGGTGCTTTCTATGGTGCATCTGTAAAAATTGGTCAGAGTCTTTGTGGACAAACTGAATTTCCTGAGGCTCCTGTGGACATAGAGACATTGTTGTGCTTTCTTGACCATCACATCGACATGGATGGACCAGGACAGATTTTTGGTAATCATCACTCCCAGGAACCTGATGTGCTCAACCATCTCCACCTCCCCACCATTGATGCGGACGTGCCCTCTACTCCACTTCCTGCAGTCAATGACCAGCCTCTTCATTTTGCTGATGTTGATGGAGAGACTGTTGTCTTTCCACCATGCAACTAAGCACACAATCTTTTTTCTGTATTCTGACCCGTTTGGTGTTTGAGATCCAACCAACCTCGGTGGTGTTGTAATAGGGAAGGTCATGGAGAGGACGTCATGGGGCAGATTTTGGGGACACCCAGGAAATTCTCTACTTGTTGGCAATCTTCGTCTCTGCGTATCTCTAATTTTTATTGTTTCTATTAACCTGAGTATGACGTGACAATGAAGCTTAGTGCACAGAATTAATTAATCTGCTAACATCAGTTAATTAAAAAATGCAATCTCCTTCAAGTTTGAAAATGAAGGACAATTATGGTCAAGGAATTATTGAAAAGAAGTTAAGCTCTATCAGTGAAGTTCTCCCAGATCCTGTTTTTAAAACCCGACAACAACATCTTCCATTTATCAAGAGCTTTTCACGTTGTAAACTGTTTTAAGGCACTTCACAGCAGTGCTAGCAAACAAAATTTGACACATAAGGACTGATGGCTAAAATGTTGGTCAGCGAGGTAAGTTTAAAGGATCATTGCTGTGGTTCTGTTCGCTGAGCTGGAAGTTTTTGTTGCAAACGTTTCGTCCCCTGTCTAGGTGACATCCTAGATCATTTTAAAGGAGGGGAGATGGGTAAGTTTATGGAAAGAATTCCAAAGTTTTGGGGTTAAATAGCTGAAGACAAAGCCAACAAAGCTACAGTGATTAAAATAAGAAAGAACAACAGCAAATTTTACATTTGGGAACCTTGTGGTCTCTTGGACTCAAAATCGAGTTCAATAACTTTAGGGCTTGAGCTCTTTTACCCATTATCTTCCCCTAACCCCAACACACCAGGTCTTGTCATTACATTGGTTGATGCCACAACCAACCCATTGTCAGTCACTTAATGGCCCCCATTCGAAGCTATTGATTCTCCCAAGTTGATCTTTATACATTCCTTTGTCTGTCCAACTGTTGTTCTCTCTCTCTTTGGGCTCTATCTCCACCCATCATTTCCTCCTCCCCACTCTCCCCCAAAACCAAATTCAGCATATACCCCAAGCTTTTTTCCTGGCTACAATCCGTTCTGAAGAAGGGTCACTGGACCCAAAACATTAACTCTGCTTTCTCTCCACAGATGCTGCCAGACTTGCTGAGTTTTCCCAGCAGTTTTTTTCTTTTGTTTTCTTTCTGATTAAAATAGCAATGAATGCTTGTAAAATGCCCAAATTGGGGGACCATAGAGAACGGAAAGGATGAAGGCTTGTTTCAGAGATACGGGAAGTTTAAGGTCGTGGGGGAAATCCAAGTTGACAATCTGAAAAATGTCCTGAAATATCTGAAAAAAAATTCCCCAGTTTGCTCATCCTGTAATTTCTTGTTTACTTACGTGGAAATTGAGGGCTGTACAACAGCAATAGTCTGCAAAATGCCAAAACCTGAGAGGGCATCAGGAAATCTTCCCCCAAGTTTCCTTTGGTGAGATAGTCCAGAGAAACGTCGCATGGCCTTAAAATTAGAGTTGCATAATCCAGATGTGGTGTCAATAAGTGCTCCTTCAGACAAAGTGAAAAGGAACTCAGAAAGCTGTTGAGACTAGAGGTCAAACTAAATTTAAAACCAAGTTTGATAAATCTTTGTTCAGAGATAGTGTAGAGGGTTACAGAACCAAGGCAGATAACTGGAGTTGAGATACTAGTGAGGGATTACCTAACTAACCATAAAACAGGATTGGGGTCTAAATGTCCCCTTACAGTTCCTGCAGTCTGATGTTAAAAGCACATTAAAGGTCTCAAGACTCTTTTCTGTTCTGGCAGGTCTGGGACCATCTGCGCATGAACGTTTTGCGTCCAGTGACTCTTCTTCAAAATCTATTGAGCTCAGCCACGCTTATCGCTTTTATATGTGTCCTTCAATTTTTCAGATAAGTGTTGAACATTCTGAAAGTGAGGATAGTTTGGTACACTTTCCTTTATTAGTCAGAGCATTGACTATGGGAGTTGGGAGGTCATGTTGCGGCTGTACAGGACATTGGTTAGGCCACTGTTGAAATATTGCGTGCAATTCTGGTCTCCTTCCTATCGGAAAGAAGTTGTGAAAGTTGAAAGAGTCCAGAAAAGATTTACCAGGCTTTTTCCAGGGTTGGAGGATTTGAGTTTTAGGGAGAGGTTGAACAGGCTGGGGCTGTTTTCCCTGGAGCGTGGAGGCAGAGGCGTGACCTTATAGAGGTTTATAAAATCATGAGGGGCATGGATAGGATAAAAAGACAAGGTCTTTTCCCCGGGTGGGGGAGTCCAAAGCTAGACGGTATAGGTTTATGGTGACAAGGGAAAGATATAAAAGGGACCTAAAGGGCAACTTTTTCAATCAGAGAGTGGTGAGTGTATTGAATGTGGTGGAGGCTGGGACAATTACAGCATTTAAAAGGCATCTGGATGGATATATGAATAGGAAGGGTTTAGAGGGATATGGGCCAAATGCTGGCAAATGGGACTAGATTAGGTTACAATATCTGGACGGCATGGACGGGTTGGACCAAAGGGTCTGTTTCTGTGCTGTACATCTCTATGACTCTATGACTCTAAGAAGGAAGGCAAGGGGGTAGTCAATCAACAGCAGGATACTGGGAAACGCAAAGGAACAGAGAGATTTTGGGATGCTTGTCCAGAGATCCATGAAGGTAGCACATCAGGTTAATAGTGTCATTAAGAAGGTTTATGGGACACCTGCCTTTGTCAGTCATGGCATAGATTATGAGAGCAGGGAAATCACATTGGAGCTGTACAGAACTTCTGTTAACCACAGCTGGAGTACTGTGTGAAGCTCAGGTCCCCACATTATTGGAAGGATGTGATTGTGTTGCAGGGAATGCAGAGGAGATTCATCAGGATGTTGTCTGGGATGGAGCACTTCAGTGATGAAAAGAGGCTGGATAAGCTCTCGAGTTGTTTTCTTTTGAGCAAAGAAAGTTGAGGGGTCCCTGAAAGAGGTGGATAAGATCATGAGGGGCAGGCTCAGAGTGAATAGAGAACAGCTGTTCCTTTTTATTGAAAGGCATAGTTTTAAGGTGACAGGCAAAAGGTTTCGAGCGGATTTGAGGACATTTCCTTTCACCCAGAGGTTGATGGGAATTTTAGAATGCAGTAGCTGGGAGGGTAATTGAAGCAGGGAACTTCACGACTGAGAAAGTAATTGAATGAACACTTGGAGGTTATAACAGTCAAGGATGTGGGCCTAGTGTGGGAAAGTGTTGGAAGGTCGGCACAGCCTTGACAGGCCAAAGGGACTCTTCTGTGCTGTATGACACCATGACGTTATGATTCATGTCAGAGTCCCAGGTTTGTTTTGAATAATCTTGATTAATTATATCTATGTGATGGAAATACAGTAAAGCTCTGTGCTCTGAGCTCTATAGAACCGTTGAGATTGGGTCATTAAGCATAGTCATAGTAAGCATTTTAATCCGTAAAAGAATTAAAGGTTACAGGATAACCACAAGATATCAAAATTGAAAATTCAGACCAGCCTTGACCTTACTGAGAAGCAGAACAGACTCGATGGGCTGAATGGCCTAATTCTGCTCTTGCGTCTCATGTCTTATGGATCCCAAAATATGTCTCATTACTCCACTGGGGATCAGGGCATGGTGTACCATCTTCAAGATGTACTTCAGTGACTCATTAAGGCTCCTCAAATGCTTCTTCCAAACCTATCTCTATCACCTAAAATCTTGGATGAGTACATGGACAGGAAGGGTTTCGAGGGATATGGGCCAAATGCTCGTAAATGGGATTGGTTTAATTTCGGATATCTGGTCGGCATGGACGGGTTGGACTGAAGGGTCTGGTTCCGTGCTGTTCATCTCTATGATTCCCAAGGGCAGCAGACTTGTGGCGAAACCAGCACTTGCAAGTTCCTCTCCAAATTGTACACCATCCTGACTTGGAATTATATTGCTATTCCTTCACTGTCATTGAGTCAAAAACCTGGAAGTCCATCCAGAGATCATTAAGGGTGTACCTATGTCACATTAACTGAGACAAGTCAAATAAGTCACTCCCTACCTTCACCAGTAATTGAGCATAAGCAATAGCTATTGGCCTAGCCACCAAAGCTCATATCCCATGACTGAATATAAAGCATGAACGGAAAGTCAGTTTGAGCACCTGAATTGAACTGATAATTACAAAGGCATAGAATGATAACACTGAAGAAAAACCATGCTCACTGAAGATTTGCAGGTGGTAAGAGTGATAGATGGGCTCATTTTTGTTTTTAACATAACCACAAACTGCAACTTATGGCACAGGCAGGTTCTGTGTACACAGGGAAGGTGTACACACACAGTTCAGATGTAAATATTCTGATGGAATGCATGGGAGATTTGTTATAATCAAAGCAGCCATCTTGTCACATAGTAAGAGCCTGGAAACCATTTTAAATCTCATATGAGTGTCTGCTTGTTAAGTTTGTACGTTTCTGGGCTCAGTGAAGTGATTGGCCTTGCAGCTGTACTAACATGGTAGTGAAACTCATTCCCAGCACGGGAAAGTTCTTCTTTTACAAGAATCTATTGTAATACTAACATTTGCTTATCAGCTACTAACTAACACTGTCCAGACACTACATGACTGGGGCTAGTAACTGGACAAAGTGCCTGCTTACTCATTATACTGCAATTAACAGTTTGCTGATTGTTAAATGATTGTAACCTGTATAATTGCGCAACTCTCTGTATCTTGTTGGAGTGACTTGTGACCATTAGGTTGACTTGTCTCTCCCCATGAGCTCACGAATAAACAGTCAATAACTCAAGGTTTGTGTGGCGCGATTATTTATCTAATTTGGACTGCTACAAGCAAGTCACCCACTGCATAATTCATTTCATCCCCAACAGAATGGGAATGGGAGCTGACTTTACAAGAACATAAGAACTAGGAGCAGGAGTAGACCATCTGGCCCATCGAGCCTACTCTACCGTTTAACAACATCATGGCTGATCTTTTCATGGACTCAGCTCCACTTCCCCGCCCGCTCACTATAACCCTTAATTTGTTTACTGTTCAAACGTCTATCCATCTCTGCCTTAAAACATTCAATGAGGAAGCCTCACCTATTTCACTGGGCAGGGAATTCCACAGATTCACAACCCTTTGGGTGAAGAAGTTCCTCCTCAACTCAGTCCTGAATCAGCTCCCCCTTATTTTGAGGCTCTGTCCCCTATGGTAGGAAGCAAAGAGTAAGGAGTAAGAGGACATTCTATAGGTACTGGTGTTTAGCATGCATTTGGGTTGAGGCTCCCATATTCAGTATTGATGTAAGTAATCCGAAATTAGAACTTTAAAAAGTCGCTCTGAGAATGCTGCTTTCTTTGGCAAAGCAGGTAACATTTTTGAAAGGAGGAAGTGAGGACAGCAGATGCTGGTGGATTGTGTCCGAATGAAAAGCTTATGCTCGAAATGTCAACTCTCCTGCTCCTCGGATGTTGCCTGACCAGCTATGCTTCTCCAGCACTGACATTTTTGAAACGCTGGTTGTGGTTTGAAATAATGAAGTAAGTTGTTTGGCCAACTCAGGGTCAGTTACGGGCCATTTATTTACAAGTGGCACTGCTAGTGTTAAGAATATATACAAGCCTAAATATGTAGATGGGGTTCAAAGTCAGCCAAGTGAAAGGGAAATATCAGAAGACGACCAAGAATTTCATATTGATAACCTACGCAGCATGTTGATGGTATAAAGCAATCAGATGCTTTTATAATGATTAATATCATGTGTCCTGAAAAGACAGGATGACACACACGGAAAGCTAAATTCAACATATGAGCTGGCATTAATATACGATCAATGGATATCCTGAAATACATGTGCTTTAGCAAGTTATGCTTAATGACACAGCCTGAGAGAGATCACCTTATCATGTATGTGGGATCGCTAATCCTTTGCATTGGCAGTGCCAGTGTGCAGGTTCCCTGAAATCTTCTACCTGGACACCAGTGCCAGAGCTACCAGTAAGTGCAGATTTATGAGCATGCATAATTCATGAGAGTCAAAGCACAGGCTTTGGCACAGTTGAATCAGTCAATGGTCTCTAACCTTTATCCAGATAGATTTAATGCAATCCTCAAAGGATTTCAGTATGGTCTCTGAAAGATGGTACAACTCCAGTTACTGATCCTCAAAGGAAGTGCAGCATGCACAACCAAGAGAAGCTTCCAGTTTGAAGATGGAGTGAAATGGCTTGGGTTGACCAGCACATGGATTGGTCTATCTTCATCTCATGCATTTTAAAGTAAGCTGGCAACATAGCAATTTGTCTGAATCTAAAGTGCCTCCACCTATCACTTAAAGGTATCCACACAAAATATCAGTGCTAGATGAATTAAACTCTAAATTTTCCAGAGCAAGAGCAGCTGGGTGGGCCCAATGGTTTGCACTGCTGTCTCACAGTGCCAGGAACCCAGATTCGATTCCAACCTTGGGTGACTGTGTGGAGTTTGTACGTTCTCCCATGTCCACATGGGTTTCCTCTGGGTGCTATGGATCCCCCCACAATCGAAAGATGTGTAGGTAGTTGGATTGGCCACGCTAAATTGCCTGTATTGTCCACGGATATGTGGGTTAGTCATGGGGAATGTGGGATTATAGGGTAGGGAGGTGGGTCTGGGTGAGATTCTCTTTGGAGGTTCAGTGTGGACTTCGTGGGCCAAACGGCCTGCTTCCACACTGTTGCGATTCTATGATTTAAGTTTTGAAGTTAAATGTGAAGCATGGATATTGATCTGTCTACTTCATAGAAGAGTCTCAAGAGCTAAAGACACATAGGATGCCATTTGGATGGTACTGTTTCTGATGGTTACCATTTGGGTTATCAATTAGTCAGGAGCACAGGGGTAGAATTATTGAGACAGTACCTGATGGTATTTGTATCGCTGATGGTATCACGGTCATGGATAAAAGAAAGGCAGAGCATGGCCCCAACATTGATGAGAGAAGCTCAATGACAACACTATTTGCCAGATCGACATCAGTTGGAGGAACCTACTTGTGTCAATTCACTCTGCTTATGGAGATTGTCCTGAACATTGAAGATTCTCAAACAATACCAACCCTAAAGGATAAAGAGAACCTGCGATAAAGATTACAAATTGCTGGAAAGTCTTAGCAGGTCTGACAGTATCTGTGAAGAGAAAACAGAGTTAACCTTTTGGGTCCAGTGACCCTTCTTCAGAACTCAGAACCTGCGAGGCGTCTCAGATTTTTAAATTTCCTCCCATGATATATTCCCAATTTCATGGACTGCTGAGAGATGTGCTGAAGGAAAATATCACCTATGTGGGATAAAATAACCACCAGTACAGCTTTGATTCTTTCAAGCAGATTCTGTCAGCCCAATACTATGAGCCCAGAAAAGTCATGAAGCTCAGGTTGTATGGATCTCAAAGAAGCCTTTTGCAATACGAGAACCTTGTTGCTTTTGGTTTGAAAACCCTGTCCTCTGTACGAGTCAACTATTCCAATCTAGAGTGTGAGACATTAGCTCAGACATTTGGCATCACACGGTTTCACACATAACTATTTGGTCATAAATTCACCGCTGAATCAGATCATTAGCTGTCAGGAATAATATGCTACAAACTGCTTAATGAATACATCTCCACATTTGCAGTGTCTTACTTGCTAAAGTGTAAGGATTCGATTCTGAAATGAGCTAGAAACCAGGTAGCTGGATAATTATATCTGACACATTGAGCGGATTACCCAACCCACACAAAGATCAAGACATCCTCTTGATCTCAATGTGGTTGAAGATGTTCTCAAGATTGATCTGTTACACTGTGGCCAGAGCCAGTGTGAGCAGTTGCAATTGGCAAATGCCAATGGCTAGCAACTAGAAGGGTTACAAAAGGTCATTATCCAGGGATGGCCAGACAGACTAAAGGAAGTGGAGTCGCAGGTAGACAAGGTGATGAGGAAGGTGTTTGGCTTGCTTGCCTTTGTTGGTCAGTGCACTGAGTATAGGAGTTGGGACATCATTTTGCAACTGTACAGGACATTGGTGATGCCACCTTTGGAACATTGTGTCCATTTCACGTCTCCCTGCCATCAGAAAGATGTTGCTTAACTTGGAAGTGTTCAGAAAAGATTTACAAGGATGTTGCCAGGGTTGGAGGGTTTGAGCTATGGGAGAGGCTTATAGGCTGGGGCTATTTTCCCTGGAGTGTTGGAGGATGAGAGATGACCTTATAGTGGTTTATAAAATCACGAGGGACATGGATATGTTGAATAGACAAGATCTTTTCACTGGGGTAGGGGAGTCAAAAACTAGAGGGTATAGGTCTAAGGTGAGAGGATAAAGATTTAAGAGGGACCTAAGGGGCAATGTATTCACACAGAAGGTGGAATGTGCTGCTAGAGAAAGTAGTGAAGGTGGGTACAATGACAACATTTAAAAGGCATGTGGATGGGTGCATGGATAATTGAATAAGTGAATGAATTATCTTTATTGTCACATAGGAAGTATTTAGAGGGATATGGACAAATGCTAGCAAATGAGATTTTGGATATGTAGTCAGGGACAGATGAGTTGGACTGAAGGCTCTGTACAACTCCATGACTCTATAAGTACATGAGAAAAATCTTTCATTTTGGACATTCAGAGATAAAGTTGGTACGCTGCAATATGTCATATTCAAAGGCAAATAAGTCCTATTACCAACATTTAAAAGGTATCTGGATGGATACATGAACACGAAGGGTTTAAAGGGATATGGGCTTTATGCTGGCAAATGGGACTAGATTAATTTAGGTTATCTGATCGGCGTGCAAGAGTTGAACTGAAGGGTCTGTCACCGTGCTATACATTTCTGTCTCTATGACCATGTTACACCTGGGTGAGACGGGCATTGAACATACACATTGATAATACATGGGTCTACGCAATGGCCAGGGATGAAGCTGGATATTCAGCAGCTTGCGAAGGTGTGTGCCGTCAAGCGAATGTTCCAATCCCAGCAGTAGAGATAGCTATTACATCGACAAGATGTTTCAATTATGTCTTGGAATGAAGGTGCACAGGGTGAATTACAAACTTGTGGTATAGAAACAGAAGGAGGCCATTCAGCCCATCGAGCCTGCTCCATCATTTAATATAATTGCAGCTGATCAAACACTTCAATGTATTTTACCCACATAATTCACATAAGCCTTCACACCATTGGTAATCAAACGTTTATCAACCTCCACTTTAAATGTACACAAAGCCTGAACTTGCCCAGCCTGTGGGGTAGCAAAATCCAAAGATCCATCACCCTCTGTTTTGATGAATACCAATAAGAACAATTAGTGGCAGCAAATCTATCCAAGACTTCCCAGCTGGTTAATCCACACATAGATGGAGATAATCAGGAAATCTTCGCTACACATAACAGGTTGCCCTAACCTCTTGTTTTTTGATGAAAGATCAACTGTTGTCTGATAAATGGATATTTTCACGCCATCAAAGATGCTACATGAAAGCAATTTGAAGTTCACCCAGCTTATACTTTCTGGGGCACATCCCCTCAGTTAGCACCTCATACAATGCTCATTCATAGAATCATAAAAAAAGAACTCTATAATCCCTACAGTACAGAAAGAGGCTAAAAAACCCTCCAAGAGCATTCTGTCCAGACCCAGATTCCCACCCCATAACCCCACATTTCCCATGGTTAATCCACCTAACCTGCACATCTTTAAACTGGGGGAGGAAACCAGAGCACACTGAGGAAACTCATGCAAATGCAGGGAGAACATGCAAGCTCCATACAAACAATTGCCCAAGGGTGGAATTGAACCCAGATCCCTGGTGCTTTGAAGTGGTAATTCTAAGCACTGAGATATTGTGCCACCTAGCAATGGTGGGGGGAATGGGGGGAATGAAATGATCTAGCCAAGAGCCATTTTTCATTGTTAGCAGCTCATCAGTTTTCCTTGAATTCATGTTTGTACCTTTGAAGCCAACTCAGGATGCATTACAGCACCCATGTTATAATTTGTATAACAAGCCCAAATATGAGGCAACCTCCAACAAATTTGATAAGACGTTCACTAAGGCTCCTTACACAGCACCAACCCAAAACCACTTCCATCTAGAAGGACAAGGGCAGCAGATACATGGGAGCACCACCACCTGCAAGTTGCCCACCAAGACAGTCACCATCCTGACTTGGAAATGTATTGCCGTTCCTTCATTCTCTCTGGGTTCAAATCCTGGAACTCCCCTCTCAACAGAATTGTGGGACTACCACAGCACGTGGTCAAGAAGGCAGCTCATCCCCATCTTCTCAAAGGACAATTAGAGTTGGGCAATAAATGGTGGCCCAGACAATGATGCCTATATGACCCATGAGTGAATAAAAAAGAACCCAAAGGTTGTTGTGAACCTGGAATTGGCTACCAGAAGGAGAGGTTGAGGCGAGTATTACAGATATATTTAAGGGGAAACCCGATAAAGAAGTGCAGGTTAGGTAACTTGGCCATGCTAAGTTGCCGATAGTGTGCAGGGATGCACAGGCCGGATGAGTTACCCATGGGAAATGCAGGGTTACATGGATGGGGAAATGGCATGAGTTTGAGTGGAATGCTCTTTGGAAAAGGGGTTGTGGTCTAGAATGGACTGAATGGCCTGCTTCCTCATATAGGGATTCAATGATGAGCACATGAGGGAGACGGTTCCTTTGATTAAGTGAAATAAAATTCATGTGAGAGGAGGTGCCCATGGAGACGGTGTGGACTGATTGGGCTAAATGGCCCATGCTGTAGATTCAGTATAATTCCATGTCTTTAATGAAATAATACTGTGTGTTTTGAACCCCAGGAGACAGTCTAAGATTTCATAGCAGGAAGATGCCTCAGATATGATGAAAAATGACAGTAATGATGAGATTCCCTTCACTTGATCTATAGTCATGAGAAGAGCAGGAATTGTGCTTTGACAGAATAAAAGCGAAGCTTTAACAAGAAGCCATTTGTCCTTTGGTATTCATAAAAATATGTCCATATATTCAGTACTGTTCTTTTACACTGTGCTTCATCTCAACACAATTGATTTGGAAGAAAGTCAGGTTATTATTTCCAAACGTTGAGTGTATTATTAGTGATGAATGGGATTATACACCTGAAGAGTTTTAAGTTGGCACTTCTTCTGATCTATATTCACGCTGCTGGATGTTAAAGCGCTTTGAACTGTTATTCAGCAGTGTTTGCATTGCCATTCCAGTCAGTTTCCAATGTCTATCCTCAGGCATAAGGATAGGAATTACTTTTAAAGCCAAATCACTTATCACATTTGTACCATGAATCTCTGCCTGTTATTTTAAAGTTGGTATCACTAAGAATGGATCTTAATAAGTGCGCGGCCCCAACCCTTTAGTGTGTCTCTAACCCTTGGTTCTGTGGAGTGAAGAAAGAATGATGAAGGTTTAGCCTGAGAGGGGAAAGATTTAAAAGGAATCTAAGGGTCAACGTGTTCAGGCAGAGGATGGTGGTGTGTATGGAATGAGCTGCCAGAGGAAGTGGTGGAGGCTGGTACAATGACAACATTTAAAAGGCAGTTGGATGGGTATATGGATAGGAAGGGTTTAGAGGGATATGGGCCAAGTGCTGGAAAATGGGAATAGATTAATTTAGGATACCTGGTCGGCATAGCTGAGTTGGGACCAAAGGGTTTGTTTCCGTGCTGTGCATCTCTATGGCTCCGTGAATAATGGCACGGGTTTCGTTGTGAGACAATATTGTAGCACATCAGCCATAGCTTGCATTCTTTCCTCGTTGCAAGTTTCCATATTCAAGTCCCACTTCAGGATTTGAGCACAAAAAGCAAAACTGAGCTTTGTTCCATTTAAGCAGTCTCTTCACACTCCCTCTTCAAGTCTTGAGCCTGTGCTACCTATTTCTGGTCAGGGACAGTCTGTACCCATCTCAGAAACGTTCTGTTTATCTGTTCATAGAATCACCCAATCCTACAGCCCAGAAAAAATTGTTTTGTCTTGTCTCGCCTGAGATACACTGCCCCAATATTTACCATCACCACTGAAATATATATTTATTTTCGTAATGTATATCCAATTCCCCTTTGAAATTCAATTACTCCCTTTCAGATTGTAACAATCATTGTGTTAAAAATGTTGTTAATCTGAGGGGCCTATTGCTTTTGATTTTGCACTCATCAGGACAAATGCAAGAATGCTAAATTTCAAACAATCACCACAATTTATATTACAAGAGAAAGGGGTGCTGATTGGTTGGTAGTTGCCATGAAACAGAAAACACAGAACTACCACAATTCCCTTTTCTGAAATATGAAAAAAATGTTCTTCTCATCTCTATTAGATTATTTGCCAATTATCTTAAGTGTTTGTCCTCTGGTTGCTGTTCCTCTTGTGGGTGGAAATATGTTTCTGTCCATCTGCTTACACAAAGTTTGAATCCCTTTATTAAATCGCTTCTCAACCTTCTCTGTTCTAAGGGCAGCAAACCCAATTTCTCCACAGAACTGAACTGTCTCAGCACTTTGATGATTATTTATGAGATGTGGGCATTAATGCCTAGGCCAGCGCTCACTGTGTATTTCTAATGGCCATTGATCAGGTGATGGGGAACCACTTTCCCGAGCCACTGCCATACAGGGGAAGGCCTACCTACAATGCTTTCTCCAGGATTCTGGCCTAGCGACAGTGATGGAACAATGACATGGGCCCAGGTCAGGATAGTGTGTGGCTTGAGTGGGGTGGGGGAAGATTTTACTTGCATGCTTTGGTGTTCCCATTCATCTTTTGCCCTTCTTCTAGAGAGTTCAGGTTGTAGGTTTGGAAAGGGATCTCATAGCAGCCTCGGGGAGGTTGCTGCTGTGCATCTTATAGATGGTACACACCGTTGCCACTAGGCATTGGTATGGGAGGGAATGAATATTGAAGGGGGTGGATGGGATGCCAATCAAGCAGGGTACCTCATTCAGGATGCTTCTTGAATATTATTGAAACTGCACTCATCCAAGCAAGTGGCAAATAGGATTCCTGACTTACACCTATTAGCATGTCTAGGACAGGACATTTAGTCTGCCTTCTCTAAATGGTCTTAAAATTCTTCTGAAAAAGTGGTACCCAGGAATGGATACAGCATTGTTGCTAAGTTTAAGCAGTCAATTATAATGCTTTAAAACTGCCTTCTTGCTTTAAATCTATGAAACATGCCAATAACAAACAGTTAATACCGAGATCCTTTATAATGAACATACTGAGAGATGTTTTAGAGGTTCAGTTGCTTAACAATTAACTTTTGTGAGAACTGAGATCCTCAGCAGAGGGGCTAAGACTGCATCTTCACCTTTTTTAATTTTCATAGAGGCCTGGTTAGCACCAAATCACTTACAGCTCCAGACTAAAGAGATCTTAACTAGACTCCAGTGAATCAACTTCTAAATTTTTCAGAAACAGAATATATCTGTGAGATCAAAGCCATAAATCAACAATGTGGGCTTTGCTTCTGCAAAAGCTGTAAAAGATTTTCTTACTCATCTGTGAACCTAGGGATTTCAGTTAGCGCCCGATAATTTATAACTTTGAAAATTTATTTGGTGGAATTATTGCCTTGTTATCCATTTATAGCTGGTTTATGTGTTTTATTCATTCGTATTGAGGCCTTCAAAAAGGGAAGGATTAACTAATGGTTTTGCTGCGGCAAGTATCATGTTGTCAGTTAACCCAATCATTGTGCTACAACAAGAAAGAGACAGTAACAGTCAATGGATTTTTTTGGGTAGAGATGGCTTGGAGTGGAGTCGCCCAGGGTCAGGATTGGGACCCTTACTTTTCCAGATATCTACTAATGATTTGGATCCTCGTGTGCAGGGGACAATTTCAAAGTTTGCAGATAGCACAAAACTTGGGAAGAATTGTAAACTGTGGAGAACTCCAAAAGGACATTGACAAGTTGGTGGGGCTCAATGCTGAGAAGTGTGAGGTGGTGCACTTTGTTTGTCAGAACGTTGAGGGACAATGTAAAATAGTGGGTACAATTCTGAAAGGGCGGCAGGAACAAAGGGGCCTGGATGTGTATGTGTACAGATCAGTGTGTGGGAATCCCCCAGCTCAAGTTCTACTCTCAGCTCCAAAGTGGCAGGTGAGCCCCAGGTGGGACAGAGGAAGTGCTTCAGAATACCCTCAAGGCCTCACTGGGGAAGTGCAGCATTCCCACAGACACCTGGGAAACCACTGATTCAAGATCGACAAAGTGGAGGAGGAGCATCCGAGAAGACGTCAAACACCTTGACACCTCAAGCACCTTGAGAAGTGGCAGATGGAGTTTAATTTAGATAAATATGAGGTGCTGCATTTTGGGAAAGCAAATCATAGCAGGACTTATACACTTAATGGTAAGGTCCTAGGGAGTGTTGCTGAACAAAGAGACCTTGGAGTGCAGGTTCATAGCTCCTTGAAAGTGGAGTTGCGGGTAGATAGGATAGTGAAGAAGGTGTTTGGTATGCTTTCCTTTATTGGTCAGAGTATTGAGTACAGGAGTTGGGAGGTCATGTTGCGACTGTACAGGAGATTGGTTAGACCACTGTTGGAATATTGTATGTAATTCTGGTCTCCTTCTTATCGGAAAGATGTTGTGAATCTTGAAAGGGTTCAGAAAAGATTTACAAGGATGTTGCCAGGGTTGGGGGATTTGAGCTATAGGGCTGGAGCTGTTTTCTCTGAGCGTCGGAGGCTGAGGGGTGACCTTATAGAGGTTTATACAATCATAAGGGGCATGGATAGGGTAAATAGACAAGGTTTTTTCACTGGGGTGGGGGAGTCCAGAACTAGAAGGCATAGGTTTAAGGTGAGAGGGGAAAGATATAAAAGAGACCTGAGGGGCAACTTTTTCACACAGAGGGTGGTGAGTGTATGGAATGAGCTGCTAGAGGAAGTGGTGGAGGCTGGTACAATTGCAACATTTAAAAGACATTTGGATGGGTATATGAATAGGAAATGTTTGGAGGGATATGGGCCGGGCGCTGGCAGGTGGGACTAAATTGGATGGGATATCTGGTCGGCATGGACAGGTTGGACTGAAGGGTCTGTTTCCATGCTGTACATCTTTATGACTCTATGACTTACCGTTGGGAAAAAGCGGAACCCGGGGGAAAACAAGGAGTGCACTGCCACACCAACACCCTACCCACCCCTTCCAGTGACCACCCTTTTGCTCCAAGTGTTGCAGAGTCTGCCATGGCACTGCATTGGATCACCTACAGACTCACCCTGAGAGTGGAAGAGGATCATCCCATTTGCGAGAAGTTGTGAATGATGATGACAGATCATTGAAGGTGGAAGGTCAGGTGGAGAGAAAGATAAACAAGGTACATAGTGTCCCTGGTTTTATATGTAGAGACATTGTCAGTAAATAGTTGACGCTGGACTTATGTCAATAATTTATTTAGACTTTAGCTGAAGTTTTGCTCTGGGTGCCACATCATGGAAAAGTTGTGAATGTATACGAGAGAGTGCAGAAGCAGTTTACACGACTGGTTCCAGGAAAGGGAAACTTCAGTTATGAGGATAGATTGAAGAAACCTGCCTTTGTTACGTTTCCTGATTGCTCATTGTATGAAAATGTTTTATTTTTGTTTGCATGCGACTTTAAATCTATGCCTTCTCTTTCTTGTTCCTTTTACAACTGACAACACAACCAGATGTTCAAGGCAAATAAATAAATTTTCTCTGCAGATATTAATTTTGGGAAAAAAAAACAACACTTAGGCCAAATATGTGATGATAATACATCGAGAAGAGCAGAATAAGATACAAAATTTTCCAAATGAATTTTTTTTCACAGAGAGAGGAACAATGCTGGGAGAAGGTTTTCAAAATGATGAGCAGGCTGGACAGAAACAAAACTGTTACCAGAGAGTGAAAATCATAGAGTCATACAGCATAAAACCAGGCCCACTGTGTCCATGCTGACCAACAAGCACAAACTGCTTTAATCCCATTTACCTGCACTTGGTCCATTTCCTACTGTACCCTGGCATTTTAAGTGCTTATCCAGGTGCTTCTTAAATGTTCTGAGAGTAGTTGCCTCCAACACCCTCTCAGCCACACAGTTCATATATCTACCACCCCCTAGATGAAAAGAAAATTCATCTGTAAAATTTCATATCTTATTCCAACTGCCTGGGATAAATGTCCAGGATTCCATGGCTATGTGTCAGATCAGTTGCGTCCAATGTCCGGAACCAGTAAATATTCATCAATCAACATCACAATAAGTAATCACTGTCACAACTGTTATGGACCAGGCCAGAATCCCCCTCAAAATATATTAAGAAGGAAGCCAGGACCAAATATTTTCTTATTTAAAGGCAAATATTAGGCGTTGTGAACCTGATGCAATGCGACTGGTGAAACTACTCAAGTAAAATACAACTTATTCAAATACTATAGTTAAAATACAACAAAAGAAAGAAGAACTTGGAATAACTTAACTTTGTTGGAAAACTTAGCAGAATAAAAGATACAGCAACTATTACTAATTAACTGTTCCAATAGAGTAACATCCCATGAACACACCCTGTGGCAAAAAGACAAATTCAGAAAATAGATGTTATTTCTCTTGCCAGCAGCCTGGGAAGAGAATCCCTAGCTTTTAGTGAGAGAGGGACAAAAATAGCTTCCACCTCTTCAAGATCCCAACATGAACTGCCGAAAGCTAACTAAAAGTCCTGGATCTGTGAGAACTTCACCACACCCACTCAGGCTGCTCATACTGTTTTAACTTTAAGAAAAACCCCAAGGCCTCACAAGTTGTTTATCTTCTCATAGACCGCTTGATACCTGTCTCCCAATCTCCATCTAAAAGATACTGGGACAAAGCACACCTCTTAAAGTCACAGCATTGTCACACAATGTGCATTTGGGAGCTTGCTGAGTGAAACTTGGCTGTCATGTATCTAACATTACAACAGTGACCACACTTCAAAAGCGCTTAATTTTTTTTTGTTTATGCATTCACAGGATGCAGACACTACAAGCTAGGCCATCATTTATTGCTCATCCCTTATTCCCAAGAGGTAAAAACATGCTTGACCTCATTCTTACTAATCTGCCAGCTGCAGAAGCATCTGTCCATGACTGTATAGGTAAAAGTGACCATTGCACTGTCCTTGTGGAGATGAAGTCCCACCTTCATGTTGAGAATAACCTTTGTTGTGTTGTGTGGCATTATCACTGTGCTGAATGGGGCAGACTTTGAAATGATCTAGCAGCTCAAGACTGGGCATCCATGAGGCGCTGTGGGCCATCAACAGCAGCAGAACTGTCCTCCAGCACAATCTGTAACCTCGTGGCCCAGCATATCCTCCACTCAGGCATAACTATCAAATCAGGGGATCGACCCTGGTTCAATGGAGAGTGCATGAGGGCATGCCAGGAGCAGCACCAGGTATACCTAAAAATGAGGTATCAGCCTGGTGAAGCTACCAGACAGGACTACTTGCGAACCAAATGACATAAACTGCAAGTGATAGACAGAGCTAAGCGATCCCACAACCAATGGATCAGATCCAAGCTCTGCAGTCCTTCCACATCCAGTTGCAAATGGTGGTGGACAAATAAACAATTCATTGGCGGAGGAGGCTCCACAAATATCCCCATCCTCAATGATGGAGGAGCCCAGTACATCAGTGCAAAAGATAAGGCTGATGCATTTGCAACAATCGTCAGTCAGAATTGTCGAGTGAATGATCCATCTCGGGCTCCTCCAGTGGTCCCCAGTGTCACAGACACCAGTCTCCAGCCAATTTGATTCACTCCACGTAATATCAAGAAACAGCTGGAGGGATTGGATATTGCAAAGGCAATGGGCCCTGGTAATATTCCGGCAATAGCACTGAAGACGTGTGCTCCAGAACTTGCCACTCCTCTAGCCAAGGTCTTCCAGTATAGTACAACACTGGCATCTACCCAACAATGTGTCAGATACAGAGACAACCGGAAGCGGCAGGGACAGACCACTATAAACACTGGAGGAAACATCAAAGACGTGCTTCGCAGGAGGCTCCCAAGCACTGATGATGTCGCCTAGCCAGGGGACGAAACGTTTGCAACAAAAACTTCCAGCTCGGCGAACAGAACCACAACAATGTGGGAAAATGCCCAGGTATGTCCTGTACACAAAAAGCTGGACAAATCCAACCTGGCCAATTACCGCCCAATCAGTCTACTCTCCATCAGCAGTAAAGTGATGGAAGGGATTATCAACAGTGTTATCAAGCAGCACCTGCTCAGCAATAACATGGTCAGTGATGCCAAGTTTGGGTTTCACTAGGGTTACTCAGTTCCTGATCTCATTACAGCCTTGGTTCAAACATGGACAAAAGAGCTGAATTCCAGAGGGGAGGTGAGAGTGACAGCCCTTGACATCAAAACTGCATTTGACTGAGTATGGCATCAAGGAGCCCTGGCAAAGCTAGAATCAATGAGTATCAGGAGCAAACACTCCCCTGGTTAGAGTCATACCTGGCACAAGGAAGATGGTTGTGGTTGTGAATGGTCGGACATCTCAGCTCTAGGATATCTCTGCAGGAATCCCTCAGGGTAGTGTCCTAGGCCCAACAACCTTCTGTTGTTTCATCAATGACCTTCCCTCTGTCATAAGGTAAGAAATGGGGATGTTTGCTGATGATTGCACAGTGTTCTGCACCATTCGCGACTCTGCAGATACTGAAGCAATCCATGCTCAAATGCAACAAGATCTGGACAATAACCATGACATGGGCCAACGAGTGGCAAGTAACATTTGCGCCACACAAATGTCAGACAATGACCATCACCAACAAGAGACACTCTAACCACCACTCCTTGATATTCAACTGTAGTACCATCACTGAATCCCCCACTGTCAACATTCTTGGGGTTACCATTGACCAGAAAGTCAACTGGACTCCCCACATAAACACAACGGCTACAAGAGCATGTTAGAGACCAGGGATACTGTAGTGAGTAACTCACCTCCTGACTCCCCAAAGTCTATCCTCCATCTACAAGGGCAGTAGCCAGGAGTATAATGGAATACTCCCCACTTGCCTGGATGGGTGCAGATCCAACAACACTCAAGAAGCTTGACACCATCCAGGACAAAGCAACCCACTCAATTGGCACCACATATACAAACATTATATTCCTCCACCACTGTAGCTCAGTAGCTTCAATGTGTACTATTTACAAAATGCACTTCAAAAATTCACCAAAGCTCCTTCAACAGCTCCTTTCAAACCCACGGCCACTTCCACCTAGAAGGACAAGGACAACAAGTACTTGGGAACACCATCACCTGCAAGTTCCTCTCAAGCCACGCACTACCCTGACTTGGAAATATACAGCTGTTTCTTCACAGTCATTGGGACAAAATCCTGGAATTCCCTCCCTACCGGTATTGTGGGTCAACCCACAGCAAGTGGATGCAACGATTCAAGAAGGCAGCTCACCACCACCTTCTCAAGGGCAGATAGGGATGGGCTATCAATGCTGACTAGCCAACAACACCCAACTCCCACAAATTAAAAACAAAACATATCCCCCAGAGGGTGAAAAATTAAGAGTGAACTGGAGAGTGTCCAGAAGAGATTTACCAGAATTTTGCTGACTAAGGAAGGTTTGACTTATAAAGAAAGACTGGTTTGGCTAAAACCTTTTCCACTGGAACATAGGAGGTTGAGAGGCCACCTTACAGATGTTTATTTTATTTTTTTCATCTTTCTTCATTTATGGGATGAGGGCGTTGCTGGCGAGGACAGCATTTATTGCCCATCCCTACTTGCCCAGAGGACAGTTAAGAGTCAACCACATTGCTGTAGGTCTGGAGTCACATGTAGACCAGACCAGGTAAGAATGGGAGTTTCCTTCCCAAAAGGACATTAGTGATCCAGGTAGGTTTTTCTGACAATCGACTGATGATCATCATTAGATTCTTAATCCCAGATAGTTATTAAATCCAAATTCCACCATCTGCCATGGCAGGAATCAAACCTGGCTCCCCAGAACAATACCTGGGTCTCTGGATTAACAGTCCAGTGATAATACCATCGCCTCCACTAAAATCATGAGGGGTACAGATAGGTTTAATAGGAGGTTTCTTTTCCCAAGGATGAGGGATTTCAAGGCTAGGAGGTACATTTTTAAGGTGAAAGGAGAGAGATTTAACAAAAAAGCAAGAGGGACAAATATTTTACACAGAGGGTATTTCACATGTAGAATGAACTTCCTGCGGAAGTGATGGACGTGGGTACAATGATAACGTTTAACAGACATTTGGATAAGCCCATGAATAGGGAAAGGTTTGGAGGGATATAGGTCAGTAGCAGGCAGGTGGGACTAGTTTAATTTGGCATTATGTTCAGCATGGACTGGTTGGGCCGAAGGGTCTATTTCCATGCTGTATGACCCTATGACTCCATTGCTATGGGTTTAGAGTCACATATTCACCCGACCAGATAAGGATGGCAATTTCCTATTCTACAGGGGATTAGTGAATCAGATGGGTTTTTCTCCAGTAATTGGCATTGATTTCATGGTCATCATTAGAGTTTCAATTCCAGTTTTTGTTTAGAAATTGAACTCAAATCCATCATCTGCCATTATGGGTTTAGAACCCAGATCATTACTTGCATCAGTCAATTAGTAGTTTAGTGGTAATAGCAGTAGGCCATCACCATTCCAACACTTAAAGTACTTTGAGATATCTGGCTGTCAAGACAAGTGTTTTTTAAACACACATCTTTCTGTGTCTACCAACTGCATCATGGATGTCACAATAAGAAGGCATTCAAAACTAGCACATAGAACATAGAGCAGTACAGCACAATACATGCCCTTCGGCCCTTGATGTTGTGCCAATCTTTTATCCTACTCTAAGATCAGACAAACCTACATACTCTTCATTTTACTGTCATCCATGTGCCTATCCAAGAGTCGCTTAAATGTTCCTTACGTATCTGACTCTACTACCACTGCTGGCAATACATTCCACACACTCACCACTCTCTGAGTAAAGAACCTACCTTTGACATCTCCCCTAAACCTTGCTCCAATCACCTTAAAATTATGCTGCCTCATGATAGCTATTTCTGCCCTGGGTAAAGGTCTCTGGCTATCCACTCTATCTATGCCTCATCATCTTGTATACCTCTATCAAGTCACCTCTCATCCTTCTTTGTTCTAAAGTGAAAAGCATAACTCCTTCAACCTCTCTCCATAAGACATGACCTCCAGTACAGGCAGCATCCTGGTAAATCTCCTCTGCACCCTCTCTAAAGCTTCCATATCCTTCCTATAATGAGGCGACAAAAACTGAACACAATATTCCAATATATTAGCTTTTATTTTCCATAAATCTAAACCTACAATTGGTAACTTGCAGCCTGAGGGCTGTCGATCAAATAAGAGGGATAGATGTTAATGTTCAGGATCAAGTAGTTTCACTCTGCCTCATTATTAACGAATTTAAATAGTTCAGAGAGAATATTATAAGATTTAAAATTGGATTAGTCAAATCCCTCGAGTATCATTCCTCCTGCTCTGACAAATCTGTGCAGACAAATACGAAAAGGTTATGGAATTTATTTTAACTTCTCACAGAAGAGTTATTAAATATGATCTTTCGTGTCCTTGATTTTTATTTCATTTTTAGGAGTGCTTCCATTCCTCTCCATGGAAGGGCCTGTCACCTGTTGTTCGGCTGAAGGCTGCACTTTCCCTTGTCTCATTTCCAATTTGCTACGTCTTGGGTGAAACCTATAAAAAAGACAAAATTAAAGCCTCTGCCAAAAAGAAATAATCAGAAGCTGCTGCGGTTCAGCAATCTGAAATCTCACCTTTAAGTCAGAAGTTCATATGTTCAAAAAGTCACTGAGGTCCTTCTGAACCATAGGGCTGCTCTGCCTTAGACAGAGATATCTGGTGGTGGTTTAACCTGACGGTCACTTCAAGTGAGGTAAAAGGAGAGGTTCAGAATGGGAATCGTGCACTGTAGACTCAGCCTGTGTGGGGATTAACCCCATGCTGTTGGTATCACTCTGCATTACAAACCAGCCAACTGAAATATCTGTTCAATAAAAGCACCAACAAAACAAGCACTCAGACTGTTAGAGTCATAATAATGTACAGCATGGAAACAGACCCTTCGGCCCAACTCATCCATGCTAACCAGATATCCTAAACTAATCTAGTCCCATTTGCCAGCATTTGGCTCATATCCCTCTAAACTCTTCCTATTCGTACACTTATCCAGATGCCTTTTTGTGGGAGAAGGAACAACCACTTTGCCTACAGACCACTTGCTTAAGAACACAATGGTCATCTTTAGCCAAAGAGGGCCGACTCATAATGTCAGTGCTACCTCAACTTGGCCACACTCAGGAGCAGACAGTAAAAGAGCCATTATTTAAGGTCTTACTGACTGAAGGAGTATGTTATCTAGGTGACCTGCTAATGAGATTCACTGCCTCACAATGGTATCACAGTTCCTGAAACCCCGGGGGTGCTCCCTGTCAACCCAGGAACCCAGTCACCACAAGGCCCACACAGACATCAATGCTCCAGGAGACTTGAGATGAATGCTCACTGGCCTATGAAACTACTACAGCTGAATGCTGAATATTAGCACCCATTTCTGTAGATTAACTAATCTCCTGTTACATTGTTAACTGACCGATACTGCTTGACGACAGCAGCATTGTTCCCATCAACTGTGATTGAAACTGTATTGTCTTGTAATTAACACCATTCTCTTGTAACCCTATAAAGATTGACTGGCCCTGAAGCTCAGGGAAGAGGGCTTTTGACTCAGCCGTGCATAGTGTCCATTTTTCATACGTGCAGTCAATCTCTCTTCCCACATTGTCGTGAAATAAACCAGTACTTGTCAATTTCACAAGATCTGTGTACAGGCTTTATTTATAATTGGACAACTCTCTGACAAAGTTTTAAATGTTGTAATTGTACTAGCCTCCAGCCCTCCTCTGGCAGGTTGTTCCATACACGCACCACCCTTGCATGAAATGGCAATCCCTTAGGTCACTTTTAATTCTTCCCCCTCTCAACTTAAAGCAATGCCCTCTAGTTTTGGTCTCCCACTACCCCAGGGAAAAGGCCTTGGCCATTCACCCTATCCATACTCCTCATGATTTTATAAACTTCACTGAATCCAGGTTGATGCTGCACTGGGAGAATGTTGCATTGTCGGAGATGCTGTCTTCGAGAATGATTCGGAGATGCCGGTGTTGGACTGGGGTGTACAAAGTTCAAAATCACACAACACCAGGTTATAGTCCAACAGGTTTAATTGGAAGCACACTAGCTTTCGGAGCAACGCTCAGGACAATCACCTAATGAAGGAGCGTCGCTCCGAAAGCTAGTGTGCTTCCAATTAAACCTGTTAGACTATAACCTGGTGTTGTGTGATTTTTAACACTGTCTTCTAGAAGATAGACTATAAGACTGCCCTTTCAATTGGATGTGAAATAGCCTTTTGTGTTTACTATGCACACATCTGGCTGTCATCTTGTCTTGACAAAGATAGCAATTAAACAAAAGTTTTCCTTACCTGTAAATGAATGGTCAGATATTTTCCATGATGACTGCATCTGAGAAACAGGCATTATAACCAGTACAGTGCCTGTAAATGATTACAAAATCTCAGCTCAGCATCAATTACAAACGCTTGATCGGTATTGATCCAAGGGCAACTAACTGAGAAATTTCAAGCCTTTGAAAGAACGGCACCAAACCCAAAAAATTCCTTGCAGAGATGAATAAGTAAATCGAGAAACAAAAAAATTCCAAACATGGTCATACATTGAAACAGCTTGACAGGGTCAATGCTGAGGGGATGTTTCCCCTCATGGGAGAGTGTAGGACCAGAAGGCGTAGTGTCAGAATAAAGGGGCAACAACTTAAGATGAGAAGGAATTTCTTCTCTCAGAGGGTTGGGGACAGATATATTTAAGGATGAGATAAATAGATTCTTGATCAGTCAGGGAATCAAGGGTTACAGGGGAAGGGCAGGAAAGTGGAGGTGAGGAATGTCGGATCAGCCATGATCCTATTGAATGGGGTGGCATGGGCTTGAGGGGCCGAATGACCCACTCCTGTTCCTATTTCTTATGGTGCTAAGCCAGATTGGCACTTCAAAGGGCACTTGCAAAATATTACAGAGCAAATCATTTTGAAGTTGACAGCTGACAGTGAGGCGGCAGATATTTCTCTCTCAATTTTTAATTGATGTACAGAACCATAGATAGAAAGTTCTAGCATGGGGGGACATTCAACCCTCTGGTCTTTGGTGGATGCTCAAACTAATTCCACTGCTCAACAAATGCTTCCACTTCAATTACTTATCCGTTTTACTTTTGAAAGTTGTTACTGAATCTGCTTCCATGCCCTCTCAGTGTGAAGGGTTAAAGTTTGCTTCCTTTTAACTAATGCGTTCATGGGATGTGGACATCACTGGCAAGGCTGACATTTATTGCCTAACCCTAATTGCCCTTAAACCGAGTAGCTTACAATGTCATTTCTGAGAACGGTTGGAAATCAACCATATTATTGCATTTCTGGAGTCAAATACAGGCCAGACCAGGTAAGGATGGCAGATTTCCTTCCTGAGAGGACATTAGTGAGGCAGATGGACTTCTACGATAATCAACAATGGTTTCGCAGCTGCTATTATGCTCGTTTTTATAATCCAGATTTTAAAAAATGATCTTGTAAAGACTACATCTTTATATTTCTTTTGTTTCTGGACTTTGAACTAAAAAGGAAGATATTGCTTTAATCCGAGGATGTGCAAAGTGATGGCTACACTGTGAGTTATGTACAATATTACATATCCACGTCAACAGTGGGAACAAAAGCAGATGTCACACAGCCAATGTATTCAAAGTCACAGGAAAACCACTTGGCGACAAATTTTTGACTGGCTCCTGATCAGGTGACAGCTTCTTCCCCATTGTTATCAATGGCGACTTTTGAACTGACCTCTCAAATGTTAATTCTGGTCTCTCTGTCTGTCTGTCTGTCTGTTGCTCTCTCTCTGTATTGCGCACTCTGTTCTGCTACCCTGATGCGCTTTGTATGCTATTATCTGCTGGTAAAGCACGCAAAACAACACTTTTCACTATATCTGGGTACATGTGACAACAATAAATCCATCAAACCATGGCTTGCGTGGAGTCAGTGCAGCTCAGAACCGTCCAGCCTGTAAAGAAAAAAACATTCAAATATCTCTGTCTGTGTCTCTCGTGTGATAATGGACGAGACATTCTCCAGTAACAGCGAGCTTGCTTTCACTCACCTTTCTTTACAAATCCCCTGTGGAAGAGGAATAAAATGCCTTTAGAGACAGTGAAAGGATGAATTCATAACCAGTGATTGAAAGAATCAGTGCACAGAAATGTGCAGAGAAAGAAACACTGATACTATTGAACTGCACTTCTCTGATTTTACTTTCTTTTCGCACTCTCTATATCCAGAAGGAAATGGCAACTTGCTGTTGTTGCAATTTAGATACAGATAGATTTAGCTTCTGATTGTTCTCCTCACTCTCCACAGTCTAAGCTGTGAGGCACAATTACAACATTTAAAGACATTTGGACAGGTACATGAATAGGAAGGGTTTAGAGGGATATGGGCCAAATGCTGGCAAATGGCAGCTTAAAATACCTGGTTGGCACAGATGAGTTGGACCAAAGGGTCTGTTTCCATGCTACATAACTCCATGAGTTCTCTGTACTGTCTGTCTTTGTGTGTCTCTCTGTTTGTGAAGGTGGAGTTTAACAAGGGTTAGAGTTTAAGTTGGAGAATTAGAAGTTAGGGGGAGGTGGCAGCTCGGTGGGTATTATCACTGGGCAGTTAATCCAGAGCTCCAGGTCACCTTCTGTGGACTGGGTTCAAATCCCACAATGGCAAATGGTGGAATGTGAATTCAATGAAATATCTGGGATTAAGAGTCTAAGTGATGACTTTGAATCCATTGTTAATTGCTGGAAAAACCTATCTGGGTCACTAATGCACTTTCAGGAAGAAAACTGCCATCCTTACCTGGTCTGGCTGACATGGGATTCCAAACCCATAGCAATGTGGTTGGGTCTTCACTGCACTCTGGGTAATTAGGGTTTAGCTAGCAACACCTTCATCCAATGAATAAAAAATAATTAGCAATTCATATTTCACAAACACCATTGATTAAAGACAAGTTAATCATAATAAATGGTTATTAAGTACAGAGATCTGGTGAATGCTTTCTTTTAACCATAGGCTTTGGATAGTTTGACTGAAATCAGTGAGTGATGACAATCTCAAATTTCACTGATGGGATCTGAACCAGGTTCCTGGAAAATTCATCTGGAACTCTGGATAGCTAGTCCAGTGACATTACCACGAGGCCGAGCTGTATTGAACAATATGCTTTTGTCATATTGTCTCCAGTTATCAGTAGACTCAACTGGACTCACCACATAAACACTGGGGCTAAAGAGCAGGCGGTAGGTTAGGAATACTGAGGCGAGTAACTCACCTTCTCACTCCCCAAAGCCTGACCACCATCTACAAGGCACAAGTCAGGAGTCAGATGGAATACTCCCCACTTGCCTGGATGAGTGCAGCTCCAACAACACTCAAGAAGCTCGACACCATCCCAGGACAGAGCAGCCTGCATAAATTCACCAAAGATCCTCAGGCAGCAGCTTCCAAACCCACAACCAATTCCATCCAGAAAGACAGGGGCAGTAGATATATAGTAACGCTAACCATTGCAAATCCCATCCAAGTCACTCTCCATCCTGACTGGGAATAATATCACCGTTTCTTCACTGTCGCTGGGTCAAAATTCTGGAATTCCCTCTCTAAGGACATTGTAGGTCAACCCACAGCAGGTGGACTGCATTGCTTCAAGAAGGCAGCTCACCACCACCTTCTCAAGGGCAACTAGGGATGGGCAATAAATACTGTCCAGCCAGCGATGCCCATGTCCCACAAATGAATTTAAAACAGAAGTTAATTTACTGATCACCTAAGTCTGTGACCTCTGCTTGTCCACCATTATGCAACTGGAAAGCGATGTTGGCCTAATTGTAATCCCCAGGGAATTTCTTCCTTTCTTTAGTGTTTCACGGGATATGGGCATCGCTGCCAACATCAGCATTTATTGCTCATCTCTCATTACCCCTTTTCCACTGACTACCTCTGCCTATCTGAAAAGCAAGCACTCCCCCAAACACTCTGCCTTCTGTCCCTAAGCAGCATATTACAGCCCAAAAACCCCCTCTTTAGGTCGATTACACCTTGAAAGCCTTTGTGTTCTATGTAAACCTCTGTTACCATTGTATTGGAAAGATGCAAAGCTGACGTTTTGCTTTCACACAAGTTATGCTATCTGATCAAATCATCCAAAATACCCCAATGATGCTCATTCAAATGGTTAAAAAAAAGAATGAATGAATGATATAGCTTCATTGTCACAAACTCAAATGAGTACAGTGAAAAGTTTATAAGTCATCACTCACACAGCCATCTAAGGTACAAAGGTTCCCAGGAACAATCCATAGTTTACAGAATAGAGAAATGAAGAAACAAAGTTGCATTCCAGCTACGCACAGTACAGGTAGACGATCATTTATCCGAAGTTCCAAAGTCCGAAAAGTTCCGATATCCAAAGGTTTTTTTGTGAAGCTTTTTTCTCATTAACAAGGTTGCTTGGCATGCAAACAGTTAACCCAAGTCCACACCCACTCGATGTGTGTCACTCAGATGTGATGTGACCCAGCACCGGCAGGCCTGGATTCTCTCTCAAGGCCTGTTTTTACTTAGTACGCCTGCTCCTCTAGTAAGATTTAAAAAAATTTACCATCAAGCTGTCACTTATTCTGAAATTCGAAAAATTCCGAATTCCAAGAAATAGCTGATACCGACGGTTTTGGATAAGGGATCGTCCACCTGCATAACCAAAAAACACGAAACAAAGTCACGAAGATAAGCATCACACTCTTTCTCCTTGAGCACACACAGCAGACCAGCGCAGGGGACCACTCCATGGTCTGATCACTGGCTACCCCGTGCACGTATTGGGACGCTGCCTCCCCGGGCCACTGGCCACTGGCGGAGGCTGGGAGTTGGACGTCAAAGGCTGAGAGTCCGAGAAGACAGAAGAGATGAAGAAAACCACAGAAGGGAAGGAGAAAAAGAAGAAAAAGAACAGGTTGAGTTCCAGCTGAAACATACTACTCTGTGGACTTCACCAGTTTCATCATTTCCTGGGCGGCACAGTGACTCAGTGGTTAGCATTGCTGCCTCACAGCACCGGGGTCCCAGGTTCGATTCCAGCCTTGGGTGACTGTTTGTGTGGAGTTTGCATGTTCTTCCCCGTGTCTGCTTGGTTTCCTCCGGGTGCTCTGGTTTCCTCCCACAGTCCAAAGATGTGCAGGTCAGGTGAATTGGCCATGCTAAATTGCCCACAGGTTAAGTGTGTTAGTCAAATGGAAATGGGTCTGGGTGGGTTACACTTCGGTGTGTTGGTGTGGACTTGTTGGGCCGAAGGGCCTGTTTCCACACTGTAGGGAATCTAATCTTCCCCTTACCCCAGTTCCAACCTTCCAGCTCAGCACTGTCCTCATGACCTGTCTTACCTGCCAATCTCCCTTCCCACCAATCCGGTCCACCCTCTCCTCTGACCTATCACCTCCATCCTTACCCCCATCCACCTATTGTACTCTTTACTACCTTCTCCCCAGCCCCATCCCCCCCATTTATCTCTCCACCCTGGAGGCTCCCTGCCTCCATTCCTGATGAAGGGCCTTTGCCCGAAACATCGATTTTCCTGCTCGTCGGATGCTGCCTGACCTGCTGTACTTTTCCAGCACCACTCTGACCCATACTACTCTGCCTCCATCTTACCGAAAAGTGTTATGTTATTCAACTGGCACAACTGAAAGCCTCATTCAAAATGTTACAAACACCAACACTGTTAAGTTATATCAAATCACACCGAGTTATATGAAATAGCATTGAGTTTACTACACAGAAACTTGGAGCTGGTGGTCTGTACTGGTGTTTGTTTCCATGACCCTCTTTGCTCTGTACAGGTCATTCTGTTATAGCATGCATTTCGTCAATGTGAATTCACTGTAACGTGATTGACAGAGTGGGGGATGCTGTTTCTACAATGTGAGCCAGTAAAATATGTGTTGGCTGTAACACGCTTGCATCACCAACACTTTAAGCGTTGTTTCTAAAGCGTGATTTTTCAATAACGCGGGGTTGCACAAGAATGCAACCATTGCTTTATGGAAGAACTGACTGTATTTCACCTCCCACTAAAACCATTTTCTTCTACCAATTAGTCTTGAGTACATCATCCAACGATTCCCAAATGAGGCTCAATGTTAGCAAATATAATTTGAAAGAGTCCTAGCCCCAGTCACAGAAAAACATTTTCTGCTTCACCGCACTGCAATGATTCGACTAATTCAAATTCATTTTACATTACACTGTTTTAGGAAGGTTTCTCCGTTCCTCCACAGAGGTTGTACTATTGCTGTCTTCTTTACGATGGGTCACATCGATTGGAGTTTATGTGGGGACTGATTAAACTAATTTTGTATAGCCTCATAATCATCATCAGAAAGTGGAGTGATTTGCCCCACAACTTCAGTCCTGGCAGTTGCTAAGTTTATATCTCCTTTTTAATACATAGTTGGAGTACAAATTGGAATAAACAGCCTTTTGTCATTCACTAGTAAATCATCTATGAATATGAAACACTGGCTGCATTCTCCGCCAACTCACCGCAATTTTGAACGAGTCAAACTTTAACACAGTACTGACAAATGCAGCATGTCACTCATGTTCCTGTTGAATTTGTTTGAGTATCTTTTGGTTTGTTGACCACTGTTTCTTTTCAGCCACATGAAGCTTACTTTCATCATGGGCTATCTCAATGGATTGTTCCTTCGTTTTGAATATTTTGTTTGGTTACCATTTGATCATCAATGGCTTGTTTCTGGACCAGTAGATCACCAATGGTTTGCTTCTGGGCCAGTTTATCAGTGATTTATTTCTGGACCAGTTCATTAATGGTTTGATTCTGGATCAGTTGTCCCTGGGAAGTTGTTGATCTCTATTTATTCACTAAAGGAAGTTGTAACATGTGTGCAGGCTCAAAAGAGCAAGTTGTTTATTGTAAATAATATAAATGTTTTCAACAGGTTTGCACTGTTGTGTTGTAATGTATTCTATTGCAGTTGCGTGCTCTTTACTATTAGACCACCTACACCAAGTAGTCTCATCTAGTCACATAGTCATGGGTGGAATTTTTTGGCTCAGTCCGAGTTGTATTGAGTTTTTTTGGGGAGTTTGTTAGTGTGAGGCTCTGAGTTTTACCTGTCCTATCTGACCACACTCATCAAACTCCCCCCCACCCCATCCCCGACAACCACTCCTATCCCATAGCGCACTATTTTTGGAACAATTTGGCACTTAGTGGATATCTGCCCAATAACAGACATCCTTTGTACCTGCACCCTGTAAATAGCCAGTGAACACTAGCATTCTGAAGTTGCCCAGATTCTGGATTAGTGGTGCTGGAAGAGCACAGCAATTCAGGCAGCATTCGAGGACAGGCAAAATCCAAGGACATGCAAAATCGACGTTTCGGGCAAAAGCCCTTCAAATCTTTATTCCTGATGAAGGGCTTTTGCCCGAAACGTCGATTTTGCCTGTCCTCGGATTTTGCCTGTCCTCGGATGCTGCCTGAATTGCTGTGCTCTTCCAGCACCACTAATCCAGAATCTGGTTTCTAGCATCTGCAGTCATTGTTTTTACTTTCTGAAGTTGCCCAGTTCATTGGCAAATGGGATAGGACCATGTTGGAGAAACTCAGAAGTCACATGACCCCAGGTTACTGTCCAACAGGTTTATTTGAAATCACCAGCTTTCAGAGCACTACTCTGTCGTCATTTGAAGTCATTTCACCTGATGAAGGAGCAGCGCTCTGAAAACTTGTGATTTCAATAAGCTTGTTGGACTATAACCTGGTGTCATGTGACTTCTGATTTTGTCCATCCTAGTCCAACACCACCACCTCCACATCCTGTACAACTCTAGAAGATATATTTACTTCCATACTCAAAACTTCTAGCAGTGATGACCAACATACCATTTGCCTTCTTAATGGCTTGTTGTTAACTATCAGTGATTCTTGAACAAGGACATCCAGGTCCCTTGGATTGGGGTTAACCTGGGCCAATCAGGGAGCCCTCGCTGACAGAGCCCTGAAGAAGAGTTATATGCAAAACATCGACTTCTCCACCTTCTGATGCTGCCTGGCTTGCTGTGTTCTAGCAGTCTCTTACCCATCTACTTTGGCTTCTGACCCAGTCCAACACCAGCACCTCCACATCCCTACCCCAACTACATTCTTGTAACAGGGACCCAGAGGTCCTGGTGAACGGGCAATGAAGAGACGTCCTCGGTCAGGGGCCACCGTCAGAGGAACTTGCCAGCCTGGTCCGAGGTACCCAATACAGGTTAATGCACTCTCCAGGGTGTGGACAGGCAGTGTGGGATGAAGGTCAGGGTCTCTCCTCTGCCAGCGTAAGTGCCATGCTGATCTCTCTGCCACCTCACACTTAGTGCCACTGAGCACAGCTCTCACCAAGGCACATGCCCCTACAGCCTCAGTGTTGCCCGCCCCACATTCCTTGCCCCCTTCCTGCCCTTCAGCTCTCCCCGCCACACCACTAACCCTGTATGCTCTCCACACTGCCTCCTCAGTGCTTCTAAATACCTCCCCCCACGTACATCTGCATTATCAGTCGTGCCACCCACCATCATCTTTCTCATTTCTCCCCCCCTTCCCCATTTTCCCTATTGCAGGAGAAGACAGCTCTAAAAGGTCAGTGAGAAACTCTGAGAGGAGACTCCAAGGAGAAAACTGTGGAAGAAGATGAGACACCCAGATGTTGCCAAATGAACAGGTACCACTTTGTGCTGCCACTCTCATTAACCTGCTGTTGGTCTCAATTATTGCATACCACTTCCAAATGCTAGCAGTGGTAATCTTCAATCTTTTCTGTCTTGGAGGTTCCTCAAGCCTGTCAATAACATCTGCAGAGAACCGTCCGCCTGGATGTCTGAGAGAGAGAGAGAGAGAGAGAGAGGACCATGGCCTCCTTCTGTGCTACACAAATCTATGAGAGGGAGGCCTCTCTGCTGGGCCTGCCTGCTGAGAGACACACTACTGACCTTGCTGCTTTACCACGCACCCTCCTACACTGCGTACCCCTCTGTTACCCACCTCTCCCACCCTCACTCACCTTTTACTGAGCTTCCTCTCTGGTTCTGGGTCTCCACTTGGTGCGTTTCCAGCTATAGCCACTGCTCTCCCAATAACACTGTCTGCAATCTAGAACTGCTAACCTTTAATTGGTCAACAGCTTTTTAAAATGAATTTACGGGATGTGGATATCATTGCCTAGACTAACATTTATTGGCCACCCCTAATTGCCCAGAAGGTCAGCTGAGTGTCATCTATATTGCTATTAGTCTGGAGTCACTTAGAACCATAGAAATGATATAGCTCAGAAGGAGGATATTCAACCCATCTTATCCATGTCAACCCAAAGACACCCAGATGCTGTTTCTAATCCCATCTTTCTGCACACGGCCTATAGCCCTGCGGCTCACAGCAGTTAAGTGGCAGATCTAGGTCCTTTTTAAAATAGTTTAGGGTCTCTGCCTCCACCCCCAACTCAGGCAGTAAATTCTGGACACCCTACCCCCTCTGTGTAAATAAAGATTTTCCTCATGTCCCCTTTAATCCTTCTGCCCCTTAGCTTGAATCTATGACCCCTGGTTTTTAAACTCTCTGTCAGGGGAAGCAGGTTCTCGTGTTTACTCTATCTTGTCCCTCCACCGTGTCATCCCTCAAACTTCTCTGTTCTGATGAAAGCAACCATAATATCTCCCTGTAGTCATAATTCTCCAGCCCAGGCACATTCTCTGCACTCTCTCCAGGGGAAATATGTCCTTCCTGTAATATGTTGACTAGTACTACACACAATACTCCAATTGTTGCCCCAGTAGTAGGTACAGGCCAGACCAGATAAGGATGGCAGATTTCTTTCCCTCAAGGGAAAGAGTCACCCAGATGATTGTCTTTAAAACAGCAGTTACTGTTAGACTAGCTTCTTACTGAATTCAAATTTCACCATTTAGCCCTAGTGGGAGTTGAACATAGTTCTCAAGCATTAGCCTGAAGTTCTAGATTACTGGTCTAGTGACATGACCACTACACTATACCTTCCCCTCATATCTACTGATGCCTTGATCCCAGGGAAGGCCTGGTGCTGACTAATTAAGTGCCTGACATGGTGGGTCCCATCCTGAAGAGGCATGCGGGAGAGGAGGGTCTCTCACCAGCTCTCCATCTAGCAACCCTCATTACCTGCACTGGAAACTGCTCAAGTGGTGCCAGGAGTTTAGAAACACCTTTTGCAAACAGCACCAAAAGTTGGATCAGTTATAAGTTTAAATCTGAGATTGTGAGGCTGTTAACAGTAGCCATTAAAGGATATGGGGTAAACAAGGGAATACAGAGTTAAGCCAGAGATCAGTCTTGTGTTTGCTGAAGGCGCAAAATGGCATCTTTCTTTTCCTACATTCTGAATCCCTTTGAAGCTTTGCTATAGATCATAGAACTGCTACAGTGTGGGAACAGGCCATTCAGCCCAACAAGTCCATAATCTGGAGGGCATCCCACCCAGACTCACCCCTATCCATGTAACTTTGCATTTCCCATGGCCAATCCCCTAACCCACACATCTTTGGACTGTGAAAGGAAATCCACGCAGACATGGGGAAAATGTGCAAACTCCACACAGATAGTTATCCGAGGCTGGAATTGAACCTGGTCCCTGGTGCTGTAAAGCAGCAACACGAACCATTGAGCTACCATATACAGTAATTGAGGCTTCAAGCAACACTCAAAGGGCCCAGCCTATAACCAGTATGTTGTACAATCTCATCATTACTTCCAAGCATGTATTCCATGTCCCTACTTATAACATCATGGACCATAAAAGCCTCTTTCATTATGCAGTATCTCATATTCAACACAGTTCAGGGAGTTGAGACATTGCCAAGTTCCACCTCAACACAACTGTACATTTCACAAATCTAATAATTTTTGTATGAAACACTGTTTTTAATTTGGTGACTTTCTGTTGTTTGTGTCGGAAATTAAATTGGTCAAATGAATAATTCAGTGGTTACAATGGGAAGATTTGCATGGCGAGTTTTATCAATGGTTTGCGGAAATTCTTGTTCAAGCACAGTTTTTAAATTCAAACATGACCTTGCTTGGCAAACGAGCCATATGTTTATTGAGATTGAACTGTATATTATGCAGCATTATTGATTCCTCCTGATTTACTGGCTTCTTAATGGCTGCACTGCAGTCCTGGGAGAAAGACTTGTATTCGTTTAGTACCTTTTACATCCTAAACCACTTCGATACCAATGAGTCAATGTATGCAACAAGGAATTGCATCTATATAGTGCTTTAATGCAGCAGAATATGCTGGGGCGTATAGCCAGACAGATATTAAAGCCAAGCTAAGGAAGGACACATCAGGGCAAGAGACCAAAAGCTTGGCCAATGAGGTGGGACTTAATCAGAATCTAAACAAAGGAGCTTAGGAAGAGAAATCCAGAGGTTTGGATCTGGAACATTGAACACACAGCAACCAGTAGTGGAGCATTGAAATAACTACACACAGGCTGCATCACATCACAAAGTCACCCATTATTTGTATGTGCACAGTATATGGACTCTGACCAGCCAGCTTAGAAACAGTCCCTGGAGTGAGGAGACTCTCTGAGACTCCTTTTTTAACCTCTGACATTCCTGTTTTTTGTTTGGTCCTTTTCCTTACCCCACACTACCTCCTAACTGTGGTTATGCTTATTTTTCACCAGCACCCATGTAACGTATGTGCGTAGGTGTAGGACACAGTGAAACATTTACCCCTGACTAATGCACCCAACCTACACATCCCTGAACACTATGGACAACTTACCATGGCCAATTCACCTAACCTGCACATCTTTGAATTGTGGGAGGAAACCAGAGCAAACCCACATAGACATGGGGTGAATGTGCAAATTCCACACAGACTGTCACCCAAGAGTGGAATCAAACTTGGGTCCATAGCATTGTGAGGCAGCAATGCTAACCACTGAGCCACCATAGAATATAGAACATAGAAAAGTACAGCACAGAACAGGCCCTTTGGCCCACGATGTTGTGCCGAGATTTAATCCTCATGTAAAATATAGTAACTTAACCTATGCATCGCTCAACTCACTGCTATCCATGTGCATGTCCAGCAGTTGCTTAAATGTCCCCAATGACTCTGCTTCCACCACCACAGCTGGCAATGCATTCCATACATTCACAACTCTCTGCGTAAAGAACCTACCTCTGACGTCTCCTTTATACCTTCCTCCTAATATCTGCAAACTATGACTTCTCGAACCAGTCAATCCTGCCCTGGGGAAAAGTCTCTGGCTATTGACTCTACCTATTTCTCTCATTACTCTATTCCTCTCACTTGCCAGGCCACTGTTGGTACAGAGTCACATGTAGACCAGATCAGGTATAGCTGGTAGATTTCCTTCTCTGAAGAGCATTTTTGAGCCAAATGGGGCCTTTAACAACATACAATGATAGTTTCATCATCATCATAACTGAGGCTAGTGGTCAGTTGAACATCCCCAATGCCAAAGTGAGATTTGAACTCATCTCCCTGGGACATAAGCCTCCTGTATTAGAAACTCAATGACATTACCACCATCACCATGTGAGGGCAAAGCTAATGGATGAACATATTAGACTGTAGGATTGGATGAAACTGGGTGGAAGGTGCATGCTGGATGCTGACACTGAGACTGTTTGAATATTTTAGTTTGGAAGTAATGAAGGAATGGTGGAGGGTTTCAGCAGTAAGAAAAGCAACCATTCCACTTCTGTTGGCCAATGAGACAGCCTGCTCCTGCAATCAGCAATAACATGGTTGCTTGAGGTGATGAAATTAGTTGTGCGTCATGTGAGCTCATTCAAACTTTGCTCTTTGTATCACTTGATTCACCTATCATCCTTGTGGTCATTGAACAATTCCAACTCCTGGTCAGATAGCCTCTTAATTTTTCAAAAATAGCACCCTTGATTAGAATCCCCTCAATAGCCAATCTTTTCTCTATTTTTGTAACCTGTTCAAACTCAACCCCCCCTCCCCCGCCGAAAACTTCCAGATCCAAAAGTGATGTGCAAAAGCAGCAAAGGTGATGTGAGTAAAATCTTTCTTACACAGCGAGTTTTTCGAGTCTGGGCTGCAATGCCGAGCAATGTGGTGGAGGTGAATTGATGCGTTCAGGAGGGGCATTGGATGGTTATTTGGATAGAAATGTTGTGCAAGGGTATGGGGAAAAGGCAGGAGATTGGCTGTAGGTAATAGAACCAGTGCAGGCTTGATTAATCGAATGTTGTCCTTCTACACATAATCTATTCTGTAATTCTGTGATCTCTGCACTGCCCCAGTTCAGACCTTTCTCGGATTTTACTTCCCCTGCCATTGATCCTACCTTCTGAAATCGAGGCCAGAAATGCTCCTGAAATCTCTCCCCACCTTGCCAGGGCCATGAAATCGAGTGATTGGCCACATATTCCCCTGTCTCTTTTATGTGTCCAATAGTGTTTGATATTTGCTCTCGCAAAGTGCTTTGAGAAGTCTTGTTAAATGTCCTACATAAAAGCCAGTAGTTGTTGAAAATCAATGCATGCCAGTTTCTAACCCTGTGGAGGCATTTCAGAGTTGGGTGCTGTGATGGGTGACTGTAGGTTGCTGCGTTGTCTAACTGTATGTAACAACTACCAGCCTCATCGTGACCTTGTAAATGAAGCCACGAATAATAAGGAGAACCGCATTCTAACAAGTGCAGTGACTCCTGCGGTGTGAACATATCACAGCAGGGCCAGGAAGTCAGCGAGGATGAATAATGCAAAGGTTAGGGAGAATGCACTGGAACCTTTCTCGAAATCCTTTGGAAATATCTTTGAGACATCTCACCCCGAGTAGGGTTGGGTAGATTCCCTGATTGGCGAGGTGTCCTTATAGATGAGACAACTTTTGAATGTCACAGCATTGATTGTAAAATTACATTTTTTTTCAAAAAAATAATTCTTTTATTCAATGTGTTTTCCAAGTGAAAGGTATTAGCATTAAAATAGCTTTCCCATATTTGTCACAAAGTTATCACGTTTCGTACTTCCAGTGAGATGTGGTTTTTCTTGGGTTATCAGTCAGGAACATGGATCACGTCGCGTGGATTCAATTTACTTGACAATCTTATTTAACAGCTTGCAGTTGAATTTGCAAATCCTAACGTAAGCAATCCTCCACATAGAAAGCTTCCCCCAGATTGCACATTATGGTGAATAATTCAGGTGAAAGAATTAAATACAGTATCTCCAAGCTAGAAGATGACACAAAGCTAGGTGGAAGGGGGAGCTGTGAGGAGGATGCAGAGATGCTTCAGTGTGGTTTGGACAGGCTGAGTGAGTGGGCAAATGCATGGCAGATGCAGGGTAATGTGGACAAATGTGAGATTGTCCACTTTGGCAGCAAAACCAGGAAGGTGTATTATTATCTGCACCATGATGGATTGGGAAAAGGGAGGTAACCAGCCCTGGGTGTCCTTGTACACCAGTCACTGAAAGTAAGCCTGCAGGGACAGCAGGTGGTGAAGAAGGCAAGTGGTACGCTGGTCTTGAGAGTGAGATAATATAGCACAGGAGCAGAGATGTTTTGCAGCAATTATGAGACAGGACGCAAAATTGCGGATCATTTCCGAGAACATCTCTGGGACACCCGTACTGACCAACCCCACCATGCTGTGGCTGAACACTTTAACTCCCCCTCCCACTCTGCCAAGGGCATGCAAGTCCTGGGCCTCCTCCACTGCCAAATTCTAACACCTCATCTTCCTTGGGAACCTCCAACCCCACAGCATCAATGTGGATTCCATCAGTTTCCTTATTTCCCCTCCCCCCCCCACCTTATCCCAGTCCAAAGCCTCCAACTCGGTACCTCCCTCTTGAACTGTCCATCTCCCTTCCCACCTATCCGCTCCACCCTCCTCTCCAACCTATCACCATCACCCCCCCACCTTCATCCACCTATTGCGTTCCCAGCTATCTTCCCCCCAGCCCCACCCACCTCCCATTTATCTCTCAGCCCCCGGGTCGACAAGCCTCATTCCTGATGAAGGCCTTTTGCCCGAAACGTCGATTCTCCTGCTCCTTCGATGTTGTCTGACCTGCTGTGCTGTTCCAGCACCACACTCTCGACTCTGGTCTCCAGCATCTGCAGTCCTCACTTTCTCCGAGACCACACCCAGAGTATTGTATGCAGTTTAGGTCTCCTTAACTCAGGAAGGATGTTCTGGTTATCGAGGGAGTAAAAAGAAGGTTTCCTAGACTGATTCCTGGGATAGCAGGAGTGAAATATGAAAAGAGACTGGATTGGTTAGGCCTATATTCACTGGAGTTTACAAAAATAAAGAGACATCTCATAGAAACTTCTCATGTTCTGACAGAGCTAGACAAGGTAAACACAGGAAGGGTGTTTCTGATGACTTGGAAGTCCAGAATCAGGAGTCACATCCTAAGGGTATGGGGTAAGACAGAGCTGAAAATGTGTTGCTGGAAAAGCACAGCAGGTCAGGCAGTATCCAAGGAGAAGGAGAATCGACGTTTCGGGCATAAGCCCTTCTTCAGGAATTTAATACATAGCTAACCCCAGCCCACTCTGTCACAAGTACTTTCCCCCGCACACTCTGTTTTGTGGCTTCGTTTGTAGTTTTCTTCCCCCTAAGGCAGTAAGTTGGAAGGACAAATCCCACTCACAAACACATACACAATTTCTTTGCTAACACTTTTGTGCAATACTGTGCTGTTGAGTGGAAGCTATCATGTTCTGAATGAGACATAGAGGTCAAGGCTTGGCCTAAGCTCTGAAGTGTATGTAAAAGATTCTGGGGCTCGGTGGACTAAAAGCAGGGGTATTCCATCTGAAACTCTGCAGATTATTTGTCTCTGAAGCTAAGCCACTAAAACAGATCGCTGTTGTGAAGAAGAGTCAAAGTGGATTTGCAACACAAACTCTGTTCCTCTCTCCACAGACACTGCCAGAGCAAGCGGAACATTTTCTCTTTTTGAAATGCCCACTTCGTTGTTTGTCATATTCAAGTTGGCTGTTACTCAAAGTGCGGCAGATGCTGGAAATGTGAGATAAAAACAGAGAGTGCTGGAGAAACACAGAAGGTCTGGCAGCATTAGTGGAGAGAGAAAAAGGAGTGAATAGTGTGACTCTCTGTCAGACCAAGTCATTAAATCAGTGATGGTACTTTGAAAGGGGTTTATTGACTTCAACACACTTTGGGTGTTCCTAAATCATGAAAAGTAAACACAAGGCATTATTTCTTATGTTATCTGTAATATAATGATTCTTATCCCAAAGTCTGAGCAAAGACTCCTTGGCTGGCAAATTCCCCGTTCTCCCTCACCATAATCCCGAACCCTAACCCTAACCCTATCCTGAACCCTAACCCTAACCCCAACCCTAACCCTAACCCTAACCCTAACCCTAACCCTAACCCTAACCCTAACCCTAACCCTAACCCTAACCCCAACCCTGACCCTAACCCTAAAGCTAATAATTCCTTAACACACTCATTCACCCTATCGCTAACCTTACCCAGACCCTAACGCTCCCTCACTGCACTCCCTCATCCCAACCATAACCCTAACCCTGAGCCTAACTCTATCCCTATCCTTAACCCAGAACCTAATTCTCCCTCACCACACTCCTTCATCCTAACCCTAACCCTAAACCTAACCTTAACCCCGACCCTAACTCTCCCTCACCATACTCCCTCATTCTAACCCTAACCCTAACCATAGCACTAACCCAGACCCTGATCGTAACCCTAACCATACCTCTAACATCCAAATCCTAACACTGACCTTAACCCTAATCTTAACTCCCTAATACTAATTATAACCGCAAACCAAACCTTAACTCCCTAACCCAAACCCTAACACTAACACATTAATCTTAACCCTAACCCCAGCCCTCAGCACCCTCCTTAACTCCCATCCTAACTCTATCAATCCCTACCTCTATCCTCAAGATTATCATGAACTCCAACCCTAACCCTAACTCTAAACCCAATGCAAACCTAAAATCAACTCTAACTCTCTAATACTAACCCTAAATCCCGAATCTTAACTTTATCACTCTTTAAGTCTAATCATAACACAATCATAACCCTAACCCTAGCCCTAATTCCCTAGCCCTAACACTAACCCTAATTCCCTAGCCCTAACGCTAACCCTAACCCTAATTCCCTAGCCCTAACACTAACCCTAATTCCTTAATCCTAACCCTAACCCTAATTCCCTAGCCCTAACCCTAACCCTAACCCAAACACGAAGCTTAACCCAAACTCAAGCTGTATCCTAACCCTACCTCTAACTCACACCAACCCTAATCCCAACCCTAACTCACTAACCTTCACCCTAACTCTATCAGTCCCTAACCCAAACCATAACACAAACCTAACCCTAACCATAACCATAACTCTAATACTAACCCTAATTCTGACCTAATCCTAATTCCCTAAACCTAATCTTAACTCTAACCCAACATGAACCCCAACCATAATCCCAACCCTAACTCTATTCCTTACCCTAACACCCTAACTCTAACTCCCTAATTCAAACCTTAACTATAACTCTAACACTAACCATACGTCTGGATAAAACATGAGCATGCTTCCTTCTCAACTTTCCGATATTTGCCATCCCATGCCTTCAGAAGTCACATTCAGACTGCTCTCTGGATGGGCGACTTCTTCTGAGTGGACTTGGTGAAGGTGTTTGGTCTCACCTGACAGGACCCCTATTGATATACAAGGCTTGGAAGTTTAGAGTTCCACTGTTCATTGATTGATTCAACTGGGGCAAGCAAGTGTACCCACCTCCTCTCTTCCACAAATTACGTCCCAGAAGTTTGGGAAAATCTCAAACCAGGTATATCTTAATCCTGGTCTCGTTGTTTGGGTCCTTTAGGTCACCTGCCCTAACTTTTTTCAGGCGGCTTGATAATAAATACTTTTTGACAAGGTTCCTATGAAGCACATTGAAATATTTTATCATGTTAAAAGTTCTATTTAAAAATAAAACTGTTATTGTCCTGTCTTAAGGCTCCCATCTGTTTGAACATGCAATTTCTAAGAATGGGCACCATGAATTGCAGCTATAATGTTTTTTGTGTAATGTCTTAGCTGTTGCTTTAGTGCATTTGTGTCCATGACACCAGTGTTTTGCTATCTGTCAGAAATTGGTTGGCCCTGAAAATTTGTTGCCATATTATACAGACTTGGCCTAAATGCAGAAATGCCTCTTCAAACAGCGTTTGTTCAGCAATAACCTGATCACTGAAGCTCAGTATGTGTCCACTTAGCTCCTGAACTCATTACAGCCTCGGTTCAAAGATGGACAAAACAGCTGAACTCCTGAGGTGAGGTGAGATGTATTGCTTTGCCATCAAGGTCACATTTGACCGAGTGTGGCATCAAGGAATGCTAGTAATACTAGTGTCACCATGGATCGGGGTAAACTCTCCACTGGTTGGACTCATACTTGGCACAAGAGTAAGTGTTTGTAGATTTGGAGATCAGTCATCTCAGCTCCAGATCATGTCTCAGGAGCTTTTCAGGGTCGTGTCCTAGGTCCAACCATTTTCAGCTGCTTCATCAATGACTTACCCTCCATGATTAGGTCAAAAGTGTGGATGTTTGCCGACGGTTGCATGACATTCAGCACCATTCGCAACTCTTCAGATACTGATGCAGTGGGTGTCCAAATGCAGCAAGACCTTAGAAACTAATATTGACGTTTGGGCTGACAAGTGGTGAGTAATTTCCTGCAACATAAGCACCAGGCAATGACTGTCTCCAGTAAAAGACAACCTAACCTTGACATTCAATCACATTACCATCAGTAAACTCCCCCCACTATCAATGTCTTGGAGATATCATTGGCAAGAAAATGAACAGGGCTGGTCATAGCGTCATAGAAATGTGCACCATGGAAACAGACCCTTCGGTTGAACTTGTCCATGCTGACCAGATATCCCAACCCAATCTAGTCCCACCTGCCAGCACCCAGCCCATATCCCTCCAAACCCTTCCTATTCATATACCCATCCAAATGCCTCTTAAGTGTTGCAATTGTACCAGCCTCCACCACTTCCTCTGGCAGCTCATTCCATACACGTACCACCCTCTGCATGAAAAAGTGCCCTTTAGGTTTCTTTTATATCTTTCCCCTCTCACCCTAAACCTATGCCCTCTAGTTCTGGACTCCTCCACCCAAGGGAAGAGAGTTTGTCTATTTCTCCTATCCATACCCCTCATGATTTTATAAACCTCTATAAGGTCACCCCTCAGTCTCCGATGCTCCAGGGAAAACAGTCCCAGCCTATTCAACCTCTCCCTATAGTTCATATAAATACAGGGCAGCATGGTGGCTCAGTGGTTAGCACTGCTGCCTCACAGCACCAGGGTCCCAGGTTCAATTCCAGCCTTGGGTGACTGTCTGTGTGGAGTTTGCACATTTTCTCCGTGTCTGCATGGGTTTCCTCTGGGTGCTCCGGTTTCTTCCAACAGTCCACGGATGTGCAGGTCAGGTGAATTGGCCATGCTAAATTGCTCATAGTGTGAGGTGCATCAGTCAGAGGGAAATGGGTCTGGGTGGGTTACTCTTTGGAGGGTTGGTGTGGACTGGTTGGACTGAAGGGCCTGTTTCCACACTGTAAGTAATCTAATCTAATCAAAAAAAAAGGAGGCTGCAGAGTAGGCATCCTACATGAGTAACTCACCTCCTAACTCCCCAAAGCCAGTCCACCATCTATAAGTCATACGTTAGGAGGGTGATGGAATACTCCCCACTTGCCTGGATGAGTGCAGCTCTAACAACACTCAAGAAACTTGACACCATCCAGCAGAATGCAGCCCAATTGATTAGCCCCACACCCACAAGCATCCATATCCTCCACTATCAATGCTCAGTAGCAGCAGTGTGTACTATATACAAAATGCGTTGCAAAATCTCACTAAAGATCCTCTGACAGCACCTTCCACACCCACGACTGCTTCCACCTAGAAGGACAAGGGCAGCAGATATGTTGGAAAACCACACCCTGCAAGTTTCCCTCCAAGCCATTCACCAGCCTGACTTAGAAATATATCACTGTTCCTTCACTCGGTCAAAATCCTGGAGCTCCCCCTTTCAGGGCATTGTGGGTCTACCGACATCAAATGGACTGCAGTGGTTCAAAATGGCAGCTCACCTCTCCTTCTCAAGGGAAACTAGAGTCAGGCAATAAATGCTGGCATAGCCAACGAGGACAACATTCCCTCAGTGAATTTTAAGATGTGACCTGCCAAATGGTTCAGAGGAAAATGCAATTCAGCACTAACTAAATGTAGAAATATTGTGATGTGTGTGCCCTGGCCTTGAAGAGAATTCACCTTCAATGACCCACTTGCCAAATGCATACAGTGTTGTGACTTTGTCTATCAACTTGCAAACTGCAAACCCAGAGGTCAGATGTTTGCTTCCGCCACCTCCAAACGGACCCCACCACCAGGGATATATCTCCCTCCCCACCCCTTTCCACTTTCCGCAAAGACCATTCCCTTCGTGACTACCTGGTCAGGTCCACGCCTCCCAACAACCCACCCTCCCGTCCTGGCACCCTCCCCTGCCACCTCAGGAATTGCAAAACCTGCACCCACACCTCCTCCCTTACCTCCATCCAAGGCCCTAAAGGAGCCTTCCACATCCATCAAAGTTTCATCTGCACATTCACAAATGTCATTTATTGTAACCATTGCTCCCGAGGCGGTCTCCTCTACATTGGGGATAATGGACACCTCCTCGCACAGCGCTTCAGGGACCATCTCCGGGACACCCGCACCAATCAACCACACCGCCCTGTGGCCCAACATTTCAACTCCCCCTCTCATTCTGCCGAGGACATGCAGGTCCTGGGCCTCCTCCACCGCCGCTCCCTCACTACCCGACGCCTGGAGGAAGAAGGCCTCATCTTCCGTCTCGGAACACTTTAACCCCAGGGCATCAATGTGGACTTCACCAGTTTCCTCATTTCCCCTCCCCCCACCTTACCTCAGTTCCAACCTTCCAGCTCAGCATTGACCTCATGACCTGTCTTACATGTCAGTGTTCCTTCCCACCTATCCGCTCCACCATCCCCATTGACCTATCACCTCCATCCCACCCCCATTCACTAATTGTACTCTTTGCTACCTTCTTACCAGTGCCCCCCCCCCCCTACTTATCTCTCCACCCTGGTGGCTCCCTCCTTCCATTCCTGATGAAGGGCTTTTGCCCGAAACGTTGATTTTCCTGCCTCTTGGATGCTGCCTGACCTGCTGTGGTTTTCCAATACCACTCTACTCTAAACTCTGGTTGCTGTAATGCATGTTTAATAACTCGTAAGGTGACAACACTGTGGTTTTAAGAGATGTGTTTTGTCCTCGTTTCTTTTAAAGAGAGATTGGGGCACAATGTTTAGCTCATCTCAGCTCTATCAAAAAGATAAACATCCTGTGACTCCTTGGGTTCTTTTAAAAAATGGAACAATAGAAGCAGCCTGAATGGGTGTGGTCAAGTTCCCACCCACAGAACCAGGATTTTTAGTTTCTTAGGTTTTCAGTCGCAAAAGTTGCTGGGGTAGTGAAAAGCTGCCGCATCTCTTTTTGATACAGCTGAAAGCTGGAGTTCCCTATCTCTCAGAATTGTCTTTGGATGTTCTTTCCTCCTGGATTGGAGTTGCTTGTGAGACAATCTGTGTCTAAATTCACCTTTTGCCAAAGGTGTATTTGTGGGATGTTGCTGTATTGGAACAGTTAATTAATAATTGTTACTGTATCTATTATTCAGTTAATTTTTCCAGTAGAATTAAGTTGTTCAATTCCTTCTTTCTTTCATTGTCGTATTTTAACTACAGTGGATGAATAAAGTGTGTTTTGCTTTAAATCCTGGTAGTTTGACCAATCAGATTGCATGTGGAATGCAACACATTATATTTACCTTTAAAATAAGATAAAAGGTAAGGCTTAGACCATCTTCTGAATAGTTTGAGGGGGTTTGGTCTGTTCCATAATTTGTAATGAGCTTTCCTGCTTCAAATAAGCTAACCCCAGCAGCAAATCAATTCTTCATTCCTGCGAATTTGCCTTTAATGCGTTGAATCAGCTTAAGGTATTTCACATGAGCATTATCAGGCAAGATGTGACACTGAGCTACACAGAAAGATTTCAGCACGAGTGAGAAAGAGGAGAATCGTTAGGAAGTGAGAGCAGTTAGAGAGTGATTTGTTGAGCTGAGATGAGCTAAACATTCCTAATAAAGGCTTATGCACGAAACATCGACTCTCCTGTTCCTCGGATGCTGCCTGACCTGCTGTGCTTTTCCAGCGCCACACACTTTTTGACTAAAAACAATGGTGTGCAGTGAAGAAAATTGGGGAGTTGCTGGGGCCACCATTGGAAGAGAGCAGAGGTCTGGGAATCTGTAGGACTGGATGAAGTTACAGTGAGAGGGTGCTGTGAGACTGCAATGGGAAATTAGGGAATCAATATTCTTGCCTCTTTTAAACATTCTGGTGAGTGATGTTTGAGTAATATCTCAGCAATGTGCAAATAAATCAAACTTCAAATTCCCAGAGGGAAAAGAAAGATGTGATTAATGAGGTAACCACCCACTCTACATATCTGTATTTAATAAACTTGGATAGTTGAATATATTTATTAATATTTATGAAAATAATTAATCATTTATGAACCTAATAATTAAATCTGTAATTGTTATTTAGGGATTACTGATGTTAGATCCTGATTTCACTGACTAAGCTAACTCCATTTTAATTTCTCTTATCCCCGCTCATCATAAACCTTGGGAGAAAAAACATCAACTGCAAATGATCAAATTGAGACACCAAATGAAATGAACCAGAATGTTTGTAGATGCACAACAGGCCAGGAATGGAGTGGGACTCAAGCCTTAGAGGGTTTGTAGGTGAGAGGAGATTGTAGATATAGGAAGTAGGTCATAGTTTGTTGGGATTGGAAATGTGGAGGATGTTTATTTATAGTTTCAGCTCAATTAGCTGATGTCAGTCAGTAACAAATGGATGGACAATTGGCCAGGGTTTGTGGGTTTGTGTGTGTGTGTTATGCTACCACTGTCAAATAACTAGCCAAATCAGTGTTGCAAATGAACAACAGCCACTTGTTGGGACTCTGAAAGGCTGGAAAAAGCTATTCAAGATTGTTTCAGAATAAAATAGCGGCATCATGCTTACAACGCAAACCAAAAGCAAAATTAGGGGGTAGGTTGCATGCAAAATTGCCAGAAAAAGGGTATTGATGGGGAGAAATAGACAGGCCACTCCTTAGAATTATAAAATCAGTTATGAGGACTGAAAAAATTGAGGAGGAGGAGCACTTGCTAGAATCCCTACAGTATGAAGCTGGGCATTTGACCCATCAGATCCACACTGACTCTCCGAAGAACAACCCACCTAAACTGCACAGCCAGGACACTATGGCTAATCCACTCTAACCTGCACATCTTTGAATTGTGGGAGGAAACCCACACAGATACATAGAGAATGTGTAACCTCCACACAAACACTGAAGCTGGGCCCCTAGCACTGTGAGACTGCAGTGCTAACCACTGAGCCACCATGCCACCCTATTTATCAGGAATAGAATTATGGAATAGTATAGGACAGGAGGCCATTCAGCTCATGAAGTCTATACTGACTCTCTGTGGAACAATCCAATCTGTCCCATTTCCCCAGCTATATCCCCAAGGCCTGAAAGTTCATTTTTTTTTGTGTTCATCCAAATTGATTTTGAAATCTCTAACTCTCTCTGCTGTTGCCACTCTCTTAGGCACTGAGTTCCGAAACATGACCAATGTTTGCACTGAAAACCTGGAAGTTTGGTAATGGTCAGTAATGGTAGCGAATTAATAATCTGGAGATCCAGGCTAAAGCTCAGGGAACAAGAGTTCAATTTCCAACAAATCAGTTGATTATATTTGAAAAATTCAATCTATTAAAACGCAATCCAGAATTGAAAGCAAATCTCAATGACGGTGACAATTGTAGTTCTCGCTAATTGCTGTAAAATTCATCTGATTCAGTACAGTCCTTTAGGGAAGGAAATTTTCCATCTGTATCTGGTGTAACCCACATGTAACTCCAGAACAAAAGCAACATGATAGCGTTATAACTGCCTTTTGAAATGTCTGAGCAAGCCACTTAGTTCAAGGGCAATTAGGGATGAGTAACACATGCTGGCTGAATCAGAAAACCTAACATTTTAAGGAATGATGTTCGAAGATTCAATGGGAATAGCATTTCTCTATGTACCTATCCAAGCCTTTCATCATCTTGTACACCTCTATAAACACTCACCTCAAACTCCATTCTCCAATGAGAGCAACACGAACATCTCAACATCATCTCTTGGCTGAAATCTTCCCCCTTCCTGGAACCACTGTGGCAAACCTTCACTCCGCCCTCTCAAAGAGCCTCATATAGGACCCAATGAGACCATTCAGCTCATCAAGTCTGTCCTGATTTTCCAAAGGAACAATTTTCCATTGTCATTCCCTACCATCTTCTTCTCAATCTATACTGAAAAAAACTCCTCACATTGTTGGAAGAATTGTGGCCCAGAAGGCAAATATTTATGGACATTCTCACAAAAAAAAGGTGACTTGAAGAGAAAGATTTTCATGCAGTGAATGGTTTTGATTAGATTAGATCCCGTACAGTACAGAAGCAGGCCCTTCAGCCCAACAAGTCCACACCGACCCTCCGAAGAGCAACCCATCCAGATCTGCCTCCCTCCGATCAATGCACTCAACACTATGGGCAATTTAGCATGGCCAATTCATCTGGCCTGCACACCTTTGGACTGTGGGAGGAAACCGGAGCAGACACGAGGAGAGTGTACAAACTCCACACATTCGCTCGAGGTTGGATTCGAACCTGGGACCCTGGCGCTGTGAGGTAGCAAAGAGCCACTGTGCCGCCCCTTTAGGGTCTAGAATTCAGTACCTAAGACTATGGCAGAGGCAGGTTTGATTGATTCATTCCAGAATTAATTAGATTATTATCTGGAAAGGAAGAATGTGCAGGGCAACAGAGAGAAGGCACAAGGTCAGTTTGATCTTCGAGGAGGATAAAAGATCAGCGCAACATCGAGAGCTGAAGGGCCTGACTGTGCAGTTCTGTTCTGTGTGCTATGTTCTATATAATAGCACTAGATGAATTGCACCTTCCGAGAGCCAGTGTGGGCAAGGTGGGTTTATTGGCCTTACCCTGGACTGTAACCAGGCTGTGGCAGGTTAACGGTAAAGAGCATGACTCCTTAAATTGAAACAGAAAATGCTGGAATGGCTGACAGGACAAAGAAGGGAAACAGATTTCATCACTTCAGTGCAACTTTTTGTCATAACTGACCTGCTGTCAAATGGTGCCACCAAATAATGTAAATAATTACGGCTTAAGGTGAAATTTATAGGAGGACCATATTCTTCACCCCACTCCAGCCTCTGTCAAATGTCAATTGGCGTCTTGTAAACATTAAATCTAGCTGTGCTGTACTGACAAGATACTGGGGTGAACAGTGGGTGAGGAGGTTCTGTGGTGAGGTAAGAGTTGGACATTCAACCTTCCCAAGACAGGAAACCCTCCATCCCACCCTGATAGCGATCAAGCAATCATCAGCGCTGTAGTCCCAGAACATAATCATGGACACTACTGCATTATGGACTAGACCAGACTCCCTCAAAATATTTTAAGAATATAGCCTAGATCTTCATGTTTTCTTAAGTGAAAAGCAAATGTAAAATGCTGTGTTCCAGATGCAATGCAATGGTCATACTAGTCAATGTTAAGCCAAACAAAACTTATTTAAACAATATACTTAAAATACAACCAAAGAAAGAGGAATTTGGAATAGCTTAACTCCATTGGAAAACTTAACAGGATAATAGAAATAGTAACTATTACTAATTAAGTGGCTGGGGCTATTTTTCCTGTAGCAACGGAGGCTGAGGCGTAACCTTAGAGAGGTTTATAAAGTCATCAGGGGCATGGATAGGGTGAGGTGACAAGGTCTTTTCTCTGGGTTGGGGGAGTCCAGAACTAGGGGGCATAGGTTTAGGGTGAGAGGGGAAAGATTTAAAATGGACCAAAGCAACAACCTTTTCATGCAGAGGGTGGTGTGTGTATATAATGAACTGCCAGAGGAAATGGTGGAGGCTGGTACAATTACAGCATTTAAAAGACATCTGGATGGATATATGAATAGAAAGGATTTAAAGGGATATGGGCTAAGTGCTGGTAAATGAGACGAGATTAATTAAGGATATCTGGTCGGCATGGACGAGTTGGCCTGAAGGATCTGTTTCCGTGCTGTACATCTCTGTGACTCTATACTGTTCCAATATAGTAACATGCCATAAACACATCCTTTGGCAAAAAGATAAATTCAAAAACAGATTTTATCTCACATGCAATCCAACAGCTGAGGAACAGAGTCTCCAGCTTTTGGCTGTAATCGAGAGAGGAAAAATAGCTTCCACTTGTTCACGCACACAACCACTGCTTAAAGATAAACTTAAAATTTAAAAAAATCCAGAAATCCTGGTCAGTGAGAGCTGGCCACACCCAACCAGGCTGCTTCTATTATTCCAACTTTAAAATAAATCCCATGGCCTCACCAGCTATTTATTGGCTTGCCAGGTAGACCACTTGGTACCTGTCTTAAACCCTCTCTTTGAAAAAAAGGACAAAATGATGTCTTAAAGATACAACATTGTCACAACTGGGGCTATAAAGATGAAAAAGAAGAATTTACGATGTCTCCTACATTAATATTTAGTCTGGGTATTTTGGAGATACTTATTTTCATGATTCCAGTGAAAAAGAAGTGGGGTTTTGGTTTTAGAGGCTGGGACAGAGGATGGATATCATCTCGGGTGAGGGATAAATCTCGGGGAAAAGTATGGACCCATCCAAAAAGAAATGCCATCCCCTTCCTTTTTGCCCTTAGCCCAGGCAATGAAACCTGCTGAGCTGATTACCTTCCTTCTGCCTTCCCTAGCTGTAGGTATTACAGTGACATAGAGGGAATAGAGTCATAGAGATAGACTGCATGGAAACAGATCCTTTGGTCTAACTTGTCTATGCCAACCAGATATCCTAAATTAAGATAGTCCCATTTGCAAACACTTGGCTCATATCCCTCCAAACCCTTCCTATTCATATACCCATCCAGATGTCTTTCACATGCGGTAATTGTACTAACCTCCAAGATCTGCTCTGGCAGGTGACTCCATACCACCCTCTGCATGAAGTAATTGCCCTTTATGTCCTGTTTAAATCTTTCCCATTCTCACCTTAAACCTGAGCCCTCTAGTTTTGAATTCCCCTACCCTGTGGACAAGGCCTTGACTTTTCACCCTATCCATGTCCCTTATGATTTTATAAATTCCTATAAGGTCACCCCCCCAGCCTCTGATGTTCTAGGGAAAATAGCCCCAGCCTTTTGAGCCTTTCTCTATACCTCATATCCTTCAACCCTGACACTGCTTTTCTGAACCCTTTCAAGTTTCACAATATATTTCCTATAAGATGAAGACCAGAATTCCAAAAGTGGTCGAACCAATGTCCTGTACAGCCACACCATGACCTCCCAACTCCTATACTCAATGCACTGACCAATAAAGACGAGCATATCAAACACCTACTACACTACCTTGTCTAACTGTGACTCCACTTTCAAGAAATTATGAACCAACCAACAACTTCAACCACAACCTGGGCTACAGATCTTGAACTATGAACCTGCACTCCAAGGTTTCTTTGTTCAGTATAACTGCCCAGGACTTTACCATTGAGTATATGAGTCCTGCCCTGATTTGCCTTCTCAAAATGTACCCTTGTGAGGCTGTTAATTGATAAGCAGTCTACTCGACTTGGTGCCTTACCCCATTCATCCAACCTTCAAATATCCCATTCTGTCTCATATTATGGACACCACTGGAAAATGCACATTGAATTCCCAGTGGCTGACTAAAAGTGACTGCATACATTTTAAGGCGTTTAATGTAACAAATAAACAGAAATCAACATCAACTAAACATTTCTTAATAGGCAATCAATACTGGGGATTGCAATACTAAAGATAGAAAAGATGTCCCTCATTAGTTCCTAAATGACCCATAATGCCACATCACATGTATATGTTACAGCACTCACTCCACAGAATTGGGATCTCTATAAAAATAGATCGCTATCAGCTATCAGTTGTTTCAAATCTTCCATTTTCCTTCAGTTTAATGTCTGATGACCATTGAGGGCTCTTTACCTCAGTTTTCTGAGAAATTCTGTGCTGACTTCCAGTGGCATGGTTCACTTTAATGACTCCTTTCACTGAGTATTGCAGAACCAATCTTACAAAGGTCTTAAATCTTCAAAATGTTGTTATGGACAAGGCTGGAGGTGTGCAACATGATCATAGCATAAAATAAAAACCTATTTTCTAGTAACCATGGATACTTTATTTACATTGTGTTAAATCAAAGGTTGTATCAATCAGGTTGCTTAAGAAATACAATCATTGATTAATGATCAAAATTATATTTATTTTATGAAGATGCAATAATAGGTTAACATCCACATCAGATATATAGATGTATAGATCCATTCAAATATCTCCAATACAAACATGCACACTCTGAAGGAAAAGAGAAAACAGTTTTCTCTGCAAAAGTTGTCTTATTGGAACAAAGAACCAGTACGTTTTCAGAAGATTTGTAGCTCAGGTTGAGGTTCTGGATGTAGGTTTGCTCACTGAGCTAGATGGTTCACTTTCAGACATTTTGTCATCATACTAGGAAACATCACCAGTGAGCCTCCAGTGAAGCACTGGTGTTATGGCCCACTTTCTCTTTATTTGCTTAGGTTTCCTTGAGTTGGTGATGTCATTTCCGGTTGCAGTGTCATTTCCAGTGTTGGTGATGTCATTTCCTGTTCTTTCACCAACCCAAGGAAACCTAAACACGTAAATAGAAAGCAGGCCATAACACCAGTGCTTCACTGTAGGCTCACTGATGATATTACCTAGTATGGTGATGAAATGTCTGAAAATGAACCTTCTAGCTCAGTGAGAAAACTTACCTCCAAAACAAAGAACTAATTCGAACAATTAGTTTTTATGAAGTCACAGAGTCATAGAACTGTAGAGCACAGAAACAGACCCTTCAGTCCAACTTGTCCATGCCAACCAGATATCCTAAATTCATCTACTCCCATTTGCCAGCATTTGGCCCATATCCATCTAAACCCTTGTGATTCATATACCCAACCAGATGTCTTTTAAATGCTGTAATTGTACCAGACTCCACCACTCCCTTCCATATATTCATCACCCTCTGAGTGAAAAAGTTGCACCTTAGGTCCCTTTTAAATCTTTCCTCCACTTCCCACCAACCACCATCTTAAACCTATGCCCACAAGTTTTGGGCTCCTCTACCCTGGGGAAAAGAACTTGGCTATTCACCCTTTCAATGCTCCTCATGATTTTATAAACCTTTATAAGATCACCACTCAGCCTTCGACGCTCTAGGGAAAACAGCCCCAACCTATTCAGCCTTTCACTGTAGCTCAGATCCTCCAACCCTGGCAACATCCTTGTAAATCTTTTCTGAACCGTTTCAAGTTTCACAACATCTTTCCAATAGCAGGGAGACAAGAATAAAATGGAGTATTTCAAAAGCGGCCTAACCAATGAGCCATAACATGACCTCCCAACTCCTATACTCAATGGACTGATCAATAAAGGCAAGCATACCAAATGCTTTCTTCACTACCTACTGTCTACCTGCTCCTTCACTTTCAAGGAACTATGAGCCTGCACTCCAAGGTCTCATTGTTGAGCAATACTCCCCCGAACCTTACCATTAAATGTATGAGTCCCGCCCTGATCTGCCTTTCCAAAATGCAGTATCTCACATTTATCTCAATTAAACTCCATTTACTACTCCCCAGCCCATTGACCCATCTGATCAAGGTCCCATTGTACACTGAGATAAGCTTGTGGCTGTCCACTACACCTCAAATTATGGTGTCATCTGATAACCTATTAACCATACCTCCTATATTTACATCTAAATCATTTATATAAATGACAAAAAGCAGTGGACCCAGCACTGATTCTTGAGGCATACCACTGGTCACAGGTCTTCAGACTGAAAGCATATCTTTACCACCACCCTCTGTCACCTACCTTTGAGCCAATTTTGTATCTAAATGGCTAGTTCTCCCTGTAATTCATGTGATTAACTTTGTTAACCTTGTCAAACACCTTACTGAAGTCCACATAGACAACGTTCAGGCTCTGCCTTCAATAATCTTCTTCAATGTTAAACAAAAAGTTGTATCAACCAGATTTCTTAAGAAGTACAATCATTGATTAATCATCAAAATTATTTTTTTTAATAAAGATTCAATAATAGATTAACATTCACCGTCAGAAATATCTCCAACATAAACACCCATACTCTTCAGGAAAAGAAAACAAAGTAGTTTTCTCTGTAAAGATTGGCTTTAAGAACAAAGAACCAAATTAGTCACTTCTGAAGGCTAAAGCAGAAAGGACAGATTCTTCTGTAGTTTGTTGTTTTAGCATGTGTGTGATCAAGTCACCAATCATACACGATTGTCACTGAAGTCTTGCAGATATAATTTGCTGCGGAATACAGTCTTGAGATGTTTGTTCCATTACTCTTTTAAAATTACAAAGAACTTTCACACCTAACTCAACAAGAGGTTTCTCTTCTCAGGAATGGGAGAGATCAGCTGGGCAGATTGTATTGAATTGATTTTCTTCCAACTCAGCTTGTTTTCAGCAGGCTTTCCTCTAAGTGAATCACATGAATCAATCATCTCTTTCAGCCAATCATAGTTCAAGATGATAAAAGACAAAATACCGCGGATGCTGAAAATCTGTTGTAAAACAGAAACTCAGGAGGTCTGTCAGCATTTTAGAGAGAGTAGCAGAATTAATATTTTGAGTCCAGTAAGACTTTCCTGGAGGACTGTCTTCTTGCCAACATTCTGTCTGGTAGCTAACAGAGAATCCATCATTTTCTCGTAGTAAGTCACCATCTTTGATTCTCTTTGAGATTCCCTTTCTCATTCTGTTTTAAATTTCTGAGACTAAACATCTATAATATCAGGGACTTTTTTTTCCCCTTTGTGATCAAACCTGGCAAATGGATTTCAATGTCATTTGACTTGGCCCTCGGTTCCCATGGTAACCAAGCCATGGAGGATTGTCTTCTGATAAAACTGGCAACGGATCTCATATCTCTCTTTATTGCTCCATTTTTACCTTAAGCTAAAGAGACAGTTGAGAACATAATCATTTTAATGAAACAAATTTGGGTGGACAGTGGCTCAGTGGTTAGCTCTCCTACTTCAAAGTACCAGGGACCCGGGTTTGATTCCAGCCTCGAGTGACTGTCTGTGTGGAGTTTGCACATTCTCCCCGTGTCTGCGTGGGTTTCCTCCGGGTGCTCCGGTTTCCTTCCAGAGTCCAAAGGTGTGCAGGTTAGACGAACTGGCCATGCTAAATTGCCCATTGTGTTCAGAGATGTGTAGGTTAGGTGCATTACTCAAGGGTAAATATAGGATAGGGGAATGGGTCTGGGTGGGTAACTCTTCAAAGGGTTGGTGTGGACTTATTGGGCCAAAGGGTCTGTTTCCACAGTGTAGGGAATCTATGAAAAACAGAACTGCTGGAAATGCTCAACAGGGAGAAATCAGTGTTAAAGTTTCAGTTCAAGTGACCCTTCATAAGTTCTGACTTGACCTGAACCGTTAACTTTGACTTCTCTCCACAGATGCTGCCTGTCAGCTGACCTTTTCCAGCAACGTCTGTTTTCGTTTCTGATTAACAGTTTCTGCAGATCTTTTGGTTTTTATTTATTATTTTATGAAGTCCTGCCCTCATCTCAGCAGACATTCTTTGTCACTAGAAGAAAGTATGCTCGACAGAAACAATGGCCCGATAAAGAACAATAAATTGTCTCTAATTAAATTCAATATTCTACAAATTTGCTACGACCCTGTAATTCTGAGTTAGAAATTAACATTTGTAAGTGTAACAACAATGGAATGTTGCCATGTATTGCAGTAACAGGCTCCTTAACTACTTTGGAACAGGCGGCATGGTGGCTCAGTGGTTAGCACTGCTGCCTCGCAGCGTCAGAGACCCCGGTTTGAATCCAGCCTCGGGCGATTGTCTGCGTGGAGTTTGCACATTCTCCCTGTGTCTGCGTGGGTCTCCTCCCACAGTCCAAAGATGTGCAGGTCAGGTGAATTGGCCATGCTAAATTGCCCATAGTGATAGGTGCATTAGTAGGGGAATGGGTCTGAGTGGGTTACTCTTTGGAGGATCGGTGTGGACTTGTTGGGCTGAAGGGCCTGTTTCTGCACTGTAGGGAATCTAATCTAATTTCAATTTCTTCTGGAATTCTAGACAAACACCATCATAATTTGATAACTCGCATTGACTGGTCTGGCTGACCTAGAGAAGATTTGCAGGTTTTTAATTCTCAAACTAGCACCAACTTTTATTGCGTCCCATCAACCCATATAGGTCTTGGACAGGTGTGAAGGGTGCCATTTGAAATCGTAGGACTACAGAATGTCTTGTGTACAGAAAGAAGCCATAAATATATCAGGTCTAGGCCAGCTTTCTATGATAGCAACTCAACTCATCCCTAACCCTGGCCTTTTCTCTTTAGACTTTAAACATTTCTCTTTGGTTAACATTATCGTTCCTTTGGAGTCCTGGATCAAAATCCTGGAATTCCCTTCCTAACAAACTGTGGGTGTCCCTAAACCAAATGGACTGTTGTGGTTCAAGAAAGCAGCTCACCATCATCTCCTCAAGGCTACCTAGGGATGGGCAGTAAATACCGGCTCAGCAGGACCGCCCACATTAAGTGAAAGAAAAACAAAAATCTTTTCAATTCTTGTTTGAAACCCAAAATTGAAATGAAGTGCAGAAAACAGCTTTAAAGATCCAAGTATGTCCTGAAATATGTCACTCTTAATTTCTTTTTTAACCTCTTTTTTTAGTGGAGTGTCATTGAGGTTTTCGAAATTCAATGCCAAATTGCATTTGAGAAAGTGCACAGCAAGTCCACAAATGCTAATGTGACAATGATCAGGTAGATTAGATTACATTAGATTCCCTACAGTGTGGAAACAGGCCCTTCGGCCCAACCAGTCCATACCAACCCTCTGAAGAGTAACCCACCCAGACCCATTTCCCCCTGACTAATGCACCTAACACTATGGGCAATTTAGCATGGCCTACTGTCTCAGAGGTAGAGACATTACCATTGTGCCACAAGAACCTAAAATCTGTTTTCGTGTCACTAAATACTAGCCCATGTACAAGGACAAACCTTTCAATTCATTTTGATCTTACTGTTCTCTCATTGAATGACGGAACATCTAGGGGCTGAATGGTCCACATCTTAAAAACAGCGATGTTGCAGCTGTACAGGGTGTTGGTGAGGCCACACCTGGAGTACTGTGTACCATTTTGATTTGCTTACTTGAGAAAGGAAGTACTGGCACTGGAGGGGGTGCAGGTGAGGCTCACTCGGTTGCTTCCGAAATTGAGAGGGGTTGCTTCTGAGGAGACATTGTGCGGACTGGCTCTATATCCAATGGAATTTAAAAGAATGAGGTGTATCTTATAGATACACACAAAATAATAAAGGGAATGGATAAGATAGAAGCAGGGAGGTTGTTTCCATTGGGTGTGTGAAACTAGAACCAGGGGGCATAACCTCAAAATAAGGGGGAGCAGATTTAGGACTGAGTTGAGGAGAAACCTCTTCAGGATTTTGAAGCTGTGGAATAACCCTGCCCCGTGAAATAGTTGAGGGTACCTTGTTGAATGTCTTTAAGGGAAAGATAGACAGATTTTTGAAGAATAAATGAATTAAGGGTTGTGTTGATAGGGTGGGTAAGTGGAGCTACATCCATGATAAAGCTCAACAATGATCTTATTGAATGGTGGAGCAGGCTTGAGGGGTTAGATGGCGTACTCCTGCTCCTAGTTCTTACATTATTGACCATTAAACTGCCTTATGGGCTTATAGGGATAGGCATTAAATGCTGGCCTCGGCAGGAACATTCACATCCCATCGATTAGTAAAGCATGTCTCCAATATTTTCAGAATAAATAAGCGGAAAGTGGCCCATGAGGAAAATACATATACTGTTTAAGCATCTGGTTTTACTCATGAATTCGCCAAAGCTACTTTCAGTTGAACATTAATGTTTAACTCTTGGAGATTCCAACACAATCTTGGAGGGTCAGCAACACTAGCTGGAGCACTGGAAAGAGCACATTGCTTGTCATTTGTCATGGGAGTGTATGTTTGTTGAGAAAAATGCCTCTTCTCATTTTGTTGTGTCCAAGTGACTTATCTACTGCAGCCATCTTTGTATCAAAGCTTCCAAAGAGGTTGTCAGTCTTTGAACCTGGAAGGTATCTTCAGGTCCATTTCCTTCCTTGATGGAGCCAGCAGCAAGGCCATACTTTCAGGGCCTGTTGATCACATCTGATCCTGTACCTCTTGACTGCAGTCTTTCACCTGGAGATCACAAAGGCTACTTCTCAAACCATTCATCTCAGACAGTTGGTTCAACCTAACAGTATGATCAGATTACTGCTACAGAAACATTCTGGTAAACACGAGATTCCTCTGGATGACCTTTATAAACGCTAGCCAAAAGTGAGGACTGCAGATGCTAGAGATTAGAGTCAAGATTAGAGTGGTGCTGGAAAAGCACAGCAGGTCAGGCAGCATCCGAGGAGCAGGAAAATTGACGATTCCTGATTAAGGGCTTTTGCCCGAAACGTTGATTTTCCTGCTCTTCAGATGCTGCCTGACCTACTGTGCTTTTCCAGCACCACTCTAATCCTGACCCTTATAAACACTGGTCAGCTCCGCCCAGGAATAATCCTTTATATCCTGATGGACGAAGCTCTTCCCAAGATACCAGTTGACTCTTTAAAATGCAAATTACTTTATATAATGCAACCCATTCCCTTCAGCTGAGATTCCCAGCAATCATTCCTTCCCAGTTACTCCAACAGCTCAATCCATAATCATTCCAGCAATCTTCAATAAGGATGGGGGGGTCAGTTAGCTCTGATGATTGGACAGCTGGCTTACAATGCAGCAGACTACCAACAGTGTGAGTTCAATTACTGGACCTCGCAGGACGCTGATCTATATAATGGACATGGGACATTTCAGGCTCTAAAATTATTGAATTCAATATTGACTCCCAAAGGCTGCAGAGTTCTCAAACAGAATATGAGAGGCTGTTCTTCCAGCTTGTGCTGAGTTTCACTAGCGCACTGCAGCAAGCCTGAGACAGAGGTGTTGGCCAGGGAACAGGTTGGGTGTGTTAAAGTGGCAGGCAACTGGAAGCTCAGGGTCATTTTATTGGACAGAATGTCAGAATGCATGGGAAGGTACCATGGGGGTTTAAGGAGGCGTTGGAAGTGGAGGAGAGTGGACCAAGGTGTCCCGAGGGGGATTATCTACAAATGCTCCACAGAGGCAAATGAAAATGATAAATTGAAAGGTAAAGTTACCATAATCCTACACTCTCTCATTAGAGAGAGGTGACTGATGGTGGTTTATGCTGAAGGCCATTATACCTCAGGTGAGGTGGTGGGAATGTGGGGATTGAGGAGATAGATTACTGGAATGATTATGGATTGAGCTGTTGGAATAATTGCTGTATGGCTGGGAATCTCAGCTGAAGGGGATGGGTGGAATTATATAAGATGGTCAACATTTTAAAAAGTCAACTGATATCTTGGGAAGAGATCCATCCATCAGGATATGAAGGATTATTCCTGGGCAGAGCTCACCAGGGTTTATAAGGGATGTCCAGAGTAGTCTTGAGGTTACCAGAATGTTTCTGTAGCAGTAATCTAATCATAGCTGTAGGGTGAAGCTAATTTCTTGCAAGATACTATTATATATCTCAGATGTAATGTAACAGAAATTAAGTGATATTTAACAAACATATATTATTTAACTAAGACAGAGGGCATTATGATGATACTATAGCTTTAAGAGATGCATTTGCTCCTGGTTTTTTTTGAAGAGAGGTTGAAGATGGAGGTACTGAGCGGTCTAGGGATCCAATAAAGCAAACAGCTTGTGAGCCCTTGGAGTTTCTGAGGAAGGGTCACTCGACCTGAAATGTTAACTCTGATTTCACTCCACACTTGCTGCCAGCTTTTCCTGCAATTTCTGTTTTGGTTTCTGATTTACAGCAGCTATAGTTCTTTTGGTTTTTAACTAGCACCGCTCTGCTGAATGGGAACGTAGGTGAACAAATGGAAGAGAAAGGTAGAGAAAGATACACAGACAGGATCACATAAAGTAAACTAGGAGGATGCCCACATGGAGTCTAAACACCACAACACAATTATTCCTGCGATGCTAGTTCGATGAAATTTTTGGGTAAATTGGAGATGGGTCACTGAAGTAGTGAGCTTTACGGTTCGATGACTCTTTCTCAATGCTTTCCCATGTTCTTTCACTTTTTCTGAAGGTTCGTGCTGTACTGAAATATCATCGATTGCTGAGAAATATAATTGGTAATTAGCACGCTCAGTTTTTGAAGACGCACATTTGAACTGTGATAAACAGAACACCACTTTGCCAAGAATTGCTTGAGCTTCCATCAAAATTATACATGGCTCAGGAATTCTGTTTGTCATCGTTAGCGCAATTTGACAAATTTGTATGACAGCCCATTTAATCCTTCATTCAGCACTTCAATCAAAACAAACAAAACAAACAGAAAATAACCTTCATATTTTAAGGTAAAATGAAATGTGCCACTTCTCTGGGTGAAAAAATTGACAGTGGATTGATGATACTTATTAGAGAGAACATAAACATTTAGACATTTGAGGAATATTGTATGTTTGGCTTATAACATTTTAAAATTATTATTTAGCAAACTTAAGGGAAAGGATAATGTTTCGATCCCAGCTCAGACTGTCAATTTTATGCTTTGAATTGGCTGGGGACATATAAACTATTCTTTTTTATCAAGTACACAAAAGGTGCGATTGCTCAGAGAGTAGAAGCATAAAATTCCATGAGTTTGAAGAGATAGCCAAAAACTTTATAAACACTGAAAGAACTGTGGATGATGAAAATCAGAAGTAAAAACAGAAATTGCTGAAAACGCATAGAAGGTCTGTCATCATCTATGGAGAGAATTCAGAGTTAATGTTTCGGTTCTAATAACCCTTTGTCAGAAGATTCTGAGGAAAGGTCACTGGACCTGAAATGTTAACACTGATTTCTCCCAACAAATGCTACCAGACTTGCCGAACTTTTCCAGCAATTTCTGTCTCTGTTCGCAAAAAACTTTGCTATATAAAATTAGTGATATAATCTAGATGCAACTTACATTCCAACATTCAATGTTAAGTAACCGGAGGTAGGTAGGGGTACCAGACGCAGTGATCATATGCCTTCACAGTGCATGTAGCAAATACAGTTGAGATAGATGTCAATAATTTCTCAGGAACACCCTTCCCCCCCCCCACATGTTTGAGATACTATGGCTCATCAAATCTAATGAAACGTTTACAAGAGATTCCAATTTTTCACTGTTGAAAATCTGGCATTGGAATATCTTGAATTGCCACTCTGTCATTGACTGCCTCAGCATTGCTTCATTCTCTGATACATCAGTCTCCCAGTTTAGACTGTTCCCTTGCCCTTAGGAAACTATACTCCAGCACCCTCCCACCGGCACAAGCTTACATTTTTAACAAACAGCTCGCTTCGCCAAAGTAGTAGTACCTCTGTGTCTCCATGAGCTCTCAAGTTGCTCAGCTGCACCAAACAAACGCTGCAGGAGCAACTCACTGCAGATGTTTGAATCCATACTGAAAACAAAAAAAAAAAGGCTGGAGATCACAGTGGGTCAGGCAACATCCGTGGAGAGAGAGCAAGCTAACATTTTGAGGCTAGATGACTCTTCATCAGAGCTGAAGTGAAGTGTGGAGGGGGTAGTATTTATGCAAGGGGGGTGGGGGGAGTGGAGATGGGGAGTGAGGTTGGAGTGCACAACAAATCCTACACGTGGCTGTGGTTTCCCTTGCCTCACAGTCGGACAGATTTATCAAAACTGTGCGCAGCTTCTCCTCGGTCTCAACAAAATTCCAGAGCTTTTTCTCAACCTTAGACTTAAGCCCAAAACATAACCCTGGTATCTACAAGCTGCACTGCAGAAATTCATGAAAGATCTTTGGATATCACCTTTGAAACCCATGATGGCTTTCATCTAGAAGGACAAGGGCAGCAGATACATGGGAGCAATGCCACCTTCAAGTTCCCCTCCGAGCCACTCACCATCCTGATTTGGAAATACACCACTGGTCCTTCACTGTCGCTGGGCCAATATCCTGGAATTTCCTCCCTGAGGACATTGTGAGTCAACTGACAGCAAGTGGACTGCAGCAGTTGAAGATGGCAGCTCACTACCACCTTCTCAAGGGCAAGTAGGAACGGGCAATAAATTCTGGCACAGCCACTGATGCTCACATCCTGTGAAAGAATAGAAAATCCCTCCTGCATCTCAAACGTCTGAGTCGAACAGCTCAGTGCCTATTGCAGCAGTACCCTTTGGAATGAAACCTCTTTTCCCTCTTCCTCAGTAACTAACCCAAAAGTGACAACTTTCTCTTCTGATTATCTCTATTCGATAGATCATTCAGTTAACATTGAACTGCTCTAAATGAGTAATTGAAAACATTACAAGTGCTGCCCTTATTGCTGAGCAGTATTGAATGTAACTAATTTTTGAGGAGTCAAATTTAGCAATACCCTGAAAATGCCTATTCCCTGATTGTTACAACATTAAAAGATTGCTGATTTACACGTACCAAATCGATATAAAGGAGGATTTCATCACAACGCATGGAGAAGAAGATCGCACCAAAGTGAAAAAAGAAATCAATGAAATGATTGGATAACAGCAAACAAGGATTTTGAGAGTCTATACCTCACAGGAGGGATGGAAGACTAAGAGAAGAAATGATTCAATTTCTCCAGCACTGTTTCTTTACAGCAGCAACTGACATTAATATAAAAGCAAAACTCTGTGGATGCTGGAAATTTGAAACAAGCGCAGAGAATGCTGAAGAAACTCTGACAGTATTTGTGAGAGAGGAACAGATTTCAGTCTAATATTACTCTTCTTCAGAGACTTCTTGTTCTGAAGAAAAGTCCTACCAAACTCAATATGTGAACTCTTTAGATTAGATGACATTAGATTAGATTACATTACAGTGTGGAAACAGGCCCTTCGGCCCAACAAGTCCACACCGACCCGCCGAAGCGCAACCCACCCAGACCCCTACATTTACCCCTTTACCTAACACAACGGGCAATTTAGCATGGCCAGTTCACCTGACCTGCACATCTTTGGACTGTGGGAGGAAACCGGAGCACTTGGAGGAAACCTCAGCAGACACGGGGAGAATGTGCAAACTCCACACAGTCAGTCGCCTGAGGCGGGAATTGAACCCGGGTCTCTGGCGCTGTGAGGCAGCAGTGCTAACCACCGTGCCACCGTGCCGCCCACAGAAAAACTGTGTTTTCTGCTTCCAATAATTTCCCTCCCAATAACTTGTCTTTAATATCCTGCTATCCAGTAACTTTCTTTCCAGTGACTAGCATTCGTATTTAATGATGCATTGGCTGTTTTTTTCCACAGTAAGAAGCTTGAAAATTAGTTAGACTTATTGATCGCATTTTCTCAGCCATACTTATTCTCTCATGTTTACAAACAGAACACCTCAATGAATAGTCTCTAATGTGCTGGACAAATATTGTTTTCTTCAGATGAAACAATGCCGAATTTGTTAGCTAGTCAACTTACTCAAAGAGCATCTTCTGGAAGCAAAAACAGAAATTGCTGGAAAAACTCAGCAGTTCTGACAGCATCTGTGGAGAGAAACCAAAGTTAACCTTTCGGGAGAGTTATTGTTTTATGGAAGGTGTTTCCACTGTTTTGTATGAAGAAACTAAAGGACATTTGGGATGTTAGACATATATTCAAAAACTTTGGGAGGCTCCAAAAGGCTTCCTTTCTGACCATAAGAATCCTGTGAAAATCAAAAATATTGCAGGAATGGGAAAAGAACTTGGGATCAGAGAATGAGAGGCCCTAAAACGAGGTCATTCTGCCTATCATATCTCTGAAAGACCCATCGCACCCAAAAAACTGGATTTGCAAGACCTTTTCATCTTGTGCTTGCCTACTCTCTGTACTGGCCCTCACGGGATACAAATATTCTAACAAGTGAAATGGAAGCAGAAGAAGAACGTAAAAACATAACAAGATAAGAACTAGGAGCAGGAGTAGGCCGTCTGGCCCATCGAGCCTGCTCCGCCACTCAATAAGATCACAGCTGGTCTTTTCGTGGACTCAGCTCCACTTACCCATGTTTTCACCATATCCATTAATTCCTTTATTTTTCAAAAGAAGTATCTACCTTAGCTTTAAAAGCAATTACTGAAGTAGCGTCAACTACTTCTCTGGGCAGGGAATTCCATAGGATTCCTGGGTGAAAAAGTTCCTTCTCAGTTCAGTTCAGTTCAAAACCTGCTTCCTCTAATCTTGAGGCCATGCCCCCTTGTCCTAGTCTCACCTACCAGTGGAAACATCCTCTCTATTTCTATTCTATCTATTCCCTTCATAATTTTATATGTTTGCATAAGATCCCCCCTCATTCTTCTGAATTGCAAAGAATATAATCCCAATCTACTCAGCCTGTCCTCATAAGCCAATCCCCTCAACTCCGAATCAACCTAGTGAACCTCCTTTGCACCCCCTCCAGTGCCAGTACATCCTTTCTCAAGTAAGGAGACCAAAACTGCACACAGTACTCCAGGTGTGGCCTCACCAGCACCCTATACAGCTGTAACATTACCTCCCTGCTTTTAAACTCAATAACTTTAGCAATGAAGGACAAAATTCCATTTGCTTTCCTAATTACTTATTGTACCTGCAGACCAACGTTCAGTGATTCATGCACAAGGACAGCCAGGTGCTTCGCAAATCAGCATGCTACAACCTTTTACCATTTAAGTAATAATCTATTTTGCTGCTACTCCTACCAAAATGTATGACTTCACATTCGTAACATTGTATTCCATCTAATAGACCTTTGTCCACATACTCGATGTATCTGTGTTCCTCTGCAAAGTTTCACAGTCCTCTGCAGACTTTAGTCTGCCACTCATCTTAGTGTCATTGGCAAATTTTGACACCGTACGCATGGTCTCCAACTCCAAATTATCTATATTAATTGTAAATAATTGTGGGCCCAACACTGATCCCTGAGGCACACGACTAGTCACTGATTGCCAACCAGAATAGCACTCATTTAACCCCACTTTTTACTTCCTGTCAGTCAACCAATCCTCTATCCATGCTAATACTCTACCCCTAACACCGTGCATCCTTATCTTATACAGCAGCCTCATATGCAGCACCTTGTCAAAGGCCTTTTGGAAATCTAGCTACACCACATCCACTGGGTCCCCTTTGTCCACTTTGCTTGAAGTGTCTTCATAGAGTTCCAAAAGATTTGTGAAGTATGACCTGCCCTTCATGAATCCATGCTGCATCTATACAATGGGACAATTTCTTTCGAGATGCCTTACTCTTTTTTTCCTTGATAATGGACTCAAGCATCTTCTCTACTACAGAGGTTAAGCTCACTGGTTTATAATTCCCCACCTTTTGTCTACTTCCCTTTTTAAACAGTGGTGTCACATTTGCCGAAGTAGGCCATTCTGCCCCTTGAGCCTGTTCTACATTCAATAAGATCATAGCTGATCCGTTTGTGTTTTGAATTTCACTTTTCCATCTCCTCCAGGAACCCTAGAATCTGTCCACTGCTATCTTAAAAATATTCAACTTCTTTGCCTCTACTGCCTTCTGAGACAAAGAGTTCCAAGGTTTCAAAACTCTTTGAGAGAGGAACATTCTCCTCATCTCTTTCCTGAAAGGGTAACACCTAATTTTAAAACAGTACTGGATTGATCCAGAAGAGGAAACATCCTTTCCAAGCCCACCTCATCATAGAGTCATACAGCACAGAAACAGACCCTTCAATCCAACTAGGCCATGCACACCAAGTTCCCCAAACTAAACTAGTCCCATTTGCCCGCATTTAGCCCACATCCCCCTACACCTTTCCTATTCACGTAGATGCTATACCCTAGATGCTGCCTGACCTGCTGCGCTTTTCCAGCAACACATTTCCATCTCTATTCACGTACCTGTCCAAATGTCTTTTAAATATTGTAACTGAACTTGCATCTACCACTTCCTCTGGCATTCATTCCACATATGAAAATGTTGTCCCTCCAGTCCCTTTTAAATACTTCTCTCACCTTAAAATTATGCCTCATTCTGGATCAGTGGTGCTGGAAGAGCACAGCAATTCAGGCAGCATCCGAGGACAGGCAAAATCGACGTTTCGGGCAAAAGCCCTTCATCAGGAATAAAGGCAGAGAGCCTGAAGCGTGGAGAGATAAGCTAGAGGAGGGTGGGGGTGGGGAGAGAGTGGCATAGAGTACAATAGGTCAGTGGGGAAGGAGATGAAGGTGATAGGTCAGGGAGGAGAGGGTGGAGTGGATAGGTGGAAAAGGAGCTGGGCAGGTCGGACAAGTCCGGACAGGTCAGGGGATCGAGTTGCTGGAGGTTAGAAGCTAGGATGAGGTGGGGGAAGGGGAAATGAGGAAACTGTTGAAATCCACATTGATGCCCTGGGGTTGAAGTGTTCCGAGGCGGAAGATGAGGCGTTCTTCCTCCAGGCGTCTGGTGGTGAGGGAGCGGCGGTGGAGGAGGCCCAGCACCTCCATATCCTCGGCAGAGTGGGAGTTGCCCCCTAGTTTTGAACTCCCCCAGCTCAGGAAAGAAGACATTATTTACAATCCTCATGATTTTATAAACCTCTATAAGGTCACCCCTCAACCTCTTACACTCCAGTGGGAAATGTTCTATCATGGTCTATCCTTATAACTCAAACCCCCCGGTCCCAGCAACATCCTGGTAAATTTCTCTCTTAATCTTCTTGAATTTAAGAATACTCTTCCTATAGCAGAGTGACCAGAACTAGACACAGTACTCAAGAAGTGGTCTCACCTATGTCCTATACAATCTCAACATGTCATCCCAACTCCTATACTCAATAGTTTGTGCAATGAAGGCAAGTGTGCTAAACACCTTCTTAGCCATCCTGTCTATGATGCAACTTTCAAAAAACTATGTACCTGAAACCCTTGGTCTCTCTGTTCAACAGCACCACGGAGGATGCGACCATGGATTGTATAAGTCCTGCCCTTGCATTTATAAATGCAATATCTCACATTCATCCAAATTAAACTCCATCTGCCACTCCTCAGCCCTTTGGCACATGTGATCAAGATCCCTTTGTAATCTTAAATAACCTTCTTCAATGTTGACTGTGCCACCAATTTTGCAGTCGTCCACAAACTTACTAACCATGCCTCCCAAATTTTCATGTAAATCATTTATATAAATGAGACACAAAAGTGGACCCAGCACCAATCCCTGTGGAACACTACTAGTCACAGGCCTCTCACCCAAAAAAAACCCCTTTACTATTGCCCTCTGACTCCTACCGTCAGGTCAATTTTGTATCCAGTTAGTAAGCTCTCCCTGAACCCCATGTAATCTAACTTCACTAACTAGTTTACCATACAGAATCCAGGCAAAAGCTTTACTGAGGTCGATGTAGACTCGTCCCCTACTCTGCCTCATCAATTTTTTTGGTTACTTCCTCAAAAAAGCTCAATCAAGTTTGTGAGACAAGATTTTCCTCACACAAAATCATGCTGACTGTTCCTCATACCCCTCTCCAAATGCAGGTAAATCCTGTCTCTCAGAATTGTCTCTAACAACTTGGTCACCATTAATGTCCGACTCATCCATCTGTAGTCCCCAGGCTTCTCCTTACAGCCTTTCTTAAATAAAGGCACAACATTAGCTACTCTCCCGTCCTCCGGCACCTCATGCATAGCTGTAGATGACACAAATATCTCTGCTAGAGGCTCTGCAATTTCTTCCCTAACTTCCCAAAACATCCTGAGATACACTTAAATAGGTCCCAAAGATTCATCCACCTTCATGATTTTCAAGACCTCTTCTGAAATGTGGGCTGTTTTCAAGACATCAATATTTATTTCCCCAAGTCCCCTAGTCTTCATATTTTTCTACAGTAAAAGCTGATGTGAAATATTCATTTAGTATCTCTCCTATCTCATGAAGTTTCACAGTAGACAATCTCATTGATCTTTAAGGGGCCCTATTTTCTCCCTAGTTGCTCTTTTGTTCTTAATGTACTACAGAATCTCTTTGGATTATCCCTAACTTTATCTGCCAAGAGTACCTCATATTGTTTTTTGCCCTCCTTATTTCCTGCTTAGAATGCCCCTACACCCCTTATTCCCTTCACGAGATCCACATGATCCCAGTTGCCTGTATGTAATATGATTCCTACTTGATCAAAGCCTCAATATCTTTATTTATTCATTTTTCCTGACTCCCACCAGTTTTACCCTTCACTCTAACAGGAACATATTTCCCCTTAACCCTGTTTATCTCATTTTTGAAATCCTTCCATTTGTGAGTCATCCTTTTATCTAGAAACAATCAACTCTTGAAAGTTTCTGTCTCATTCCATCAAAATTTGCCTTACTCCAATTAAGAACTGTATACAATGTCTGTCCTTTTCCATAACTATTTTAGAACTAATAGAATTATGACTATCGGTCCCAAAAGGCTCCCTCATTGACACTTCACTCACTTGCCCAGACTTATTTCCCAAGAGGAGATCAAGTTTTGCTCCTTCCCTCATACATTCATTTATGTAATGATACAGAAAATTTTCTTGAACACATTTAACAAATTCCTCACCACCCAAGCCCCCATTACTATGGCCAATCCAGTGAATGCTTGGAAAATTAAAATCCCCTACTATTACAATCCTATTATTCTGATACATATCTGAGATCGCTCTACAAATTTGTTTCTCAATTTCCCTCTGATTACTGGGAGTTTCATAGACTTCAATCCAGGTGCTCCCGGATTTGTAAAAGTATTATTGGCTCAAAGTTTACTTGAAATCATCAGAGTTTAGAAAAGTAAAGCACAAAATTAGAATCGTAACTCTGGGTAGACATGATAAAACAAGCTGGGTTAAAGTGAGTACTGCAGATGCTGGAGATTAGAGTTGAGAGTGTGGTGCTGGAAAAGCACAGCAGGTCAGGCAGCATCCGAGGAGCAGGAGAGTCAATGTTTCGAGGAATTCTGATGAAGATCTTTTGCCTGAAACATTGACTCTTCTGCTCCTCAGATGTTGCCTGACCTGCTGTGCTTTTCCAGCACCACATTCGCGACGGTGATAAAACAAGCCTAAATGTTAAGTGCTAGCTGACTTTAGAACTTTGATCTACAAGGGAGTGAAGGGTTATGGCTAAGGAGGTAGAGGTTTTGGTGGGGGAGGTGTAGGGAGGGAGATGGAGTAAAGGTTGCAGTCAGATTAGCTGTTATCATGTTGAATGATAATGTAATTATATATTGGACATTGTCCTCATTGTCGTTTCTCATATTATTATCAGGAAAGTGAAGTTGAGGATTATCAGATCTGGCATGATATCATTGAATGGTGGAGCAGACTCAATGGGCCGAATGGTCTACAGCTCCTATGTCTTACACTTTCAAACCTGTGACCTCAACCATCTAGAAGGACAAGGGCAGCAGATACATGAGAACACCAACACTTGCAAGTACCCCATCAAGCCACTCAACAACATGACTTAGAATCATATCACCGTCCCTACACTGACTCTGGGTCAAAAGCCTGAAAATTCCTTCCTGACAGCACTGTGGGTGTTCCTGCAGACCAGGGACTGCAACTTACCACCACATCTGAAAGGCAATTAGGGATGGACAATAACTACTGACCCAGCCAGTGATGCCCAAGTCCGAGAAATAAATAAAAAAAACATGTTCTTCTTTAACTGCTGGATTAATCTAAATAAAACTAAATCTTGAATGAAACAGATATAATAGTTAAAGCTTATCCTGTTCTCACCTGCGTCAAGTTTCAACAAGGAAGTACTGAAGCATTGGTTAGATTGAGTCATGTTCCCTTCCTTAACTCATTGATATCAAGGTCAGCAGTAATGAGCAGACTGAGACCAGTCAGGTATCAGATAGTGAATTTGGAACTTCCTGCTACCTAAACAATGGCAGACAATTTTGCAACAGCAAAGCTCAATAAACAGTGGCTCGACTTTCCTTTTGGTGATGTTGATTGATTTTGGAGTCACCCATTTGAGACGGAGATGAGGAGTGCTATTTTTCCTGGAGAGTTGTGAGTCTGCCGAACTCTCTTCCTCCAACGGTGGTGCGAGCAGTGTCCTTGAATATCTGTAAGACACAGGGAGATAGAGTCTGGGTAACCAAGGGGGTGAAACATTTTGTGGGGCAGGTGGGAATGTAAAGTAATCATTCCAGCCAGATTCTAACTGAATGTGGAACAGACTTGAAGGACGAAGTGACGTACTCTTGCTTCTAATTTTCATGTTCATACGTTGAGCAATGCATGTCAGCCAGGGTACCAGGTGAATTTTCCAACTATCTGATGCTGAGGTGCTCTAATATCACCCCAACAATACAGCACTTGTTCGGCATTTTGTCTGTCTATCAGCCTAGATTATATGTAACACGTCCATCAGCAAAGCCCCAAGTCACAATGATCTAATTCTGTGTTACGTAAGTACAGGGAAAATTCAGAGAAATGTGTCATTCGTCTGGCAACACTCCTCTGAAATGCCTTGGCACTTTACTGGATCAAATGTGCGATATAAGTCTAAGTTGTTGGTGTTTTTAATTAGAGCAATATTGATTGAAGAGAGAAAAAGTGCAAGATACTATTGAAAAGTAAGCAGGTTATGCTAAACATACACTGAACCTTCATTAGACTACATTGAGTTATAGAGTCAGAGAGATGTACAGCACAGAAACAGACCTTTTGGTCCAACTCGTCCATGTCAACCAGATATCCCAACCTAATCTAGTCCCGCCTGCCAGCACCCAGCCCATATCCCTCTAAACCCTTCCTATTCATACACCCATCCAGATGCCTTATAAAGGTTGCAATTGCACCAATCTCCACCACTTCCTCTGGCAGCTCATTCCATACAAGGTCAACCTTCAGCCTCCGACGCTCCAGGGAAAACAGCCCCAGCCTGCTCAGCCTCTTCCTATAGCTCAAATCCTCTAACCCTGGTAATATCCTTGTAAATGGGTGGCACCACTGGGCAGCATGGTGGCACAATGGTTAGCACTGCTGCCTCACAGCGCCAGAGACGTGCATTTAATTCCTGCCTCAGGCAACTGTATGTGTGGAGTTTGCACATTCTCCCCGAGTTTGCGTGGGTTTCCTCCGGGTGCTCCGGTTTCCTCCCACAGCCCAAAAATGTGCAGGTTAGGTGAATTGGCCATGCTAAATTGCCCGTAGTGTTAGGTGAAGGGTAAATGTAGGAGAATGGGTCGGGGTGGGTTGCTCTTCGGAGGGTCTGTGTGGACTTGTTGGGCCAAAGGGCCTGTTTCCACACTGTAAATAATCTAAATCTTTTCTGAACCCTTTCAAGTTTCACAACATCTTTCCGATAGGAAGGAGACCAGACTTGCATGCAATATTCCAACAGTGGCCGATCCAATGTCCTGTACTGCCTCAACATGACCTCCCAACTCCTGTACTCAATACTCTGACCAATAAAAGAAAGGATACCAAATGCTGTCTTCACTGTCCTAACTACCTGTGACTCCACTTTCAAGAACCTATGAACCTGCACTCCAAGGTCTCTTTGTTCATCAAAACTCCCTAGTGTATTAAGTCCTGCTAAGATTTACTTTTTCCTAAATGCTGCACCTCACATTTATCTAAATTAAACTCCATCTGCCATTCCTCAGCCCATTGGCCTATTTGATTAAGATCCCGTTGTACTCTGAGGTAACCTTCTTTGCTGTCCACTATAATTTTGGTATCATCTCACTTAAAGTACTGTGTGCAGCTTTAGTCTATATAATGTAATAAGGATTTACTGGCAGTGGAGAAGATACAGAGAAAACTTATAAGGATAACACTAGAGATACATACATACACATCAGGAAAAGGTTAATAGAGACTAGATTTCTTTTCTTTTGAAAGAAGAGTGCACATATCCAACTCTTTAAACTTGTGAAAGGTCAAGATAAGAGCAGACATACAGAGAATGTTTCCACTTGCTGGGAAGAGGGTAACTCGAGACTAGTGATATCAGATTATCACCACAAGGAATTCAGAAGAAATTTCTTTATCCAGAAAATGTTGAGAATGTGAAACTCGGACTAAGAGGAATGTTTGAAGTATTGATGCATTCAAGACTGAACTGATTCAATCAAGATGGCTTCTCCCAGGAAATGTCCTTTCGAGCCTAATGGATGGAACCTACCTCGTGATGTCAGTTAGCTCTTTGCTACTTTGTGCCTAATACAGTGGCAGTTACTGCTGTAATTTAGAAAACACACTCGGCAATTGAACACAGCAGTTTCTGACAAACAGCATTGAAATAGGAACATGGGAATAGGAGCAGGCCATTCAACCCATCAAGCCTTGAAAACTTTGATCAGATCACCTTTTAACCTTCTAAATTTCAGAGAAAACAGGCCTCATTTCTCAAATCTCTTCTGATTATTTAACTCCTGCAATCGAAGCATCCTCTTGTAAGTCTGAATGGGCTCAGAAAAGACTTACAAAAATGTTGAAAATCACACAACACCAGGTTATAGTCCAACAGGTTTAATTGGAAGCACACTAGCTTTCGGAGCGACGCTCCTTCATCAGGTGATTGTGGAGGGCTCGATTGTAACACAGAATCTATAGCAAAAATTTACAGTGTGATGTAACTGAAATTATACATTGAAAAATTGATTGTCTGTTAAGCCTTTCATCTGTTAGAATACAGTGATAGTTTCACTTCTTTCATGTGTAAATCACAAAACCTTTTTATTAAAGTTGCATTCTCGGGTTAGCTGTTAACAATGGTGATAGCTAGACAATATGTTGAAGGTGTTAGCCCCCTGTGTTCTCTGTCTATGCCATGATGTTTAGATTGATTCTAATCTAAAACGTGAAATAACAGAGTTTTACATAAATTCATGCAGTTTTTGAGCTCAGAGTTCTACATGAATGTATGCAGTTTTTGAGCAAAGTACAATGTGACTCTGCAAGTACAAATTCACCACACAAAATATATGTGTGCATGTGGGTCTTTGTCTGTCTGTGTGTGTGTGTTTGTCTGGGGTGGGGGTTGTGAGTGTGAGAAAGTGTGTGTGTAGTGAGTGCAGAATGTCTTAAGTCTGTGAGGGGGTGCATGTGTGAGTGTGGAAGTGTGTGTGCCTATAAGGGTGTGTGTAGGTGTCTGTGTGCGCGTCTGTGTGTACCTGTGTCCGTGTGTATGTGAGAGTGTGTGTGTGTAGGAATATCTGTGTGTGTGTGTAGTGCAATCGTTATCACCTGTAATGTAACATGAACCCAAGGTCCCGGATGAGGCAACGTTTGAGGGTTTGAGTTAGAGGGAGAGGCTGAATAGGCTAGTGCTATTTTCCCTGGAGCATCGGAGGCTGAGGGGTGACCTTATGGAGGTTGTAAAACCATGACGGGCATGGATAGTATAAATAGAGATAGTCTTTTCCCTGGGGTGGGGGAGTCTGGAACTAGAGGACATAAGTTTAAGGTGAGAGGGGAAAGGTATCTAAGGGGCATTGTTTTCACACAGAGGGTGGTGCGTGTTTGGAATGAGCTGCAAGAGGAAGTGGTGGAGGCTGGTACAATTGCAGCATTTAGAAAGCATCCAGATGGGTATGTGAATAGGAAAGGTTTAGAGGGATTTGGCTAAGTGCTGGCAAATGGGACTAGATTAACGTAGAATATCTGGTTGGCATGGATAAATTGGACTGAAGGGTCTGTTTCCATGCTGTACATCTCTATGATTTTATGACTCTATCTTCTACTCCCTCAACGGCCAATATATCCTTTCGAAAACAATCAGATGACCTGTTTTGCTTTTCTAATTGCTCATAGTTATCAGTCAAGACTTAGAGGAGAGCTCCCCCTATCCTGTTTGAAATAGTGCCAGGGGTGGTTTATATTCACCTGAGGTGAAACAGGATCTTAATTTCAAATCTCATGTGAAATGCACCACTTCTGATAGTGCAACACTCCCTTGCTACCTCACCATAGTGTCAGATTCCAAGCTCAGATCCCTATAATGGGCCACAAAGCCATCATGACTTAGATTAATAAGTTTTGACAAGCACCCTGCCATGCTTGAAACAGCTGGATGAAGAGAAATGGAGCTAATGCCCAAAAATTGTGAGGTTGGGTTATGTCACTCCTATTTCTCTTTCCCCTCATCTACCCTCAACCTCTGTTGGTCTTATGGTAAACCACCACCAGTCACTTCCCTTTGATGAGAGAACTGCATGGTTTTATAGACAGCTGTGCCCCGGTTAGATGGGGGGTCTGAGCCAGAACCATCCATTCATATTTAAGCCCGACGTTGTGATCGTCAGAGGTCGAGGTGGCAGTGTTATGCAGATGGACTCCTGTCGCAGTTTAATAATTCTATATGAGTCTGTGCATGAGCTGCCAACATCAGTTAAGGCATTGTTATAAAGAGAAAGCAGCCTTGCAATTTTCACAGCCGACCTGAATTGCGTTGCTGTGGTAAAATAAAACAATGAATTCATAGAATCATAGAAACATGCCATTTGGCCCAACAAGTCCACACCGACCCTCTGAAGAGAAACGCATCCAGACCCATTTCCCTTTACCTATATTTACTCCTGACTAATGCACCTAATCTGCACATCCCTGAACACTATGGGTAATTTAGCATGGCCAATACATCTAACTTGCACATCTTTGGACTGTGAGTGGAAACTGGAGCATCCAGAGGAAACCCACGCAGATACTGAGAGAATGTACAAACTGCACACAGAAAATGGCCTGAGGCTGGAGTCCTTTTGCACTGTGAGGCAGCTGTGCTAAACACTGAGCCCCCATGCTGCCCTAATTGCTGATGCTGGAAATCGGAAACAAAAAAAGAAATTGCTGGAGAAGCTCATCAGGTCTGACAGCACCCTGGAGAGAAACCAGAGTTAATGTTTTGATCCAATGACTCTTCTTCATTTGCCTCTCACTGGGTATCCTGAAATGAAACAGCGACCTTTAAATGTCTGTCAAACACCCAGCCAAGCATTGTTAGTTCTGAAGAAGAGTCCCTGGAATCAACACATTTAACTCTGTTCCTCTCTCCATAGATACTGCCAGACTTGCTGAGTTTCTCCAGCTATTTTGTTCAACTTATGTAGATGCTCCTTCAAGTTATGGTTTTTGAGAATTCTTTGGTCGTGAAGTTTCCCCTTTCCAAGGAGAATGGCAACTTTACCTTTAGACACATTTCTAATCAATAAAAGGAATCAAAGGATTACAGGGAAAAGACAGGAAAAGTAGAGTCAAAAAGTGTGGCACTGGAAAAGCATAGCAGGTCAGACAGCATCCGACATTTCGGGCATAAGCCCTTCATCAGGAATGTGGGGAGGGGGTAAGGGGGCTGAGACATAAATCAGGGGTGAGGGTGGGGGTAGGGGGAAGGTAAGTAGGAAGGCGATAGGTTGATGTAGGTGGGGGGTGATGGTGATAGGTCATTGGGCAAGGAAGATGGACAGGTCAAGAGGGTGGTGCCGAGTTGGGGGTTGGGGATCTGGGATGAGGTGGGAGGGGTGGGATTTGGGGAGAGTTTGAAACTAGTGAAGTTGGTGTTGATGCCGTGTGGTTGGAGGGTCCCAAGGTGGAAGATGAGGCTTTCTTCGTCCAGTTACCAGGTGGCAAGGATTACGCAGTGGAGGAGGCCAAGGACTTTCATGTCCTTGGGGGAGTGGGAGGGGCAGTTGAAGTGGTCGGCGACAGGGCGGAGGGATTGAGGGTTATCAGATTGGCCATGAATTTATTGAATGGTGGAGTAGACTCAAAGGGCTGGATTGCCTGGTTCTGCTCCCAGATTTGGTCTTATGGATAGGTCTTCGCCAACTGAATTTGCTTGGAGCTGCCACTGTACTGTAGTAATCACCTGATATTTATTCACTATATTTTTGAACAGACCACATGTTGAAGCAACCTTCCTTTTCCCAGTCTATTGAAAAAGTCTTCATAACTTTAAAGACATCGATGAAATTGCTGGAACCTTTTTCTTTTCAAGAGTGAAGAATCCAAACTGTTTAATCTTTTGTAACAACTACAACCTCTCAGTTTGGGGCTCATTCTTGTAAATTTTTTTTGGTATTTTTCCAATGCCTTTATAACTACTGAGTGATATGCAGATTGGAAATGAGCACAGAACTTAAAGCATGATCTAACCAAAGTTTCTACGCAGGTTTAACATCGCTTGTGAGTCCAATAAAGGTGATTGACCAGTTGACCTGTTTTGGCAATAGTGATTATGATTTGAATGTTGCCAGGAGATCATGAAATAATTCTAAATGCTTATTAATGTCCAAAATCCAAACAAAATAAAATCACTGGTTAAAATGCAGTGGATCCTCAGCACTTGTCTCAGTACATTCTGTGTACTCCTATAGGACCTCTACACTGTGGAAGCAGAACATTTGGCCCATCAAGTTCACATCATCCCTCCAAAGAGCATCCAACCCAGATCCACCTGCTCCCGATAATTCCCATGGCTAATCTAGCATGACAAATCCACCTTACCTGCACAACTTTGGACTGTGGGAGGGAACCCACAAGGAGAATCTGCAAACTCCACACAGACAGTGGCTTAATGGTGGAATTGAACTCAGATACCTAGTGCTGTGAGGCAGCAGTGCTAACCACTGTTGTCACCATGTCTGTAGGCAAGATGTTGAACCTACAGAACTCTTACTCAGAGGTGGAAAAAAAACCCATCTCCAAGCACAACTGACCCTCACAGAAAAAGTTCACTTCAAAAGCTGGGTTGCTGGCTATGTGCAATGTTCTAACATATTCCAAACTCTGTGCATGGGTCACGGAATGGAAGAGCAGGAACTCTGTGCATCATGGAACAAAAGATTCTTAAAGCACTGGAGACCATTCAGCCCTTCATTCATAAGCTGGCTCTTTGTAAGACTCATCCAATTAGACCAGCATACTTGCCCTTTAACTACAATCTCCTTAAAAATATGTGTCCAATTCTCTTGAAAAGAAAGGCCAAACCTACTTTCGTCACCTTTTCTGAATGTGAATTCATGATCACAATGACTCACTGCATAAAAATACCTCTCCTTGGGTTCTTCAACCCACAGTGTTTAGCACCTGATCACAGCTTTGCAATTAAGGGCAAGAGCCAAGTCTGGAAAAAAACGTTAGAAAGTAAATCTTTCTATCCATTCCCAGTAAACAGGTTTCAGATAGCCTGCGTTGTTAGGACCAAGTTTGGTGTCATGCGCACTACAGTGTGGAAATACAGACATAATTTGGTTGCTTGTTCTGCAATAACACAACATTGTGCAATGTTGGTGGTCAGTACTCTTTCTCTGGGCCAGGTTAGGGATCTATGCCCAATATCAGAGGCTTGAATCCCGGCTGACACTACAGTCTTGCAATAAGGCTGCTAAAATACTATCATTATTGCCACGCTGGCTATATTTTACTTTCATTTCCAGTTACTCATGGGATATGGGTGTCATTGCAAGGCCAACGTTTATTTTATATCCATGCTTTGAACCTGTGATGGCGGTATTGAGAGTTTTCTTGAACTTACCTCAGTGGTTTGCTCGTGATTTTAGAGGGCAGTTGAGAGTCAAACACACTGTTTTGGGCCTGGACTTACTCAGACTGGGTAAGGATATTAGATTTCCACCCCTGTAGTTTCGTTGCTATCATTTTCAATGCCAATCATTTTATCTCAGCCTCACTTTGTTGTATTTAAATTCCCCTGCTGTTACAGCCAAAGTCAGGAGAGTGGGGAATAGAAAAATGGCAGAGAATCACAATAACTGCTTTGTGTCCGTTTTCACTGAAGGAGACACAAGAAATCCTCAAGAAGTAACAATCCAAGTTATTAGCGAGAATGAGAAATTGAAGCAAGTTAGCATCAGTAAGAAGACTGGACTGGAGAAAGTAATAGCCTGCTCCTGCTCCTCATGTTTATCTAAATTAAACTCCATCTGTCACTCCTAGGTTCATCAGGCCATCTAATCAAGGTTCTGTTGTTCTCTGAGATGACCTTCTTCACTGTACACTACACCACCACTTTCTCCTGTTCCTTGGATGCTGCCTGACCTGCTGCGCTATTCTAGCAACACATTTTCAGCTCTGATCTCCAGCATCTGCAGTCCTCACTTTCTCCCTGGAGAAAGTAATAGCTTGAGAGTTGATAAATCCCCAGGATCTCATATTACTACATCCCAGATTGCTGAAGGAAGTAGCTATTGAGATACTCGATTCTTCACCTTCTAAGTGAGCAAATGAGAAAACATGGAGGTACAGACCTGTTAGCCCTATCCCAGTAGTGGATAAATGCTAGAATCTATTATAAAGATGGAATAAATGACCATTTAGATAATACTTATCTGATTTCGTATAGTCAATCAGATTTGTGAATGGGAAGTTATGTTTGATGAATGGTGCTTGGACTATTGCTATTTGTCATTTTTATAAATGATTTGGATGTGAATATTGGAATTATGATTATTTTGTTTACAGATGACACCAAAAGTGGTGGTGTAGTGTACAGTAAAGAAGGCCATCTCAGAGAACAACAGAACCTTGATCAGATGGGCTGATGAACCGAGGAGTGACAGATGGAGTTTAATTTAGATAAACATGAGGTGCTGGATTTTGACCAGGCAAACTTGGGCAGGACTCATCCAGTAAATGGTAAGTCCTGGGGAGTGTTGCTGAACAAAGAGATCTTGGAGTGCAGGTTCATAGCTCCTTGAAAGTGGAGTCACAGAAAGATAGGATAGTGAAGAAGGCGTTTGGTATGCTTGCCTTTTTTGGTCAGTGCATTGAGTACAGGGGTTTGGAGGTCATGTTGAGGCTATACAGGACAATGTTTTGGCTATTTTGGAATACTGTGTGCAAATCTGGTTTCCCTGCTATAGGAAAGATATTGTGGAACTTGAAAGAATTCAGAAAAGATTTACAAGGATGTTGCCAGGGTTGGAGGATTTGACCCATAGGGAGAGGCTGAATAGGGGCTATTTCCCCTGGAGCTTTGGAAGATGAGGGGGGATCTTATAGAGGTTTATAAAATCATGAGGGCATGGATAGGGTCAACAGTCAAGGTTTTTTTTCCTAGGGTAGGGAGATCCAAAACTAGAGGGCATAGGTTTAAGGCGAGATGGGAAAGATTTAAAAGCAATCACAGGGGCAACACTTTCACACAGTGAGTGATCTGTGTCTGGAATGAGCTGCCAGGTACAATTGTAATATTTAAAAGGCATCTGGATGGGTATATGAAAAGGAAGGCTTTAGAAGGATATGGGCCAAGTTCTGACAAATGGGACTAGATTAGGTTGGGATATCTGGTCAGCATGGACAGGTTGGACCAAAGGGTCTGTTTCCATGCTGTACATCTCTATGACTCTGTAATTTGTTTTGTTTTTTTTAAGAATGCTGCTAACAAAATTGGTAAAGGTGAGTCAACAGATAGAGTATACTTAGATTTTCAGAAGGCTTTTTATAAAGTGCCCTACAGGAGGTTAGTTAGTAAAACTAAAGCATTTGGGATAGGAGGTCATGTATGAGGGATTAGCCTGTTGTGGGTAAGTTACCACAAGTTACCTTTCATTCGGCTATTTACTAAGAAATCACACAGAGGATTAAGGACTGAAATAACAAATCAAACTTTATTGCATGTAGCAACCAAAATAAGAACCCTCAAGTGAGCAAGTTAAGCCTGATAAACCAGCTTGGTTATTAGCAGATTAATGGTGGAATCTGGGCACGATTCCAAACAAACGTGTTTGTTTCTGGAAATGTCCAGGGTTCGATCCTTGTATGGTTGGTTCTGCTTCCATGCATTTCACCAACGCAACTTGTCCATAGTGCAATTGAAGAATTTAGACCATTGTTTGTAGGACGTGAATTTTCCTCACCTGTATTGCGATTCTGGTCACATTTATTTAAATGACGTTGCTATTAAGCAATTTTCCTATAACTCAGGAACAGAACTATGGCATTATATCAGAACCAACTGCACAGTATTGTTTTTCAAAGTTCTGCTAAGGATGGAGCTCTGGTGGTTGATTCTTATCACAGATCCTTTGGTCAATATGTGGTATTATTGATGACCTCTGAAAAGTTCTTCAATCCAAATTGTTGCAAGTCTGCAGCTTGCTTTCTTACTCTTTTAATTCATTGGGTGAGGGTGTCACTGGCTCGTCTAGTAGTTATTGCTCATCCCTAATTAACCAGAGGGCTATTAAGAGTCAACCACATTGTTGTGGGCCTGACGTCACATTTAGGCCAGACAAGGATAGCAGTGTCCTTCCCTAAACAACGTTTGCGAGACATATGGGCTTTTCCAACAAAGGTTTCATGGTCATCATTAATTCCAAATTTTTAAAAATTGATTTCAAATTCCACCATCTGCCGTGGTGGTATTAAAACCCAGGTCCCCAGAACATTCCCTGGATTGCTGGATGAACAGTCCAGTGATAATATCACTAGCCTATTTGTTCCTTGTTACATTCGGCCTTAACAGTTCTCCTCAAAGGCTCAGCTTTCCTGTTGTTAACTCCTTAAATTCTTCTGCAGAGCAGTTAGTTCTCCTTTGTGGCAATAAAGCTTCCAGTTTATCAAGCAGATGTCAAAGCAGTTTTGTCTGTGTAGTCTCAACTCCTCCTTTTGCCAGACGAGGCTAATTGCTTTCAATTCCTGAAACAGTTTGTCCTTGCCCTTTAATCGTTTATTTCAGAGTTATTACTGCTGCTTTCTTTGTTGAGTCATTCGATCCAAGAACAGTTATTAAAATTCTAAAGTCCATAATATCACACTAGCAGGCAGAAAACAGGGTGAGAATAAGTGGGTCATTCTCACATTGGCAGTCTGTGACGAGTAACGTACTACAGAGATCAGCAGATTGGCTCCAGTGTTCACAATACATAGCAATGATCTGGAGGTAGGGACTCAATGTACTTTTTCCAAATTTGCAACTGATACAAAGCTAAGTGAGAAAGTGTGTTGTGAAGAAAATGCAATGTGGCTTCAGGAGGATTTTTACAGGCCTAGTGAGTGGGCAAGAATATAGCAAATTGAATATAATTTATTCAAATGTGAAGTTATCCACTTTGTTAGGGTGATGCAGAGATGCCAGTGTTGGACTGGGCTGGACGAAGTCAGAAGTCACATGACACTGGGTTATAGTCCAACAGGTTTATTTGAAATCACAAACTTTCGAGCACTGCATCCTTGTCAGGTGAAGAGCCATTATAACCTGGTGTCGTGTGACTTCTGACTTTGTTAGGAGGCACAGATGTACAGAGCATTTATTAAATAGTGAGAGGTTAGAAATTGTAATTGTAGAGTCGTAGAGTCATACAGCAGAGAAACAGAACCTTCGGTCCAACCAGTCCATGCTGACCATGTTCCCAAACTAAATTGCCTGCCAGGTCCATATCCCTCCAAATATTTCCGATTCAAGTACCTATCCAAATGCCTCTAAACCACATCCACCACTTTCTCTGGCAGTTCATTCCAGACACAAACAACTCTCTGCGTAAAAAAAAGGTTGTCTCTAATATCCTTTTTAAATCTTTCTCCACTTACCTTAAAAATTTGTTCCCTAGCTTTGAACACCCCCATCCGAGGGAAAAGACTTTTGTCATTTATTTTATTTATGCCTGTCATGATGTTATCAATCTCTAAGCTCATACCTCAACCTCCTTCACTCCACTGACGGAAGTCCCAGTATTTCCAGTCTATTTTTATATCACAAAACCTCTATTCCCAGCAACATCCTGGTTAATCTTTTCTGAACTCTCTCTAGTTTGATAATATCCTTCCTACAACAAGGCAAACAGAACTGCACATAGTGCTCCAGAAGAGACCTCACCAACATCCTGTACAACCTCAACATGATGTCTCAACTGCTGTACTTAGAGTTCTGAGCAATGAAGGCAAGCATGCTAAATGCCTTCTTAATCGTCCTGTCAACATGTAATGGAAATTTCAAAGAATGATGCACAAAGAGACCAAATCACTGAAGGTGAACATGAAGATGCAGCAAGCACTTAAGACGTCTAATAGAATATTAGCCTTTATTGCAAAAGGATTTAAGTACAGGAGTATAAAAGCTTTAAAGACTGTATCTTTTTATTTATCTGTATTTTTGACTGTGGACTGAAATGAGAAGGGGACGGTTTTAAGGCCAAGATTTGTGAAAGGAATTACTTTTAAAAAGCAAGGTACTGAAATTTATTATAAATCATGTTTGCACTGTACCATTGCTCAAGCACTGAAGGAAGGTCCCTTGTAGATTGCCTGGAACCAGGGGTTGGATACAAAAAGATTCAGCTGACAAGAGGTTGCTGATTGGTTCATGCAATTGCCATTATCTGTGGATGACAAAGCCTGGCAACAACTACCTGATTGGTTCCTGGGTTGCTGAAATTGCTAGTGGGTGTGAACAATAATGACAGAAGCCTTTGGATTGCTGCATGTGGGAAGATGGTGCATCTGTTTCTCCAGTAAAAGACCTAAAAGCTGAAAAAAATCAGTTTATGTTCTTGCCAGTTGCAGTAGATTTTAAACAGAAACTAAGATACTTTACAATTAATGTACAACCCGTATGTATGGTCATGAAGAGGTGAAAATAACTGAGGTGAAAAAAGATAGAAAAAACAAAAACTCCAACAAGGAAAAGAATAATCTTACTGAACCTCTTGGACTGGGGTCCTTGAAAAGCTTTCCAATATTTTTCCATCCACCTGTAACACCAATGTTTCTTTTTCCGTCTGAATGGGGGTTTATGAGGGGACAGGTTAGGGTGTTAACTAGCACAGTTATGTTTTCAACAGTTCATAGCTGTTTGCCTGTGGTTAGAATCTATTTATTTATAATAAAGAGTTGTTTTTGTTTAGTACAGAAACTTGGTCTGCGTTTTCTGTTACCTGGATCTATTCAACAGATAAACTGGGGACATTGAGTACCTTGATAAACTTTTTAACTTATGAGATAGCTCAGAGAATAGCAGAGTTTGCATTATCCCCATGATAATGTGGCAAAGTTTGGTGAGACCACACCTTGAGTGCTGTGTTCTGTTTTGGCCTTGAACCTGTTCTGGACAAGTCCAAACCCCTTCAAAATATTCAGAAGCTAGTTCAAACCCTCGCTTCTTCTTAGTTTAAAACTAAGTGTGAGGTGTTGTGTTACGGATGCAACTCAATTGGTCAAACTATTTAAACAATTACATGGATTTAAAGCAAAACACACTTTAACCAGCCACTATATTCAAAATACACCAACAAAAGAAAGAAAGAATTGGAATGACTTAATTCTACTGGAAAATTTAACCGAATAATAGAGAATAGTAACTATTACTAATTAACTGTTCCACTATGGTAACATTCCATAAACACACCCTTGCCAAAGGCAAATTCAGAAAACAGATTATCTCACATGCAACTCCAATAGCAGGAGGAAAATCCCCAGCTTGTGGCTCTAGATGAGAAAGGGAGAAAAATAGCTTCCACTTCAACAAGATCCCAGCAGCAACTGCGGAAAGCTAAAACTGGAAATCCTGGTTCTGTGGGAGCTTTACCCTACCCGTTCAGGCTGCTTCTATTGTTCTAACTTCAAAAAACCCCAAGGCCTCACAAGCTGTTTTCTCCAGTGGCTCTGGTAGATTACTCTGCCTTAAAACCTCACTTCAAAAACACCCAGGATAAAATACACCTCTTAAAGCCACAATATCATCACATACCTCAGGAGGGATATTATTGCTATAGAGGGATTGCAATATAGGTTTAATCGACTTGTTCCCAGGATGGTGGGGACTGTCCCATGAAGAGAGAGATAGGCTGGTATTCTCTAAAATCCCCTATTCCAGAAAACCTCTTTTGAACTATTTACTCTTTAAATCTCAGTCAAAACTGACATAGGATCATTGACAGTTGCCAGCTTGTGACGTCAGTTCAATATATCATCCAAAAGCCAGCTGAAATTGATTCCCAAATTATGGACGAAGACCTAGATAGGAATTAAAACCCATTGAGCTGATCCTGGACAAGGAATGGAGACAATCTGGAACAGTTAGTGCGGCAGCAAGTCTCTGTCCACAGAAACTGAATTAATTGTTTCTGATCAATGACCTTTCACCAGATCCATGTCTAACACTGTACAATTACAGAATCTCACAGCACAGAAAGAGGTCAATTGGACCATTCTGTCCCCCACATCATTGAAATATGTTTGTGCCATCAGGCCAAGGGGAAAGTGATGTTGCTAGATCCTAACTTATTAAAAAGCCAATGGCTAATGGTCACCTCTATTGCCCACTCCCAATTGACCAGTTGTGGATCTGCACTGCTGTGGATCTGGAGTCACATGTTTGCCAGACATGGCAGGGAAGGACATTTCAAAGGGCATTAATGAACCAAACAAATGTGTACACCAATCAACAGTAGTACCTGATTCCAGATCTGTACTATCTGTCCTGATACAATTCAAACCCATGTCCCCAAAGGATTAGCCCAGATTGCTGAGCAACTAACCTAAAGGTGTTGTCTCTTCCCCACCATCGCCCTATTGCAAGCCGGCAAACAGGAAAACACTGGAAACACTCTTCCTGCTGGGAAGAGTGGACCTTTCAAGTCATCACCCCTTCTGTACCCACTCCCCAACACAATGCACACATACGCAAATATACATGCACACATGCATACACACATCACATCTGCACACATACACATTCGCACATGTACACATACACATACCACATACACATGGTCATAGAGTCATGGAGGTTTACAGCATGGAAACAGGCCCTTCGATCCAACTTGCCTATGCCAATGAATTTAGTCCCTTTTGCCTGCGTTCATTCCATATCCCTTCATACCTATCCCATCCATGTACCTGTCCAAATATTTCTTGAATGACATAATTGTACTCGCTTCCACCACTACCTCTGACAGCTTGTTCCAGATACTTAACACCCGAGTGTGTGAAAAAATTGTCCCTCTAGACCATTTTGTATCTCTTCCCTCTAACCTTAAACCTATGCCCTCTGGTTTTTGACTCCCCTACCATGGGGAAAAGTTATTGGCTATCTACCTGATCTATGCCTTTCATGATTTTATAAACCTGCATACAGTCACCTCCCCAGTCTCCTACACTCCAGGGAAAAAAGTTTAGCCTATCCTGCCTTTCCTCACAATTCAAACCTTCCACTTCAGGCAGCATTCTCATAAATCTTTTCTGCACTCTTTCTAATTTAGTGGGACACGCATCACATACACACACATTTATACACATACACCCGCAAAACACAGACTCACAGTACACACACACACAGGCACACATGCACACTATCATGCACACAAACACACACTCATCACACACATGCACATACACACACACACATACATACAAACTCACACACATAATACAGTCTATTCTGATCACCTGATTATACCATTCATCTATCATTAGTGTCATAAAGTCATTTGGGAGGGAAACAGACCCTTCGGTCCAACCAGTCCATGCCAAACATAATCCCAAACTAAACCAGTCCCACCTGCCTGCTCCTGGCCCATATCCCTCCACACCTTTCCCATCATGTCTTTTAAGCGTTGTATTTATACCCAGATCCACCACTTCCTCAGGAAGTTCATTCCACACATGAACCACCCTCTGTGTAAAAAAAATTGCCTCGTCTTTTTTTAAATCTCTCTCCTCACACTTTATTAATTATGCTTCTTGTATTGAAATATGTTATCTTGGGGAATAGACAACTACCATCAACACAATCTATACCTCTCATTATCTTATAAACTTCCAGCAGGTCGCCTCTTGACCTCCTATGTTCCAGGGAAGCAACTACATATCAGTCCATGACATTGTATCAGAGGGATTTTCAGTCTCACCAACTCTCTTTCACTCTTCATCACAATGGGGAGTGATGGCTAACCAATCTCCTTTGGATAACATCCATTGGCAGGACCAGCGTAACTTTTATCCTTGCAATAAGTCCCAGAGGTTAATGTTCTGCCTCTTGGTCTCTGTCTCAGGTACTGGAGCTGTTCAGAAATTGTGGCAGGAGAAGTGGAACATAGTGAGATTGACAAGTTGTGAAAATGTGGATAGAGGACAGGAGGTAACGAAGATTACATAAGCCAATACAGTAAAGTGATCACAGAGATGTCTAGAAAAATAATGTAAATATTGATAATGGATACAGCTAGTTGATAGTAGGTGGAAGTGGGTACTGCAGATGTTGGAGATTGGAGTCAAAATTAGAATGGTGCTGGAGAAGCACAACAGGTCAGGCAGCATCAAGGAGCAGGAGAATAGGCGTTTGGGGCAAAATTCCGGCTCGTTGGATACTGCCTGACCTGCTGTGCTTTTCCAGCATCACTCTAATCTTGACTCTGGATTGATAGTAGATTAGTGATAGGGATAGAAAGATAGACAGATAGATAACAAGGTGGCTAATTGATAGATTGGCAGTTATAAAGTTTTAGATATAGATAGATAGAAGGACAGATAAGTAATTATAAAGATATATGAATAGAGACTAAGATAGACAGATACTGATAAACTGAGAGAGAAAAGGGGAAGATTTAGGCAGAGTGGTACAAAGCTAGATAAGCAATTTAAAACAGAAAGATAGAGATGCACAGAGAAAGAGAGAGAGAGAAATAAATATTTAGATGGACAAAATTATGACTAGAAAGAAAGATATAGATGAATAGGGAGATGGAAAAACAAAGTGAGAATGGTAATGGTAGATAGATGTAAAGGCGAGATGAATATTAATAGATATGGACAGAGATGAATACAGACGGATAGATATAAATGGAAGTAAACTACTGCAGAGGCCGGAAATCTGAAATAAAAACAGAAAGTGCTGGAGAAACTGAAGGAGAGTCAAAGCAGACTGGAAACATTAACTCTGTTTCTCTCTCCACAGACACTGGCAAAAGTCTGCAACTTGCTGTTGCTTGAGATCAAAATAAAGATGGACAGATTGATAGCTATACAGATAAAGAGAAAAAAATATGGATAGATTGAAAGATTGAAAAACATAAATGGATATAAATAGATGTATGATTGAGATAATCGACAGTCAGGTAGACAGATAGACAGATGGATAGATAGATAATCAATCGATCTACAGATAGATGCAGATTGACAGACATTGACGAATGGATGGATAGATAGATAGATAGAACGATCGATTGATCGATAGATAATTGATCTACAGTTAGATGCAGATTTACAGACAGACAGATAGATAGATAGATACAGATTTACAGATAGATAGATAGATAGATGGATGATGGATGGATGGACGGATGGACGAAACAGGGTGTAAATGGCAGAAAGCTGCAGGATTCTAACCGGTCCTCTCACACTCAGCAGTATCAGCACTGATCCAGCAGACGGAGAGGGCGAGCTATTGGCTGGCATGTTTATAAATGTCTCCTCGCTTTTGTCCAATGGCAGAGAGCGTGCTGGGAGGGTGGGGAATAATGCTGCCGGCTGTCTAACTGGCAGCCTGCTCTCTCCCAGCTCTGTGTCCTACTTCATCTCCCTCTCTCCCTCTCTCTCCCCCTAAATCCGTGTCTTCGTCAGTGCCATGGGCAGAGGCAGGGGTTAAAGCGCTAACCACACACACACACACAGTCCGTGCCTTGCTCCACACTCCTGCTTGCCTGTGTGTGTGTGTGAGGGGAGCTCTCTCTCTCTCTCTCTCTGTGTGAGGGGAGCTCTCTCTCTCTCTCTCTGTGTGTGTGCAACTCCCCAGCGCTTGAGCCGCTTCCATCTCAAGGTTAATACCAGGCGCAGGAAATTTGCAGGAGGAATTATCAGCGACCCATCCAATGTGCCCAATTTGCTGCATAAATCTCATCTTGGATCGAGAAGAAAGATAAATCAAACAGGCAAGGAAACTGGCCTTGAAGATCGGGAGACGCGAATCTGAGCAGATATCTCAACTCAAACTGGACGGGAACTGATGCTGCTGCTGCGCCGTGTGGATTAATTCAGCTGTTTTCCCCTTGTATTTGGAAGACGCGTGAGGGGGAAAAGTCAGTTGAGAAAACAAGAAAAGAACAGCCCACAACCGCTCGCCTGGCCAAAGGACTTTAGCTAAACCCAGCCCCCGGGGGTGTGTGGGAGACCGCCAGCCCGTGAGACTGGGGTAAGTGCTGGGCAAAGCCAACACTGTGCCCTGATCTGTATTCGCCTCCGACAGGCACCGCTGCTCGCTGCGTTTGACCGGCGACTTTCATCTCAATGTAATGTTGTAGATTTCAGAAAAGCGGCTTGTTTTCTGTGATTGAATGTTGAACAAATTAAATACAGCAAAAAGGTCTGGAAGCCCACGGACTGTGTCCGTGAATGCGTGTGTGTATTTGTATCTGTGCGAATGTGAGTCCGTGTACGTGTATGAGTGTGGGTATTTATGTGTCTGCATGTGTGTCTGTATATGTGTGTCCGTATATGTCTATCTGTGTCTGTATATGTTTCTGTCTGTACATGTGTGTCTGTATATGTGTGTGTATATGTCCGTATATTTGTGTCTGTATGTGTGTGCCTGTATATGTGTGTCTATGTCTGTATATATGTGTATCTGCATATGTCTGTCTGTATGTGTTCCATTTCTGTATATGTGTATGTGTGTATATATGTGTGTCTGTACATGTGTGTCTGTATATGTGTGTATAATGGAAAGTATGAGTTTGTGTTAGTGTGTATATGTTGATGTGTGTATAAATGAGTTTTTGAATATCTGTCTGTGTACATATGTGTATATGAGTGTGAGGATTTATTTTGTGTATATGTGTGAAGTGTCTGTTGAACATACACTTATTAAAATAGTGATAGAGAGGAGGGGAGACACTAGTTGGTGCTTTTCAGTGAATCGCTTGCGATGCTTTCCTTATTGTGGATTTGACCCTCTGGAATTGTTGCGGGATGGATTTACTGAGCAGCTATCTGTGATGTGGGACTGGGTTTTCTTTTCCTGGGTATTAAGATTTCATCTTTTCTCCTGGTTTGAGCTCCCTCAGGAAAGTGGAAAGCCTTGCTTTCCCCGAGTGTCTGGGAGGGAGAGGGAGCCGGCACACTGGGAAGCATTCTGTGGAGGGTTTCTGTTTAATGCGGCTGCCGCTCTCTCTCTCTCTCTCTGTCTCTCACACACACACTCGGTGGGCCACGGCTCCTGCTCTCTATGTATTGGACCGTCTGTCGCCCTCTCACAATCGCTCTGCCTCTCCTCGCATGTTGCCATCTATATCCCGGCTCTATCTGTCTCTCCCTCTCATCTCCATCTGCCTCCTCCCCCAATCCGAGGTTTTTTTTTAAAACAAAAAAAAATCTCTCTGACTTTGGTCCCACTCTGATTCAATTTCTTTCTCTGTCTTTCTGTCTGACTCGCTTTCTCCGTCCCTGACTCTCTGTCTCGTTGTATCGGTTTCACTGTGTGTAGGTGGGAATCTCAATGTCTCTGTCTACCTGAACCCCCTTCCCCCCGTCCCCCCCACCCCACCTCTCTGTTTCTCTTTCTGTCTCTGACTCTCCACCCCCCCACTTTCTCCCTGACTCACTCTCGTTTCCTCCCACCACCACCCCCCCCCCAACAAATGTGTCCAATTTGCAACTCTCCCCCAAACACTGCGACACACTGACACACAAAATGGTAAATGAACATTGTCCTCACTGGAGAGAAGCCGTTTCGAGATGAAACACTGGGGTCCCATGTTGCTTGAGAGAAAGAAATTTATAGGGAATGGGATGGTCGTTATGAGGCGTGGGGGGGACTCCTCTTTCAAGAAGCACACATCATTTTGGAAAGGTGTTTGGGTCGTGGGGGGGGGGGGGGAGGGAGGGAGGGTGGTGAGTGGAGAAAGGAAGAAACCTCCAGCAAAATACTTGGATTTTGGATTCAAAGCATCGATGGGATTGACAGTCTGGGAACCCCACTCGGTTTCTGGACGAATTAGATTAAAAGCGAAGGTAAATCACATTTTAATCTCCCAGCAAACCAGGGTTGTGTGTTTTGAGAGAAGTTTTTTATTTGTTTACTGAAATTCTTTTATCTTTGTCTGAGCATTAATATAGTCGCAGCGAGCAATGTCAGTTTCCCAGCCTCTGCAGGAGGGTTAATATTTCACAACTCTGCAGGATCTCACTGCATTTTGCAGCCCATTTGGATTTATGATAATGAAGGATTCGTAACAAGTGTGCAGGGAGAGACAGACAGACGGACAGAGAGAGAGAGAGGGGGGATAAAATTGGAGCAGCTTTCGAGGTCCTCGTATAATTAAAGGCTTTCCCACATTTAACAACTCACAGAATTTTTCAAAAGAAATCTTGCTATAATTTTATTTGAGCTTTGAAGCGGCGCGAGTCTTCCACGAGGTGGCAGCACCAGCACTTGTATTCAGTGCTCCTTTGATATTCTGGAGTGGGGCTTCAAGACACGCAAGATTCTTAGGGTCAATGTTAACTCATTTGGCAAGGTTTTAGATTGAGTCCTTGGTGGATTTTTTGTTTGCTTTTATGAAAATTGTTTTGGCAGAGTAGGGAGATATCCGTTTAAAAATAAAAGGTGTCTTTCCACTAAGAGTTAGTGACAGAAAGAAACGGTACAGATCTACTCCCTTATTGTGAAATGTGGCTTCACTATATCCATATTTCTCTCTATCCCCATCTCTCTCTCTCTCTTTAGTGGAACTGTCAGTCACACTATGCTCTAAAAACAAACCAAACCAGGAGACTAATGTGTTGTAACCTGGTGCTTGTATCCCCCCAAAGCAAGATGGATTTGTGGAGGGGATGTCTGTCATGTTTCTAAACAAGAAATTATTTCAAACCCAGATTATAATTTGTCACGTTTTAAAAGAGCAGTGAACCCATATCAGCCCACGTTCAGGGTTAAATGAGATTTTATCAGAGCCCGAGTCAGGCTTCATGGTAGAAATTGGTAGACCCTTTCGCATATTAATTAAAATCAAAATCATTTTGATTTTCATGACAAAAAAACAAAGCACCAAATGAACAGGAGGCAAGTCCTTGGTGATAGGGTTAATGCTTCCAGGTCGTAGCTCCCTTGGCTGTCTGTGAAGTGACCTCTGCACTAAGTCCTTGACCTGGATTATAGTCGTCCTGCCCTGACAACAGTTTGCCTGACTGTTGTTGCCTGACAGGACCTCAGTAATTGGATTAATAGCAATATTTTACTCTCTTCTTACGCGCGCTGTGATTAAATGCACCGTTGTATTATTTGAAAAAAAAACATTTGTCGGCTGTGGGTGTCTCAGACCAGACTAGCATTTATTACCCGTCCCTAATTGCCCAGAGGGCAGTCTGGAGTCACGTATACCTCAGAGTGGGTAAAAATGGCTGTGCAGTGATAGACCATTTCAGAGGGTGGTTAAGAGCCAACCACATGATAGTGGGTCTGTAGTCAACAGATAAAGACAGCAGTCAAAAACTGTGGCAGCTTCCGAGGAGCAGGAGAATTGAAGCCCTTCATCAGGAATGTGAACAGCTTATGCCTGAAACGTTGACTCTCCTGCTCCTCGGAAGCTGCCTGACCTGCTGCGCTTTTCCAGCGCCACACTTTTCGACTCTGACTCTCCAGCATCTGCCATCATCACTTTCTCCTCGATAAAGACACCAGATTCCTTCCCCACAAAGACATGAGTGAACCAGATGGGCTCTTAACCACAATTGACTGGTTGCAGGGTCAATGTTCCAGATTTTTATTGAGTGGGCATTACACCATTGGCTGTGGTTGGATTTGAATGAATGCCTCCAGAACATAGGCCTGCAGTTCTGGATGACCAGCCCAGCCACGTTAGCGTGGATGTGTAATGAATTAACGTTTCGAGTCCAATATGACTTTTATTTAGAAGTGGAGTCAGACTGTACTCTAAACGTTGACGCTGCTTCTCTCTCTATAGATCCTGCCAGACCTGCTGGGTTTGTCCAGCACTTTCTGTTTTTAAATGGAGACTGGGAGCTGTTGAGGGGCAGGTCAGACGCAATCTCGATGAATGGTAGAGGAGGCTATGTGGCTTCCTCCTGACCCCTGTCTCGATATTTAGTTAAGCCAGTTACTGTTTCCATCCACATATTTGTTACTGGTAGTGTCCACTACTCTAATGCTCTCCTGATATACCTCCTTCCCATCTTCATAGAAACATGAGCATGTTCAACACTTGGCTACCTGTGACCTATCTTGCATTAAGTCCTGTTCAACTATCACCCCAGTGATTCACTGGCACCTACTCTGAATCATAGAATGCCTACAGCATGGAAACAGGCCCTTTGGCCCAACAGGTCCACACTGACCCTCCGAAGAATAATCCACCCCGACCAGTTTCCCCTTCTCTATTAGTCAACATTTCCCCTGACTAATGCACCTAATCTACACATCCCTGAACACTATGGGCAATTTTCCTAACCTGCACATCTTTGGACTGTGGGAGGAAACTGGAGCACCCGGAGGAAACCCACACAGACACGGGGCGAATGCACAAACTCCACACAGTCTCCTGAGGCTGGAATCGAACCTGGTTCCCTGGCGCTGTGAGGTAGCAGTGTTAACCACTGAGCCACCATGGCAACTCATCAACTTACGTTTTTAAATAAAACATTGCTTTCAAATGTGTGCCACTTATTCCTGTCACTGTGACCTCCCCCTGCCCTCCAGCCTCTTAAACACAAGCACTCCACCAATTCTGGCCTCTTGCTCCTATCTGGTTTGGATTGCTCCCCCAGCCAATGGCAGTGCTCCTTTAGGCTGATCCCTAAGTCCCAGAATTCCCTCTTTAAATCTCTCCGGTTCCCTCTCCTCCCCTCGGGTTCTTCTTAAAATCTCCAACTCCTTTGACCAAGATTTTTATCACTCTCCTATTGGCTACTTCTTTAGGTTCTGTGCCATTTTCTTTTGTCTGAGTATATCCTGTGAAATATTTTGGGATATCTGACTGCATGCAAGTAGCTTTCTAAATGCACATTGTTGTTGTTGATTCATGTTTGTCCATTGTATGAACCTAATTAACCTGACTAAGCTAGGAGGCTGTGGTTAAAGGAAGACCTGCATTTATATAGCATTTTTCACATCCTTGGGACATCCCCAAAACAATTGGCTGCTCATGCAGTGATACTGAAGCACTGTAATGTAGGAAAGGGGACAGGAATTTTTCACACATCAAGAGCAGAGAAATAGAAATAGACTTGTGTTCAGGTAATATGTTTTAAAGATGACATTGGTGAAGGGATGGAAATTGGTCAGGACACTGGAGTGAGATCTCCATCTCTTCATATAGATTGTGCCCTGGGAGTCACACACATCCACTGAGAGGTTCAATGTCTCATCTGCCAGATGGCACCTCTGCCAATGCAGCACTCCCTCCAGTACACAAAGCTTTTCAAAAATTCTTTCATAGGATGTGGGTATCACTGAATGAGACAGCACTTAGTTGCCCTTGAGAAGGTGGGGGTGAGCTGCCTTCTTGAACCGCTGCAGTCCACGTGCTGGAGGTAGATTCATAATACTGTTCGGGAGGAATTTCCAGAATTTTGACCCAGGAGGGGGTGGATGCTTGTGGGTGTGGTGCAAATCAGGCGGGCTGCATTGTCCTGGGTGGTGTCCAGCTTCGTGGGTGTAGTTGGAGCTGCCCCCATTACAGACAAGTGGGTCAGAGTATTCCATCACTTTCCTGAGTTGTAGATGGTTGTCAGGGTTTGGAGAGTCAGGAGGTGAGTTACTCACTGCAGCTTTCCTACCCTCTGACCTGCTCTTGCAGCCGTTGTGTTCATATGGTTCCTTTCAGTGAGATCTGGTCTCACAACCTTCTGGTTCAGGACCAGGATGCATCTGGGTGAGGTTGACATCTGAAAGAGTTAATGAAGTTCCTGATCATAGGTCTTGAGTCAAGAACAATCAGAGATGTTGCTGGTCTAGGAAGGGTTCGGTGGGTGTAGGACCTTTGTTTGACATCTTGCTTGGAGGCTGGCACCTTTGGCAGTGCCACACTCAAATATCATTTCTACAGTGGGGACTTGAGTCCATAACCTCCCAGTCATGAGTTACATTTGCTACTATATTTGCTACAGACTAGCTGAAGCAGATGCCTTAATGATTCAAAGGGTTGGGCCAAGTCAGATGTAGATCACAATCAGCAGAACAAATGACAGATATTATCACAACTGACTGATTCCCAATGATCCTGTAAACACCAATAAGCTATAACACAGGTCACACTTAAGTCAATGATGTTGTGTCAACACCCCTTTTAACCTGTTATGAGTTATACGCCTGTATCTGCCAGTATTATAGACTGATAACCACACAGTAAAAAGCTATTTGGGTGTGTGTGTGTGTGTGTGCATTTGTCTGGCTGGCATGTCTATTTGTGTGTGTGGGTGTGTACGTGTGCCTGTGAATGGTGTGTGTGTGTCTGTGTGCGTGTGTGTGGGTCTGTGTGCGTGTGTGTGGGTCTGTGTATGTGAGTGGTGTGTGTCTGTGAGTGGTGTGTGAGTGTGTGTGTGTGTGTCTGTGTGTGTATGTGTGAGTGTGTGTATGTGTTTGTGACAGTATGTGTGTGAGTGTTTATGTGTGTGTGTGTGCGCGTGTCTGTGTCTGTGACTGTGTCTGTGAATGGTATGTGTGTCTGTAAGTGGTGTGTGTGATGGGTGTGTGAGTATGTGTGTGTCTGTGAGTGGTGTGTGTGTATGTCTGTGAGTAGGTGTGTCTGTGTGTGTGTCTGTGAGTGGGTCTGTGTGTGTGTGTGTCCCTATGTGTCTGTGAGTGGGTCTGTGTCTGCGTGTCTGTGTCTGTGTGTCTGTCTGTGTGTCTGTGTGTGTGTGTGTGTCTGTGTGTGTGTCTGTGTGTCTGTGAGTGGGTCTGTGTGTGTGTGTGTCCCTATGTGTCTGTGAGTGGGTCTGTGTTTGTGTGTCTGTGAGTGGGTCTGTGTGTCTGTGGGTGGTGTGTGTGTGTGTGTGTGTGTGTGTGTATGTGTGTGAGTGGTGTATGTGTGTGAGTGGTGTATGTGTGTGAGTGGTATATGTGTGTGTGTGAGTGGTGTATGTGTGTGAGTGGTGTGTGTGTGTGTGTGTGAGTGGTGTGTGTGTGTGTGAGTGGTGTATGTGTGTGAGTGGTGTATGTGTGTGAGTGTGTGTATGTGTGTGTGTGTGTGTATGTGTGTGTGTATGTGTGTGAGTGGTGTATGTGTGTGAGTGGTGTATGTGTGTGAGTGGTGTGTGTGTGTGTGTGAGTGGTGTGTGTGTGTGTGTGAGTGGTGTATGTGTGTGAGTGGTGTATGTGTGTGAGTGGTGTATGTGTGTGAGTGAGTGGTGTATGTGTGTGTGTGAGTGGTGTATGTGTGTGTGTATGTGTGTGTGTGAGTGGTGTATGTGTGTGTGTGAGTGGTGTATGTGTGTGTGTGAGTGGTGTATGTGTGTGTGTGAGTGGTGTATGTGTGTGTGTGAGTGGTGTATGTGTGTGAGTGGTGTATGTGTGTGTGTGAGTGGTGTATGTGTGTGTGTGTGAGTGGTGTATGTGTGTGTGTGAGTGGTGTATGTGTGTGAGTGGTGTATGTGTGTGAGTGGTGTATGTGTGTGTGTGTGAGTGGTGTATGTGTGTGTGTGAGTAGTGTATGTGTGTGTGTGAGTGGTGTATGTGTGTGTGTGAGTGGTGTATGTGTGTGAGTGGTGTAATGGTGTGAGTGGTGTATGTGTGTGTGTGTGAGTGGTGTATATGTGTGAGTGGTGTGTGTGTATGTGTGTGAGTGGTGTATGTGTGTGAGTGGTGTATGTGTGTGAGTGGTGTATGTGTGTGAGTGGTGTGTGTGTGTGAGTGGTGTATGTGTGTGTGTGAGTGGTGTGTGTGTGTGAGTGGTGTGTGTGTGTGAGTGGTGTATGTGTGTGAGTGGTGTATGTGTGTGAGTGGTGTATGTGTGTGTGTGAGTGGTGTATGTGTGTGAGTGGTGTATGTGTGTGAGTGGTGTGTGTGTGTGAGTGGTGTATATGTGTGTGTGTGAGTGGTGTATGTGTGTGAGTGGTGTGTGTGTATGTGTGTGAGTGGTGTGTGAGTGTGTGTGTGTGAGTGGTGTATGTGTGTGAGTGGTGTATGTGTGTGAGTGGTGTATGTGTGTGAGTGGTGTGTGTGTGTGTGTGTGTTGCCCTTTTGGAAAAGAAGCTTTGTTATTTCCAGCTTATCCCCATCACCCTCACGTCTTCCCTTTTCAACAATATTACCCATTTCCTTTTGATTGAATCTGCTTTCAATACCCTTTCAGGCAGTTTGTTCCAAATTATAATAACTCACCACATTAAAACAAAATCTGCCTTATATCTCCCTCTGTTTCTATTGTCAATTACTTCCTTTATTGGTCAGAGTATTGAGGACAGGAGTTGGGAGGTCATGTTCTGGCTGTACAGGACATTGGTTAGGCCACTTTTAGAATGTTGTCTGTAATTCTAGTCTCTCTCCTATCAGAAAGATGTTGTGAAACTTGAAAGAGTTCAGAAAAGATTTACAAGGATGTTGCCAGGGTTGGAGGATTTGAGCTATAGGGAGAGGTTTAACAGGCTGGGACTGTTTTCCCTGGAGGGTCGGAGGCTGAGGGGTGACCTTATAGAGGTTTATAAAATCATGAGGGGCATCGATAGAATAAACCGACAAAGTCTTTTACCTGGGGTGGGGGAGTCCAGAATTAGAGGGCATAGGTTTAGGGTGAGAGGGGAAAGATTTAAATGGGACGTAAAGGGCAACTTTTTCACACAAAGGATGGCACGTGTATGGAATGAGCTGCCAGAGGAAGTGGTGGAGGCTGGTACAATTGCAACATTTAAAAGACATCTGGATGGGTATATGAATAGGAAGGGTTTGGAGGGATATGGGCCGGGTGCTGGCAAATGGGACTAGATTAATTTAGGATATCTGGTCGGCATGGACGAGTTGGACTGGAGGGTCAGTTTCTGTGCTGTACATCTCTATGACTCTATGACTGTCTTCCAGCAGAGGAAGCACTCTCGCTCTCTCACTCTCGCTCTCTCACTCTCGCTCTCTCTCTCTCTCTCTCTCTTGCTGCTCTGTCCAGAGACATAGCTAAATGTGACTACAATGTTCCTGTTAGAAACAAGAGAAAACAATCCTCCCTCAACGCACTTTAACTCCAAACGTGGAAGAATTGTAGTGTGAGAAGGACAGTGTGGATCTCCAAAAGGAATATTGACAAGTTAGTGGAGCAGGTAGATAAGTGGAAGATGAGGTTTAATGCAGAGAAATGTAAGGTGACACATTTTGGTCAGAAGAGCATTGAAAGACAATATAAAATAGAGGGTACAATTCTAAAAGGAGTGCAGGAGCAGAGAGACCTGGGTGTACATGTGCACAAATCATTGAAGGTGACAGAATAGGTGGAGAGAGCAGTTAATAATGTGTACAGTGTTCTGGGCTTTATTAAAAGGGGCTAGGAATACAAGAGCAGGGAGGTGATGCTGATTGTGTGTCGGACACTTGTTAGATCTCAGCTTGAGTATTGTGTGCAGTTTGTTGGCACGGTGTTCTTGGAAAGATATGAATGCATTGGGAAGAATGTTGCAGTGCTTTACAAGAATGGTTCCAGCAATGAGCACCTTCGGTTTGTGAGACTGGATTGAAGAAATCAGCACTGTTCTTTGTGAAGAGAAGGCAGCGGACAGGAGGCTTGATGGAGGTTTTCAAAATCACGAGCGGGCTGGACAGAGTAGATAGGGACAAGCTCACTAAAGGAGTTAGAATGACGGGGCATAGATTTAAAGTGTTGCACAAGAGAAGCAGAAGTGAGGTGAGAAAGTTCTTTTCCACACAACGAGGAGTTAGGGGATGGAATGCAATGTTCAAATGAGGCATTTAAGACGGGCATTAGATGATTAATTGGACAGAAATGGTGTACAGGAGCATGAGGAAAGAAGCAGGAGATTGACATGAGACAATCATACTCAGGCAGGCCCAACAGGCTGAGTTGTTCCAAAAGCCACCTTTGGGACAGTTCAATCATTTCTGCTCACCCTGCTGTAGGAAGGATGTTGTGAAACACTAAAGGGTTCAGAAAAGGTTTACAAGGATGTTGCCAAGGTCGGAGGCTTCGAGCCGTAGGGAGAGGCTAAACTGGCTGGGGCTGTTTTCTCTGGAATGCCGAAGACTGAGGGGTGACCTGATAGATACTTATAAAATCATGAGGAACATGGATAGGGTAAATAGACCAGTTTTTTTTTCCCTGAGGGTAGTGGAGTCCAGAAGTAGAGAGCATAGGTTTCAGGTGAGAGGGGAAAGACTTAAAAGGGACCCAGGGGACAACTTTTTCATGCAGAGGGTGGTGCATGTATGGAATGAACTGCTAGGGGAAGTGGTGGAGGCTAGTACAATTGTAACATTTAAAAGGCATCTGGATGGGTACATGAATAGGAAGGGTTTGGAGGTATATGGGCCAAATGCTGGCAAATGGGACTGGATTAATGTAGAATATCTGGATGGCGTGGATGAGTTGGACCGAAGGTTGTGTTTCTGTGCTGTACGTCAGTGTGATTCTGTGACTCTATAATAGCCTCCTTCAGTGCAGTAACAATAATGTGACATTACACCTGTTTCCCTTCATGTCGTGAAAATACTGCAAGCAGGGCACATTGGTCTCACCCATTTGACGTTGTGCACTATCCGAGGGGTGCAGTCTGCTGAATGGTATTGCTTACATTCCCAGCACGTTTCCCAATTAACTGGTCTTCCTTCATTGTGCTCCAGAGGCGAAGAAACTTGCTTGAAGACCTTGTGTCCGCACTAACTAAAACTGGCTCATATATTCACTGCTGTCAATTGCATTGCTACATTCAAATTCTAATCATTCTTATCTAATTTAGAGCGACTTCACATTACTTTTCATCTCGTATGTCTTTGGAGATGCATGATTTTCAATTTTAATTTCCCTTTTATTTAATCGTTGGCCGTGAAAATTCTATCAGATGCCCCCTGTCCTTGGCGGTCCATTCTTTGCAGTGTTGGAGGGGAGCTGTTTCCAGAGAAAGAGAGAGAGAGAGGGAGAGAGTGGGAAGAAGCAGCATTGGTCTGTTGATACAGTACTGCACAGATCAATGGGCGAATGCAGCAATCAATCCATCCTGTACTCTGCAGTGAGGCTGTTAATGCAGGAGAAGCTGAATACATGACCACTGCTTCCAAAACTTTCCTCCCTTCAAGCATGGTTCTTAAAGCAACTGCTGTAGATACAGCTCTACCCCTCCCTTTCCTTTCCTTCCATCTCTTTCTGCATCCTTTTCTTTATCTCACTTCTTTTTCTTTCTCTCTCTCTCTACCCTCATTGCTTTCCCTTTTTCTATTTCCTCCACTCTAACCCACTATTCCAAATCCTCTCCTTTACTTGTGATGTTTCAGTCTCCAATCACTTCTCTTTTCCTTCATTCAGACCTCCCCCTTTCTGACCCCATAAGAATGTAAATGATAGGAGTCCGATCAGGCCATTCGGCCCCTCATGCCTCCTCCATCATTCTGTAAAATATCTACCTTGAATCTGCTTTTGCACAGCACACCCTGCATCCCTTGATTTCCTTAAAAAGTCAAAAAATCTTGTGTGTTGAGTACATAGCTTTCTGGTGTACAAAGGGGAGGTGATGGCCTTAGTAGCATTATTGCTGGACTGTTAAATCAGAGAGGAGAGAGTGTGGATTGCAGATGCTGGAGATCAGAGCTGAAAAAATGTGTTGCTGGAAAAGCGCAGCAGGTCAGGCAGCATCCAAGGAGCAGGAGAATCGACGTTTCGGGCATAAGCCCTTCTTCAGGAAACTTGTTAAATCAGCGACCCAGGCAATGTCTTGGGGAGCCTGGGTTTGAACCCTGCCATGACAGCTGGTCGAATTTGAATTCAATAAAATTCTGGAATTAAGTGGCTAATGATGACCATGCATCCATTGCCAATTGATGGAAAAACCCATCTGGTTCACTAATGTCCTTTAGGGAATCTGCCATCCTTACGGAGTCTGGCCTACACGTGAGACAGCAATGTGGTGGAGTAGGATTGTTTTTCAGACTGGAGGCCTGTGACCAGTGGAGTGCCACAAGGTTCAGTGCTGGGTCCATTACTTTTCTTCATTTATATAATTGATTTGGATGAGAGCGTAAGAGGTACTGTTGGTAAGTTTGCAGATGACACCAAAATTGGAGGTGTACTGGACAGCGAAGTTTACCTCAGATTACAATGAGACCCTGATCAGATGAGCCAATGGGCTGAGGAGTGGCAGGCGGACTTTAATTTCGATAAATGCGAGGTGCTGCATTTTGGGAAAGCAAATCTTAGCAGGACTTATACACTCAATGGTAAGGTCCTCGGGAGTGTTGCTGACTAAAGAGACCTTGGAGTGCAGGTTCATAGCTCCTTGAAAGTGGAGTCACAGGTAGATAGGATAGTGAAGAAGGATGTTGTGAAACTTGAAAGGGGTCAGAAAAGATTTACAAGGATGTTGCCAGAGCCGGAGAATTTGAGCTATAGGGAGAGGCTGAACAGGCTGGGGCTGTTTTCCCTGGAGCATCAAAGGCTAAGGGGTGACCTCATAGAGGTGTAGAAAATCATGAGGGGCATGGATAGGATAAATAGACAAAGTCTCTTCCCTGGGGTGTGGGAGTCCAGAACCAGAGGCATAGGTTTAGGGTGTGAGGGGAAAGATTTAACGGGGACCTAAGGGGCAACTTTTTCATGAGAGGGTGGTACGTGTATGAAATGAGCTGCCAAAGGAAGTGGTGGAGTCTGGTACAATTGCAACATTTAAAAGGCATCTGGATGGGTTTGTAAATAGGAAGGATTTAGAGGATTTTGGGCCAAGTGCTGGCAAATGGGACTAGATTAATTTAGGATATCTAGTCGGCATGGACAAGTTGGACCTAAGGGTCTGTTTCTGTGCTGTACATCTCTATGACCCTGTGACTCTTGTGATTCTTAACTGCCCTCCGGGCAATTAGGGATGAGTAATAAATTCTGGCCTTGCCAGCAATGCCCCCATCCCATAAATGAATCAAAAAGAGGTCACGGAGCAGGTTCAAGGCAGAAATCAATAGATTTAGATTCATAATCATAATTTCAATTCATCTTGGTCTGAATCAACTAACCTCTTATCACATGACCAGCTGCAGCACTATCCTTCCAATGTCTACCTTATTAAATCCCTTAAAAACCATGACACAAGGTTAAGTGATGAGATGAGATCACTCCTCATTCCTTTAAACTCATGGGGCGATGGACAAAGTCGACTGAATTTCCCGTCATAGGACAATCTCTCAGCCCAGGAATTAACCCTTTGTGATTTTTCATTTTTTACCCCCCTCTCTTTTGCTGATGCTCTCTCCCATCATTTGGGATTAGATTAGATTCTCCTGGAAACAGGCCCTTCAGGCCAAACCAACCCTCTGAAGAGTAACCCGCCCAGACCCATTTCCCTCTGAATTATGCACCTAACACTATGGGCAATTTAGAATGGCCAATTCACCTGACCTGCACAACCCATGCAGACACAAGGCTGGAATCGAACCTGGGACCCTGGTGCTGTGAGGCAGCAGTACTAACCACTGAGCCACCATACTGCCAGGTTGTGGGAAGAGTCATTTCACGGGTCAATAACAATGGACTGTACCATTGTTGGCGCTCTCCACTGAGAACACGAACCATTGGAAGTACAAAAAGGAGTAGACCATTCAGCCTGTCGTGCTTCAATATGATCATGGTCCATCTGATTGTGACCTCAAGTCTGTTCCATACAATCCTTGAATCGCCCAAACCCTGATAGTACATGAATCTGCCCAAATCACTCATGAATCTTTTCAATGACCCAACCTCTTTCTCAGTCACTAGACGATTAATCCAGAGGTCTGCGCTAATGTTCTGGACATGTGCTGTGATCAATCTTGGAGATCTGAATTCAGTTTTAAATAAATCTGGAATTAAAAGTGAATCTAATGATGACCACATGTTGATTGTCATAAACGCCTATCTGGTTCACGAATGTTCTTTGTGAGAGTAAGACACAAGGAAATAAATGCAGCAAGAATTGACACTACTCTGAAATCAAGGTAGATCATTTTCCTGCCCTAGCCCTTGCAAAGCAGAGTGAAAGAGTCGAGGAATAACGGTCAATGGAGGGAGTGAGCATTGAGGGCCGTAAGGGGTGTTCGGAGAGAGGCTGATTGGGAGATGGGTGAGGGAGGGGAGTGGGGAAAGGGGATTGAGTGGGGTGGGGATGTGCAGGGAGGGATGTGAATGAGGGGTGAGCTATGGGATATGTGCGAGGGTGGTGATTGTGGGCTCCAAAGAAGGAGAGGCCTCTTTCTCAGTCCCTAGCCTACATTTTGGATCTATTTGTGACTCCAAGCTGATAGCAATGTGGTTGGCTCTCACTGTTTTCTGAAATGACCTGGCCAGCCAATCAGTTACCAGTAATGAGCGAGAAATGCTAACCTTGCCAGTGATGCCGACATCCTGCACAAGAATAAAATAAGCATGATCTTGTATTTACTGTAATGGTCACAGCTGATGTTAATCCTGAACAAGTTTTCACCCTGAATAAAACCTGCTTGATAGACCCTAACCTTGGAGGTCAGACACTGTGTACATGAACAAGGAACAGGGGCCATTCAGCCCTTTAACCCCGCTATACCATTCAATAAGATCATGGTTTATTTGAGTTAAACCTCAATTCTATATCCCCTTGGTCCTCAAGAACCTATCTACCTCTGCCCAAATTTCTAAAGGCTATCTTTTAGCAAAGAGAATGCCAAAGGTTCATGATCCTCAGAGAGAAAAATGTGTTTATTAATCTCTGTTTTAAATGGGTGACCCCTCAATTTTAGACCCTGACCCCTAGTTCTAGATTCTTCCTCAAGAGGAAACATTCTTTCCACATCTGATCTCATCAGGATCTTATATGTTTTAATTAAGTCACCTCTGAAGTTTCTAAACTCCAGAAGATACAGGCCAGTCTGCCTAGCCTTTCCTCATAAGGCAATCCACTCACTGCAGGTTTAGTCTAGTAAACCCTTTTTGAGCTGCTTCCAATATATTAACATGTACTGTAGTCGAGAGTGGGGTGCTAGAAAAGCACAGCAGGTCAGGCAGCATCTGAGGAGCAGGAGAATTGACATTTTGGGCATAGTCCCCTCATTAGGAATGAGTCTTGTGGGCCTGGGGGCTGAGAGATAAATGGGAGCAAGATGGGGCTGTGGGAAGGTAGCTGAAGATGGGGGAGAAGGTGATAGGTCGGAGAGGAGTGTGGAGCGGATCGATGGGAAAGACGATGGACAGGTCAAGAGGGCAGTGCCTACTTGGAGGCTTAGGACTGGGATAAGGTGGGGGGTGCAAAATGAGGAAACTGGTCAAATCCACACTAATCCCAAGTGGTTGCAGGGTCCCAAGGCGGAAGATAAGGCGTTCTTCCTCCAGGCGTCGAATGATTAGGGTTTAGCAATGGAGGAAGTCCAGGACCTGCATATCCTTTATGGAGTGGGAGGGGGAGTTGAAGTGTTCAGCCACAGAGCAGTGGGGTTGGTTGGTGTAAGTGTCTTAGAGATGTTCTCTGAAACGATCTGCAAGTTGGCATCCTGTCTCCCTGGCAACCCTGATCAGTACTGTACATAATATTACATTTGTGGTCTCACCAGTATCCTGTGTATCTGAAGCATAACTTTCCCACTCTTACTCAATTCACCTCAAAATAAATCATAATGTTCTGTTAGCTTTCCTGATTACTTGCTGCACCTGCATACCAACCTTCATGCACGGACTCTCAGATCTCTCTGCAGTTTAGAGCTCTGCAGCCTCTTACCATGTAGCTCAGTGGTTAGCACTGCTGCCTCATAGTATCAGGGATGGGTTTGATTCCGCCCTCGCGCGACTGTCTGTGTGGAGTTTACACATTTTTTCTGTTTCCTCTGGGTGCTCCGGTTCCACTCCACAATCCAAAGATGTGCAGGTTAGGGTGGATTGGCCATGCTAAATTGACCATAGAGTCCAGGGATGTGCTTACTAGGTGGATTGGCCATGGGAAATGCAGGGTTACAAAGATGGAGTTGGGTCTGGGTGGAATACTCTTTGGAGGGTCAGTGTGGGATCGATGGGCCGAATGGCCTGCTTCCACACCGTAAGGATTCTGTGTACTTCAGATACTATGCTTTTGTTTTATTCTTTTTCCTAAAATGGACAATATCACACACTCCAGCATTGTATTCCATTTTCCAGATCTTTGCCCATTCACGCAGCCTCTCTGTATCCCTTTGTAAACACTAATGTCCTCTTGGCAACTCACTTTCCGACCTATCTTTGTCTTATCAGTAAATGTAGCTGCCATACCTTTGATCCCTTCATTCCAAAGGTTTCTACAGATTGTGAAGAGTTGAGGATTCAGCACTGACCCTGTGGCACGTGACTCATAACATCTTGCCAGCCTGAAAAAGAACCATTTATTCATACTCTCTGTTTTCTGTTAGCCAGACAATTTTCTGTTCATGCCAATATGTTACTCCTACACCATGAGCGCTTTTATTCTCTGCAATAACCTTTGATGTGGCACCTTATCAAATGTCTTCTCGAAATCTAAGTGCAGCATATCTACTGTTTCCCAGTTATCCACAGCACGCATTAATTCTTCAAAGAACTCCAATAAATTAGTTAAACATGATTTACCTTGGACAAAACCATTAAGGCCCTGTCCATTACCTTGAACTTATCCAGTGCCCTGTTAGAAGATCTTTAATAATAGCTTCCTCACATTTTCATCCTGAAACTGGACAGACTTACAAGAGGATGCCAGCGTACTGTTAACACAAAGAATAAAAATGTTATTTCATGGGGTGAAAGGAATATGGATTATGTTATGCTAGACATAGCATAAGATTTAATGAGAGACACCAGTAAAGGATTTGTGTGTATATTACTCGTTTCTTTTCCTCATCAATAACTTTGCGAACATCCAAACTTGAGTGAAGCATTATTGCTATCTTCACACTAAGCTCCCTGCTGAGACTTGGGCTGGTACAGTTGCAAGTGGTTTCCTCTCACCAAATTTCTATCTAGTCACCACATGCTTTTTCCCTTCAGCTGGTGGCTTTCCTCAAGAAATCTAAAAGCAACTACAAGCTAAACTCACCAATTGCTTTTAGTTTCAGAGCAAACAGAGGAGTTCCCTAAATCCAGTGTCCAGTGTCCATTTTCTATCACTGACTGAGTGACTTTGAACATCGTTCTGCCTTTCTCTGTGTCACTGGGTCCTATTGCTAAACAACAGTAGTTTTCTTAAAGCTCTGAGCTATTCAAGTCAAGGTTGTAAAACCTCATTAAAATCCATGTAAGCAAACAACACAGAACAGTATAGCACAGGAATGCTGTTGTGCCAAATGTGATGCCAAATTAAACTAATCCCTCTGCCCGTCCTTGGTCCATATTCCTCCAGGTGCTTATCTAAAAGTCGCTGAAACACTCCTATTGAATCTTTCACCACCACCACCCCTGGCTGCACATTCCAGACTCCTACCACTCTCTGTGTAAAAGTCTTGCCCCTCACATCTCCTTTGAACTTTGCCCCTTCCCATTAAAAGCATGCCCCATAGTTTTAGACACTTAACTCTGGGAAAAGGATTCTGAATGTCAACCATATCTAGGTATCTCATAATCTTGTAGGCTTCAATCAAGTCTCCCCTCAGCCTCAACAGCTCCAGAGAAAACTACTTGAGTTTTACTCACCTCTCCTTATAGCTGAAACAACAGACCTCCAGATTTCCTTGACATCACTGAGCAAAGCTCAGAAATGAATTTCTATAAATGACTACCTATGTCTTCCACTTCCCAACACACCAAATACAAAATGTAAACTTAAAGTTTTACATTGTTCATAATATCATCCCCAACTCCTCGTATATTAACTCTTATATTGGCCAAGTTTTATGGACCAGACCAGACCCCCTCAAATACATTAAGAAGATTGTCTCAACCCTACCTTTACCTTGTTTCAAACTACATCTTGTATTTACGTAAGGTGCTGCCTTCCAGATGCAATTCGATTGGTCAAACTACTCAATGTTAAGCAAAACACAATTTATTCATACGCACTAGTTAAAATACAACAAAATAAAAGAATTAGCTTAGCTTTAACTCAATTTAAATGCTTAATAATGTAATGGATAGAGTAAAGAGTATGGTGCTGGAAAAGCACAGCAGGACAGGCAGCATCCGAGGAGCAGGAGAGTCGACGTTTCGGACAAAAGCCCTTCAGCAGGAATGATGATTCCTGCTGAAGGTCTTTTGCCTGAAACGTTGATTCTCCGGCTCCTCAGATGCTGCCTGGCTTGCTATGCTTTTCCAGCACTGCACTCTTGATTCTAATCTCCAGCATCTGCAATCCCCACTTTCGCCTAATGGATACCGTAACTATTACTAATTAACTGCTCCAATACGGTAACATCACATCAACACACCCCTTGGCAATAGGCAAATTCAGGAACAGATTGTCTCACCTGTAATGCCAGCAACTCAGGAGGATAGGAGAGATACACTGGAATAACTGACCCAGCAACAACTGTTGCTGATAAACTAAGAAACTAAAAACCCTGGTTCTGTGAGAGCTTGACCCCACCCATCTATGCTGCTTCTATTGTTTCAACTGAAAAAAAAAGACCCAAGGTGCCACAAGCTGTTTACTTTATGAGTTTTTAATATACATCTTAGCACTCTGCCTTAAAACCTTTAAACAGAACAAAAGAGTCATTTAAAGCCATGGTATTGTCACACAAGCTCCAAGGCCATTTTCCCTTTTTTAAATTCCCACTCTGATTTCAAATCCCCAACTCCACATGTCTCTGCTTTGCTGCAGCTGTTACATTCCATTGAGTTATCCACCCTATTGTCATTCTGACACATTCTCAATTCCCTTTGATGCAGACTTAGTGGCTGTACCGAGCTGAAAATGTGTTGCTGGAAAAGTGCAGCAGATCAGGCAGCATCCAGGGAGCAGGAGAATCGACGTTTCGGGCATAAGCCCTTCTTCAGGGCTCATGCCCGAAACGTCGATTCTCCTGCTCCCTGGATGCTGCCTGACCTGCTGCGCTTTTCCAGCAACACATTTTCAGCTCTGATCTCCAGCATCTGCAGTCCTCACTTTCTCCTTAGTGGCTGTACCACCAACCTCTGAATCTCTAAACTCTGCAATTCATCTCGCTAAATGTTCCCACCTTTTAACCTCATTCTCCTCCTTAAAACATACCTATACCCATGGCTATGCACTCTGCTGACTCCTACGTAGCTCAAAGACAAGTTTTGATCAATGACATAAGAACGTAAGAACTAGGAAAAGGGATAGGCCATCCAGCCCCTCTTTAATTTGATCATGGCTGATCTCATCTTAGCCTCCACTTCACTTTTCTGCTGGCTCCTCAAAACTCTTTACCATTACCACCCAAGGGGATGGCACGGTGGCTCAGTGGTTAGCACTGCTGCCTCACAGCACCAGGCACCTGGGTTCAATTGCCGCATTGGGCGACTGTGTGGAGTTTGCACGTTCTCCCCGTGTCTGCGTGGGTTTCCTCCGGGTGCTCTGGTTTCCTCCCACAGTCCAAAGATGTGTCGGTCAGGTGAATTGACCATGCTAAATTGTCCACAGTGTTAGGTGTGTTAGTCAGGGGTAAATATAGGGTAGGGGGATGGGTCTGGGTGGGTTAGTCTTCGGAGGGTCGGTGTGGACTTGTTGGGCCGAAGGGGCTTGTTTTCATACTGTAAGGAATCTAATTTAAAATTACTAATTAAAAACCTGTAACACTCTTGTGAAGCATTTTGAAATGTTAGAAGTGCTACATACATACAAGATGTAGTTGGCGTATCTCTTGCCCGCATGTGGGGTTATTGTCAGGACATTGTCACACAAGTTGTACCTTTTAATACCAGGTCATCGACTCAGAAACAGAAGCATTCACCCTTCTGCCCTTTTCACAAAACAGGTCCACAATATAATAGCGTACACCCCTCATTTGCAATGCATCTCAGATATAAGCACCCAAGCACACGTAGCAAGGTTTACTCCAGGTGGTTGCCTGCATGTTTGCGTTAGCCTCAGCAATACTATATAGACGTTTCTGCATATCTCCAGTGTACCACGTGTTTTACATGTTTTGGGCTACTGTATAATATCACCTCCTAAATATTTAGAATCCCAGAGATGTATATCATGGAAGCAGACTGTTCAGTCCAATTTGTCCATGCCAACCAGATATCCTCAATTAATCTAGTCCCATTTACCAGCACTGGGCCCATATCACTCTAAACCCTTCCTGATCATATACCCGTCCAGATGCCTTTTAAATGTTGTAATTGTACCAACATTCACCACTTCATCTGGCAGCATTCCATACCCACATCACCCTCTGCCCGAAAATGTTGTCCCTTAGGTCCCTTTTAAATCTCAACCCCACCCCCCCACCCCTGCCACCTTAAACCCATGCCCTCTAGTGTTGGACTCCTTTATCCTGGATAAAATATATCGACTAATCACCCTATCCATGCCCCTCATGATTTTATGAACATCTGTAAGGTCACCCTTCAGTCCCTGATGCTCCTGGGAGAACAGCCCCAGCCTTTTCAGTGTACTGGAGATATAGCTGCCATCTTGACATTATTCGATTCTTCTATGGGATGTGGGCATTACTGGCTGTTGGTCAATATTTGTTGCCCATCTTGAATTGTCCTTGAGAATGTGGTGGTGAGTGTTCTTGAACCACAGTAGTCCCAAATTGTGTAGGGACACCCAAAGCCTCATTAGGAAGGGAGTTCCACAGTTTGATGCTGCCAGTGAAACAGCAAGCTAGCTGACTGCTCATGCCCCCATCTTGAAGAAATGGCCCAAATTGTAAGGGACCACTTACAACAATAACCCACTGTGGGTAGCAGAAACTGGCTGAGGATTGATCTGCCAACCTTCAGTTGAGTAGGAGCTCCAGGCCTGAGTGCTAATTGGCACTACTATATACCATCTACATGGTGCACTGCAGAAATTCACCAAGGCTCCTTAGACAATACCTTCCAAAACCATACTTCCATCTAAAAGGGCGGCACAGTGGCTCAGTGGTTAGCACCACTGCCTCACAGCGCCAGGGACCTGGGTTTGTTTCCTGCCTCAGGCGACTGTCTGTGTGGAGTTTGCACATTCTCCCCATGTCTGCATGGATTTTCTCCGGGTGCTCTGGTTTCCTCCTACAGTCCAAAGATCTGTAGGTTAAGTGAATTGACCATGCTAAATTGCCCATAGTGTTCGGGGATGTGTAGGTTAGGTGCTTTAGTCTGGGATAAATGCAGGGGAATGGGTCTGGGTGGGTTACTCTTCGGAGGGTTGGTGTGGACCTGTTGGGCCGAAGGGCCCATTTCCACACTGTAGGGATTCTATATCTGCACCTAGAAGGACAAGGGCAACAAATACATAGAAGCACCACTGAAAAATCTCGATGGAGGCCGGTATCCCATCACCAAGTCACCCATTATTCGCACACGAACAGTCCTTGACTTCAGTCCTGCCTCACACAGAGTCAGCTCTCAGAGTGGCAGTACCTCTGATACTTCCCCTTTTTTTTTCACCACCAGGAAGGTAGGAAAACACCCGGGTGGCCAGTGACAAACACTGCCCTTCACATCAAAGGGCAATGCTGTGTGATCAAAAACAGTGAAGGGGAGGGTAGGGACTAAATCAAAATAGAGTTGGAGGGGGATACTTCCCTTTTTTTTTCTTATTTTTTTTTTGCTGTGTGAATCCCTATTTATTTTTTTTTATTTTTTTTTGCTTGTTTTTTTTTTCTTCCTGTTTATTTTTTTTTCTTTCTTTTTTTCCCCACACTACCACCTAAGTGCGGTAGTGCTTATTTTATCCCCAGCACCCATGGTGTGTGTGTGTGCAGGTGTGAGACACAGTGGAAGACACAAAGTGCACGAAAAGGGGATACTTCCCTTTTTATCCGTCAGCCAGGACTCCCTGATTGGAGCAGGTTAACAGCCCCAATCAGGAAACTCATGTTCTACGATATCCAGCTGGCTGGCCTTGTTACAATCACCACAACAGCTACCTGCACGATCTCCTCCAAGCCAGTCATCATCCTGACTTGATCTGTTCTTTCAGTGTCGTTGGGTCAAAATCATGGAATTCCAGGCAACACGCCAACACCATCTCCTCAAAAGGAATTAGAAAGAATTGCTAGTCAGCCTAGCCAGTGATGCCCACTTCCTGTGAGCAAGATAGAGAATATTTGAAAGCTGATACTTCTGTCAGATCCAGCAGTGCCAGACTTTAGTCTTGGTTATGGCTTGGACAGGATTCAGTCTCAAGGAGCAGTGTAGGGGTAAGTGGAATGAGGTAGGCCAGAGGCTTCTCTGGAGGAGAAAGTGAGGACTGCAGATGCTGGAGATCAGAGCTGAAAATGTGTTGCTGGAAAAGCGCAGCAGGTCAGGCAGCATCCAAGGAACAGGAGAATCGACGTTTCGGGCATAAACGTCGATTCTCCTGTTCCTTGGATGCTGCCTGACCTGCTGCACTTTTCCAGCAACACATTTTCAGCAGAGACTTCTCTGAAATGGTTGAGCAGTTATGAAGGGATGAGATTGGGATGGGGTGAGGAAGGAATGAAGGAGTTCAGGGAGAAAGAAAGAGTGGGGAGAGGGAGATTTTGGAGATCAGGCCCCCGGAGGGATAAACCACTGAAAAGCAAAACCCAATAAATTTGGAAATGAACATATCGGTGTTGTTGAAATAATATTTTGAGTCAAACTGATATCGCATCATTGACAACTTTTCTGTTTGTTTTCTTCTGCATAGAGGGTGGGGGAAAGGGGGTACATGTCTTGCATGGGAGTGGTGCCCAGGCAACTCCTTGTTTGAGACGTCCCACCCCACCTTTTCAAAATGGCCTCTTGAACTCTGGCTCACCTGCCTTACACAGTCTTGTATGGCAGTGGAGGCAAATTGAGACTCTTGATTGCCATTTAACTGAGTGGTTAAAGATCTTAATGGCCTAAGGCTGGGTGGCCCAGTGGGCATTTTACCCAGCTCCCCACTTCCTCCTGCCATACCCATTTCCTCCAAACCTGTATTATGGTGAATTATGATGAATGTCCCACATGTGACCAGGAAAGACATGGATGAGCTAGATGACATATTTTCCAAGCCTGACCAAATTCATGACCACCTCCATCTAGAAGGAGAAGGACAGCAGATATATGGGGATACCACCACCACCATCACCCCCAACACCAACCCCCTCCCCCACCCCCACCCCCAACCCCATCCCCCCTGCAAGTTCCCCTCTGAGCCATGCACCATCCTGATTCGGAAATATATTGGCGTTCCTTCAGTGTCGCTGGGTCAGAATCCTGGAATTCCCTTCCTAAGGACATTGTTGCTCAACCTATAGTTGGTGGACTGCAGCAGTTCAAGATGGCAGCTCTTAAGGGCAACTAGGGATGGGCAATAAATACTGTCCTGAGAGCAATCCCTCTATCTCATGTGTAAATAAAGAGAGCTAGTGTTGACATGATGGACCAAATGGCCTCTTTCTGCATCGTAACAAATCTGTCATTCAGATTGAACTGCTCTTTGAGCGATCAGTGATCACTCAGCCAGCAGTGCTAATGTCCCATGAGTAAATCACTCATCATATATAAATTTCTATGATACCAGTTAACTTATTCTACTTAATAGTCAATGCAGGCTTGTTGGTGCCCTTAAATGATCCTATTTTAGAGTCAGGCCAGTGAAATCTACTGGAAAATGTAGGTGAGTATTTCCATGTTTATGTTTGGGTTTAGTCTGTCACTGTGGGTCTACATCAATGATATTGATGAACAACAACTGAATTAAAGATTGAATGATTGATGTAAATGGCATGTATTGCATTAAGGCAGTTTTATATAATTTAAATACAAACAAAGCACTCGAGTTCATTTCCATAGCAACAATGTCATCCAGAAAGTATGCTTAACTTATGTTGAATGCCTTTTTTTAGACTACATCTGGAAGACTCTGCTGTTCTGAGATGCCCCTTCATCATGTAAACATCTAGTGCAGTGTTCCCAATTATTTTTTCCCCACAGTGTGACCCCCTTCTGAAAATTCTTGTGACCACCCCCCCCCCCCCCCCATCCCCCTCTCAGTGACAGTGGCTCAGTGGGAAAGTGAGACGTTTGGGGGTGGGAGCTGAGCTGCTAATGGTGGAGATACGGTTGTTACAATGTAGTTGGAAATCCCGGCCTCATCATTCAGGATCCCAAAAGTTCAGCTTGTGACCCCACGAGGGTCAGCACCCAAAATCTGGCAAACCCTGATCTGGAGGTTGTGCAGAAGAAGATTTACCAGAACCAAAATGTTATAATTATTAGTGAATTCTAATAATCAACTTACTTTTGTGTAGTGCATTTGGCATAGGTCAGTAATCAATTATTTTAATTAGAATTAATTTAGTCAGTCTAGACTCTTCATTTTAACCTGCTAGAATTCATAGAATTATTGAGTCACAGAACGATACAGTGCAGAAAAGGCCCTTCGGCTCATGAGGTCTCTACTACCAAAAAGGGAGTGATGGTCTAGTGGTATTATCACTTGACTCGTACTACAGAGACCCAGTTAATGTTCTGGGAACCTAGGCTTAAATCCCAGCATAGCGGATGGTGAAATTTCATTCAATTAAAAAAAATCTGGAATTCCGAATCTAATGGCAAGTGTGAAACCATTGTCGACTGTCAGGCAGGCAAAAGTGAGGACTGGAAATCAGAGTTTAGATCAGAGTGGTGCTGGAAAAGCGCAGCATCTGAGGAGCAGGAATTCCTGATGAAGGGCTTTTGCCCAAAATGTCGATTTTCCTGCTCCTCGGATGCTGTCTGGCCTGCTGTGCTTTTCCAGCACCACTCTGATCTAAACCCATTGTCAATTGTCAGGCCTACATGTGACTCAAGACCCCCACCAATGTGGTTGACTCTTATTTGCCTTCTTAACTTGGCACTCAGGGATGAGCAACAATTGGTGGTCTGGCCAATGATGCCCTCACCCTGTAGACTACTCTACATCAATCTCCCCACTTACCCACATTAGGTCCATAACCTTGCATGTTATAACACCTTGTATTCATAAAAGTATCCATCTTAACTACCCTCCCTGATAGTGCATTCCAGACCCCTCACCTCCCTGGAAAGGCTCAAGAGCGGAGTTATTTCCACCTGGATGTTGAAAATTTCAAAAATAGCGGTCACAAAAAAAAGGCAGTCACCAATAAATCTGCTCAAGGATATAGGAGAAACTGCTTTTATGCGGAGATTTGTTAGAACATAAAGCCAACTATCACAGAGAAAATTAATGGATTGAAGAACAAAGCAAATAGGCACACGAGGGAGAACAGATTAGTGCTTGGTTCAATGAAGTGAGGTGACAGGATGCTTGTTTGGAGCTTAAACCAATTGGGTTGAGGGATCTGTTTTGCCTGGTAGGTTTTGCATTATCCAATTTAATTATCTTGAGGCACCGATGGATAATTAACCCCCAGTGATCGTCCTTTACCTCTGTGTGGTTTGTTCTGTACTATCGTGTTTATGTCTTTGAGGTGTTCTGAGGTATTCACTGCCCACTGTCCATTTGCATATCTGTCTGTCGAGGCATGAACCTGAGTGATCATTTTCCTTTTCTTCAACTTCAGGTTGGCCAACCCTCCTTGGTGGAAGGACCTCATTGTTCAAGGGGAGTGTTTTGCCTTCATTGGAAGACGTTCCTGTATTGCAAGATGGTAACTGTGGACTCAGATGGATAATACCAGTGTCGGATGCAATTAGTTGGATCTTTGCGGTGGTAAATGGATCCTCTGGATTGTATTAATCCAGTTGCTCGAAATTAAGATTGAAGTTGATTCCCAGCCTGAGACCAAGGCTGCTTTCTCATTTCTGGAAGGTTGTATGCTCACTTTGAGATCAGAAAACAATGTTGAACTCCAATGGAATACCATGGATGTCTTTTGTCCTTGCTCCAACCTTGAATCTAAACATCCTGCTTTGGATAACGACCCTTGCGGTGCGGTTTGGCCTTCTCAGTTGCCAGGAAAACTATCCCATTGTCAACACCAACTATGGGAAGCTCAGGGGGGTGAGAACGCCGCTTCCCAATGAGATCCTGGGACCCGTGGACCAGTACCTTGGAATACCGTACGCCTCAGCTCCGACGGGAGAGAGACGCTTCCAGCACCCGGAGTCCCCATCCTCCTGGACCGGCATCAGGAACGCTACGCATTTTGCCCCGGTCTGCCCCCAGAACATTCACGGGATCTTGCCCGATGTGATGCTGCCGGTCTGGTTTACCTCCAACCTGGATATCGTGGCCACTTACATCCAAGATCAGAGTGAAGACTGCCTCTACCTGAACGTCTACGTTCCGACTGAGGACGGTAAGTTGCTGAGTTTTAGACAAAAGAAGGAAACTGGGGAACAAAGCAGAGGGAGAGGAAGTCAACACTGACGGATTGAGCTGCTCCCCTTGCCCTCCCAGCGATGGTGTGAATTAACCTTCAGACCCTGTAGGTATCCCGAGGTGCTTAAGTTTCACAGCGGATAAAGCTTTGATGGAAACAGATTTTTCAGGAGGTAGTTAGACTCTGACGTTTTACCTCTGGATACAGAGAAATGGATAAAGTAAACTGCATTTATTTCAATGCAAGGGGCCTAACAGGGAAGGCAGATGAACTCAGGGCATGGTTAGGAACATGGGACTGGGATATCATAGCAATTACAGAAACATGGCTCAGGGATGGGCAGGACTGGCAGCTTAATGTTCCAGGATACAAATGCTACAGGAAAGATAGAAAGGGAGGCAAGAGAGGAGGGGCAGTGGCGTTTTTAATAAGGGATAGCATTACAGCTGTACTGAGGGAGGATATTCCCAGAAATACAGCCAGGGAAGTTATTTGGGTGGAACTGAGAAATAAGAAAGGGATGATCAGCTTATTGGGATTGTATTATAGACTCCCCAATAGTCAGAGGGAAATTGAGAAACAAACTTGTAAGGAGATCTCAGCTATCTGTAAGAAGAATAGGGTAGTTATGATAGGGGATTTTAACTTTCCAAACATCGACTGGGACTACCATAGTGTTAAAGGTTTAGATGGAGAGGAATTTCTTAAGTGCGTACAAGACAATTTTCTGATTCAGTATGTGGATGTACCTACTAGAGAAGGTGCAAAACTTGACCTACTCTTGGGAAATAAGGCAGAGCAGGTGACTGAGGTGTCAGTGGGGGAGCACTTTGGGGCCAGCAACCATAATTCTATTCGTTGTAAAATAGTGATGGAAAAGGATAGACCAGATCTAAAAGTTGAAGTTTTAAATTGGAGAAAGGCCAATTTTGATGGTATTAGGCAAGAACTTTCGAAAGCTGATTGGAGGCAGATGTTCACAGGTAAAAGGGACGGCTGGAAAATGGGAAGCCTTCAGAAATGAGATGACAAGAATCCAGAGAAAGTATATTCCTGTCAGGGTGAAAGAGAAGGCTGGTAGGTATAGGGAATGCTGGATGACTAAAGAAATTGAGGGTTTGGTTAAGAAAAAGAAGGAAGCATGTGTCAGGTATCGACAGGATAGATCGAGTGAATCCTTAGAAGAATATAAAGGAAGTAGGAGTATACTTAAGAGGGAAATCAGGAGAGCAAAACGGGGACATGAGATAGCTTTGGCAAAAAGAATTAAGGAGAATCCAAAGGGCTTTTACAAATATGTTAAGGACAAAAGGATAACTTGGGAGAGAATAGGGTCCCTCAAAGATCAGCAAGGTGATCTTTGTGTGGAGCCACAGAAAATGAGGGAGATACTAAATGAATATTTTGCATCTGTATTTACTGTGGAAAAGGATATGGAAGATATAGACTGTACGGAAATAGATGGTGACATCTTGCAAAATGTCCAGATTACAGAGGAGGAAGTGCTGGATGTCTTGAAATGGTTAAAAGTGGATAAATCCCCAGGACCTGATCAGGTGTACCCGAGGACTCTGTGGGAAGCTAGAGAAGTGATTGCTGGGCCTCTTGCTGAGATATTTGTATCATCGATAGTCACAGGTGAGGTGCCGGAAGACTGGAGGTTGGCAAACTTGGTGCCACTGTTTAAGAAGGGTGGTAAAGACAAGCCAGGGAACTATAGACCAGTGAGCCTGACCTCGGTGGTGGGCAAGTTGTTGGAGCGAATTATGAGGGACAGGATGTACATGTATTTGGAAAGGCAAGGACTGATTTGGGATAGTCAACGTGGCTTTGTGCGTGGGAAATCATGTCTCACACTCTTGATTGAGTTTTTTGAAGAAGTAACAAAGAAGATTGATGAGGGCAGAGCAGTAGATATGATGTATATGGACTTCAGTAAGGCGTTCAACAAGGTTCCCCATGGGAGACTGATTAGCAAGGTTAGATCTCAATGAATACAGGGAGAATTAGCCATTTGGATGCAGAACTGGCTCAAAGGTAGAAGACAGAGGGTGGTGGTGGAGGGTTGTTTTTCAGACTGGAGGCCTGTGACCAGTGGAGTGCCACAAGGATTAGTGGTGGGCCCTCTACTTTTTGTCATTTACATAAATGATTTGGATGCGAGCATAAGAGGTACAGTTAGTAAGTTTGCAGATGACACCAAAATTGGAGGTATAGTAGGCAGCGAAGAGGGTTACCTCAGATTACAACAGGATCTGGACCAGATGGGCCAATTGGCTGAGAAGTGGCAGATGAAGTTTAGTTCAGGTAAATGTGAGGTGCTGCATTTTGGGAAAGCAAATCTTAGCAGGACTTATACACTTAATGATAAGGTCCTAGGGAATGTTGCTGAACTAAGTGACCTTGGAGTGCAGGTTCATAGCTCCTTGAAAGTGGAGTTGCAGGTAGATATGATAGTGAAGAAGGCCTTTGGTATGCTTTCCTTTATTGGTCAGGGTATTGAGTACAGGAGTTGGGAGGTCATGTTGTGGCTGTACAGGACATTGGTTAGGCCACTGTTGGAATATTGCATGCAATTCTGGTCTCCTTCCAATCGGAAAGATATTGTGAAACTTGAAAGGGTTTAGAAAAGATTTACAAGGATGTTGCCAGGGTTGGAGGATTTGAGCTATAGGGAGAGGCTGAACAGGCTGGGACTGTTTTCCCTGGAGTGTCGGAGGCTGAGGGGTGACCTTATAGAGGTTTACAAAATTATGTGGGGCATAGATAGAATAAATAGACAAAGCCTTTTCCCTGGGGTGGGGGAGTCCAGAATTAGAGGGCATAGATTTAGGGTGAGAGGGGAAAGATATGAAAGAGACCTAAGGGGCAACTTTTTCACACAGACGGTGGTACCTGTATTAAATGAGCTGCCAGAGGATGTGGTGGAGGCTGGTACAATTGCAACATTTAAGAGGCATTTGGATGGGTATATGAATAGGAAGGGTTTGGAGGGATATGGGCCGGGTGCGGGCAGGTGGGACTAGATTTGGTTGGGGTATCTGGTCGGCATGGACGGGTTGGACCGAAGGGTCTGTTTCCATACTGTACATCTCTATGACTCTATGACTCTATAAATTCAAGCAACCTCAGCACGAATACATAAACCGAGATGGTACCAATGCACAATTTTAATAATCAGGTACAATTAGTTCTACACCAGAAGCAAACAACCAGAGCAAAGTATGAATGCTACTCCCAATACTTTGCAGTGCATGTGACCCACATGTTAAAATTGCCTGGTTTAATTTATTCTGATTCTGAGTTCCTATTCCTTACTTTCAGGGTGTTATTTCTAGATATCAAATTTCATGAAGCCTCTCACTAGACCTCTCCTCACTCAGTTGATGGTGCTGTTTCATTAATGACCTTTTTATGGTCATCTCTCTCCTCCGCCCTCCCACACCCCAATTCTTTACAGCGTCTTCCAGCAAACATGGTTTCTGGCAATCTGCCTTGAGTCAGATTTTAAAAGCTGTGTCCTCAGATAGATCAGCCCCGCTCACCTCCCCTTCCCATGCCCTAGAATGATGAGAATGAAGGTATTGTAGCTGCTGGTGATCTGAAAAGCAGAAATCATGAGAAACTCAACACGTTGGGTGCCATCTGTGGACGGAGGACCAGATTAATGTTTCGAGGTGTACAGAATTTTTCTTCAGAACCTAGTTCCTCTGCCTTTTCCTCACTTTAACTCCCCCACCCCAAGACCCTTCCTCACTCCAGAAGTATGTCTATCTACCCCTCCCCAGAGTGCTTATACCATCTTCTCCAAACGTGCCCCCATCCCCGCTCACTTCTCCCCAAAATCTTCCTCAAACTCTCATGCTACTTTTCATCACTTTAATTGGGTGGGAGCTACTACCTCACAGCACCAGAGACCTGGGTTCGACTCCAGCCTCGGGCGATTGTCTGTGTGGTGTTTGCACATTCTCCCCGTGCCTCCGGGTGCTCCGGTTTTCTCCCACAATCCAAAGATATGCAGGTTAGGTGAATTGGCCATGCTATTGCCTATATAGTGCCTATAAATTGCCTATAGTGTCCAGCGATGTGCAGGCTAGGAGGCTTAGACATGGGAAAATGTGGGGTTATATGGTAGGGGTAGGATGCTCTCTGAGGGGATGATGGGCTGAATGGCCTGCTTCCACATTATAGGGATTTAATGAACTTCACAGCTTAAGGATTCAACTCCATTTCTTTTAGCTTTAGAACCTTTCATCATTTTGTCAGCTCCCTTCACAACTGAACACCTCCTTTCAATGAACCTGCTAACAGGGTGAGATGACAAGGATGCAGAGAGAGGAGTGTGTGCATGTGTGTATGTGTGTGTGTGTGTGTATGTCACATGGAGTATAAACGCCAGCACAGATCAGTGAGGTGATGTCTATCACCTTGCGTTAACTCCACCTGGGATAGCTTTCAACTTCCTGTATCAAATAAAACAGCTCTTTAACATATCTTGAATTTTTTTGTGATTGCCTACTCACAGAATGGATTCTAGGCTCTTTCTCTTATCAAGATGCTAAAGAGGAATGACAATGTAGATGCGGAGAGGATATTTCCCTGTCATGGGGCAATCTAAAATGAGAGGTCATTACTTTAGGATAAAGGGGAGCACACTTAACGCAAAGATGAAGAGAAATTAGTTTTCTCAAAGTGCTATGAAGCTGTGGAATTCACTAGCCTAGAGTGCAGTGGATGCCTGAGAGGAATAAATTTCAGGAGAAAATTAACAGATTTTTAAACAGGTTGAAGGATTATGGCGAGTGGGCAGGAAAGTGCAGTTGAGGCCTAGATGAGGTCAGCCATGATCCCATTAGATGGTGGAACAGCTTCAAGGGGCTGAATGGCCTACTCCTGCCCCTAGTTGCCATGCTCACCCTCCTCAGCTTCTGAGGAAGGAAATATCAGCCATCATTTAAATGGAGAATGTAAGAAATAGGCCATTCGGCCCCTTGAGCTTACCGTGCTGCATGACTGATCTGATGTAACCTTAATTCCAGTTTCCTGCCTGTGACCCCTGAACTCCCCCCTCTCAAAAATATCAGATAAAGGACCTGAGAAAGCCAGAAATCCTTGCCCTACAAACTTGTTTAAAATTCAAAGAAGGATGTAATTTCAACAGGTCAAACATTTCATCCAATGTTTCAAGAGTCTAGAATAGAAACACAATTAATAGCCATATAGCTAGCCTAATGGTCTGCTAAACACTGGTACAGTGGTCTGATTGAATCTTAGCACGCTGCTCAGGGTGATGGTTCTGAGGTTATTGTAAATTGCCGTCATCACAAGTGTAATGGCATTTTGGAACTAGAGCTGCTGCTTTTAGTTGAGTGTATTGCTCTTTTTAATCTATCCAATGATGCTTGAAAAGCTGTATCAGATGATTTATCATGTTTACTGTTGTTCTTCTTTCTTAAAAATAAGATGGCATAACACTCTGGTTTGACTTGTCGGGTAATAAAGCAGCGATTGACCCCTGGAAAACTAAAACCAAAACACCCAGTGAGGAGCGCCTTGACCTGTAACCTATTGAAACAGAATGTGAAAAGTGGTGTAACCTGCTTCTCAGCAACTTCTAGCAGTGAAATAAAACAAATCCTGAACACTCACTTTAAAAATATCAACAAGTAACAAGTTATTTATCTAACTCTAACAGCGAACAAATTAACTAAATTAGTAACAATCCGAATTTATTCTAACTACCAACTATTTCTGAATAAAACAAGATTCTAACGGTATGCTGTTCCAATAACTACAAGTCCCACACACACAAAAAAAAATACAAAGTAAGCTCTCAAAATTTACAGACAGGTTATGTCTTCCGGAACTTTCTGTGTCTTTCCCGTCTTCTTCCTCTGTCTGAAATGTCTTCTCTGACATTGGTATCAATGTTAATTAGACTATTTAACTGTGCCTTCTCTACATATAGATGACTGTGAGAGCTGTTATCTCTTAGCAGGTGGCAATTGGCTCTGAGGTCTCGGTCCAAGTGTCCCCTGCTTTATACCCGTGATGACATAATAATACTTCTTACCTAAGATTGGTTCTTTGTTGTCAAACCCATCAGATTTAAATTTAATAGGCTTCTGGTAGCTAAGTCCTTGATTCAAATTGGTTGGCTAAAATACAAAATTGTTGTCTTAGTTAAAAATATTCTACAATGTTTTGTACAAATGTTTCAATATAGGTGCTTTCTCTCCTGGCAAACCCACAAGCTGCTTCTCACAGACATACATTTTAAAATCTCTGAACACAAAAAAAACACCATAATTTAAAGGAACTATGCAATGCTTTCCTCCCTAGCATTTTACAATTTTACATGTATCAAATTCTAATGTCCTGTCTCCTAATTGACAATTACTCTACCCAAGTTCGCAATACTTGGTGGCTACCTTTCCCCTAGTCATCTTGTTCCGGGATATCATGACACATGCCTGATAGCTCTCACCAATGCTTGCTTTCCATTGTGGAACACAATGACACAAAGGTGCCCAGATCAGCAGTGACTTGTGTTTCAGTGAATGTGAGAAAACATCTTGGCAAGAGGATGGCCTTTTGCCTCTTGAGTAAGGTTTCCTGCATTTTAAGCAGCCTCATGTGATGAGCCATCTATGGCTAAATGGGTAAAGTGTCAACTTCTGAATTAGGGAGTCAGAGGTTCAAATAGCCATGCAGGATCTGGACTGGTATACCTTATGCTGTATTGAGCGTGAGATGTTAAAACAAGCTACTACCTGTCCTCAAAGATGGATATACCCAAAATGCTACAGCCACTGTGGGAAGTAGAGCAGGGTTCTTCACTCAGTGTCCTGCCAACGTTTACGACCTGATGGTTTCCTTTGTGTTGTTTGTGGGAGCTTGATGGGTGAAAATTGGCTGCCTCGTTTCTTACATTACAACTGCAACTATGCTTCTCAAAATCCCTACTTTCTTGGCTGTAAAACACTTTGCGGTGAGCTGACACCATGAAATGTGTTGGCTTTCATTCCAAGTTCAGAAATGTGGAATGAGCTGCCAGAGGAAGTGGTGGAGGCTGGTACATTTGCATCATTTAAAAGGCATCTGGATGGGTATATGAAAAGGAAGGGTTTAGAGAGATATGGGCCAAGTGCTGGCAAATGGGACTAGATTAATTTAGGATATTTGGTTGGCAGTGGATGAGTTGGACTGAAGGGTCTGTTTCCATACAACTGGAAGAGGAGATGTCTCACTCCAGTTATGCAGTGCCTTGGTGAGACTTTGGGGTATTTCATGCATGTTTGGTCTTCCTCTTGAGATAGTATACACTTGTCAGAGAGTGAGTGCAGTGGAGGTTCACTGGGCTGACACTGGGGGTGCAGGACTGTCGTATGAAGCAAGATTGGTTTGACAGGAACCGTATTCATTAGAGTTTAGAAGGAAGAGAGGGGATCTGATTGAAATGTACAAAATTCTGACAGGGCTAGGCAGACTAGTTGCAGGAAGGATGTTCCTGGTGACTGAGGAGCCTAGCACCAGAAGACACAATCTCAGATTCGGGGATAGGCTTTTTAAACTGAGATGTGGAGACTCAAAAGTTTCTGGATTAGTGGTGCTGGAAGAGCACAGCAGTTCAGGCAGCATCCAAGGAGCTTCGAAATCGACATTTCGGGCAAAAGCCCTTCATCAGGAATAAAGGCAGTGAGCCTGGAGCGTGGAGAGATAAGCTAGAGGAGGGTGGGGGTGGGGAGAAAGTGCTGCCTGAACCGTGGTGCTCTTCCAGCACCACTAATCCAGAATCTGGTTTCCAGCATCTACAGTCATTGTTTTTACCTCCAGACTCAAAAGTTTGTTCACTCAAAGGTGGCCAATCTCTGAAAGTCTCCATCACAGGAACACAGGATTTCTGGGTAAATTGAAGAAAGATATTGACAAATGTTTTGACTCTAAAGGCACCTAACGGTATGGAGAGAAAGTGGGAACATGGCATTGAGATAGAGGATTAGCTATGATCAGAGCAGACTTGAAGGGAATGATCGACTTCTGCTCCTAATTTCTGTCTCTCCTTCTTTAATGCAAACCTTTATCCTTGAAAATATTTACGGTATTTCAAACGTAGAGTGACGAAAAAAAAATCTTCCTCAGCAACGTGAAAGTCTCATGCCAGACTTTTGATCATAAAAACAATGTGAATTCAAGGTGAATCCAATTTATTGTTGCCTGCATTTGTCAACCTCCTAGACTCAGCGTCTCACCTTCAGGATACAGCTCCATGTGAGTCTGCAGGAAATATACCAGGGGCAGGAGTCGGCATAGGGTGGTTTGAGGTGGAGTGGGCAAACCTCCAGGAATGGCCTCAACTGGAGTTGGCTTTTGCAACGCTGCCAAAGATTGACTAGAAGCTACCTCTTCCCATCATGAATGTTGGAATGACCATGACAATAAAATCTCTCCCAAGGCCCATGTTTGTCACTGATAGGAGACGGCGTGGGTCATTGTAGTGAGTGCCCAGTTTCTAATCATTACATGAGCCTAGTCTTGGCCACCACCTCAGACAGCTGCGGACATTTGGCATGGTGGCGAATACCCTTGCCAACTTTTATAGGTGCGCCATCAAGAGCATGCTGTCTGAATGTATCACTACCTGGTATGCTAATTGTACCATTCAAGATCGGAGATGGTTACAGAGAGTGGTGAACTCGCCCCGGACAGTCATAAAGGCCAACCTCCCATCTATAGAATCCATCTACCATTCCCGCTGTCAAGGAAAGGCCGCCAGCATTCTCAAAGATCCATCCCACCCTGGCAATGTTTGTCTACAACCTCTACCATCGGGGGGAAGGTACAGAAGCCTGAACACACGCACCAGCTGGTTTTGTAACAGTTTCTACCCGACTGTTTTTAGAATACTCACAAACTCTTAACATTCGCCTGTGCCTGCGTTTTTGTTTTTGCTGCTGTTTACCTATTATATACTTATCTGTGCTACTTTAACTCTGTGATCTGCCTGTATTGCTTGCAAAGCAAAGCTTTTCACTGTGCCTCGGTCCACATGACAATAAATTCAATGCGAGGTAAAAACAATGACTGCAGATGCTGGAAACCAGATTCTGGATCAGTGGTGCTGGAAGAGCACAGCAATTCAGGCAGCCTGGATTTTGCTGCTCATCGGATGCTGCCTGAATTGCTGTGCTCTTCCAGCACCACTGATCCAGAAATAAATTCAATGCACCTATTTGTCGTCTGGCTGCTGCCCCTTGGTAACATCTCCTGAAAAGACTGTCAGGTTCCTTTTTAAAGGTAAAGGTTCACCATATTCATCACCTTGGGGGCTTTGGTAGGGTTCTGATGGTCTCGTAAGCGGTGCTATTGTCTTTGGTGATTGTGTTCTGGGTGAGTTGCTGGCTTGAGATTTCCTCCCCTTGTGTTTGCGCTCCTTCCCTGACATGTGCTTGTTTTCAGTTGAGCCTGCGCTGTGTTGTTTTTGCTTGGCTGGGCTAGATGCTGGGATCCTCAACGAGCTCCTCCCAGGACCCAAAATCAGAACTTCTTACAGGATCCTTCAGAATGTCCTTCGACGGTCATTGAGAATGCAGTCCAGACTCAAGCTCTGCAAAAAGGGTTTGCTTTCATAAGCAAGTGTCAGGCATTTTTGGCCTCGCCACCAAACCAACTGAGTCGAGAATGTTCCGATATTGTGTGGATGCTTTTGGTCCAGAGTGAGTATGAGAACATTTTCTCCTGACGGTTGATATTCAGAAACTCTCAAAGATGATCAAAATGAAAGTATCCACCTTGGCGGCATGGGGAAATTGGGCCGAAGGGCCTGTTTCCATTGCTGTAGACCGCTATGACTCTATCTTGTCGTGATGCAGAACGCAGTCCAGGTCTTGCATCCGTAGAGCAGAGTGGGCAAGATGATTCCAGATGAAGGGCTTATGCCTGAAACGTCAATTTTCCTGCTCTTCGGATGCTGCCTGACCAGCTGTGCTTTTCCAGCACCGCACTCTTCACTCTGATCTTCAGCATCTGTAGTCCTCATTTTCTCCTCCAAGATTATTCCTCTACAGACTTTCAGTTTGGTAGACAGACCTATTCCTTTTCAATCCCACACTGATATTCAAAGTCTACCAAATGCTATATTTGCTTTGGCAACTCTTCCAATCTTGTCATATAGCTTGACGGATGGAGCCGCTGAAGTTAAGTGAACTTATTCACTGCTGTTGGGTACAGGTCACGGACGGAAACCTTGGGCTCAAGGTAGGGCTGTCAGCAGTTGTAATAATTCCATTTTCTTTTGGCTGTTCACAACACTAGTGAGCAAGTTCATGCTACACTATGGGTACAGCTTTGAATCTCCAGCAAGTGCGCAGTCTTTAGCAAAGAGGGAATGACAAAGTATATCCTTTCCCTTTTTCTGCAGAATTCCCATCTGATTTTGATGCGTTGGGTATACATTGTCACAGAATTCCTACAGAGTTGAAACAGGCCAGTCGGCCCAACAAGAGTGCACTGACCCTCCGAAGAGTAACCCACCCAGACTCATTCTCTTACCCTATTAGTCTACCTTTTCTTATGACTAATGCACCTAACTTACATATCCCTGAACACTATGGGCAATTTAGCATGGCCAATTCACCTGACCTGCACAACTTTGGACTGTGGGAGGAAACCAGAGCACCCGGAGGAAACCCACGCAGACACAGAGAGAATGTGCAAACTCCACACTGATTCTGAGGCTGGAATTGAACCCAGGTTCCTGGCATTGTGAGGCAGCAGTGCTAGCCACTGAGCCACCGTGGAAGGCATCTTGCAGCATGTTGGAGAAGAACATCCTGATAAGGCTTGGCACTTGAACAGAGCCCTGTCTAACTCCGTCAGTGACTGGAATTGGGTCACCATTATCCAGGACAGGTAGGAGCATGTCTCTGAGGAATGTTCAAACCATGATAATGAATTTCTCAGGGCAGCCCCAGTTTCTCCGTTACTCAGGTAACAAATGTGGCCTAAAGGTCCATGTTCTATTCTTGGAGCTGTCTAACCTGGTCAACATTCCCTTCACCTTTTCTGGAACGATACTGACTTCCTGGCAGCAGATCCTGGTTGAGATGGTGCAGCAGCTCATGCTTTTTCAAAGGCAGATGTTGGCACCCAGACTGAAGCACATGGACGTCCTGAAGATCACGTAGCAGGGTTTCTTCATCCCATGAGGACATCCGGTCTTGTAAAGAGAAGTTAAGGTTAAACACTGAATGAGGCATTTTTATTTGGAATTAAGCCTATATGTCAGGTTTGGTTGAGGAAATTCTATGTAAGTCTATCTCTCTCTCTCTCTCTCCAAGAAACTCTTTCTGCCAAAGCCACTGTTTTCTGTTGACAGGGTTCACTCAAAAGGCATCTGGATGGGTACATGAATAGAAAGGGGTTAGAGGGATATGGGCTAAATGCGAGCAAATGGAACTCAATTTATTTGGGATATCTGGTCAGCATGGGTGAGTTGGTCCAAAGAGTCTGCTTCTGCGCTGTACAGCTTTATGACTCTATGACTATGACTACTCAAGCTCCCCTGCTTGGTGCCCTCCCTCCCCCTTCGCTGCTAGAGAGACCCCCATAAAACACTAAAAACTCTTGATATCTCTGTCTCGCTACCTTCCATTAAAACACTCCATCCATTAAACTCTTCGACAAAGCTATGTTTTTTTTTAAATTTCCCTTAATGTGGCTCAGGGTAAAGTGTTGTTGGATAATCACATGCATAAAGTACTTTGGGATATTTTACTCGACTAAATATGCTATATAAATGCATTTTGTAGTCATTATTCTAATATAACCTTACACAAACTCAAATAGCCAATTTTCAAGCATTTTTTTCATAAATACATTTATGAGGGAGTGTGTGCTTATTGCCTAATACCCTGTGGTGGTGAAAGAAATCATCTGTTTGCCATTATTTGTAAAGTAGTATGACATCTCAAGAGAGCTCAAAGCTATTTACGCTGCTTAAACTCAAGTACCATGTGAACAAGGTGTTCAGAAGTGAGACATTAGACTGAATTGAATTTTATTTTTTTATTGATGAACACCAGAGCAAATTAATCCATTATCAACTAATATGGTTATCTGGTTTCCCTATTAACTGTGCCGTATCTTAATGTTGCTAGCTGCTTTGACTTCTGAAAGGAAAATATTTAGATACCTCGAAGTTTCTAAAATACCAAACAAGACCCCAATGTGTTCTTAAAGCTGTTAACAAGCACAACAATGCAATGTGATTCTTCCCTGGAGGAAAAGAATTGAACTACTGGGAAGCGAAAGTCAATTTGGTTTGTATCTTGGCCAGACCACACTAAGAGTATGAGGAACCTTTTCTTTGTTAATGAGTTGAGAGCATCTCTGGCTAAGCCAGCATTTATTTCCTATCTCTAGTGACCCTGGGGAAGGTGCATTGCAAGAGAAAACAGAAGCACTGGAGGAAGTGCAGAAAAAAAATCACAAAGATGCTACCTCGTCTGCCACAGTAATTAACCACAGTCAGAATCACACAGAAGTTAATGTCCTTGGGGAGGGCAAAGGATCAAATTCTCTCAAGGCAAATGGTGAAATTTGAATTCAATAAAAATCTTGGACAAAAAAAGCTAAGCTATGGCGACTGTGTAACCCATCTGGTTCATTAATGTCCTTGAGAAGTGATCTGATCTCCCCCCACACTCTTAACTGCCTTTGGGCAACAAAATTCCTACAGGGTAGAAACAGGCCATTTGGCCCAACAAGTCCACACTGACTCTCCAAAGCCCATTCCGCCCAGACTGACCCCGTCCCTGAATTTCCCATGGCTCATGCACCTAGCCTACACGTCCCTGGGCACTTTGGGAAATTTAGCATGGCTAATCCACCTAACCTGCACACCTTTGGACTGTGGGAGAAAATCAGAGGACCCAGAGGAAACCCACACAGGTACGAGGAGAATATGCAAACTCCATACAGCCAGTGACCGTAAGGTTGAACCGGAATCAGGTCACCGGTGCTGTGAGATAGTGGTGCTAACCACTGAACCACCCAATAAATACTGGCATAGCCCATATCCCATGTATAAGATTTTAAAAATCACTGGGAGTGTTTTCCCAGTGAGGCGTGACCTTACAACGCAATGGAGAATTTGACAGGAGAAAAATTGAAAAAATGTTCCTAAACATGGTGGTTATTTACATAAGATAGTGACTAATAAACCCAGTTAGAAATTCAGAAGAGCATGCTTTACATCAATAGTGGTGACACTGTTCATTGGCCTGCCACGTGGTGTAGTTTAGGAAAATAGATCAGAAGTATTTAAAAGGAAGCTAAGAAAGGGATGCGATGCAGGATTTTAGGCAAAGTCACCTCAATCCATGCACTCATTAGAAAGAGATGACTTAGAGGTGCCGGTGTTGGTCTAGGGTGTACAAAGTTAAAAATCACACAGCACCAGGTTATAGTCCAACAGGTTTATTGGAAGCACCTAATCTGCACATCTTTGGATTGTGGGAGAAACCAGAGGAAACCTGGAGGAAACACTCGCAAATAGGAGGAGAAGATGCAAATTCAACGCAAACAGTCACTCCAACACAACCACCTGATGAAGGAGCAACGCTTCGAAAGCTAGTGATTCCAAATAAACCTGTTGGACTATAGCCTGGTGTTGTGTGATTTTTAACTTCAGAAAGAGAGAACTGGTAGTGGCTTAACAGGAGAAAGTGAGGACTGCAGATGAAGGGCTTTTGCCTGAAACATCGATTCTCCTGCTCCTTGGATGCTGCCTGACCTGCTGTGATTTTCCAGCTCCACACTCTCATGGCTTAACATGAGGGTCACCACATCTCAGTCAAGGGGCAGGACTGAGATATAGAAATCTTCATGGTAACCTCAGCCACTGTGTTATTGAACCTGTGCTATTAGTATCATAATGCGTCACAAATAACCTGTCCAGCCAACTGAGCTAACCAACCCCACCTGAAACAGGGAGGATGGGATGAGGGGTGTGGAGCAGAAACATTGGCACAGGCTAGTTGGACAGTTATTTAATGTTATGTAAAAGTGTGGAGTCTTTTCTTGATAATTCTGTGTTTTGCAATATGGACAAATGATTAGCAGCAAATATCAGATCAGAATCAAGACATTGATTTTCGAAGTTGGACAGTTATGTTGCAGTTGTACAGGACTTTGGTGAGGTCACACTTGGAGTATTGTGTTCAGTTTTGGTCCCCTTGCTATAGGAAGGATGTTATTAAATTGGAAAGAGTGTGGAAAAAAGTCACAAAGATGTTGCCAGGACTCAATGGTCTGAGTTACAAGGAGAGGTTGGACAAGCTTGGACATTTTTCTTTAGAGTATAGGAGACTGAGGAGGGCCTTATAGAACTGCATAACATCATGAGAGGCAGGGATAGGGTGAATGCGCTCAGTCTTTTTCCCAGGATTGGGGAATCGAGGACTAGAGGGCATCAGTTTAAGGTTAGATGGTAAAGAATAAAAGGGAACCTGTGAGGCAACATTTTTACACAGAAGGTGGTACGCACAAGGAATGAACTGCCAGGGGAAGGTACTTGAGGCAGGTACTTGAACAACATTTAAAGGGCATTTGGACAAATACATGGATAGGAAAGGTTTAGAAGGATTTGGGCCAAGTGCAGGGAAATGGGGTTAGTGTGACCGGACCAGTTTGATCCAAAGGGCCTGTCTCCATGCTATAGGACTCTGTGACTCTAATCCATGATCTCACTCCTTTGCACCAGTCTTGCTCTTATTAACAATAAGTGAAGAGGCTGTCCTCTATATTACACCAGCGAAAGGAGTTAAGAAAAGCTGACACTTATGTGGTACCTATTGTCATGTCACAATGTCCCAAAGCACTTTACAGACAATGAAATGTGCTCTGGTGAAGTAAAATACAGCAGCAAATATAAATACATCAATCAAAATGTTGATAACAAGGTCCCAGTATGAGTGGTTAAATGGTGACCAGGACATGGATAAAACACCTGCGTTCTTTCTTTTCACTGTTGCCAATGGATTTTGTTTTGCACCTGAGAGTGCAGATGGAGCCTCACTTTAACATCTCAATCGAACATTGGCACCTGTGACAATGCAGCACTCCATCCTCGGTGTGGGTGGGGGGGGAAGTGACAGCTTTGGTTTTGCATCCAATGAAACCACCTCAGGTCCTTCTCCGGGGATAGAAGGTAATGTGTAATGTGGTTGGGTGACTTTGCCAGAGACCCAGGCTAATACTCTAGGGACATGGGATCAGCCTCCACCACAGCATTTAAACTGAATTAATAAAACCTGGAATTGAAAAGCATTCCCATTGCAAGACTACGGGAAGATCCTGCATTTCCAATAGGTTCCATTTCTGAGACTATTTGCAAGTCCATTCTATACAGGTTGGAATGCAATGCAGCACAATATAAAGCAGCATTTTTTTAAGTTCAGGAAATGTTTGTATGTAGGATAGTTAAAATTACACCCTTGTACAGGATTGCATTTGTCAGTCAGATGTTTGTAAACTGGGGACCCCCTGTTTGATTAACAGTGGTTGTTGAATTCACTGAAAAGACCACCATCTGTTTCCCATCCCTGTGTCCTTGAATTCTAGAATCATGGAATCATACAGCACAGAAACAGACCTTTTGGTCCAAATCGTCCATGCCAACCATGTTCCCAAACTAAATTAGTCCACTTACCTGCTCCTGTTCCATATCCCTCCAAACCTCTCCTATTCATGTACTAATCTAAATGTCTTTTAAATGTTGTCACTGTACCCACATCTGCCTCCTTTGGCAATTCATTCCACATACAAACCACTTTCTGTGTAAAACAGTTGCCCCTCGTGTCATTTTTAAATCTCCCTCTTCTCACCTTAAAAATATGCCCCATGATCTTGAAATCCCCCATCCTAAGGAAGCGATACCTGCCATTCACCTTAATTATGTCCCTCATGATTTTATCAATCTCGGTAAGGCCACCCCTCAACCTCCTACGCTTCAGCACAAAAAAGGTCCCAGCCTACCCAACCTCCATTTCTGGCAACATCCTGATAAATTTTTTCTGAACCCTCTCCAGTTTAATAATATCCTTCCTATAAGACGGTGACCACAACTGGACACAGTATTCCAGAAGAGGCCTCAACAATGCCTTGTACAACCTCAACATGATGCCCCAATTGAGTGATTTGCCATCCCATTTCAGATGGTGGTTTAGAGTCAAACACACTGTTGTGGGTCTGGAGTCACATGAGGCCAGGATAGGTAAAAAGAGGAGATTTCCTTCTCTCATGGACATCAATGAACCAGAAGTTTATTTTGAAACAATTGACAGTTGCATGGTCATCATTAATGTGGGTTTTTCCTTCATCAGGAGATTTTTTTTCCTCTGCTTTGGCAATGCCTATGCTTTCCCTTTATAACATAGGGGATAGCATGATACTGGAGAACCCAACAGACAGTTGTTATAGTTGTAATTATTTACAATAAATACATTCATAGAGAAATCAGTGACCAGGCTAAGGAAACTTGAGAGGGTTCAGAAAAGATTTACAAGAATGTTGCCAGGGTTGGAGGATTTGAGCTATAGGGAGAGGCTGAATAGGCTGGGGCTGTTTTCCCTGGAATGTCGGAGGCTGAGGAGTGGCTTTATAGATTTTTATAAAATCATGAGGGGCATAAATAGGATAAATAGACAAAGTCTTTTCCCTGGGTGGGGGCGGGGGAGTCCAGAACTAGTGGGCATAAGTTTAGGGTGAGAGGGGAAAGATATGAAAGAGACCTGAGGGGCAATTTTTCCACGCAAAGGGTGGTACGTGTATGGAATGAGCTGCCAGAGGAATTGGTGGAGGCTGGTACAATTGCAACATTTAATAGCTATCTGGATGAATAGGAAGGGTTTGGAGGGATATGGGCCAGGTGCTGGCAGGTGGGACTAGATTGGGTTGGGATATCTGGTCGGTGGGACTAGATTGGATTGGGATATCTGGTCGGCATGGACGAGTTGGACTGAAGGGTCTGTTTCCGTGCTGTACATCTCTATGACTCTAAGGTTAGGCAATTAGGCTACACAAGGCTTCCAGTAGCAAACCATGCTTCAAATTATGCGAACATGACCCAGTCTTTAAAAGGCATTTAACAGCAAGAAATGACATTATTAGGACTACCTTTAAGCTATTGCGGATTTAATAACTGAATTTTATAGCTCACCAGTGGCTATTTGGGATTTGAACACCTGTCCACAGCACGTTAGCTTAGGACTCAGGTTTGCTGGTTTCAGAGATATTGCCACTATGTCACCACATCTCTATCACTGAGGATTCTAAAGTGGTTTTGAAGGCCCCGCCCATTTGATTTGGTGACATGCTATCCATGCAATCAGTGCCAAATGACAATGCTTGCCGTTATTGGTCAGTTCATTGAGTATGGGAGTTAGGATGTCATGTTGCGGCTGTACAGGACATTGGTGTGGACACTTTTGGAATATTGCATGCAATTCCTTGCTATAGGAGGAATGTTGTTAAACTTGAAAGGTTGCTGAAAAGATTTAGAAGGATGTTACCAGGATTGGAGGATTTGAGCCAAAGGGAGAGCCTGAAAAGGCTGGGGTTGTTTTCCCGAGAGAGTCGGAGGTTGAGGGGTGACCTTATGGAGGTTTATAAAATCATGGGGGACATGGGTAGGGTGAATAGCTAAAATCTTTTTCCCAGGGTAGAGGAGTCCAACACTAGAAGGCATTGGTTTAAGATGAGAGGAGAAATAGAAAAAGGGACCTAAGGGGCAACTTTTTCACACAGAGGGTGATGCCTGTATGGAATGAGCTGCCAGAGGAAGTAGTGGAGGCTGGTACAATTACAACATTTAAAAGGCATCTGGATGGATACATGAATAGGAAGGGTTTAGAGGGATATGGACCAAATACTGACAAATGGGACTAAATTAATTTAGGATATCTGGTTGGCATGGACAGTTTGGGCTGAAGGATCTGTTTCTGTGCTGTACACTTCTATGACTCTATGTTTGAGCTTGATTTGTGCTAGACTGGAGGAGATTGTTGGGGCTGAAAATGTGTTGCTGGAGAAGCGCAGCAGGTCAGGCAGCATCCAGGGAACAGGAGAATCGACGTTTCGGGCATAAGCCCTTCTTCAGGATGTTGGGGAGCAATGAGATGTATTTTTATTGCCACAAAATTACCTACATAAAATCTGAAGAAACAGGAGTTCCGATGTTTGGAGCTGGGTTGTGGGATGGTGGACAGAAAATAAGTCACAGAAACCCAAAGATACAATATTATATAATAAATGGACTGCACAGTTCCCCAGGAACTATCTAGAACATTCTACGATGTAACACTGAGCTTTCTGGTCATTTAGGTAGTTGACTCTACAGTTCAATTAATTTTGCCGTCTCTCGTTGATCAATTGACCATGAATTTTGACAAAGGAGGAATTATCTCGTGTTTTTAAGGAGTTGATACACTTTCTGCCCAGGAAGAATTTGTAACAACGATTCAGGCACTGACTACAAGACAGAGAATAAGACATTGAAAATGTGAAGTTGCTTAGCAACATGTTAGCAAGAAATAACTTACTTCTGATTTTCTCACTGAAGTAGATTTGCATTTTGATTTTGTTCCCTTTTGGATGATAACGTGACTGATCAATGAGTTAAAAATAGAAAATGTTGGTGACACACAAAGAGACATTTAAGGGTGGCCTGTGGAATGGTGGTCATGTCATTGGTTTAGTTAGTACATAGCTAATGTTTTTGGGAACACAGAATTTTTCCATGGCAGATGGCAAAATATGAATTCAACAAAATCTAAGAGTCCATTCTTGTAAAAGCCCATCTGGTTTACTAATGTCCTTCAGGGAAGGGCTTGTGACTCCAGACTTACATCAGAACTGCCCTGAGTCCAAGGAAACAAATGCCAGCCTTGCTAGTGACCTCCACATCCTATACATACAAGGAAAAGGAAAATGAAGTGCCTCATCGCTTCTAGATACAGAGTGAGCTAACAGCACAGCTCTTGGATTCTCTGAATAGAGACCACAGTTCCAGTAGCTCACCTTCTGTCATTGTCAAAGCTATGATAGTGGATAATGATTTGCCATATTGATCAGTATTGACTGATTGGTCTGCAGCATTCACAGGTGGAAAACCCCAATGTTTGATTGTTTTCAGAACCATAGGACTTCCAAGAGAGCCTGTTCCAGAGAGTCAGCATCATCACTGAGATATTTCACCCTTGTTCCCCAACACCCTCCTTACCCCCACCTCCAGCTGAAAGGTCAGGCAGGGAGCCAACCCACTGAGAGCTGCTCCCCCCCCTAGTAATTTTATGTCTGTGGTGGGGCAGTAGAGGGCTCAGGGTGAGACCTTTTCTGTCATTGTTGCAAGACCAATCTGTACACCTACTAATACCTTGGGTTATCATTGATCAGAAACTGAACTGGACCAACCAAATAAACACAGCGGCTACAAGAGCAGGTCAGAGGCTACAGCAAATAACTCGCCTCTTGAGTCCTCAAATTCTGTCTACTGTCCACAAGGCACAAGTCAGAAGTGTGATGGAATACTGCCCACTTGTCTGGATAGGTGCAGGGTAAAACAAGGACTGAAGATGCTGGAAACCAGAGTCTAGATTAGAGTGGTGCTGGAAAAGCACAGCAGGTCAGGCAGCATCCAAGGAGCAGGAAAATCAACGTTTCGGGCAAAAGCCCTTCATCAGGAATAGAGGCAGAGTGCCTGCAGGGTGGAGAGATAATTTTTTTAATCTCTCCACCCTGCAGGCACTCTGCCTGTATTCCTGATGAAGGGCCTTTGCCTGAAACGTCGATTTTCCTGCTCCTCGGATGCTGCCTGACCTGCTGTGCTTTTCCAGCACCACTCTAATCTGGATCAGTGCAGCTCCAACAACACTCAAGAAGCTTGGCACCATGCAGGACAAAACAGCCCACTCAATCTGCACTGCATCCACAAGCATCCACTCCCTCCTTCACTGACGCTCAGTCGCAGCAATGTGTACATCCTACCAGCTACACTGCAGCAATTCCCCAAGGGTCCTTAAATAGTACCTTCCAAACACCCAATATCCGAAAGGACAAGGGCAGCAGATACATGGGAGCAGGATGAGCTGCAGGTCTCCCACCAAGCCACTCACCAGCCTGACTTGGAAATATACTACTGTTTCTTCTGGAAATCCCTCCCCAGTATCGCCTTCTAAAGGAAAATTACAGATGGGCGATAAATGCTGGCCGCATCACCAATGGCCATATCACGTAAATAAATAAAATAAACTCTGCTGCTCCCTCTGATCAGCTGAAAATGATGAATGCTTCAGCCACTCAATCCTTAAATAGAAATTCTAGCAATTTACCAAGATGTGTTAGGCTAACAGGTCTGTAATTTCATCACTTACCACTCTCATCTTTCTTAAATAGTGGACTGAAGTGCGCAACTCTCCAATCCAAGTGAACAATTCAGACACATGTAAGTTCAAATGATGTAAAAGGTTTGCTTTTTCACAGAGTGTGTTTTCTCACTCTGAGAGTGCTGCAGGTGAATATGTTCGATTCTACATTGAATAGCTATGGGCTAAGGGGCTTGTTTGTGGCTCAGTAGTAGTGTCCCTACCCCTGGACCAAGTAACCCAGGTTTAAGTCCCATCTGCTCCAGAGGTATGTAGTAGCAAGTCTGAACAGGTTGAGTAGGAAAATAGGTTAATTGAAAAGTGGGTATATGTGTATATAATTTTGTAACTCAGGACTGCTGGCAAACGGGACTCATAAAAGTTGTCCTGTCATTGTATTATAAATGATTGCTGAGAACTAAGTTCTAAAGGGTCTTTTCAGACACAGACATGTTGCCAAGTAAGCAGGCACCTTTCTCTTTTCTCTGCCAGCCTTCCTTCCCTCATTATGGGCTACTTTAACCAAACAGCTGACAGTCAGTTCTGCTATAATGCGATAGTTCTGTTCTCGTGCAATCCAGTGTTATAAGAAAATGGCGTAATAACAGCAGCATTTAAACTAATGGGGCCAGAATCACGTTATAACCAATAGACGCTTTAAAAGTTCGTGCTTTAGAAACAGTGTCTCCAACTCACGAATCGCGTTACAGCGAATTGGCACTAACGAAACCCGCGTTATAGGACCGGTACTGCTTTTTCTCTTGCTCATTTGAAACATAGTGTTGAGGAACTTTGAACTTCTACTGAGATGTACTTCAGGAAGCTTCATAGCCCCTCCACACTAAGTTAACCAGCCTTTTGAATTGTTGTAACAAGCGAACTGTGGTCCAGCATGGTTTATCAAAAGACACTTTAAATTACCAGATTACCAGAAGTATTTTGAAACAACTCTATGGAGGCTTGTATCCTATCACCAAGTCATCCTTTATTTACATGTGACCAGTTAGCTACAGCCAGTCCCTAGAATGAGCAGAGCCCCGAGATCCCTGCTTATTTTTTTTCCCTCTATCCTGTCACAAAGTCACCTTTTATTTACACATGTAGAGTCCTTGACACTGATCAAACTCCCTCAGAACCAGTTTTCAGAGTGAACAGGATGTCTGACTATTTTGTTTTTTTTCTTTAGTTTTCTCTTTTTTTTTTCCCCATACTACCGCCTGACTGTGGTAGTGCTTATATTTTCCCCAGCACCCATGTTGTGTGTGTGCGGGTGTGAGACACAGTGAAAGAAACAAGGTGCACAAATCTTTATTCAAATTTCCACCACCAGGAAGATAGAAAACACCCGAGTAGCCAGTGACAAACACTGCCCTTCACATCGAAGGGCAATGCTGTGTGATCAAACAGTGAAGGGGAGGGTAGGGATTAAATCAAAATAGAATTGGAGGGGGAAATAATGCACTCCACTCCCCGCGGCACCCACCTCTCCCTGAACAGCTCAAGGGTGTTGGTGGACACCGCGTGCTCCTTCTCCAAGGACACCCGGGCTCTAACGTAACAGCGGAAGAGGGGCAGGCAGTCGGCCCTAACGACCCCCTCCACAGTCCGCTGCCTCGACCTGTTGATGGCCTGTTTGGCCAGGCCCAGGAGCAGACCCACGAGGAGGTCTTCAGACCTGCCCTCCCTCCTCCGTACCGGGTGCCCGAAGATCAGGAGCGTGGGGCTGATGTGCAACCAAAAGCAGAGGAGGAGCTTTTTAAGAAAATCAAAAAGAGAGTGCAAACGCCCACACCCAATGTACACATGGTCCACGGACTCCACAGCGCCACAGAACAAGCAGTTGGGCTGGGAGTCTGTGAACCACCGCAATCTGCGGTTACAGGGGACTGCTGCGTGCAGCACCCTCTAGACCCCTGCTTTTTTTTTATTTTATTAAAAAAATTACAAAAACAGTTTACATCAAACAAACAGTTACATTTGCAGCTGCATACAAGAGACAGCAATTTTACAAGGAAGAGGAGCAGCAAAGCCAGGCCCCAAACCCTACCATTCAAACAGTTTACAGGGACATGAGGACAAACCTCAAATCCTAGTTTCACATAAAGATATCAAGGAGACAACAGCAATGACAGTTGTACATTACACAGTACTGTTACATACAAAAGTGCAGACAATACAGACCCAGCAAGCCCCCGCCCCTCCCACCTTCCGACCACTCTAAGGCAAGGACCCCTGCTTATTTTTTTTTGTGTGACTCAGCTAGCACGGAGCCAGCTCCTCAAGTGGACAGAACCCCTGACCCTCCTATTTATTTTTTTTTCATTTTTTTCTTTTTTTTTCCTTTTTTTTCCACACTACCACCTAAGTGCGGTAGTGCTTATTTTATCCCCAGCACCCATGGTGTGTGTGTGCGCAGGTGTGAGACACAGTGAAAAACACAAAGTGCACAAATCTTTATTCAAATTCCACCACCAGGAAGATAGGCAAACACCCGGGTGGCCAGTGACAAACACTGCCCTTCACATCAAAGGGTAGTGCTGTGTGATCAAAACAATGAGGGGGAGGGTAGGGACTAAATCAAAATAGAGTTGGAGGGAGAAATGATGCACTCCACTCCCTGCGGCGCCCACCTCTCCCTGAACAACTCCAGGGTGTTGGTGGACACCGCGTGCTCCTTCTCCAAGGACATCCGGGCCCTAACGTAACCGCGGAAGAGGGGCAGGCAGTCGGCCCTAATGACCCCCTCCACGGCCCGCTGCCTGGACCTGTTGATGGCCAGTTTGGCCAGGCCCAGGAGCAGACCCACGAGGAGGTCTTCAGACCTGCCCTCCTTCCTCCGTACCGGGTGCCCAAAGATCAGGAGCGTGGGACTGAAGTGCAGCCAAAAACAGAGAAGGGTTTTAAGGAAATCAAAAAGGGAGTGCAAACGCCCACACCCAATATACACATGGTCCACGGACTCCACAGCGCCACAGAACAAGCAGTTGGGCTGGGAGTCTGTGAACCACCGCAATCTGCGGTTACAGGGGACTGCTGCGTGCAGCACCCTCTAGACCCCTGCTTTTTTTTTATTTTATTAAAAAAATTACAAAAACAGTTTACAACAAACACACAGTTACATTTGCAGCTGCATACAAGAGACAGCAATTTTACAAGGAAGAGGAGCAGCAAAGCCAGGCCCCAAACCCTACCATTCAAACAGTTTACAGGGACATGAGGACAAACCTCAAATCCCAGTTTCACATAAAGATATAAAGGAGACAACAGCAATGACAGTTGTACATTACACAGTACTGTTACATACAAAAGTGCAGACAATACAGACCCAGCAAGCCCCCGCCCCTCCCACCTTCCGACCACTCTAAGGCAAGGACCCCTGCTTATATCTGTTAGCCAGGGCTCCCTGATTGACCCAGGTTAACAGCCCCAATCAGGGAACTCATACTCAATGAGATCCACCTGGCTGACCTCTTTTCAATCACTCCAAGAAGAAGAGTCATATTGGTCTCAAAACATTAACTGTTTCTCTCTCCATGGATGCTGCCAGACCTGCTGAGTTTCACCAGTATTTTACGGTTTTGTATTAAAAAAAATGAATCTTTTTATGTTAGCTGGAGGAAAACTACTGGCCAGTTGAGAGCTGAGGACACCATGTAGCATCTCCTTTGCAAGCATAGAATTCCTACAGTTTGGAAACAAGCCATTCAGCCCACTGAGGCCACACTGACTCTCCAAAGAGCATCCCACCAAGACCTACCCCCCTACTGTTCATTTCTTTCTGAATGGTTCAGTGGTACTTTTTATTAAGTCTACCTAGAAGGACTGACAATGCCTTGTTCTACCTTGTTAAAAATCACACAACACCAGGTTATAGTCCAACAGGTTTAATTGGAAGCACACTAGCTTTCGGAGCAATGCTCCTTTATCACCTGATGAAGGTGCGTCGCTCCGAAAGCTAGTGTGCTTCCAATTAAACCTGTTGGACTATAACCTGGTGTTGTGTGATTTTTAACTTTGTACACCTCAGTCCAACACCGGCATCTCCAAATCATTGTTCTACCTTGTCCTTTCCAAAAATATGTTGCCTCTGGCAGTGCAGCAGCCCCACTGTAAGCCTTAAGTTTTGACTTTCTCCTGCTTGCCTTTAAATGTGTCTATTGCTACACCCTGTGTATGTCTGTAACCATTTTAAATGTTGTCAAAAATGTTGGCCTGTCTTTCATACTATCTCTTGTTTAGGCTTGGCATCCAGCTTTGTTCAGGGATGGTCAGCTCAGTGGGCTGGAAGGCTGATTTGTGATGTCGAGACAACAACAATGTGGGTTCAATTCTCACACCAGCTGAGAACACCATGGCATACTCTCCTTTGCAACAATAGAATTCCTACAGTTTGGAAACAAGCCATTCAGCCCACTGAGGCCACACTGACTCTCCAAAGACATCCCACTAAGACCCATTCCCCTACTGTATCACCCTGAAAGCCCCACAGCTGATCTACCTAGCCTCCACATCCCTGGACAATTTAGCATGGCCAATTCACCTAACCTACATGTCTTTGGACTGTGGGAGGAAACCAGAGCAGCCGGAGGAAACCTGCACCGACAAAGGGAGAATGTGCAAACTCCACACAGACAGTCACCCGAGGGTAGAATTGAACCCGGTCCCTGGCACTATGAGGCAGCAGTGCTAACCACGTGCCACCCCAGTCTCTTTCCTTGTCTGAGGTTAAATCGCCACCACTTATCTTTTTATTATGAGACAGCAGCCCTGGTTTAGTTGGACTATTGCAACATTTTTTTATTTTACCATTTTTGTTTGCCTCTGTGAAACATTTACAGATGTTCTTCATATATTAAAGGTGCTATATAAATATAAATTTTGTCTTTAATCAAGAACTAGAGTTGTCTGCATTTCATGGTTTGAGACATTATTATCTAATTGCTGGATAAATAGAGAAATATATCGGACTCTACACAAACTAAAACCTAACCTTCTACGCCTGACACATTACTCTGCTATTCAGATATGGGAACTATGAGAAATATTGAGATGATATTCAAAGCTCAAATTAAATACAATTGTCTTTACAAAGGTTGAAAAGCACACTGCACTTATTAACAATGTACCTATTATTCACAAATGCATTTTAGGAAATCATATATAAGATTACCCAACAAGCAATTAACCTCTCTGAATCAGAAATTGCTGGCAAACCATTCTGAAGAAGAGTCACATCAGACTTGAAATGTTAACTCTGTTTTCTCCCCACAGATATTGCCAGACTTGTTGAGTTTCTTCAGCAATTTCTGTTCCGTGTTTCAGATCTTGAGCATCACAGTTCTACGTTTTATTTCAGTAGTTAACCTCCCTTTGAAATGTACGCTCGATAGTCGACCCATTTACTTGATTTAAACACTGAATCAATTTATCCAAGTGGGGCTCCAAGGCTGTTTCATTGGCAACAATCAATCTCTCCTATCAAATTCCGCCTTCATCTGTAATTGCAAAATGATATGTCTAAGTTTTTGTTCTAAGTACGCTACAAAGGACTTCCTTGACAGTGCCCGTCTGCTTAAACCTCCTTCAGTAATTCTCTAACCCTATGAATGTTGCAGATGTCTTCATGATTTTTATCATATATGTGAAAACAACTTTTTGTCCTGGTCTCACATATTTTATAATCACAGGACACTGAAATTGATCGATTGATTGATTTATTGTTTCATGTACCTAAGTGCAGTGAAAAGCTTTGATTATGGGCACTACAGGCAGATCAAAGTAAGCAAGGATGTAGAGATCAAAAAGACTTAGACAGAGCCATACAGGTTACATTCCACAGGGTATGCACCAGGTGAGATCGGTGTTAGCAAAGTCAGCATTGTTTGAGGTTAGAGAGTCCATTCGTCAGTCTAATAATGGCTGGGAAGAAGCTGTTCCTGAACCTACTGATGTGTGTATGTGTTCATGCTTCTGTATCTTCTGCCTGATGGAAGAGGTTGGCGGAGATCATTATTGAGGTGTGAGGGATCTTTGATGATGTTGGCAGCCTTTCCGCAGCTGTATAAATGGAGTCCATGAATGGGAGGTTGGCTTCCGTGATGGTCTGCGCTGTGCACACCACCTTCTGTAGTTTCTTATGGTCCTGAGCAGAGCAGTTGCCGTACCAGGCCGTTATGTACCCGGGCAGTATGCTCTCAGTGGTGCATCTGCAGAAATTAGTGAAGGGCATTACGCCCAGGACAGACTTCTGAGCTGCCTGAGGAAGAAGAGGCCTTGCTTTCTTGACTGTCGTGACTACATGGGAAGTCCAGGACAGATTGTCAGTTATCGTCATTCCAAGGAACTTGACTCTCTCCACCCTCTCCAGCTCAGCTCCGTTGATGTCTATGGGGGTGTGTTCTCTTCCTTTCTTTCTGAAGTCAATGATCAGTTCTTTAGTTTTGCTGACATTGAGAGACAGGTTGTTATCATTGCATCACATCACCAATCCCTCTATCTCTTTTCTGTATTTTGATTCATCGTTGTTAGATACCTGTCCTCCTACAGTAGTGTCTTCAGTGAACTCGTGGATGGTGTTTGTTTGAAATTTGGCAACCCAGTCATGGGTGTACAGGGAATACAGTGGGGGGCTGGGGATGCATCCTTGGGGGGCACCAGTGTTGAGTGTTATTGTGGAGGAGGTGCAGTTATCTACCCTCACTTATTACCGTCTGTGGGTCACGAAGCTGAGGAGCTAGTTGCAGAGGGTGGAGTCAAGACCAAGATCACAGAGTTTTGAGATCAGTCCGGAGGGGAAAATGGTGTTGAGGGCAGAGCTGTAGTCGATGAGCAGGAGTCTGACGTAGATGTCCTTGTTGTCCAGATGTTTCAGGGATGAGTGCAGGGCTGGGGACATGAAACTGTTACATCATTAGGCAAATTGGAAGGGACTGAGGCAGGCTGGGAGACTGGAGTTGATGTGGGCCATGATCGGTCTCTTGCAGCACTTCATGATTATTGAGATCAGAGCCACTGGGCCCTGAATCACTTGAATAATCGGAGTCACTTGAATTAATGGTGTTGTTCCAATGGTTCATTAGATGATTAAGGACAAAAGTTGTCTCATAAAGCATATGACCTCTAGTTTCTCTGATTTCCTAAAGTGTATAAATTCATATGTCATCCAACTGCATCAGTCCCTTTCACTCTCTCTTAGCTTTCAAAGACCATTTAGGTCCACTGACAAAACAAATTTACTCATGTCGATCCATTCTTTCCACAGTTCCAGGTATCATGGCTCCCTGTTTTTGTGTATGCAAAGCTTCTTCAAATTCCTACCTTTGCATCAAAGCAAAGCTTGGCTTTGAAGTCAGTGCATTCATTCATTCCAACACACTTTTGCCTCCTTTGCTCAGCATGCCAAGCTTCAAGCCGATAGCTCTGTTTTCATGCAATGAAAGAAAATGAAAATCCTATAACTGCCTGCAGCCAATAACACTCTATTTTATTTAAACCATCAATATCTGAATCTGTCCCCTCCCTTCCAGTCTGCTTCCCCACCCCATGTTGAATCGATGCTGATTTTGACTGAGCATGTTTAAGTCATTCAAAATTATTGAAATTCCTAAACAAGGCAAGGATTTTCTGTTAGTTTGACCTTTGACCTTAGAAGCATCTTGGCTATAATTATCCAGATCCAGAGGTTACAGTCTAAGGATGGTGATGTGTTTTGGTGTGATGCAATGCATTTTGTTTGTGAGATGTGGCATTTTCATTGCGAGGTGACGCATTTGCATTTTGAGAGGTCAAACACAAGAGGAACGTGTACAGTAAATGGCAGGACCCTGAGGAGCATTGATGTGCAGAGGGATCTTGAGGACCAAGGCCATAGCCCCCTGAAAGTGACAATACAAGTGGATAAGGTGTTCAAGAAGGCAAACTAGTATGCTTCATCTGCCGAGGCATTGAATATAACAGTTGGCTAGTCATCTTGAGGCTGTATAAAACTTTAGTTTGACCACATTTGGAATGTAGTGTGCAGTTCTGTTCACCACACGATAGGAAGGGTGGACACTTTGTGTGGGGTGTAAAAGAGGTTTACCAGGACATTGCCTGGATTTGGATGGATTGGTTATAAGGAGATTTTGAGAGTTGTTAAGGGGTGAAGCTGGAAAAGGCACAGCAGGTAAGGCAGCATCTGAGGAGCAGGAGAGTTGACGTTTTGGACATAATCCTTCATCAGGACTCGGGAAGGGAAAGGGGGCTGAGACATAAATAGGGGGAGGGAGCTGGGGCTAGCGGGAAAGTTGGTGGGATGTTGACAGGTGGGTGAAAGTAGGAGATGATGGTGATAGGTCGGTGGGAAGTCAGGACTGGATAGGTGGGAAGGTAGGTCAAATCAAAAGGATGGAGCTGAGTTGGAGGGTTGGCTTGGGATGAATTCAATGTTCATGCCATGTGGAGGTGGAAGATTATCTGTTTCTCCTCCAGTTTGTCGGTGGACCTATGCAGATGGTGGAGGAGGCCTAGAATGGACGTGTCCTCAGCAGAATGGGAAGGGGAGTGACAAAGTTGGATTGTTTTCACTGGAGCATTGGAAGCTGAGGGGCGACCTAATAGAAGTATAAAATTATTGGAGGCATGGATAGAGTGGATAGTTGGAGTCTTTTCTTCCCAGAGTGGAAATATTTCACATATATAGGCTTAATGTGAGAAGGGGAAAGTTTAAGGGAGATAAGCAAAGCATAGATTTAAAATGAGATCAGGAGAAACTTCTTTACTCAGTGACATGGTGGGCTGAAGGCCTGCCTATGTTCTATGATATGGGTAGGTCATTTTGGACTGTCATGAGGAGAAATGTCTTCACCCAGAGAGTGGCAAACCTGTGGAATTCTCTACCATAGAAAGAGGTTGAGGCCAAAACATTGAATGTTTTCAAAAAGGAACTAAATATACACGGTAATTCCTGAGGCAAAAGGGATCAAAGGGAAATGGGGAAAAAGTGGGCGATGATCAGCCATGATCACTTTGCATAGCAGAGGGGATTTGAAGGGCTGAATGGCCCCTTCCTGCTCCTGCTTCTATAATCTCTTCCCATTCATCATGCAGGACAGCAAAAGCACAAAATGGAGTAATGGTCTCCTGACCGAGATAAGTATTGACTTGCCTTTGAGAGAGGACTTTGTGGGCGGCACGGTGGTTAGCACTGCTGCCTCACAGCGCCAGAGACCCGGGTTCAATTCCCGCCTCCGGCGACTGACTGTGTGGAGTTTGCACGTTCTCCACGTGTCTGCGTGGGTTTCCTCCGGGTGCTCCGGTTTCCTCCCACAGTCCAAAGATGTGCAGGTCAGGTGAATTGGCCATGCTAAATTGCCCGTAGTGTTAGGTAAGGGGTAAATGTAGGGGTATGGGTGGGTTGCGCTTCGGCGGGTCGGTGTGGACTTGTTGGGCCGAAGGGCCTGTTTCCACACTGTAAGTAATCTAATCCAATCTAAAAAAGGACAAGAAGGTCCACAAGACTGATTCCTGAAGTGAAGGGTTTATCCAATGATGAGATGTTGAGTAGAGTAGGTCAATATTCTGTAGACTTTAGAGCTAGGTGACTGTCTGTGTGGAGTTTGCACATGCTCCCCATGTCTGCGTGGGCTTCCTCTGGGTGTTCCGGTTTCCATTGACAGTTCAAAAATGTGCAGGTCAGATGGCTTGGCCATGGGGAATTTGTCCATAGTGTCCAGGGATGTACAGGTTAGCCATGGGAAATGCAAGGATAGGATGGGATGCTCTTCAGAGGGTCAATGGGCTGAATGGCCTGCTTCCGCACTATAGGGATTCTATACCATTCTATACCAAGAGTTGATCTCATTGCAATATGAGGAGTTTCATAAGGTGGCCGCAGGTTGGATAAATCCTTGACTAGTGAATCTAAAATGAAGGAGATGGCAATGTAGTAATAACATCACTGGACTAATATTCCAGAAGTACAGAATATCCCCATAATGGCAGCTGGTGATATTTAAATTGAATTAATAAATCTAGAATTGCTAGCTTGTCTCAGTTAGAGCGGTCATGAAACTATCATTAATTGTGGTAAAAACTCTTGCTGGATCACTAAAAGGGAGGGAAATCCACCCTTTTTATCTGCATTGGCCTATATGTGACTTCATCCTTCCTTGGAATGTGGTTGACTCTCAACTGGCCTCTGCTATGACCCAGCAAGCCTTTCAGTTCAAGAGCAGGTCAGGGATGGGAAATAAATACTCATCTTGTCAGCGATGTCCACATCCCATGGATGCATAACAAGAACCCAGGGGTCACAATCTTAGAATAAGGGGTCAGTCATCAGGACTAGGACAGGAAGACATTTCTTCACTCAAAGGATTGTAGAATTTTGGAAGTCTCTAACCCAGAGTGATACTCGGGGGAAATAATTCCATTATCGTACAGTTTGGTAACGAGACTCATTATTATTTTGAATAAGCACAAGTTACCTAAAAGGGTTATTGAACATACCTTGTCATGTAAATCGCGAGTCAGACTGATTTATCAACTTTTTCAGAATAAGAATGTGTTTGGATAATTAACCAAAGAAAATTGTTAGAAAGTAGAAAAATAACATCACTTGGGGGAAAAATACTAATTTTGAAGTGTATTTCTTCAGTGTTAGTAAGAGTGGTTGAGTGGCCTCCATTTTGAGAACCTGTCTATTCCAAAATGGTGGTGGAATAACAGAGCTGCTTGGGGGCTCTTGGTCAGGGCGCATCTGCTGGTGTTTGCTTTATGTCTTTTCACTTCTGCTCTTTTTCTTTTGTTCTTTTCCTTTCATTTTACTTTTCCTTGGAGTGTTAGTTGGCAGTGTTGGCATGGCAGGGGAAGCTGGTTGTATGCAGAGTGGTGGCTGCACCCAGTGGTCAGAGGCGGCTCCATCTGGTGGTTGGAGGCAGTGGAAGTGGCAGCAAGGACGTCCTCATTCGGAGTGGGAGGCAGTGGCAAACCTCCCCTAATGAGTGGTAGTGTTGGCGTTGACAACAGACTCTTAAAAATGGCAGTGGTAGTGAGGTGATATCTTGAAGGACAGTGGTTGGAGTGGGACTTTTGACGTGGCAGCTGGGCCTGGCAGTGGAGCCAGGAACTCCGTGTTGCAGTGGGCCCAGAGTGGGGACTCCTGGCTTTGGCAAGGTGGCAGCTGCAGTGGTGGCAGCGTGGTATGCCCAGAGTGGGATTGAGTGTTATTGAGGCGATAGCAGAGCGAGGGACTCCTGGTTGCAGTTGTGGTAGGCCTGGAGAGGGGACTCCTGGATGTGGATTCAGTATGGGACTCAAGGTTGGCGCTGGTGAGGCGGACCCAGCCTGAAGAGTGGCGATTCCTACATGGGTGGGTCTGGTGCGGTGGGGGGGGGGGGGGGGGGGGGGGGCGAGGGGGTGGAGTCACAGGTGGGGTGAAAGGGTGAAGGCAGGGATGGGATGAGGGGGTGTACTCGCAGGTGGGGCAAAAGGGTGAAGACGGAGGTGGGGCAAGGGGGTGGAGGTATGGGTGTTGTGGGTGAGCCGGCTATGGCTCATTGTGAAGGCAGTGGAATGATGATGCAGTCTCTTTTAGTCAGGGGTGACATGGTGGCTCAGTGGTTAGCACTGCTGCCTCACAGCACCAGGGACCCACATTCGGTTTTAGCCTCCAGTGACCATCTGTGTGGACTTTACACATTCTCCCCATGTCTGTGTACGTTTCCTCCGGGTGCTCCGGTTTCCTCCTGCAGTCCAAAGATGTGCAGGTTAGGTGGATTGGCCATGGGAAAAAATAATGGGATAGGTCTGGGTTGGATATTCTTCAGAAGATCAGTGCGGACTTGTTAGGCCGAAAGGCTTGTTTCCACGCTGTAGGTATCCTATGGTGTAGTTATATCCTTTACTCCGTTTTATTCTAAAACTATTAAAAAATGGCACCATATTGTGGCAACTATTTAAGCTTTTTTCTGTATTCTACTGCATTATTCACTTAAACTCCAAGTGACCATAAATCATTCAATTTAAATCACTGTTGTTGATATTTTTATGCTTCAGTATTTGATATTCCAGGAGGTCTTTTGGTGGAATCACTGCTCCTGAGCTCAGAGCTCTGGTTGCAAGTCCCAACCTGGGTATTTGTTGGATAAAGATGGTTATATAATGCATCAAACTGCTAGAACGCCAACCTGCAAATCTTTCAAAAACAAGCCAATGACAGATGGTAACAGTGGGAGGGATTCCTGATCCACCAGTGGTGGATAGAAACTGGAACCTCTACTACACCAACCACAAGGACCTGACAGGATGCATACCAGGATATTAAAGGGAGTAGTGACAGAGTTGCTCGATACACTGGTAGTAGTCCTTCGAGTCTGGAAAAGTCCCAGATGATTGGGAAACTGCTAGTTTAATGTGTTTATTTATGAAGGAGGAGAGCAAAGAAGGTTACCTCAGAGTGATATGATACCTTGATTGGATGGGCAAAAGGGGCGAGAAGTAGTAGATGGAGTTTAATTTAGATAAATGTGAGGTGCTGCATTTTGGAAAGGCAAATCAGGGCAGGACTTATACACTTAGTGGTAAGGTCCTTGGGAGTATTACTGAACAAAGAGACCTTGGAGTGCAGGTTCATAGCTCCTTGAAAGGGGAGTCGCAGGTAGATAGGATAGCAAAGAAGACATTTGGTATGCTTTCCTTTATTGAACAGTGCATTGAATTTCGGAGTTGGGAGGTCATGTGGTGGCTGTACAGAACATTGAATTAGAATCCCTACAGTGTGGAAACAGGCCCTTTGGCCCAACAAGTCCACACCGACCCTCCAAAGAGTAACCCACCCAGACCCATTCCCCTGCCCTATATTTACCCCTGACTAATGCATCTAACTTACACATCCCTGAACACTCTGGAAACTTAGCATGGTCAATTCACCTAACCTGCACATCTTTGAACTGTGGGAGGAAACCAGAGCGCCCAGAGGAAACCCATGGAGGCACAGGGAGAATGTGCAAACTCCACACAGACAGCCACCCGAGGCTGGAATCGAACCTGGGTCCCTGGTGCTGTGAGGCAGCAGTGCTAACCACTGAGCCCACTTTTAGAATACTGCATTCAATTCTGGTCTCCCTGCTTTAAGAAAGATTTTGTGAACCCTGAAAGGGTTCAGAAAAGATTTACAAGGATGTTGCCAGGGTTGAGGGTTTCTGCTATAGGGAGAGGCTGAATAGACTGGAGCTATTTTCCCTGGAGTGTTAGAGGCTGAGCGATGACCTTCTAAAGATTTATAAGATCATGAGGAGCATGGATAGGGTAAATAAACAAAATCTATTCCCCAGGGAAGGGAAGTCCAAAGCTAGAGGGTATAGGTTTAAGGTGAGAGGAAAAAGATTTAAGAGGAATCTAAGGGACAGCATTTTCATGCAGAGGGTGGTGCGTATATGGAATGAGCTGCCAGAGGAAGTGGTGGGGGTTGGTACATTTACAACATTTAAACATTTGACTGCATCTGATGAAGGAGCAATGCTTGTGATTTCAAATAAACCTGTTTTCCATAACCGAGTGTCATGTGACTTCGAACATTTCAAAGGCATCTGAATAACTACATGAATAGGAAGAGTTTAGAGGGACATGGGCTAAATGCCAGCAAATGGGATTGGATTAATTTAGGATATCTGGTTGGCATGGAAGAGTTGGACAGAAGGGTCTGTTTCCATGCTGTACAGCTCTCTGACTCTATGGCTCTATAACAATATGTTCTGGATAAAGGTAAAGTCGGCATGGTCTTATCAGACCATAGCGTTGTTCTCTCACTGAGAGAAAGAACTGGTAATGTTTTAACCTGAGGGCCATTCTGCCTCAAGAGAGGGGAGAGACTGAGAAGGAGACTTCTTCATGGTAACCTCAGCCGATGTATCTATGAGGACATTCAACACATCATGTCTGCATACCGGTTCTTTGAATGTCTTTATTTGACCTATGTTTCTAACAAACGCATTCAGAAATATTATTACACACCTCTGGAGCAAGTGGGAGTTGAACCGAGACCTCCTGGACTGTAAACATCAAATGCTGGAGATCAGAGCAAGTCAGACAACATCCATGGAGAGAGAGTGATCTCTCTCTCTCTCTCTCTCTCTCTCTCCATGGATGCTGTCTGATGTCCTGCATTTGTTGTTTTCAGTTACGATTCCAACGTCTGCGATAATTTGCTCCTCATGCACCACAAGACTCCACTTCTTTGAGAATGATCACTAATCAGGCAATACGTAATAATAAGTAACTATCAACTATTTCTCAGTAACTACCTTATAATTACTTGTTTTGGACTCAGCGAATTGCCATTTGAACTCCACATAATCAGAGCCTCAGGGGACTGTCTCGGGTACTGTCCCTACCTCTGAGCCAAGAGACATAGGTTCAAGTCCCACCTGCTCTGGAAGTGTGCAATAACATGCTGAACTGGTTGATTTAAGGAATAAGTTAAAACAAATAGAAAATCAGAGCCTCAGCTGCTAATCGCCCCTTCCTCCACAAGGCCCGACGACTGTCCTGCAGGAAGGCTAGCCAAGGATGGTCTGATCAGTGGACCGGTGTCAGGTGTGTAGGGTAACCGGGGACAGGAGGGTGTCGGGGGGAGTTGACTTATGTAATCATTGCTTCTGTTGTTGAATGTTTTCGGCTATATTGTGTTTTGCTGACTGCTTTCTTTTATGCTTGGGTGCAGGCAAAGTGTAAAGTGTTTGCAACTGTATACTGTGGGCTTCAGCCTGCTGTAAACTTTGCCCTTTGGGGCTGAAATGGACTCTTTTCTGGATTTCTGTCATTGTGGAGCCTTTAAGAGCACAGGGACTTGTGTGAAAATTCTTCGTGTTTTATGTTGTGCTGTTTGTTTTGCTAAATTTCGGGCACCTTATGGTTGTGTCCCTGCTTTTCTTGTCACGGACGTATTGTATTTTGTATAACAATAAATTTAAAAACAAAATTGCCCCTTCCTTACTCCAAGGAGAGTTGAAGTCAATGGAAGAGTCCATTCCACCCCATTAGGTGAGGGTGGTTAACCCATCATTCAGTGGGGAGTTGAATCTCACACTCTTGGACTTCAATGCCATGGGCACTGCCCATTCAGTTACCAGAGCAATCAGTCTGTTTTTTTTTCCACCAGTACAGAACAGTGCAAGGATTTTGTAAAATTGGCTGCTTTTATCTGTTTATAGAAATCATAATCCCCCTTTAATCCTCATCCAAGCAATTTTTTTGGCAGACGAATTGTGTGTTTATCAGGATTAGAGTGCAAATTCTCAGCTCTTGGAAGAAACACTCCAGAACACATTCTGTTTAGATTCTCTCTTAAACTTTAGTTGGGAATGAATGTGCTCCCTCTTTATGTCTTTGTTGCTATTTATTGGATTTAATAAGATATAAAAGTTGATTTTCTAATTGGCAGTCGTAGCTTGTTAACTTCTGTTGGATTAGGGCATTAGCCTGTTTCTTATACAAATCATGATTGTGTTTTTAATTAGCTATTATGGACATTCTTGTTATCTATGTACTTGTCATAATTAGTTAATATTTTTTAAGATTGCTACAGATATTAGTTTGAGGCTTATTCCTATTTGTAGAGTTTTGTAGAGTTGACAGACCAGAGTTGATAGTGCTTCACTGAAATTATTTCTCGTGAGCAAGGTCAATACTCATTGCTCAGCTCCAGATGCCTTACATCAGTAATGCTGGGACTTGAACTATTGCAATCCATGCGCTGAAGGTGACATTTGCTGCTGTTATCTTCAGGTTTTTGATGAAAAAAACACCAAGACATTTCCAAGTCAGGGTCTCATCGGATTTGGAGGGAAACCTGGAGCAGTTGGTGTTCCCGTTTTAACCCCACCACTCTAAGTAACCGTGATCTCAGTTACCAAGGGACACAGTTCGGTAATTCTCTCCTCACTTTCCTCCTTTAAGTGCAGAAGAGACCATTCTGCCCATTCGAGTCTGCACCCACAAAATATAAACTAAATTTACACGAGTCCCACTTTCCAGCAGTTGACAAACTTGGAAAACCAACCTCCATTCAAACTTACGGTCACCTGACCCTATGTATCTTTCTGTGGCTCAGGGTTATACTCAGGCTTGTTATGTTCCTGTGGAATGCCTTGGATGTTTTATCCAATGAGAGAGCAGCCCCTATTGTCTGGTAAAACTATGGCAACACAACAACATCAGGCTATGCCGTATCCTCCAGAGTTTACAAGATTCAAGTTGCAGCATGGTAGCTCAGTGGTTAGCACAGCTGCAGAGACCCAGGTTTGATTCTAGCCTCAGGCAACTGTCTGTGTGGAGTTTGCACATTGTCCCCGTGTTTGTGTGGGTTTCCTTCCAGTGCTCCGGTTTCTGACCAAAGATATGCAGGTTAGGTGAATTGGCCATGCTAGACTGCCCATAGTGTTCAGAGATGTGTAGATTAGGTGCATCAGTCAGGGGTAAATGTAAAGTAATAGGGTAGGGGAATGGGTCTGGATGGGTTACTCTTCGGAGGGTTGGTGTGGACTTGATGGAGAAATGGCCTGTTTCCACCCTGTAGGGATCCTTTGAAATTTGAATTAATTGAAACATATACTATCCTGAAGGGATTTGACCATGTTGAAAGCATGTTTCCTCTGGTGGAAGTCTAGAACTAGGAATAGGAGCCGTGGTTTAAAAATAAAGGGGTGCCTATTTCAAACAAAGATGAGGAAACATTTCTTTTCTCTAGGAGTTGCGGGTCTTTGGAATTCCCTTCCTCAAAGGCAATTGATGCTGAATCTTTCAATATTTTTAAGCTGAAGGTAGATAAATTCTTGAATACCAAAAGGATGAAGGACTATTGGGGATTTGCAGGAATGTAGAGTTGAGCTTAAAGTCAGCCACGATCTTATTGAATAGTGGAACAGGCTCGAAGGGCAGAATGGTCCACTCTTGTTCTACCTTCATACATTCATACTCAATACTGGCAATTTTAAACCTAAAACATTTGAGTTCTGCACTTTAGCATACTCTGCAGCTTATGAAAAATGCTTAAACTCAAGTGCCTTCTTGATCTTCCTTTCAGGTGTCTTAATACCAAAGCATGTTATCAATTTCAACCTTCCTTTGCAATTGCAGTCTTTCGAAATCCATCTTTCATATGCACTGACCACCTCTTCCTGAGTAATTCATATAAAGAAAGTCCTGAATTGATGCTGCATTTTTCACAACCCCAGGACACCTTGAAGCACCTTATAGCCAATGAAGTGCAGTCATTGGAGGCGAAGCTGATAAGGTGGAAGGTAACTCATTGACATGGATGGAAGATCAGCTGGTGAACTGAATACAGACAGTAGGCATACATGGATCATTTTCTGATGTAACGAGTGGTGTGTTCCAGGGATATGTGCTGGGTTCTCCTTATTGAAGGATCATTGGAAGGGTCCCAGACTAAAACCTGTAATGGCCAGATTGTCTTATGAGGAAAGGTTGGACAAACTGCCCAGAGGGCAGTTAAGAGTCAACCACATTGCTGTGGCACTGGACTTACATGTAGGCCACACCAGGTAAGGATGGCAGTTTCGTTTCCTAAAGGACATTAGTGAACCGGATGGGTTTTTCCTGATAAATGATTCATGGTCATTAATAGACTTGTAAATGCAGGTTTGTTTTTGCTGAATTCAAATTCCACCATCTGCCATGGCAGGATTCACACCCAGGTCCCCAGAACATTACCTGGCTCTTTTGATTGACAGTCTAGTGATAATACCACTGGGTCTTGGCCACTCCAGAATGGTTTTCGTACATATGGTTGTAGGTCTTTGGAATTCTCCCTGAAGAAACATTCCTGAAGAAGGGCTTATGCCCGAAACATCGATTCTCCTGCTCCTCAGATGCTGCCTGGCCTACTGCACTTTTCCAGCACCGTACTTTTCAACTTTGGAACTCTTCCCCAAGTGGAAGCAGAGCCTCTGAGTATGCTTCGGACAGAGATGGATAGATTCTTGATAATCAAGGGGTGAAAGGCTATCGGAGGTAGGCAGGGTTGTGGAGTTATCAGTGTTAACTTAATGGCAGATCAGATTCAAGGGACCGAATAGCCTACTCCACCTTCTAATTGACATGGCCCTATTTCACCCTTGCAATGTAGAATCGCGGCAAGTTTTCATAAACATTTACTTCTGCAACAGGCAGGAGATAATACTTGAGCAGAGTATTGAGGTCTCCCTCACTCTTACAGAGTCATGCAGCAAGGAAACAGACCCTTCGGTCCAACCAGTCCAAACTGACCATAATCCCAAACTAAATTAGTCCTACGTACCTGCACTTGGCCAATATCTCTCCAAACATTTCATATCGATGTACTCATCCAAATGTCTTTTAAATGTTGTGACTGAACCAGCATCCAATAATTTCTCTGGAAGTTTATTCCACACACGAACCAGTCTCTGTGTAAAAATGTTGTCCCTCATGTCCTTTTTAAATCCTCTACCTTTAAAAAATATGACCCATAGTCTTGAAATCCTCCAGACACCTGCCTCACCTTATCTATTTATAAACCTCCTACGCTACAGTTCCAGCATATCCAGCGTCTCCTTACAACTCAAACTCTCCACTTCCATCAACATTCTGATAAATCTTTTCTAAATGCTCTCCAACTTAATAATATCCTTCCTGTAGGATATTATTCTTCCAGTACTCCAAAAGGGGCATCACCAATATTTTGTACAACCTCAACATTTATGCCCTAACTCCAATACTCACAGGTCTGAGCAATAAAGCCAGGCATGCTCAACACTTTCTTAACTACCCATTCTACATGTGACGCAAACTTCAAAGAATTATGTACCGAACCTCGAGGGGGTCTCTCAGTTCTGCAACACTGCCCAGGGCCCTAATAGTGTCATCGGATTCTTTGTGTCCAGTTGGGAGAGACAGCTTGGTTTCATGCTGTGTTCTGAAGAGCAGAAATGCAGCCTTCCCTCAGATGTTGCAACAGCAGTTATCAACCTTGACAGCTGACACTTACCTCTCTTCCAACAAGACTTCCAACAAGCAATCTTCTGACTCAGAGTCAAGACTTGACTCATTGAGCCGCAGATAGCATCTCCCCCTCGCAGGGTCTGGCTTGCTCTGTTTTTTTGGGGAGGGTTTGACCATTCTACACGATCAAAGGGAAGGCAGAGACAGCATGAATGTGATAACAGACAGGCTGAGAGTACAAAGGCTAGATCCTTTCTAATTAACCTGCTCAAAGAACAAAGGATAAAGAGTTCTTTGAAACATCTTTTGGATGAGTGCTATTAATCAGAGGATTCGGGTGTGAAGACATAACAGGTTGTGGTCATGGGCAGACTCTGTGCTTTCTCCCAGCGGTGAACATGACCACAGTTTGAGTATGAGATTAAAAACAGGAGTAGGATAATCCGTTGTATTTTTTTAACCTTCCCATTGAAATTTGACATTTTCTTTCTCTAAGCTTGGAAAGAATTGCTCAGAAAGTACATGAAGGGGAAATATAAAATCACATCTTGAGCTGGCAAAGTCAAGTGGCTGTTTATTTAAACACAATGATTTGACCGAGAGATTTGTTTTTAATCTCTGCCCCCAAACTGTGCAGGTTATCAGAGTTTACCTTGTGTCATCTATCTGTAATTTAGAAGTTTACCTTAAGCAGTAAATTTACCTTGAGCAGTAAGATCCTCAACATGTTTGAACTGTTTTGTTGCTCCCTGCCACAAATTCCATTCTCTAGCCACCAAGCCTGTCCCTCACCTCGATGACTATTTTTCTCAAACGAGGAGGCATCTTTGACCTCGAAACGAGCTTTTGATTTTGCAACTTATCTCTGCGACCAACTATTGTGACCTCTATAATCACAGAATGGGAACAGCATAGAAGGAGGCCGTTCTGCCCATCTCGTATGCACTGGCTCACTGCAGAAATGCCATCTGTTCCCCTCCCTGGATCTTTCCCCACAGCTTTACAGCTTCTCTATTTTCAGATACAGTGTCTCAGATGAATCTGCCTCCAACACACCACATTCCAGACCCTACCAGCTTGCTGTATGAGAGAAAGCTTTTTCCTCATATCTCCTTACTCCTCTAGGCTTTTGGTCAACGTCCTTCCACCAAGCAGACGGTTTTGTTTTTGTTGATCTGTTCCACCGGGACCCTTCCTGGTTTTGTAGACCATATCTGACTCTGACCCTGCCTCTGCCCTAACTCATCTCAGCTGAAATGCAGGCCTTGTTGAGTTCTAAACATAACTATTCCAGTACGCCGCTGGGTAGTCACCCACATTCTGTCCTGAAAACTTGAGTTTGCCTGAAACTCTGCTGCCCAAACTTTAACACATTCCAAGCCCCATTCACCCATCAGCTCACTGACTCAAATTCGTTCGGGAACGTCCCTGTTTTCAAATCTCTCCATGGCTTGAGCCTTCTCCAGCTGGATAAACTCTTCCAGCTCCTCGAGCCTCTGAGATATCTGTGTTCCTCTGACTCTGATCTCTTATGTGTCTCTAATTTTAATATCTCCACCACTGGCAGCCAGCTGTCAAAGGGAATATCCTCGCTTTAAAAAACCAAGTTCTTAAATCTAGAATTTGATCATCTCCCCTTGATATCTCTGTGTGAACCTCTGCCAAATGTTGTTTGCTGATGCTCCTGATGGCCTCCTTCTTCAAGGACCGCAATTTCCCCCCCGACGTGGTCGACGGTGCCCTCCACCGTATCTCCTCCACTTCCCGCTCCTCCGCCCTTGAGCCCCGCCCCTCCAACCGCCACCAGGACAGAACCCCACTGGTCCTCACCTACCACCCCACCAATCTCCATGTACAGCGCATCATCCGCCGTCACTTCCGCCACCTCCAAACAGACCCCAGCACCAAGGATATATTTCCCTCCCCTCCCCTATCAGCTTTCCGTAGAGACCACTCCCTCCGCGACTCCCTTGTCAGATCCACACCCCCCACCGACCCAACCTCCACTCCCGGCACCTTCCCTTGCAACCGCAGGAGGTGCAACACTTGCGCCCACACCTCCCCCCTCACTTCTCTCCAAGGCCCCAAAGGAAACTTCCATATCCGCCACAGATTCACCTGCACATCCACCCACATCATCTACTGCATCCGCTGCAGCCGGTGTGGCCTCCTCTATATTGGGGAGACAGGCCGCCTACTTGCGGAGCGATTCAGAGAGCACCTCTGGGCCACCCGGACGAACCAACCCAACCACCCTGTAGCACAGCATTTCAACTCCCCCTCCCACTCCACCGAGGATATGCAGGTCATTGGACTCATCCACCGCCAAACCACAACAACGCGACGGTCGGAGGAGGAGCGTCTTATCTTCCGACTGGGAACCCTCCAACCACAGGGGATGAACTTGGACTTCACCAGTTTCTTCATACCCCCTCCCCCCACCTTGTCTCAGCCGAATCCCTCCAGCCCGGCACCGCCTTCCTGACCTGCAGTCTTCTTCTTGACCTCTCCGCCTCCATCCTACTCCGACCTATCACCCTCACCTTGACCTCTTTCCACCTATCACATTTCCAACGCCCCTCCTCCAAGTCCCTCCTCCCTACCTTTTATCTTCTCCTGCTGAACACTCTCTGCTCATTCCTGAAGAAGGGCCTGTGCCCGAAACGTCGAATCTCCTGTTCCCTGGATGCTGCCTGACCTGCTGTGCTGTTCCAGCAATAAAGTTTCAACTGATGCTCCTGATTGGAAAAGCTTACCCCATTAAAGTGCAGTATGGACCCAGATTTCTTGTTGTTGAATCAATATGAATTCTCCAGCTCTCCACTTGCATCAGGTGAAGGCATGCTCACTCCCATGATTTTCCTTGATTTTTATAAGATACCCCGCACTAGAATTCAGAGCGGAAAAGGCAAGTCTTTCAGTTTCCTCAGGGAAATGAGGAAGAAATGTTTTCAGTGAGAGGGTGAAGAGTGTCTGGAATTTACTGTCCCTTTTGAAAAGGTGAGGGCGGCTTTATAGAATCATGCTTCTCTCTATTTCTAATTCTGCTTCCTGTTCCATGGGTTTTAAACTTAGCACGCTTGCCTTCATTGCTCAGATCATTGAGTGTAGGAGTTGTGATGTCGTGGGCAGGTTGAACAGGACGTTGGTGAGGGAGAATTGTGTGTAGTTATAGGAAGGATAAATTGGAGGGGGCTCAGAAATGTTTTACCAGGATGTTGCCAGAAATGGAGAGTTTGATTTATAAGGATGGGCTGGATAGGCTGGGAACTTTTTTCCATGGGAGGCTGAGAGGTGACATTATAGAGGTTTATAAAATCACAATGGGCATAGATTAGGTGAATAGCAAAGGCCTTTTTCCTGGGGTGGGTGAGTTCAAAACTAGAAGACATAATTTTAAGGTGAGAAGGGAAAGATTTAAAATGAACCTGAGGGGTAACTTGTTCACTTAGAAGGTTGTTCATCTATGGAATGAACTGCCAGAGAAAGTGATGGATGCAGGTACAGTTACAACATTTAAAAGACATTTGGACAGGTACACAGTAGGAAAGATTTAGAGGGATATGGGTGAACTGCAGGCAAGTGGGGCTAGTTTAGTTTAGGAAGCTTGGTCAGCGTAGACTAGTTGGACAGATGAGTCTGTTTCCATGTTGTATGACTCTTTGATTAGATTCCCTACGGTGTGGAAACAGGCCCTTTGGCCCAACCAGTCCACGCTGAACCTCCGAAGAGTAACCCACCCAGACCCATTTCCCTCTGACTAATGCACCTAACACTACGGGCAATTTAGCATGGCCAATTCACCACCTGACCTGCACATCTTTGGACTGTGGGAGGAAACCAGAGCACCCAGAGGAAACCCACGCAGACATGGGGAGAATGTGCAAACTCCACACAGACAGTCACCCAAGGCTGGAATCGAACCTGGGACACTGGTGCTGTGAGGCTGCAGTGCTAACCACTGAGCCACCATGCTGCAAATTGACTCTGTCTATACTTATGAATTTAAAAGTGTTAGAATCATTTCTTCTCTTTGGTATCTCTCTTTCAATGAAAATGGTTTAGCCTTGCTCCTTACGATTAGTTAACTTGTCGAAGGCACATTTCAACCTTGTTCTTGTCTAAACGTTTCCTGTCAGTTCATGTCCTCCTGTGCCTTGTTGAGGTTAAGAATACCTTGCAGTTTAATTAGCTTGCTGTCCATATACGTGTGGTAGAGTGACCTTCACAGCCTGTAAGGGTGGTAGAGACAGATACGCTCAGAACATTTAAGAAATATGATGTGGAGGTGCCAGTGTTGGACTGGGGTAGACAAGGTTAAAAATCACGCAACACCAGTTATAGTCCAACAGGTTTAATTGGAAGCACTAGCTTTCAGGGTGCTGCTCCTTCATCAGGTCGCTGAGGAGCAGGATCATCAGACACAGAATTTATAGATCTGACAATTTGATCTTTTGCTATAAATTCTGTTTTCTTTGATCCTGCCCCACTCGCCACCTGATGAAGGAGCAGCGCTCCAAAAACTCGTACTTCCAAATAAACCTGTTGGACTATAACCTGGTGTTGTGTGATTTTTAAAATTTGGGAATACTTAGATGTGCAATTGAGTTGCCAAAGCATACAAGGCTATGGGTTGAGAGTGTGGTGCTGAAAAAGCACAACAGGACAGCTAGCATCTGAGGAGCAGGAGAATCAACGTTTCGGACAAGAGCCCTTCCTCAGGAATGAGGCTTGTGAGCTGAGGGGGTGGAGAGATAAAGGGGAGAGGGGTGGGGCTGGGGAGAAGGTGACTGAGAGTGCGATTGCTCGATGGAGGTCGGGGTAAAGGTGATAGGTTGGTGCGGAATTTGGAGCAGATAGGTGGGAAGCAAGATTGACAGGTGGGACCAGTCATGAGGGCAGTGCTGAGTTGGAAGGTTTGATCTGGGATAAATTGGGGGGAGGGGAAATGAAGAAATTGGTAAAATCCACATTGATGCCGTGGGGTTGGAGAAGCAGAAGCAGAAATGAGGCGTTCTTCCTCCAGGCGTCGGGTGGTTAGGGAGTGGCAGTGGAGGAGGCCCAGGACCTGCATGTCCTTGGCAGAGTGGGAGGGGAGTTGAAGTGTTTGGTTACATGGCAGTGGGGTTGGTTGGTGTGGGTGTCCCAGAGATATTCTCTGAAACACTCTGCGAGTAGGCGTCCTGTCTCCTTGATGTAGAGGAGACTGCATCGGGAGCAACTGATAGAGTAAATGATGTGTGGAAGATCAGGTAAAACTTTGATAGATGTGGAAGGCTCCTTTGGGGCCTTGGACGGAGGTGAGGGGGGAAGTGTGGGTGCAGGTTTTGCAATTCCTGCAGTGGCAGGGGAAGGTCCTGGGAGAGGACAGTGGATTGTTGGGGGACGCGGAATTAAGGAGGGAATGGTCTTTACGGACAACGTATAGGGGTGTGGAGAGAAATACATCTCTGGTGGGGTCAGTTTGTAGGTGGTAGAAATGGTGGAGGATGATGCAAAGTATCTGGAGGTTAGTGGGCTGGAAGGTGAGGACCAGTGGGGGTTCTGTCCTTGTTGCTTTAGTAGGGATGGGGTTTGAGGGTGGAGGTGCCGAATGTGGACGAGATGCATTGGAGGGCATCATTGACTATGTGGGAGGGGAAATTGCGGTCTTTAAAGAAGGAGGCCATCTGGTGTGTTCTGTGGTGGAACTGGTCCTCCTGGGAGCAGATGCAGTGGAGACGGAGGAATTGGGTTAAGGGATAGCGTTTTTACAGGAGGCAGCTGGGAGGAGGTGTATTCCAGGTAGCTGTGGGAGTTAGTGCGTTTGTAGAAGATGTCAAGTTTAGTCAGTCACCATTGATAGAGATGGAGAGGTCCAGGAAGGGAAGGAAGGTGTCTGAGATGGTCCAGGTGAACTTAAGGTTGGAGTGGAGTGTGTTGGTGAAGTTGATGAACTGTTCAACCTCCTTGTGGAAGCACGAGGTGGTGCCAATACAGTCATCAATATAGCGGAGGAAAAGGTGTCGAAAGATACGGGCGTAACTTCGTAAAATGGACTGTTCCACGTAACCGACAAATCGACTGGCTTAGCTGGGACCCATGCAGGTGCCCATGGCTACCCCTTTCGACTGGAGGAAGTGGGAGGATTCAAAGGAGAAATTATTGAGGGTGAGGACCAGTTCTGCCAAACGAATGAGAGTGTCAGTGGAGGGGTACTGGTGGGGACGCTGGGAGAAGAAGAAACAGGGGCCTGGAGGCCCTCATCATGGCGGACAGAGATGTATAGGGGCGGGATGTCCATGGTGAAGATGAGATGTTGGGGGCCAGAGATACAAAAGTCTTGGAGGAGGTGGAGGGTGTGGGTGGTGTCCTGAATGTTCCTGGGGGAGTTCCTGGATCGGGGAGATAGGACAGTATCAAGGTATGTGGAGATGAGTTTGGCGGGGCAGGAGGAGGCTGAGATAATGGGTTAGCCAGGGCACTCAGGCTGTGGATCTTGGGTAGGAACTGATTCAGAATAGTCGGCATGGCTTTGTGCATTGGAAAGTCGTGTCTCACTAACTTGATTGAGTTTGTGAAGAAGTAAAGAAGAGGATCGATGAGGGTAGAGCAGTGGACGTGACTTATATGGGCTTTAAAAAGACATTCAACAAGGTTCATCATGGGAGACTGGTTAGCAAAGTTAGATCACATGGAATACAGGGAGAACTAGCCATTTGGATACAGATCAGGCTCGAAGGTAGAAGATAGAGGGTGGTGGTGGAGGGTTGCTTCTCAGACTGGAGGCCTTTGACCAGCAGAGTGCCACATACATTAATGCTGGATCCACTGCTTTTTGTCATTTATATAAATGATTTGGATGTGAACATAGGAAGTATGTTTAGTAAATTTGGAGATGACACCAAAATTAGAGGTGTAGTGGACAGGGAAGAAGGTTACACAGAGGACAACCGGACCTTGATCAGATGGGCCAGTGGGCTGAGAAGTGGCAGATGGAGTTTAATTTCGATCAATGTGAGGCATTGCATTTTGGAAAGGCAAATCAGGGCAGGACCTATGCACTTATTGGTAAGGTCCTAGGGAGTGTTGCTGAACAAAGAGATCTCAGAGTGCAGGTTTATAGTTTCTTGAAAGCGGAGTCTCACCTCGATATGATAGTAAAAGAGGTGTTTAGTATGCTTGCCTTTATTGGACAGAGTATATAGTAGAGGAGTTGGGAGGTCATGTTGCAGCTGTACAGAACATTGGTTCGGCCACTTTTGGAATATTGTGTTCAATTCTGGTCTCCCTGCTATAGGAAGAATGTTGTGAAACTCGGGAGAGGCTGAATAGATTGGGGCTGTTTTCCCTGGAGCATCGGAGGCTGAGGGGTGACCTTATGGAGGTTTATAAAATCATGAGGAGCTTGTATAGGGTAAATAGATAAAGTCTTTTCCCTGGGGTCGGGGAGTCTAGAACGGGAGCTCATAGGTTTAGAGCGAGAGGGCAAAAGTTTAAAAGGGACCTAAGGGATAACTTTTTTTATGCAGAGGGTGGTGCGTGTGTGGAATGAGCTGCCAGAGGAAGTGGTGGAGGCTGATACAATAAGATCATTTAAAAGGCATTGTATCTATATATGAACACGAAGGGTTTAGCGAGATATGAACCAAATGCTGGCAAATGGAGCTAGATTTATTTAGGATATCTGGTCGACATGGACAAGTTGGTCCATGCTGTACAGCTTTATGACTTAGTTCTGACCATGCCTCAATATCCAATGTCTCAGCCACAAATGGGTAGCCTTTACTATATACCTGTTACTAAGTTAAGCGTTAAGTGGGAATTGATACTATTTCCAGGAGAGAAAGGTGAGCAGAGAATTGTGTTTGAAATACATGATAATGACTTAGGGCATGCCAAGCAGAATAAGATGGGTGTCAACATCATTATTATTGTGTAAAGCAATTCTTACCATGATTTGTGACATTTCTTTTATAGAAGTGACTAAAGTATTTAACTTTTGTACTTATTCGGGTCTTTCTAGAGTCACATTTGGTCAGGATTTTATGCCACTTCTTGAGTGATTATTCCCACCCCTCCATCTTCCTGAATTTGTTAGTGTCCTAATTTAGAGTCTTGATGGGGTTTGGATCACTATCAAGGAACAAAAATGTTCCAGGAAATCAAAGTGAAACACAGAGTGGTCATGATGGTGTGGAAGTGCCAATGTTGGCCTGAGGTGGACAAAGTTTAAAAATCACAAAACACCAGGTTACAGCATTTTATCATCGCATTTAACACAACAGGTATTCAACATCTGAGTTGACTATTTTTATGAGGACCAACTTTAACTTCCTAATAATAGATCTTGCTAGAGTATCTGGGAGATTTTTATTGACTGGGATAGTGCAGGAATAATAGTGTTCCCTCAAGGCCTCTTCTGGAGTACTGTATCCCGTTCTGTTCACCTTGTTATAGGAAGGATATTATTAAGCTGGAGAGAGTTCAGAAGAGATTTACCAGGATGTAGCTGGGAATGGAAGGGTTGGGTTATAAGGAGAGGCTGGATAGGCTGGGATTTTTTTAACTGGAATATAGGATGTTGAGAGGTCACCTTATAGAGATATATAAAATCATGAGGGGTATAGATAAGGTAAATAGTAGGTATCTTTTCCCTAGGGTGAGAGATTTCAAGACCATAGGGCATATTTTTAAGATGAGAGGAGGAAGATTTTAAAAAGAGTTTTTCACACAGAGTAGACCGTTTGTGGAATGAACTTCCACAGGAGGTGGTAGATTCAGGTATGGTTAAAAGACATTTGGATAAGCTCATGCATAAGAAATGTTTGGAGGGATATGGGCCAAATGCAGGCAGATGGGACTAGTTTAGTTTGGGATTGTGGTTGGATGGTCTGGATGGACTGAAGTGTCCATTTCTGTGCAGTTTGACTCTACGACTATGACTTTATGACAAAACACAGAATATAATGGACTGATGTGCACCCATACAAAGCAAAGATGCCCAAACTTAAAGTCCAGTGTGAATAGCTCAGTGAAATAACTAATAAAGAAAACAAATTAGTAATTAAGCCCATAAAGAAAAATGGCACGGAATTAATATGGATTCAGTAACTTGGAGAATGAAGAAATGACAAGGAGAAATGTCAAATTTACAGATTGCAAGAGGAATGGCAAATTGTTACAAGCCTTGATCCTTTTAAATGGCAGAACAGGGTCCAGGGGCGGGACAGTTTCCTCCTGTTCCTATTTCTTATGGTCATACGGTAAGAAAAAGGAGGGAAAGAGCAGGCCATTGAAAGTGAGCTAATGCTGTCTTGTTTTTCCCGAATCCATTGGTGTAATAACACTTAGATTACAGTGTTGAGTTCTGGCCATACAACATTGGTGTAGAAGGAGAGCAGCCTGAGGGTTTGCAGAGGTCAGATGTGATGCTATTCTTTAGGTGATGAGAGATTAAAAAATCTGCAGATGCTGGCATCCAAGGTAGACATGCAGGAGGCTGAGAGAACACAGCAAGCCAGGCAGCCTCAGGAGATGGAGAAGTCGATGTTTCAGATATAACCCTTCTTTAGGATTTCTTGTGATGACTGGACATGTTGATTCTAGAATAGGGCGGCACGGTGGCACAGTGGTTAGCACTGTTGCCTCACAACACCAGAGATCCGGGTTCAATTTCCGCCTCAGGTGACTGACTGTGTGGAGTCTGCACATTCTCCCCGTGTCTGCGTGGGTTTCCTCCGGGTGCTCCGGTTTCCTCCCACAATCCAAAAAATGTGCAGGTTAGGCGAATTGGCCATGCTAAATTGCCCGTAGTGTTAGGTGAAGGGGTAAATGTAGGCGAATGGGTCTGGGTGGGTTACGCTTCGGCGGGTCGGTGTGGACTTGTTGGGCCGAAGGGCCTGTTTCCACACTGTTAGTAATCTAATCTAATCTAATAGAATGGTGCTGGAAAAGTGCAGCAGGTCAGGCTGCATCCAAGGAGCAGAAAAATCGACGTTTCGGGCAAAAGCCCTTCATCAGGAATCTGTCGATTTTCCTGCTCCTCGGATGCTTCCAGACCTGCTGTGCTTTTCCGGCACCACTCTAATCTTGACTCTAATCTCCAGCATCTGCAGTACCGACTTCTGCCATGTTGATTCTAGAAGGCAAAGGCAAGTCACAAACTCCTACCAACCCCACGAAACTGTGCCTTTCCATCGGTGCTGGATGATCGCTGCTGATGTCTTGATTCCACGGCTGTCATGGCTTTAGTGCGTCGGAAACCATGCACAATGGTGGTAGCGGTGGTGGTGTGGAACTCCTGGCACAGGACCAAGACAATACCTTTGTTTACAAGAAAGATACAGAAGACTGCAACTAGAATGATGGAGGGAATGGAGGGATTGGATTGTGAGGAGTGGTCATATCAACCAAAGATGCTATCACCAGAAAAGCAAAAGTTGAGTGTGAGCGTGATGTTTAGGATTTCTGAAGGTGTAGGTAATGTCAATTGTGTCTTTCAGTTAGTCCAAAACTAAAGGAGACCAGATATCTTTGGGCTGGACTAATGCTCATAGTAGGGTTTCCCCAGGATCGGTACTGGGACCTTGATTTGCCTGATATGTGTGTGTGTATTATGTAGAACTGATCTAAATCTTGGTGTTCAGAGCACAGTTTCAATGTTAGCATTAAATATGAGAGAAAGGTAAACTCTGAGGAGGACAGGGCAAAACGTCAGAAAGACATTGACACAGTATTGGAAAGAATGGATAGACAGCAGATGACATTCAATGTGACATTCTCTTAGACCGTAATAAGACCACAAGAACTAGGAACTGGAATAGGCCATTCAATCGGATCATGGGTGGTCTGACATTCCTCATGTCCACCTTCTTGCCCTTTCCCCAAAACTCTTGATTCCCTGACTGGTCAAGAATCTGTCTCAGCCTTAAATATCCACAAGGACTGTGTTCCCAACACTCTGGGAAGGAATTCTTCCTCATCTCAGTCTTAAATTGGTGACCCTTCATACTGTATACTCTCTGTTCGTAGACTCTCCCATGACAAGAAACCTCCTCTCAGTATTTACCCTGTCGAGTCCCTTAGGAATTCTATTTATTTCACTGAGATCACCTCTCATTCTTTTAAACTCCAGTAGATAGATTACAATCTGTTTTAGTCTTTGACAATCCCTACTCCATTAAAACCGAAAGAACTGAGGATACTACAAAGCAGGAACAAGAACAGAAATTGCTGGAAAAGCTTAGTGGGTCTCACAGCATCTGTGGGGAGAATTCAGAGTTAACATTTTGAGTCCAGTGACCCTCCCTCAAAACCTCAGGGGAAGGGTGACTGGATCTGATTGTTAACTCTGATTTCTCTCCACAGATGCTGTGAGACCTACCTACCGAGCTTTTCCAGCAATTTCCCCACCTCCGTACGGGGAATTGTCCTTGTTAACATTTTACTGCCTCCAATGAAATAATATCCTTCTTTAAATAAGGAGATCACACTTCTCTCAGTGCTCCAGACATGGTCTCACCAGCACCTTGTATATTTGTGCGAAGACTTCCCTACTCTTATTCTCCAACTTCATAGAGTCAGAGAGTCATAAAGATGTACAACATAGAAACAGACCCTTCAGTCCAACTCATCCATTCTGACCAGATATCCCAACCCAATCTAGTCCCACCTGCCAGCACCCAGCCCATATCCCTATGAACCCTTCCTGTTCATACACCCATCCAGATGCCTTTTAAATGTTGCAGTTGTACCAGCCTCCACCATTTCCTCTGGCAGCTCATTCCACACACGTACCACCCTCTGCATGAAAAAGTTTTGATTAGATTAGATTACTTACAGTGTGGAAACAGGCCCTTCGGCCCAACAAGTTCACACCGACCCGCAACCCATCCCCCTACACCTAACACTACAGGCAATTTAGCAGGCCAATTCACCTAACCTGCACATTTTTTGGATTGTGGGAGGAAACCAGAGCAAACTCACGCAGACACAGGGAGAATGTGCAAACTCCACACAGTCAGTCCCCTGAGGCAGGAATTGAACCCAGGTCTCTGGTGCTGTGAGGCAACAGTGTTAACCACTGTACCACCGTGCTGCCCACTAGTTGCTTCTTAGGTCTCTTTTATATCTTTCTCCTCTCACCCTAAACCAATGCCCTCTAGTTCTGAATTCCCTCACCTCAGGGAAGAGACTTTGCCTATTTACCCTATCCATGTCCCTCATAATTTTATAAACCCCTATAAGGTCACCACTCAGCCTCTGACACTCCAGGGAAAACAGTCACAGCCTATTCAACCTCTCCCTACAGCTCAAATCCTCCAAACCTGGCAATATCCTTGTAAATGTTTTCTGAACCCTTTCAAGTTTCACAACATTCTTCTGATAGGAAGGAGACCAGAATTTGCACACAATATTCCAAAAGTGGCCTAATCAATGTCCTGTACAGCCGTAACATGACCTCCCAACTCCTGTACTCAATACTCTGATCAATAAAGAAAAGCATACCAAACACCACCTTCACTATCCTATCTACCTGCGACTCCACTTTCAAGGACCTATGAACCTGCACTCCAAGTTCTCTTTGTTCAGCAACACTCCCTGGGACCTTAGCATTAAGCGTATAAGTACAACTAAAATTTGCTTTCCCAAAATGCAGCACCTCGCATTTATCTAAATTAAACTCTGTCTGCCATTTCTCAGCCCATTGGCCCATCTGATCAAGATCCTGTTGTAATCTGAGGTAACCTTCTTCGCTGTCCATGACACCTCCAATTTTGGTGTCATCTGCAAACTTACTAACTATACCTCTTATGCTGACATCCAAATCATTTATATAAATGATGAAAAGTAGTGGACCAAAAAACATGCAGAGAGAGCATGCAATAATAGATCCTATTCTAAATGGTGTGCAGAGCAGAGAGACATGTGTGCATAGTTTATTAAAGGTGGCAGAATAGATAGAGAGAACTATTAAACGTAGAGTATCTTATGCTTCAGAAATAGGGGCATAGAGTGAGAGAGCAGGAAAGTTATAATGAAGTTATATAAGACACTGGTTGAACCTCAATATATATCACTATTCATTCATTGGGTAACAATCCTGAAATCCTCTCTCTAACTACACCGCGGGTTGGCTTACAGCAGGTGGACTGCAGCGGTTCAAGAAGGCAGCTCACCACCACCTTCTCAAGGGGCAACTAGGTAAAGGCAATACATTTTGGATCAACTGTTGAAGCCCACATCCAATGCCTGAATAATTGTTTCAAATGCATTCACAAGGTCAGCATTTACTGTCCATTCCTAACTGCACAGCGGACAGTTAAAATTCAATCACTTTGCTGCAAATCTGGAGTCACATGGTGAGGTTTGGTGTCACATGGTGAGGTTCCCTTGTTGGATCTGATCGTTGTCTGGTGCATTATGGCACCATTTTTACTTGCTAGACATCAGCACAAGCTAGAATGGTGTCTAGGTCTTGCTGCATAAGGACACTGACTGCTTCAGTGTCTGACCAAATGAGGCTGAGGATTGTTCAACTATCAGGGAGTGTCTCCATTGTTGACCTCATGAATTGGCTCTGACCTGCTCTTGTAGCCACAGTGTTGACTTGTTTTGGGAAAATTGTTCCCTGTCTCTGTGCTTAGTAGTCATATCAAACCCATTCTTTTGGGTGAAAGAAAGAGACTTGACAAACGTCTCCAAAACTTCTCCATGTCCTTCATGGTTAATGCTTGCCCTAGGCCATTTTCAGTTGGAGTAAAGCTGCAAACTTACTTTGCAGAAATGAAGAGTTACTGGAGGTTCCCCTTCCTGTTCGACATTGTGTGGGCAATGTTGCCTCTTGGAAATGGGTGGGTTTCAGCCAGATGACAAGGGGAGGAGGTTATCTGAAAACCTGATTCCTGATGCTAACTCATTTCAACTCTAATCCCCTTCCAATGCTGGTGAGGGGAATGATGGGTAGTGTGGTTGGGCAACGGACACACTTCTTGGAGGTGTACTGGTGGTTTAGATGTTATAAATAAGGCAGCGTGCCTCTAAGTCATGGAGATGTACAGCACGGAGACCCTTCAGTCCAACTCATTGTTGCTCAACATTTGAAATTGAATCCCTGACTGCCTATACCGCGGAAAAATATGGAAGTTAAACTGAGGTACAGCCTGTTGAATCCAGGAGGCAGTTTGACAAACCATTGGAGATCTAATTCCAACCCCTGACCCTCCCAAATCCCCCACCCCCAAGGTGACTAGTTGTCCTCCAAAGAGCTCCATTACCATTATTATATTCAAGTGTTAAAGGATGAGCATTAAAGTCAATCCTTGCTCATACCCTGAGAACCAATTAATGAATGTTCAACTGTGAAAGCCAGCTTTTATTGTTTCAGGGAATAAATGTTGAGTGGTGCTGCATTGTTATCTTACACTGTTCCAGTGAAATCCTTTATAGAGGTAGGGTGTGAATGGTAGTGACAGAGTCTCAATAATATTACCTCCGAGCTGTGATTAGTTGCATATTCCCAGTGGAGTCTCTGTTTACAGCTACGTTGAGAAACTGTGACTGACATTATGTTGTTTAAAATTGGAAAAGGAGCATTTTGCAGCAACGTGGCTATAATTCGCCGAATCATTGAAGCATCCGACAAAGAAACCAGTTATTTCAGACCTGTCAGGAAAGATCTTCAGGAGCCTGGAGTAACCTGGCGACAATGTCACTGAGCTGCATGGCACTGACTGTAAACAGTGTTTAGATCAGAGTGGTGCTGGAAAAGCACAGCAGGTCAGGCAGCATCTGAGGAGCAGGAAAATCGAAGTTTTGGGCAAAAGCCCTTCATCAGGAATGGCTTCAACTGTAAATAGGTCAGAGTGGGTGGACTTAGAATACCATGCGCCCTGTGGAAGAATATCTCAGACTGCAATGTTCCAGATTGAAGACTGACATATGAAGATGGACATGAATGCAGGAAGAAGGTAGTTTAATCCTTCCCTATATAACTGTAACATACAGAGCTTGGTATATCTATGATTACCATTCTTCCTAGTGTTTAGTAGGAATTAATAATAACTAGTCTTACTCTAAAATCTAAGTCTAAAGACAATCTTTGACTTTGCAGCCAGCTTGACTAGTCTGTCTTGAATCTAAACTTGTAAGATGTTGCTAGGGTTGGAGGGTTTGTGCTATAGGGAGAAGCAGAACAGGCTGGGGTTGTTTTCCCTGGAGCAATGGAGGCTGAGAGGCTGACTGTCCCGAGGTTATTAAAATCATGAGGGGCATGGATAGGGTGAATAGACAAGGTCCTTTCCCCAGGGTAGGGGATCCCAAAACTACAGGACATAGATTTAAGGTGAGAGGAGACAGATTTAAAAGAGACCTAAGGGGCAATTTTTTCACACAGAGGGTGGTGTGTGTGGAATGAGCTGCCAGAGGAAGTGATAAAATTACAACATTTAAAAGGTATCGCTTTGGGTATATGAAGAGGAAGGGTTTAGAGGGATATGGGCCAAATGCTGGCAAATGAGACTAGATTAACCTAGGTAATCAGGTCGGCATGGACAAGTTGGACCAAAGTCTCTGTTTATGTGCTGCACATCTCTATGACTCTATATCATCAAACTTCATGTCCAGCTCTTTGAGAGAGTTATCCAATGATTCCTCAATCAGAAGAGACAGTGCTATAGTAATAATACCCTTTTAACCTTTGCTTTTGACCTGCTAATCAATGCAGTGGGGCACCAGGTTTGAATCTTACCAAAACTGTTGATGAAATTGGAATCTCTCTGACTCTGTCTCTCTCTATGTCTCTTTCTCTGTTTCTCTCATTCTCTCTCTCTGTCTGTCTGTCTCTCTCTCTCTCTCCGTCCTGCACACACAAGTGTGAATTTGTATTTGCAAAATTATATTTACAGATACCATTCTATTTTCCTCAAAAAATACACAACATGTAGTTGTAAGTCAATCAATATAATATTTTGAAAATTCCACTTTGGAAATTGAACTAGTCTGAGTCAACATTAGTCTGACCTCACACCTTTAATGCATTGTCTGAGCTGAGATGTCAACTTTTCTTTATAAAACCTTAACTTATCTTGAGAATGTGACTTAAAAGAAGTTCTGGGATTTACATATTAATGAACAAAAACCTGTAACCCATTCTAAAAGATGAAAGACTTTACACCAATCGTGGTTTATTAAATATATCATTTGACTTGCATGACACTGTAATCTTTTGCTATAAATCCTGTGTTTATGGTCCTGCTTCACAACTGCCTGATAAAGGAGCAGCACTTCGAAAGCTAGTGCTTCCAAATAAACCTGGTGTTGTGTGGTTCTAAACCAAGTCAGGAGTGTGATGGAATACTCCCCACTTGCCCGTTTGGGTCAGCTCCAACAACACTCAAAATGCTTGACACCATCTAGGACAAAGCAGTCCATTTGATTGGCACCACATCCACAAGTATCTGTTCACTCCACCATCGACACATGATTGATATAGGTAACAATTAACATTAAATAGTTAGATGTAATTACAACTATCAGCAACCAGAGTTGGTACTTCTGCCTCAATCAGGACATTGGGTCAGTCAGCCTGCTTTTCTGCCTAAACACTTTGCCACTTCCTCAGATTGGGTGGAGTGAATCCAACTTCAACATTAACTCATTCAGAGCCATTACTTATTACAACATTAAAACTCAAGCATTGTACAATTATGTGGTGTCCGGCATTTCACAAGTCCTGCAGCATTACTCTCACAGGCACTGCGACTGCATGATGCTGAGTGTGATTTCTTATTCATCCTTTCCTTTTTCATCAAAGATCCTCATGAATCTCCTCGTAACCTTCTCTGCTCCAATGTGAATAATCAGCTTCTCCTGTTTGACTGAAGTGTCTCATCCTTCATCCAATCTCTGCAGGATGCTTTCCCTGGTCAGAGAAGTCTAGAACCAGGACACAGAGTCCTAGTACATGGTGTAAACCAGTTAGCAGAGAGATGAGGAAAGAGCTCTTAAAAGGTAGTGAGCCTGTGGAATTCTCTGCCACAGGGGGCTGTGGTGGTCAAGCCATTGAACATATTTAAGAAAGAGGTAGGTAGATTCTTGGACTTTCAAGGTGTCTAGAGGTTCACACATGATTATATTGGATGGTGGAGTAGGCTTGAAGGGCTGAATGATCTACTCCTGCTCATATTTCTATGTTTCCAAGTATTATTCAGGAAAATCTCTGCTTGTCCAGAATTCAACACATTCAATTGATGTCAATCAGAGATTGATAATCAATTAGCACAGCCAGTATCTTATGTTCCACGGCCCAATTTGTGAAAACTAATTTGAAACAAATGTATTGACTTGTTGTGCCACTTGGACTATTTGTTTAACTGAACCTTGAGGCCCTCCGTCTCTTTGAAAATTGTGCCATGGTGGATCTGACTGTGGCATCTAGTCCATTGTTTGAGTTACCTTCAACCCCCTCGTTAGTTAAGAATCGATCTACTGCTACCTTAAAGATTTTCACCCCGCGTCCACCTTTCTGTGGGGTAGAGAATTCCACAATGTGGTAAAAACTTAAGAAACAATAGCAGCAAGAGACCATTCAGTCTCTCGAGCTTGCTCCGCCATTCAATAAAGTCATGGCTAATCTGCCCCAGGCTCCAACTCCTCTTGTGTTAGTTGTTCATAACTGTCAATTCCCTGATATTAATCTATTGATCTCTTCTTTCAATGATCTTGCCACCACACTTTCAGGGCTAAATGATTATTTAAGAGATGATATTTCTCCTTCTCTCTGTCTCAAATGGGAGATAAAATGCACCTCCTTATTCTTCTTCACAAAATGTTTTCCTATTTTCCCTGGAAGCAGAGGGTGATTTAATAAAGGGAAATCCATTTTCTGCAGAAACATTGCAGGAGACCATTTGTATGCACTAATTTGTTCCTGCTTTTCAATTCAATCATCATGGATAGACATCTCATGAGTCTCAATGTCCTCCTTGTGTTTTCTTTCTTTATTCCTTCATGACATATGCCAAGGCAGAATTCATTGGCCAATATCAATTTCCCTTGGACAGTGGTTGGTTAGGGCTAATTCAGAGGGTATTTAAGAGTCAATCTCACTGCTGTGGGTTCTGGATTGACATGCAGGCTACACCAATTGACACTAGATTCACTTCCTTCAAGGACACTTGTGGAGCAGATACAGTTTGTGCAACAATTGATGATAGTCCCATGGGAGGAATCTTTCGGATTCATGTGAAGACTGGGAAGGAGGAGGGGAGGCCGGGAATGTTAGATCTGTAGTGGTTGGGACAGAACCCCTCCAATGCCTTCCCTACTTCCACTGCAAGTAAAGAGCCTGAGATAACTCTTCAGAGGCTAGCAACCCATCATAAGTTACCTTTAATTGACACATGAATAGCCTTTGATCATAACACTGCCTCTCACTGAGCATAGTATTTGGCATCTCAACATCCCTGACAGTCACCCTTTCATGTCAGCCAGGGCTCCCTGATTGGACCCAGTTAACAGCCCCAATCAGGGTACACATAGTCTATGATGTCTAGCTGGCTGACCTCATTGCAATTATTACAGTTCCCATGTTCAACCTTCCTAAACCTACTTACGTACTTCAAATGGTCAACCTATGACCATTTAATGAGCTTGCAGATGGTCAACTGTTTGAGGAACTTGTCCTGACTGGGCTGAAATTTTCTCAATCAGAAGCCTCTCATTGGGCAGAACATCCATCCCAACCCCCAGAACTTGAGTTTGGAAAAAGGCCACTTGCAAACCTCCTGAGTGGAGGAAGATACAATGGTCCTTGCTTTAAAGATAGATCACAAGCTGTTATGAGTGGCACAGTGGCTCTATGGTGCCTCACAGCACCGGGGACCTGGGTTTGATTCCAGCCTTGGGCGACTGTCTATGTGATGTTTGCACGTTCTCCCTGTGTCTGTGTGCGTTTCTTCTGGCAACCCTGGTTTCCTCCCACAGTCCATAAATGTTCAGGTTAGGCAGATTGGCTTTGGGAAATTGTCCCACCATCTTCCAGGGATGTGCAGGCTAGGTCATGGTAAATGCAGGGTTATGGGGATAGTGTGGGGGAGCTGGGTCTGGCTGGGATGGTCTTCGGAGGGTTGGTGAAGAGATTCAATGGGCTGAATGGCCTCTGTCTGCACTGTGGGGATGATACAAGTGTCTTGGTGCCTTTGAATTGAGTAAGAGAGCCAGTGACAACTCTTACTCAACTCAAATTTTATGTTCATTTTGCTAATTAATCCAAACTCCAGTGGGTGGTGTGGGATTTAAGCCCTGCACCTCCAGAGGGTCTTTGGATTATGAAGCTGGTGACCTGACTGCAAGGCCACCTCCTTCCCTCTGTTTCTCAGCCTTTCCTACAAATCACTCAGCTCCTCCTGAAACAGGGACGTTTTCCTTCCCATTGCTGTTTATTGCCAGAAAACTGGCTGTAGTTGTCAATAAAACTGCGCGTTAAGCTTTAAGCACAGTGCCCCTGCTGCCCGCCTCCCCACGCCCACCCCCACACCAGCCACCGTGTGTGCTAAAGCATGATTTACTGCACCGCAGGCAGTCAGTCGCTCTGCACTGTACATCTGTCTTAGTGTGCTACGTTGCTGAGATTGCATGTCCAAGCTGATGGTGCAGTGAGGCCCAGCAATGTGCTGCAACGTTTGGGCTGCTTTGTCTTAACAGTGCAGCGATGCCTATGGTTTCCCCACATCTTACTGCTTTTGTTTTTAATTTTAAATAACCCTGCAATAACAGCCTCTAGCCAGGGTGCTGCTATTTTCCTCACTGAATCCACCTTGTGGCAAGGTAAACAGGTGAAGGGGAATAGATCAGCCAATCAGTTTAGATTTTAATTCTGTTTTCCTGCCTTCTGAAGGATGAACAAAAACCATTCTAACCTGCTAGAAGTCTTTAGCTTTTAGATTGTCCTGAGTTATATGTAAGAGGACTGGGACAGATTAAAAAAGGAATTCCTTCCTTTCAACAGGTAGGGGAGATCAAAAATAGTGGGTACGAGGAATACCGGGTCAGCCATGATCCTATTGAATGGTGGAGCTGGTTTGAGGGGCCGAATGGCTTACTCCTGTTCCTATTTCTTATGGGTCACACTTCAAAAATGTTTGCTTGGTTGTGAAGCCCTTTGGGCTATTTCTGAGGTTTGTTTTTTCAATTTATTGAATGTAAATCTCTGGAGCCAAATGACCGCTTCTTCATTTCCTGAGTTTAATATAATTACTTGGTCACTTAGTCTGTAGTCAAGCCTTGATAATATATTGTTTGTGCCTCTACATGGTGCATCTAGGCTTCTAACTGGGGTCTCAGAGCTGAATGTTGGTTTGTTATAGCACCATACAGCACAGAAACAGGCCCTTCGGTCCAACTCATCCATGCTGACCAGGTTCTTAAAATAAACCTATCCCATTTTCTTGCATTTGGCTCAAATCCATCAGAACCTTTCTGATGTACCTATCCAAATGCCTTTTTCAATATTTTAATTATACTCGTCTCTACCACTTCCTATGTTGTCAGCTTTCATTTCTGTTCTATATACACACCACTTTTAAATTTTACCCTCTCACCTTAAACCTATGCCCTCTAGTTTTGGACTCCTCACCCTAGGGAAAAGGCCCAAGCCACTCACCTTGTCTGTGCTCCTCATGATTTTATAAACCTCTGTAACGTCACCCCTCAGCCTCCTACACTTCAGGCGAAAAGATGTTCCAGAATATCAGTCTCTTCCTATAGCTCCAACCTTCCCGTCTCGGTAACGTCCTTGCAAATCAGTTTTTCATCCTTCTCAGCTTAATAACATCCTTCCAATAGCAAAACGACCAGAATTATATGAAATTATGGCCTTATCAATGCCTTGAACAGCAATAACATGATGTCCCAACTCAGTGCCCTGACCAGTGAAGGCAAGTGTGCTGAACAGCTTGACCTTGAGGATTTTTTAAAAGATGCTATATAAAAGCAAGACCTGCCTCTGTTCCTTTTTCTCTCTTGTGCCGCAGAGTTTCAGCAGAATAACACAGTGGCTGTGACAGGGTGTAATTTTATAAAAATAAGTGACCCTCTGACTCAACATGACCAAAACCCCCAGCAGGAAAAAAAACAAACTTTTTTCCGATAGCAACTCTCATGACTTTCAGGGTATCCCAAAGCTTTGGAACCGATGAAGTATTTGTAATACCTCCATAGGAAATAGGAGCAGAAGGAGGCTATCCGGCCCCATCAAGTCTGCTCTGCCATTCAATGAGATCACGGCTGATCTGATCATGTTGTTTTAATGTCAGAAATGCTGCAGCCATTTTGGATACATAAGGTCCCACGGAAAGCAACACGATAGTGATCTGACAACCTCAAATAAAATCTGTAAAACTTAACAAGGGAGACATTACTGGTCTGCCCTGTCGTGTATACTTCAATGTGGAACTCCAATATACCCAGTGCCACTGTGCATTCACTTCCAAGTATCACTCTATTATTTTTGTACTAATTGTCTGGACGATCTGTTTTAACAATGCTGGTTGAGTGATGAACCTTATCCAGGAAATACTTCACTGTTGAGAACAGGAGCAAGAGTAGATAATTTGACCCAACAAGCCTATTCAATACAACCTGGCTTCAATCTCAGCTTCTGTCCATAACTCATGTCCTCCCCCACCTTGAGAAATCAAAATCTCTGTTTAACTCGGCCTTAAATATATATGAAGGTGGAGCATCCAACTCTCTGTGGTAGAACATTCTTAAAGCTGAGGGGCAACTTTTTCACACAGAGGGTGGTTCGTATGTGGAATGAACTACCAGAGATTCAGATTCAGTGACAACATTTGGACAGGTCCATGCATAGGAAAGGGATATGGGCCAAACACAGGGAAATGGAACTAGTTCAGTTGGGGAAACATGGTCAGCATGGACGAGTTGGACCGAAGGGTCTGTTTCTGTGCTGTATAACTCTACAAGACAAGGTCACAGGACCTTTTATGTCAACACCTGAAAGTGATTGAGAATGATGTGCAAATAAAGCAGTGGTGATGTGAGAACAAAGAACAGAGAAAATTACAGCACAGAAACAGGCCCTTCGTCCCTCCAAACCTGCGCTGATCCAGATCCTCGATCCAAGCCTGTCACCTATTTTCCAAGCATCTATATCCCACTGCTCCCTGCCCATTCATGTATCTGTCGGGATACATCTTAAATGAAGCTGTCGCCTCCACACCTATCACCTCCGCTGGCAACACATTCCAGGCACCCACCACCCTCTGCATAAAAAAACTTTCCATGTATATCTCCTCTAAACTTTTCCCTTCTCACTTTGAACTCTTCATCCCTAGTAATTGAGTCCCCCACTCTGGGAAAACGTTTCTTGCTATCCACCCTGTCTATACCTCTCATGATTTTGTAGACCTCAATCAGGTCCTCCCTTAATCTCTGTCTTTCTAATGATCCTAATCTACTCAACCTCTCTTCATAGCTAGCATCCTCTGTACCAGGCAACAGCCTGGTAAATTTCCTCTGCACCATCTCCAAAACGTCCACATCCTTTTCTGTAATGTAAGAAAAACCCTTTTCACTCCAAGAGTAATTAAGATAGGTGTTGTACTCTTTGGAATTGTAGTGGAGGCAGGTTCAATTGAGACATTCAGGAGGAGCCTTGGATGATTATTTGGACACTAATGGTTTACATGGATATGGAGACAAGGCAGGAGATTGGCACTAGGTCCTGGAACCGTGAAAATGGGCAGAATGGCCTCCCTATACACCATAATAATTTATAAGGCTCCAACACAGAGAGGCACTTTTGACAATATAGCACACCCAGACTGATTCTTGGAGAGTGTCAAACAAGGTCAAGTGCTTAAAGCTTAGAATTGGGATTAGAAGCCCACAAATTTCTGTTTTAAAAGCTGGTACCCACTGAGCGACTCTCTTGCAATGCCTCATTTTGCACAGTCCTGTGGGAATCGGTGCAGGAGAAAATTGTTCGAAATGAAAGCACCTCGCTGATGTTTTCATACACGCTATGGTGCCTGCATATGTATAAGGTGACAGTCACTGAGAAAGATTTGAAGTTAGCAATCAGACTCAGAGATCTGCTATTCTCTGTATTCATCACATTGGGGTTTGACAGATACTACATCAGCATGTGTTGTTTTGCAAGGATTTAATAAAATACGCTGCTGGAATTAAGCCAGCTAAAGAATGGAATGAAGCGCTTTCAGTTGGTGTGCTGCTGACTGAACAGCCCAAAAGACAAACAGCTCAGTTAAAGTTCAGGTGGTTAAATTAGGAAGGCAAGTAGCACAGAGCCAGGCTTACATTCCCTCAGGTCTCAAAGATTTAGAGTTGATCTAGGTGTTTGGGATTATTGAATAAGATGTCAAGGCATCCACTATCTTCGCTACTCACTCCCAACAACATCAGCACTCAACAACAGCAGTGTGTATCATTTACAAGATACAGCACAACAATTCAGACAGCACTAAATTGCCTGTAATGTCCAGGGATGTGTAGGCTGGGTGGGTTGGCCATGGGAAATGTAGCATTACATGGATGGGGTGGGGTGGTGGGTCTGGGTGGGATGTTCTTCGGAGGGTTGGTGTGGGCATGGTGGGCTGAAAGATCTGCGTCCATACTGTAGGAATTCTATGATTCTATAAGGCTTCCTGGACAGCACCTTCCCAAACCCACGGCCACTTTCTTCAAGAAGAACAAGGGCAGCAGGTATAAGGGAACACCACTAACTATAAGTTTGCTTCCAAGCTACATGTCATGCTGATCTGGAAATATGTGTCTGTTCCCTCACTGCCATTGGGTCAAAATCTTGGAACTCCCTCTCTTACAGCATTGTGGATCTGCTGACACCCCAAGAAAGCAGCTCACCACCACCCCCTCCAGGGCACCTAGGGATAGGCAAAACAGCCAGCAACATTCATATGGAGTCATCCCATAAGCATGTTTGAAAAAAGGTGTTGGCAACTCTTCAAGGTTAAACTGGAGTCTCCAGGATTTGGTGATCAAACTCCAGGACACCGCCGTGTACAACTTCAGAGAAAATTCAAATCTTCAGGAAACTTTTTTTCATCATTCTCTTTGTGTATTTCTCTTTAACAGATATAAAAATACCAAAAATGTGGAGGGGCTGTATGAATAGCTTCTTGGCTGACAATCAAACATCATCCAATTTGACCTTTTTGCATTCCAAAGGGCATAGGTCAAGAAACAATGTGTGGGCAAACCAATGACCGGAGCCTGGGGGTGAGTCATTTGATGAAACATCCCAGAATATGTGTTCTTAGCTGGTGCCACAAGGTTGCTAGGGTACAAAGAGCAAAATGGTGTTCAGAGCAAACAGGCTATTCACTAAAGTTAGAGGTTAATGTGGATGCTGAGTCACAGTCCTATTGAAGGGCAGAGCAGACTCAATGGGGTCATTAGCAAAATTTCTGTTTCCTCAATACAGAAATGTAAAAGGAAGGGCATGGAAAAACAAACTGATGCAGATGGTTTTAATTCTTAATCTGAGGACAAAGCCTATATTGCTTTATGTACTTAACCATTCACTCTCTTCCCCCACTGATGCTCAGTAGTGGCAGTGTGTACCATCTGTAGACATTTGCTAAACCTTCTTTTTCCAAACCATGAGCACTACCATCTGCAAGGAGAAAGGTGGCTGATACATGGGAACTCATTGTCAAAATGTTCATCTCTATGCTACTCACCATCCTGACTTGGAAATATATCCCCATTCCTTCAACGTTGTTGGGTCAAAATCCTGGGATTCTGCCTGTCAGAATTATGGTTGAACTTGTACCCACACAGACAACAGTGTGGAGGAGGGGCTGTATGAATAGCTTCTTGGCTGACAATCAAACATCATCCAACTTGATCTTTTTGCTTTCCAATGGGCATATTATTGAATAAATTAGAGATGGGCACTTCAGTGTTGGTTTTGCCAATGTCACCCACATCCATGAATGAATAAATAAAATGAAAGGTAGTTTAAGGTTGCACTATCGAATTCTAATCCTTTTAGATAAAGTGAGTCTAAAACTGAAGATCCCAAGCATTTTATATTTTAAAAAATCAGATTATTTTCTTGACTCACTCTCACTTACAGAGAAAGAACATTCATCCTGTTACTGCTTGTGGGATATTTCTGGAACCTTAGCAACAAACAGATATTGGAAATATGCCATACTTAACATCTGAATGGAAAACAAAATAGACAGCCTCATGTTTTAGGTTGGGACAGACTGCTTGTACTGAGCGGTTTCGATGTGAGGTTTTCAAATGATGGCTGCTCATCAGGTGTTTATAGATTTGCAAAAAAAGTTTATTGCATCTCTCAGGACCATTGCAAAGTGCTTCACAGGCAACGAATTAAATTGAAGTGCAGTCACTGTCATTATGTAGTGAAGTGCAGCAGACAAAATGCATATCGGGTAAAACTTCACATAGCAGTGCGATGAATATTCAGTTAATTCTTTTTTAGTGGGGATGTTGTCAATCCTGGATGTGCTGATGAAGGCTCTTAAGTTAGTTGGGAAGGGTTAAACTCCCAGAACTAATGGCCAAGTTGCGATCATTACTGTGGGATTAGATCAGCCCGGACCTGTTGGAGGTGTACGAGAAGATGCTTCATGCAGGCAGCATGCCTGAATCCATGAGGAAAAGCGACACCCCCCCTCATCTACAAGCAGAGGGGGGAGAGAGAGGTAATTAGAAATTGGTGGCACAGCTAACATTGGGCTATAAAAGCTGTCCAAAGTCATTTCCAGCTGGATCAGGAGATTCACCCTGACCATGCTATATGGTGCGGGTAGATCTCTGAGAGCTACACACTACTCAGGGATATGTTCACCTACATGGGGGACTAGGCACCTGCCTCATCAGCCTGGACCAGGAGAATGCTTTTACCAGGATATCACACATCTGTATGAAGGATGCCCTCCCCAAAATGGGAATAGAGGAAGGAATCGGTAATTGATTCCAACTGCTCCACACAAACATCAATGGCACAGTTTCAATCAATGGGTGAGCAGACCTTTACAAAGACCCATGACCCTCTGCAAGAAGGAATTCTCCTCATCTCTGTCTTAACATGGTGACCATTAATTTTTAAACAGTGACCTGCAGTTCAAAATCCCATAAAATAAAACATGCTTTCAAAATGCATCCTTTCAAAACCCCTCAGGACTTTATATGTTTCAAATGATTACATATTTTTCCCACCAGCTTGAGTCTTTGCAATGCAACATATTCAATTTTCTTTGACTCTAAACTAATAAATAGATTCTGATCCTTCTTGGAAATTCCCTCTTCCTAACATTAACACATTCTTAATAGTCATTAAGCACTATATTTATTTAGGAGAGCAGAGGATATGTAAGATTGCACAATAATTTTTAATGTTCAAATAATATCCCTTTGGTGGATTATTTGGTCATCAGCACCTTGTTGTTTGTGTGATCTTACTGTGCACAAATCGGCTGCTTGGTTTTTGCATCATAGTAATGGCTGTACTTTAAAAAAGAGCTTCATTGGTTATAAAATGCCCAGGGCTGTCTTGACATTGTCAGAAGTGTTGTACAAATTGCAATTTTTTTTCTTTCTGTTTATCTCACTCTTGCTTTGAAATTACAAAGCTTGGCAGTTAATTGTCAGTCACCATAAGCTGGTGCGTTCTCCATGGTGCCATCTTTTCTCATTGGAGTCCAATTGCAGCCTTCTTCTATTTGATATAAATGTTGTTTCCATTTTTGTTTGGTGCTTCTTACACATTGTCCTGATGGATGCAAGACACAAAGTTGTAGACAAAATGCACCAATTTTTATCATTATTTAAATTTTGGACTACTGTGCAATTCTCTAGCACAGAAAGCTGTTAGGGCCAGTTCGTTAGATAGATTTAAGAGTGAGCTGGAAGTGGCCCTTGCAGCTAAACGGATCAAGACGTATGGAGAGAAAGCGGGAATGGAGTACTGAGATTGCACGATCAGCTATGATCATGTTGAATGGTGGGGCAGGCTCAAAGGGCTGAATGGCCTACTCCTGCTCCTATTTCTGGTTTCTATGTTTCTAAAGGACGACTTAAATTAGACTGCCTGTGTCTAACAGTATCAACATTGAGATGATCTGGACACCAGCACTTTGTATGCTATTTCACAATGACATTCACCAATTTCTTTCAAATGGGTTGATGCATTTGTTAAAGAAATGGGTAAGGGAGTTTTGGGGAAACATGTTAAGCCACAGTGCCATCATAAACGTACAGCCCAATTTCTACCCTTTTGCCCCTCAGAGGATGTCAACCCACATCAGAGCTGATGATGAGATGTATCCTAATTTGCAAATTTATGACCATTAATTGCTAACTTTGCACAGAATTTGTTTCAGTAAAATATGAAAGTAATAAGGGTTACCCTTTGCTGTGAAGTCAGGCTGACTGGAAAGAGAAAGGACAGAAAGATCTTGAATCGATATGCAGACTTTCATGACCTCCGAACACCCTATTGCTATGGAGGAGCTGGTGTTGGACTGGGATGAACAAAGTTAAAATTAATATTGACTTATAGTCACTGTTGTAATCTCAGAGCATGTGGCTAATTTGGACACAGCAAGGTGACAAAGTTAACAATAGAATAAATAAAGGGTAAAATCACTGTAGTTCCCACTTGATCATGGAGCTGATTTCTCAGTACTGAGAGATGACTTGGGTAACGTAGGGCTCTGTCATTAGCACTGCTGACTCACAGCATCTAGATTCTGGGTTCGATTCCAACCCTTGGGTGACTATCTGTGTGAGGTTGCATGTTCTCCACGTGTTTGCATGTGTTTCCTCTGGGTGCTCCGGTTTCCTCTCACAGTCGAAACAATGTGCAGGTTAGGGTGCATTGGCATGCCAAATTGCCCGTAGTGTCCTGGGATGTGCAGGCTAGGTGGGTTAGGTATGGGATATGGGGGCTTACAGGGATAATGTAGGCGGGGTGGGGGTGGGTGGGGGAGGGAGGAGGGTGGGTGGTCTGGATGTGAACCTCTTCAGACGTTCAGTGTGGGCGTGATGGGCTGAAAGGCCTATTTCCACACCACAGGGATTCAATGACTGGTGGTGGTTTAACCCAGAGTCACCATACTTCAGCCAATGGGAGATTAAGAAGCACAGTCTTTCACGCTAACCTCAGCTGGTGCAGGAATTGAACCACCAGTGTTGGCATTCCTCTGTATTGCAAATCAACTGTTCAAGTAACTGACCGTACCCTGCTGGAGGAAGGATGATATCGGCAAGGGAGAGCCTTTCCTGCTTTTCTGTAAGAGCCAAGGGATCAGATGGGCTTAAGTTCTCATCCAAACGTTGACATCTCCAATGGCACAGCCCATGCCTCAGTACTGCACAGGAGTGTCGACCTGATTATCACAGAATCGCAGAAGTGTTGCGGCACAGGAGGAGGACATTCAGCCTGCTGTGCTTGCATCAGGCTCCTCAAACAAGGACCATTATCCAGTGCCAATCTTTTGCCTTTTGCTGGACACCTTGCTCACTGTGTGGGAAATTATTTGTTCGCATTTCTGACATGTAGCTTCAGACAGCGCACATGATGGTGGCTGAATGTGAGATAACACGCTGGCTACTAAAACTCATAATTAAGTCTCACCGATTGTGTTTTGACAAAATTCTAAGTTGTTTTCCTTGGGGGAGGGTTTGCCTGCTTCCGAGGTGAATACTTTTGTATGGCCGGATCTGTTGGGAATGTCATCTCTTGTGAAGGGATTTCAAAGTCTTGTATCATCCTGACTCGGACGTATATGAATACTCCTTCATCGTCATTACTGGCAATCTGATGGAAATTCCAACTTTCGTCCATTCAGGGATACAATTATCACCAAAGGCTGTATTGATACATGAGTGTCCAGTACTACCCTCTTTGAGTAAATAAAGATGCTCAGTAAGGGTGCCCTTGACAACATCACTTACATCCAGAGTACAAGAATAAGTAAAATAAACTTTTTACATTAGCGTCACCAAAACCCTTTAAGTAGGTTGTACAACCTTCTGTTTATGACCATGACTAGATTCCTTCCTTTAGTATACAGCATTTAGCTTTGGGGACTTCTTGCGGTTTAAATCCTGGAATAATTTTTTTTTAGCCAACTTGTACTGAGACATTTTGGGAGGTCAAACCAGGGCAGGACTTACATTACACAGTCGATGGGGAGTGTTATGGAACAAAGAGATTGAGGGGTACATCGCTTCACAGCTTCTGGAAAGTGGAGTCACAGGTAGACTGGGCAGTGAAGAAGGCTTTCAGCACGGTAGCTTTCATCAGACAGAGCACTGAGTGTTGGAGTCGGGTCATCTTGTGGCAGCTGTACAAGACATTGGTGATGTCACATTTGGAGTGCTGCATGCAGTTCTGGTCACCCTACAATAGAAAGGATATTATTCAACTAGAAAGAGTGCCGAGAAAATTTACTTGGAAGCTATCTGGACTGAAAGGTTTGAGAGATTGGATAGACTTTTATTCCTGGAGTGTACAAGACTGAGGGGTGGACCATTCAGAGCTCTATAAAATCACAAGAAGCATAGATAAGGTTTTGGCCAATGGTAGGGTAGTCTAAAACTAGAGGGTATAGTGAGAGGGGAGAGATACAAAAGGGTTCGGAGGAGCAATTTTTTCACACAGCAGGTGGTGAGTGTCTGGAATGGGCTGCTGGAGGTAGTGGTGGAGGCAAGTACAATTTTGAGAAAATTCTGGAAGGGTACATGGATGGGACGCGTATGGAGGGATATGAGTCCAGATTAGAGTGGTGCTGGAAAAGCATAGCAGGTCAGGCAGCATCTGATGAGCAGGAAAATCGATGTTTAGAGCAAAAGCCCTTCATCAGGTTCTTTCCTTACGCCTGAAACGTCGGTTTTCCTGCTCCTTAGGTGCTGCCTGCCCTGCTGTGCTTTTCTAGCACTACTCTAATCTAGACTCTGATTTCCAGCATCTGCAGTCTTCACTTTTGCCGTGGAGGGATATGGACCAAATGCCGGTAAATGGGACTAGATTAATTGTGAAAACTGGGCAGCATGGACAAGCTAGGCCGAAGGACCTGTTTCCATGCCGTAAAATTCGAAACCTCTTTTACTCTATGACATGTCAGGACTCACCTCTACAGTAGGTGGGAATTGAAATCAGACCTTCTGACCAAGCTACCTAAAATTGGAGAGTTTAAATAATGTGAATGCCATATGTCCAGGTCTACAGTTAGCTGAAATCTAAAAGGGGTTAAATTTGGGGATGTGAGGATGAACAGAATTGGGGGAGTGCAGAGATCTCAGGGGATTACTGGGGTTCTGGGAATTATGAGAACTAGGGAAGGGTGTGACCAGAGAAATCTTGTAGCAAAAAACGTTAAAGTCCCAAGGGACCCACAGTGTGATTCACCGGAATAATGTCTGGGATGGAAAAAGTAGCTGCGAGGGCAGATTTGAGATACTGGCACTATTTTTATCTGAACAGAGCAGATTGGGGAAATTTAATAGAGTTCTTTTTTTTAAATCAAGAAGCATCTTGATAGAACTAATAGGGAAGGATGATTTCCTCTGGTTTGGGGGCCAGAGATTTAAATGATTGTGGAGAGATTTTTAAAATAACTGTTGTAGTGGAGAAGGCTGTTGAGCAAGGTGGAAGCTGAGACTATTACAAATTTAAGGAGAAATTGGATAGGTAATTGAAGGACAAGGAAGTGTACGTAACTGTGTGGAGGGAGATAGGGCAGTGAGACCGATGTCAGAATTCTCCAGTGTAGAGCTGCAATCGATATGATCGGTGAATTGTCCTCTTTTCTGACATTTCTACAGTTCTATGCCAGTAACTGTTGCTCTCGTATAGACTGTTCTTTATATCCTTCAGAATATCCTTCGAAAGTTCTGAAGGTCTTGACAACTTTAGCTTAGTTTGACTGGTTATAGAACATAGAACATAGAACAATACAGCACAGAACAGGCCCTTCGGCCCACGATGTTGTGCCGAACATTTGTCCTAGTTAACCACCTATCCATGTACCTATCCAATTGCCGCTTAAAGGTCACCAATGATTCTGACTCTGCCACTCCCACAGGCAGCGCATTCCATGCCCCCACCACTCTCTGGGTAAAGAACCTACCCCTGACATCCCCCTATAACTTCCACCCTTCACCTTAAATTTATGTCCCCTTGTAACACTCTGTTATACCCGGGGAAAAAGTCTCTGACTGTCTAGTCTATCTATTCCCCGATCATCTTATAAACCTCTATCAAGTCACCCCTCATCCTTCGCCGTTCCAATGAGAAAAGGCCTAGCACTCTCAACCTATCCTCGTACGACCTATTGTCCATTCCAGGCAACATCCTGGTAAATCTCCTCTGCATCCTCTCCAAAGCTTCCACATCTTTCCTAAAATGAGGCGACCAGAACTGCACACAGTACTCCAAATGTGGCCTAACCAAAGTCCTGTACAGTTGCAACATCACTTCACGACTCTTGAATTCAATCCCTCTGCTCCTCCACCTTACTAAGAACCCTACCGTTAACCCTGTATTCCGCATTCTTATTTGTCCTTCCAAAATGGACAACCTCACACTTGACAGGGTTGAACTCCATCTGCCACTCCTAAGCCCAGCTCTGCATCATATCTAAGTCCCTTTGCAGCTTACAACAGCCCTCCTCATTATCCACAACTCCACCAATCTTCGTGTCGTCTGCAAATTTACTGACCCACCCTTCGACTCCCTCTTCCAAGTCATTAATAAAAACTACAAACAGCAGAGGACCCAGAACTGATCCCTGTGGAACTCCACTTGTAACTGGGCTCCAGGCTGAATAGTTACCATCTACCACCACTCTCTGACTTCGACCGGTTAGCCAGTTTTCTATCCAACTGGCCAAATTTCCCTCTATCCCATGCCTCCTGACTTTCCGCATAAGCCTACCATGGGGAACCTTATCAAATGCCTTACTAAAATCCATGTACACTACATCCACTGCTCTACCCTCATCCACATGCTTGGTCACCTCCTCAAAGAATTCAATAAGACTTGTAAGGCAAGACCCACCCCTCACAAATCCGTGCTGGCTGTCCCTAATCAAGCACTGTCTTTCCAAATACTCATAAATCCTATCCCTCAGTACCCTTTCCATTACTTTGCCTACCACCGAAGTAAGACTAACTGGCCTGTAATTCCCGGGGTTATCCCTATTCCCTTTTTTGAACAGGGGCACAACATTTGCCACTCTCCAGTTCCCTGGCACCACCCCCATTGACAGTGAAGACGAAAAGCTCATTGCCAACGGTTCTACAATTTCCTCTCTTGCCTCCCACATAATCCTAGGATATATCCTGTCAGGCCCGGGGGACTTGTCTATCCTCAAGTTTTTCAAAATGCTCAACATATTTTCCTTCCTAACAGGTATCTCCTCTAGCTTACCAGTCCGTTTCATACTCTCCTCTTCAACAATACGGTCCCTCTCATTTGTAAATACTGAAGAAAAGTACTCATTCAAGACCTCTCCTATCTCTTCCGACTCAATACACAGTCTTCCACTACTGTCCTTGATCAGACCTACCCCGTTCTCGTCATTCTCATGTTTCTCAATACGCATAAAAGGCCTTGGGGTTATCCTTGATCCTACCCACCAAAGATTTTTCATGCCCTCTCTTAGCTCTCCTAATCCCTTTCTTCAGCTCCCTCCTGGCTATCCTGTATCCCTCCACTGCTCTGTCTGAACCTTGTTTCCTCAACCTTATGTAAGCCTCCTTCTTCCTCCTTACAAGACATTCAACCTCCCTCGTGGGCGGCACGGTGGCACACTGGTTAGCACTGCTGCCTCACAGCGCCAGAGACCCGGGTTCAATTCCCGCCTCAGGCGACTGACTGTGTGGAGTTTGCACGTTCTCCCTGTGTCTGCGTGGGTTTCCTCTGGGTGCTCCGGTTTCCTCCCACAGTCCAAAGATGTGCAGGTCAGGTGAATTGGCCATGCTAAATTGCCCGTAGTGTTAGGTAAAGGGTAACTGTAGGGGTATGGGTGGGTTGCGCTTCAGCGGGTCGGTGTGGACTTGTTGGGCCGAAGGGCCTGTTTCCACACTGTAATGTAATGTAATCTCCCTCGTCAACCAAGGTTCCCTCACACGACCATCTCTTTCCTGCCTAACAGGTACATACATATCAAGGACACGTTGTATCTGTTCCTTGAAAAAGTTCCACATTTCAACGACATCCTTCCCTGACAGCCTGTGCTCCCAATTTATGCTCCTCAGATCCTGTCTTGCAGCAATTGTAAAACCTACCCTGTTGCATGCACCTATCTCTCTCCATAACCAAGGTGAAAGTCACAGAATTGTGGTCACCATCACCAAAATGCTCACCCACTAACAAGCCCATCACTTGTCCCGGTTCGTTACCAAGTACCAAATCCAATATGGCCTCCCCTCTGGTCAGACAATCTACATACTGAGTTAGAAAAGCTTCCTGGACACACTGCACAAACACCACCCCGTCCAATCTACTTGATCTAAAGAGCTTCCAATCAATATTTGGGAAGTTGAAATCACCCATGACTACTACTCTGTGGCTTCTGCACCTTTCCAAAATCTGTTTCCCAATCTGTTTCTCCACATCTCTGCTGCTATTGGGGGCCTATAGTAAACACCCAACAAGGTGACTGCTCCTTTCCTATTTCTGACTTCAGCCCATACTACCTCCAAAGGCAGATCCCCCTCGAACTGCCTTTCTGCAGCCGTTATACCATTTCTAATTAGCAATGTCACCCCCCTCCTTTTTTACCATCTCCCCAATCTTACTGAAACATCTGTAACCAGGAACCTCCAACAACCATTCCTGTCCCTCTTCTATCCACATTTCTGTGATAGCCACAATATCGTAGTCCCAAGTACCGATCCACGCCTTAAGTTCACCCACCTTATTTCTGATACACCTTGCATTGAAGTATACCCACTTGAGCCCATCTCTGTGTCCGCAAGTATTCCCTGTCAATGCTCTCTACAGCCCACAGCCTCCCTACATTCTTGGACATCCTGAAAAACAGCTAGCCTACTTGCTGAACTACAAGTCCGGATCCCATCCCCCTGCCAAATTAGTTTAAACCCCCCCGAAGAGTGCTAGCAAACTTACCTCCCAGGATATTGGTGCCCTTCTGGTTCAGGTGCAACCCGTCCTGCTTGTACAGGTCCCACCTTCCCCAGAATGCAGTCCAATTGTCCAAATACCTGAAGCCCTCCCTCCTACACCATCCTTGCAGCCACGTCTTCAACTGCACTCTCTCCCTATTCCTTGCCTCACTGTCACGTGGCACCGGCAACAACCCAGAGATGACGACTCTGTCTGTCCGAGCTTTTAGATTCCAGCCGAACTCCCTGAGCTCCTGAATGACCTCCCCACCCCTCTTCCTACCTATGTCGTTGGTGCCAATGTGCACCACGACTTCTGGCTGCACACTCTCCCCCTTAAGGTTTATGAAGACACGGTCCGAGACGTCTCGGACCCTGGCACCCAGGAGGCAACAAACCATCCGAGAGTCTTGCCCATGTCCACAGAACTGCCTGTCTGTACCTCTAACTATAGAGTCTCCTAAAACTAGCGCTCTCCACCTCTCCCCCTTTCCCTCTGGGCCTCAGAGCCGGACCTCGTGTGCCAGAGACCCGGTCACTGCAGCTTACCCCTGCTAGGCCATCCCCCTCAACAGTATCCAAAGCGGTATACTTATTGTTGAGGGGAACGACCACAGGGGATCCCTGCACTGCCTGCTTCCTCCCCTTCCCACCTCTAACTGTTACCCAGCTACCTCTGTTCTCTGGCGTAACTATGTCTCTGTAGCTTCTATCTATCACCCTCTCAGCCTCTCGAATAATCCTCAGTTCATCCAACTCCAGCTCCAGTTCCCTAACGCGGTCTGTGAGGAGCTGGAGCTGACTGCATTTCCTGCAGATGAAGTCGGCAGGAGCATCGGTGGTCACCCCTACCTCAAACATCCTGCAAGAGGAACATTCCACTGCCTTGGGCAGAGAATTCTAATGTCATAGTGAATGACATAGGGGAAATCAAACCTTTATTCAGCCACAGGTTGAACATGATCAACCACATTGGGTGATTTGAGTTGAAAAGTCTCATGCTAGAAAAGCACAGCAAGTCAGGCAGCATCCCCGGAACAGGAGAGTCAACATTTCGGGCGTAAGGCCTTCATCACATTCCTGATGAAAGGCTTATGTCCAAAATGTCGACTCTCCTGCTCCGGGGATGCTGCCTGACCTGCTGTGCTTTTTCAGCTCCACACTTTTAGACCCCATTGGTGGTCTGTTAAGTGTGCCAGAGAAAGTGAGGACTGAAGATGCTAGAGATCAGAGTTGAGATAGAGTGTAGTGCTGGAAAAGCACAACAAGTCAGGCAGCATCCGAGGGGCAGAGAGTTGATGTTTTGGGCACAAGCCCTGCATCAGGAATATTAAGTGTGCCAGTGGAAGGATGCTGTGCGTAGACAGAAGTTCTGATCAAGTTAGTCCAAGTGTTTTTTTTCTCTCTATTTATGCTACTTGGCATGATGTGTGAGCAGGAGGGCACTTGCTGCTGGTGGTAGAGATGCCGTTTGTCTGCTGCCCTTGTTCTTCCAGATGATAGAGCTCATGGATTTGGAGGCTAGTGTCCTAAGACCTTTACCGATTTGCTGCAGTGTGTGATATATGGTTCATGCTGAAGCCATTGTGTGCAGGCTTCACACAAGAGGGGGATGAACAAGTGGGCTGCTTTGCCCTGGATATGATTGACTTTCTTGAGTGTTGTTGGAGCTACATTCATCCAGGCAAGTGGAGAGTATTCCACCACACTTCTGATTTGTGCCTTGCAGATGGTTTTGGGGGAGTCACCATTATCTCAGAATTACCAGCCCCTGACCTGCTCTTGTAGCTACAACATTCACATTGCTCATCCAGCTCAGTTCCAGGTCACAAGTAAGCCCAGGGTTTTGAGGGTGGCATGGTGGTTAGCACAGCTGCCTCACAGTGCCAGGGACCTGGGTTTGATTCCAGCCTCCAGCGACTATCTGTGTGGAGTTTGTACATTCTCCCCCCTGTCTGCGTGGGTTTCCTCTGGGTGCTCCAGTTTCCTCCTACAACCCAAAGATGTGCAGGCTGGGTGGATTGGCCATGCTATTGCCCATGGTGTTTAGGTAGATCAGATTAGATTAGATTCCTTACAATGTGGAAACAGGCCCTTCGGCCCAACAAGTCCACACTGACCCTCCGAAGAGTAACCCACCCAGTCCCATTTCCCTCTGGCTAATGCACCTAACACTACGGGCAATTTAGCATGGCCAATTCACCTGACCTGCACATCTTTGGACTGTGGGAGGAAACCAGAGCACCCGGAGGAAACTCACGCAGACACGGGGAGAATGTGCAAACTCCACACAGTCAGTCACCCGAGGCTGGAATCGAACCTGGGTCCCTGGTGCTGTGAGGTAGCAGTGCCTTCCACTGAGTCACCATTAGCCATGGAAAATGCAGCAGATGGGGGAGTGGGTCTGGGTGGATTGTTGGTGTAGACTTGATGGGCCAAATTACCTGCTTCCACACCAATAGGCAAACTATGATTACTGAGGCCAAGGTTCTTAATTGATAATGATAATTTAATTGTTAATGCCATTGAATGTCAGGTTAAAATTGTTAGATTCTCTCTTGTTAGTGATTATTATCTGGCACTTAAATGGCACAAATGTTATGTAGAAACATGAAAACATAGATAATAGGTGCAAGAGTAGGCCATTCAGCCCTTCTTGTCTGCTGTGACATTCAATGCTTTTCACTATTAGCTTAAACCTGTCTATTTATTTCCCATTATGTAAATGTGTAAACAGCTCTAACCTTCAAAAAGTATGAAAGGGATCCCAAGTATATTTGTAGCTATTACTTGTAACTGTCCAGTTGGGCTTATAGTTAGAACTCTTGCCTTTGTGTTACAAGGCTCTAAGTTATAGAACATATCCTCAGTTCTCACTTCTGTACAACGCCATCCTGCAGAGGTGTATAACCTTTGGAAATGCTTTCTCTCAGCTTCAATATTTATCTGAGAACTTGTGAAGTGGATATTAAAAATATAACATAAGCACCAGGAGTTGGATTGGCCATTCAGCCCTCAGCATTAAACAATATGGTGGCTGATCTCCTCTCTTCACTTAGCCATTCATTCCCTTGGTAATCCAAAGATCCATTCACATCTGACTTGGAAATGGGTAATGACTGAGCACCAACACCTTTCTATGGTGGAGAATTCAATAGCTTCACAACGTTTTTAGTGAAGAAATGTATCTTCATATCAGTGAAAAGTGCACAACCCATTCTTCTGAAACTTCTAGACTCCCCAGCCTGGCGAAACAGCTCCTCAGAATCCACCCCATCAAGTCCCTGAAGGATTGGATATGTTCCAATTATTTCACCTCTGGCTCTACGAAATACCCACAAGGATCATAGTCAACACAGTGTCTCCAAAGAGCTCAACCCCATCATCCCAGGGAACATGATAAAGAATTATAACACATCTGAAGAAGACCCCTGGTGGTGATGAATCTATGGAACTCATTGCCACAGAAGGCTGTGGAGGCCAAGTCATTGAGTTTATTTAAGACAAAGATAGAAACGTTCTTGATTAATAAGGGGATCAAGGGTTGCAGGGAGAAGAGGTTAGATCAGAGTGGTGCTGGAAAAGCACAGCAGGTCAGGCAGCATCCGAGGAGCAGGAAATCGATGTTTCGGGCAAAAGCCCTTCATCAGGAATAAAGCCTAAACTCTGGTTTCCAGCATCCTCAGTCCTCACTTTTGCCTGGTTGCAGGGAGAAGTCAGGAGAATGAATTGAAAAACATTTTAGCCCTGACTGAACGGCAGAGCAGACTTGATGGATTAAATGGCCTAATTCTGCTCCTATATCTGATGGTCTCATTGTTCCTGTGCCTTCGAAGTTAATTTGAAAATGCAGCTGACTCTGATCTCACCAGCCTTGAGCTGCTCTGCATCACATAGCTCCTAATGAATGCCCTCCCCTTGGGAGACAAGTCCTATTGAGCTCCTTAACTGTCTTAACTGGACAAGCTTGATGTGGAGCAGCCAGTGTTGGACTGGGGTGGACAAAGCTAAAAATCACACAACACCAGGTTATAGCACAAAAGGTTTATTTGGAAGTAATAGTCTTCAGAGTGCTGCTCCTTCATCAGATATCTTTGGAGCAGGAACATAAGACAGAGCAAAAGATCACAGTGTCATGCATGCAACTTATACTATACACTGAACAAAGCAAGATTGCTGTTAGGTCTTTCAGTTTTTAGAATGGGTTACAGGTTTTGGTTCATTAATATGTAAATCCCAGAACTTCTTTCAAATCACATTCTTGAGATAACTTAAGGTTTTATTTTTTTAAAAGTGACATCTCAGCTCAGACAATGCATTAACTGTGTGTGAGGTTAGAGTCTGTTTATCTTGAGTCCAACCTTGAGTCAATCTATTGGACAGGTCACTGCAGCAGGAGAGTTCATTAACCTGTCCCTCCACTACAACACCCCCAACCCTCCTGCCCTGTCACCCTGTCTAGTAATAGAAATGCCAGGCTATTCATGCCATATTTTTGTTTCCATTGTCCATTGCTTCCAGGAGATACACTCCATGAAAATTCTAACCTTGATATCAAATCATTTCTGCATGGACGGTATACAGTGATGTGCAGTGATCAATGGTTCAGTTGTTCTGTGTTGGAGTATGTGAATTTGATAACTGACCTGTGCTCCTTGTGCCTGGCTGGTTGAGTTTGTTTGTGGACTCAGAGCAAGGTAAAGAAGCAGCACCATGACAGGACCATTGGGTTGTAAGCAGGAGTGCAGGCATTTTCCGATTGCAGAGGTATTTTAATATACTTGGAAATAAATCTGTTGTACACTTCAAAAGCAGTGTCAGCTCTGCAGTTCTTCAAAGGATTTAAAGTTAGGATTTGATCCAGTGAGAAACGTAGAGCACCAATCCAATAAGCAGTCACAAATTAATCCTGAGGGTTTAATGTTTAACTGGCCACGTGGATGTGGTCTGCAGCGGATACAGAGGTAACATGTCAGTGTTCCAACGCCTGAGGGACAGACTGGAATCACCAAAGTGAAGTTGGTGGGGTGGGGAGGGGGAGATGGAAATCTGCTCACCTCCAATTAACTTCTTGTTCAACTCCTTGAGGACCTTGTTAAAGGAGGGAAGGCCAGAAGATGATATTGAAATTGCACATTACCAAATCTAAACATTCTTCTGCACAGGAGCCTGATGTAATAAGAGATGTCACAAAACCATATTTCAGTTTATTTTACTCATTCATGGGGTGTGAGCATCGCTGGCTGGCCAGCATTTTTTGTCCACCCCTTGCTGCCCTTCAGAAGGTATGGGGAGCTGTCTTCTTCGACCGCTGCAGTCCGTATGCTGTTGACCCACAATGCCATTAGGGAGGGAATTCCAAGATTTTCATCCAAGGACAGTGAAAGAACGGTGTTATAGTTCCAGGTTAGGGTGGTGAGTGGCTTGGAGGGGAATGTGGAAGTTGTGGTGTTCCCATGTATCTGCTGCTCTTGTCCTTTTAGATGGAGGTGGTTGTGAGTTTGGAAGGCGCTGTCTGAGGAACTTCGTTCAATTTGTGCAGCGCATCTTGTAGATAGTACACACTGCTGATACTGAGCATTAGTGTTAGAGGGAATGGATGCTTGTGGATGTGGTGCCAATTAAGTGGGCTGCTTTGACCTGGATGGTGTCAATCTTCTTGAGTGTTGTTGAAGCTGTCCCCATCCAGGTCAAGTGGGGAGTATTCCATGACACTCCTGACTTGTGCCTTGTCGATGGTGGACAGATTTTAAGGAGTCAGGAGGTGAATTACTCATCGCAGCATTTCTAGCCTCCGACTTGCTCTTGTAGCTGCTGTATTTGCATGGTGAGTCCAGCTGAATTTCTGGACAAAAGTAACCCTCAGGATGCTGATAGTGGAGGATTCAGCGATGGTAATACCGCTGAACGTCAAGGGGTGGTGGTTAAGGTTGTCTATTATTGGAGATGGTCATTGCCTGGCACTTCTGTGGTGTGAATATTGAATAATTGAACTGCTCCACTCCCTTCACATCAGTAAGTTGGCTGCTTATTTTTCATGGTAGTGGGAAGCAGGTGTTACTGCTGTATTATTGCCCATCCTTTGTTGCAGGTTTGGAAGGTGCCGTCACAGGAACTTTGGTAAATTACTCCAGTTTTCCTCGGTTCCCATTGGCAGCAACTTTGGGCTGTTTGGTGTCATGCCTGATTGAAAGCAGCCTTGATGTCAAGGCCAGTCATTCTCACCTCACTGCTGGAACTCAGTTCAGTGGTCAACGAGTGACTCTGGCAGAACCCAAAACAAACATCAACGACTAGATTATTACTGATTAAATTCCCCTTGTTAACACTGCTGAGACCACACACACTCATTGCTTAGCACCATGAGGCAGCCTACTTTCTGACCGACTGTCAACCCGATACTATAAGCCAACAGTGACTCAGTCATGGCTTCCAACTGCCTTAGAGGATTGTTCCTCCATTATTCCCCACCTAATAATTCGCTGTGTGTTGAATTCCCAGTTTCAGATTCAGAATCCAGCCCGACTGAGCTTACAACATCACAGTTAACAGGATGTGTAGCCATTATAGAATCCCTGCAGTGGAGAAAGAGGCTATTCAGCCCATCGAGTCTGCACTGACCCTCTGTAGAGCATCCCACCTATCTCCAAAGCACCCCCCATACCTACAATCTCACATTTACCATGGCTAATCCATCTAACTTGCAAACAACAGGAAAATGTAGCAGGGCCAATCCACCTAACCTGCATATCTTTGGACCGTGGGAGGAAGCCCATACAGACACGGGAGAATGTGCAAACTTCACACAGATAGTCATCTGAGGCTGTAATCAAACCCAGATCCCTGGTGCTGTGAGGCAGCAGTGCTCACAACTGAGCCACCATACCACCCATGTGCCACCAAGCCAATCTTCCTAGTCAAAAAGTGTGGCACTAGAAAAGCACAGCAGATCAGGCAGCACCTGAGGAGTAGAAGAGTCGTGTTTCAGGCATAAGCCCTTCATCATTCCTAATGAAGGCCTTATGCCAGAAAAGTTGATTCTCCTGCTCCTCAGATGCTGCCTGACCTGCTGTGCTGTTCCAGCCCCACAATGTTTGACTCTGACTCTCCAGCATCTGCACTCCTCAATTCTCTCGTTCTTCCTAGTGCCAACTAGAACCTAATTTGGTGACATAAACAGATAATGTTGGAAATACTTAGCAAATCGAGCAACAACTGGGGAGAGAGAAACAGAGTTGATGTTTGATTGAGGTTGAACTGACTTTTCATCAGCTAGTTAAAACGTTTTTTTAGTCAACCTGTTCCAAAACAATTGCAATCCAGATCCGGGCGAGAGAGACTTGAACCCGAATATTCTGGCTCAGAAACCAAAGTACTATCTCTTTGCTTTGCTTTACCCTTCCATGGGATTTGGGGTGTCATTGGCACGTATAGTACTTCTTGTCCTCCCCTATTTGCAGCGGCATTGTGGTTCAGTGGTTAGCTCTGCTGCCTCACAGCACCAGGGTGCCAGGTTCAATTCCAGCCTCGGGCAACTGTCTGTGTGGAGTTTGCACGCTCTCCCCATGTCTGTGTGGGTTTCCTCCAGGTGCTCCAGTTTCCCCCCACAGTCTAAAGATGTGCAGGCCAGGTGAATTGGCCATGCTAAATTGCCCATAGTGATAGGTGCATTAGTCAGAGGAAAGTGGGTCTGGGTGGGTTACTCTTCGGAGGGTCAGGGTGTGAACTGGTTGGGCCAAAGGGCCTATTTCCACACCGTAGGGAATCTAATCTAATTGCCTTTGAACTGATTTATTGGGGCAGTTATTGGGGTGGTTCTGGACTCCCACATAAGTCAGACCAAGTACAGACAGCAGATTGCCTTCCCTTGAAAGGTTCTAGTGAATCGGATAGGTTTTTGCAACAATCAATGATAGCTTCCATTGTTACCATCTCTAACACTTGCTTTCTTAGATTTTACTAATTGAATTTACATCCCAACCAGCCAACATTGTGCGATTTGAACTCAGTTCACTGAATACAGTTGGTTATGATATAATGTGATAGTCCCGTTCTTGTGCAGTCTTGCATTATAAGAAGTCTGTGCAATAGCCATGCCATTTAAACTAATGGGATTGGAATCACATTATAGCCAATACAGGGAAGGAAACTCTGCCTTCCACAATAATGGTCTAAATTCTTCAATCTCATGAAAGTCAATTCGCGTTGAAGAAACACGCATGATAGCAGAACCAACTGTATTAAACAAAACACTGAATGAACTGCGGATGCTGGAAATCAGAATGAAAGAAATTGCCAGAAAAACTCAGCAGGCCTGGCAGCATTTGTGGAGAGAAAGCAAAGTTAACATTTTGGGTCCAGTGATTCTTCTTCAGAATGGTCCACTGAATCTTAGTCAGGGCTTCTGAGTTAGTAGTCAGTGAGTATAGGCATTGGGAGGTCATGTTGTGGCTGTACAGGACATTGGTTAGGCCACTTTTGGAATATTGTGTGTAATTCTGATCTCCTCTCTATCGGAAGGATGTTGTGAAACTTAAAAGGTTCAGAAAAGTATTACAAGGATGTTGCTGGGATTGGAGGATATGAGCTATAGGGAGAGGTTGAATAGGCTGGGGTGGTTTTCCCTGGAGTGTTGGAGGCTGAGTGGTGACCTTATAGAGGTTTATAAAACATGAGGAGCATGGATAGGATAAACAGTGTGGGAGAGTCCAGAACTAGAGGGCATAGGTTCAGAGTGAGAGGGGAAAGATATAAAAGGGACCAAAGAGGAAACCTTTTCCATAAAGGGTGTATGGAATGAGCTGCCAGAGGCTGGTACAATTTAAAAGGCATCTTATGGGTTTATGAATAGGAAGGGTTTAGAGGTATAGAGGTCAATTGCTGGCAAATGGGACTAGATTTGGTTAGGATATCTGGTCAGTATGGACGAGTTGAATGGAAGGGTCTGTTTCCGTGCTGTATTTATCTCTATGACTCTTTGACTCTATAATAGTGACAATAATATGACAACACCATCTCATCTAACTTTGCCATGGTGGCCCCATACACTGACTTTCAAATCACGTTCAGACATCTTCTGACCCATCTCCAGGGACAGGTGGGATTTGAATCCGGAATTTCCAGGTAGGAGTTTGGGATCACTGCCCCACAAGGGGCCCTTTTGGCTTAGCATAGATTGTGGAAAGAGCTATCCCAGGCTTTGATGTGAGAATTGGTCATTTTGGGTATGGTTAGGTTGTACACGACATTGGTGAACCCTCTTCTGGAATACAGTGTCCAGTTCTGGTTGCCCTCTGTCCAGTCCTGGTTGTCCTCTCTCTAGTTCTGGTCACCCTCTGTCCAGTTCTGGTCATCCAGTTAAAGGAAGAATATTATTAAACTGGAGAGGGCTCGGCAAAGATTTACCAGGATGTTGCCGGGAATGGAAGGTTTGAGTTATAAGGAGAGGCTGGATAGGCTGGGACTTCTTTCAGTGGAGCATAGAAGGTTGAGAGGTGACCTTCTAGAGGTTTATAAAATAATGAGGGGTATAGATAAGGTGAATGGTGGGTGTCTTTTCCACAGGGTAAGGGATTCAAGACCAGAAGGCACATTATTAAGGTGAGAGGAGAGAGATATGAAAAAGAAATGAGGGACAACTTTTTTACACAGAGAGTGGTTCGTGTGTGGAATGAACTTCCAGAGGAAGTGATGGATGCAGGTACAGTTAAAATGTTTAAAAGACATTTGGATAAGTACAAGAATAAGGAATGTTTGGAGGGATGTGGGCCAGGAGTAGGCAGGTGGGACTACTTTAGTTTGTGATTCTGGTCCGCATGGAGTGGTTGGGGCCTATTTCCATGCCGTATGACTCTATGGCTCTGTCCAGGTCCTTAACAGGAAGAAGTAAAGTTATGAAAGACTAAATAAAATGAAGATTGAGCCATTTGTAAAAGAGGAAAATAATCGACAACACAATGTCACATAAAAAACAGGACCTTATTTTTATTCTATTTTGTCTATTTTCATTGACATTTCCACAGGGAGTGGTATTGAGACGGACAGTTTCAACAAGTTTCGAAGACTGAGGGTGTCAGGGATGTGAATTAACAATGATGGGAGCGAGCAATTAACAATGCTCCAGCATTAATTATGTATGTAAATTTTGTTGCCTTGACTTGCTAACCCAGCTGATATCATCAGTACTTACCGTTAGCAAAGTAATCAACAAATTGACAGAATGGAAGTGCAATGAAGCTAATCATAATTTGAGGGGGCAGTGGTTTGTTTTCTAAAGGCCTTTGGCTGTGTGACTGTAATGTTAATAAGAGGTTCCTCCATTCATGTTATGAATTAGAATAACACCAGACAATACAGGTCTCCGCTTGATGAATAATGTCGGAATATTTTACTCCAGGCTTAGTTGTTGGGAGTAAAAGGTTCATGATGAGTGGGTAATTGGGTGGCAGGGGAGGGGGAGGGTAATTTTTTTTTGAGTTGGAAGTTTGGGTCCCTGAAGCCATCCCAACTCCTGATTAGGTCTGTCACAATGAAGCCTTACTGATATGCCAACAATTGATCTGACAATTCGCCATTGTTGGTACTGTTCAAACAGTGGGCAAGATGGTCACTCAGGTGGAGAGCCCAAAGATCAAACCAATTTCGGTAGCAATACTGGGAGCTTGGGGTGCCTCATTCAATGGCGCTCAGTCACCATTGAAAGAACATGCTGAGAACCACCTTCCCTACTTTTCCTGCTACTCCCCTCACCCAACCTGGGTCTCCCATCTCACAAAGCTCTGTAGTGTTGGCCTTAAAGAACCAGATCATTAAGTGTTAATCATTAAGGGTTAACTGGACTTTAGCAATTGAAGTGAAGTGGAAAGGTGCATCAAAAACAAGCCAACAAAAATAGCCTATTTTGATTGGGGAGTAACAGCCTAACCTTGAGGGTTGGTGGGAACCATCAACTTGTTCAATCTATACGGGTCCACCTGGACGTGTTTTCCATCTTTTTTTGAGCGCAGGGAAAGGACTGAAGTTATTCTGAAACAGGAATTCAACACGCAACAGTAGATTCAGAATGGTATCAATATCAGGGACTTTGTCCCACTCATCGGACTGTTCACCATTGGGCTGGGGTTTGTGAGACTGGTGCTGTGGAGTCTGAGATAGAACTCTGATCCCACCATCACCAAGGTCCCCGTCAGACAGAAGGCAGTGTGAGCACCCCCCATTTGTTAGTACAGATATATAAATTATGGAGCTTAAGCTAATAGGTTCATGCGTGAGTTTGCATATGTCTCTAATAAATATTAACTGAGTAAACCTAATAAATTTGCTTCATATTAAGGTGCCCTGTCTTTTTGTAATCATTTTGATCAGACCATAAATAACCATTTAGATACTGTCAGCCTAACAATAAGCACTCTTCCTGCTGTCACTCACCTGTGGCTCCGGAATCCAGTGATAACCTGCGCATGGTGGCTCAGTGGTTAGCACTGCTGCCTTACAGCACTAGGCACCTAGGTTCGATTCCAGCCTTGGGTGACTGTGCAAACTCCACACAGACATTCTCCCCCTGTCTGTGTGGGGTGCCTTCCAGGTACTCTGGTTTCCTCCTACAGTCCAAAGATATGCAGGTTTGCGAGATTGGTGATGCTAAATTACCATTAGTGTCCTGGGATGTGAGCTTTAGATAGATTAGCTGTAGGGATAGGGTAGAGGGGGTAAATCTGGGTGGGATGCTCTTCGGAGAATTGGTGTGGACTTATTGGGCCAAATGGTCTGTTTCTAGCACGGTTGGGATTCTGTGAACCTCAGGCTTTGGGTAAGTGCAGTATCAGCAGAAGCCACTGCTTACCTGGCAGTGCCGCTGAACCCTGAAGAAGAGTCATAGATACCTTTCATCAACCTGTTCAAAGATGGTCTAACACACTTTTGAGACAGATGGGATTTAACCTGGGCCTCCTGGCTCAAAGGTTGGGGCACAACCACTGAGCCTCAAGCGCCCTGAAAAGGAATCATATTGGACTTGAAATGTTAACTCTTTATTTTCCTTTCTCTCCATTGATGATGCCAGATCAGGTGAATATTTCTTTTTAATTCAAGCTTCCAGTATTCACAGTATTTTATATCTCCAGAATGCTGCTGTTAGTGGGAGCTTGCTGTGCACAAATTGTTTGCACTAATTGCTTGCTATGTTTCTGAGATCACAAAAGTGACTACAATTCAAACTGTACTTTGTTGACTCCAATGTAGTTTAGGATGGCTTGAGGACAAAAATAGATTTAGTACATAAATGAAAATTACAACCTTCAATATACCACTGCCTAACAGTATTAAGAATATGAGATTATGTTTTGTGTAGGCTATTGTCCTGTTGTCATCTTTGCATAATCAATTAACTATGTCCTGAACGTCAATCAGATTCTATTCTGGAGGATGAACGCTTTCAAGTTCGTCTGCTTTCATGTGCCACTTTCTTCAGCCACAAAAAAAAGACAGCACAAGGAAAGTAATATTATTTACAGTTGGGTAATTTGTTTGCAGCCTAAGATGTGAATTAGTTACATATTTGTCTTCAACTTTACACTGGGCATCCAGCCAGCTGCAGATCCTTTTACACTGTTGTCACAATAACATTGCATTAGCAGTAATGGAAAATGCACTGTTAGAAAATAAACACAAAGCCTGCATTATCTCTGAGACTGTTCCCTCCTCAGGTAGGCTTTAGATTCATTGAGTCAATTGTGACTGAGTTCGAGTTGGGGTTGAGCATCTGACTCAAGCTTTGGTGCCTGTGCTGAGGGGGTGCTGCACTGTCTTTAGGGGAAGATGTTAATCGATGCTGGTTCAAGGGGTTTGAAAAATAAGATAATGTGGTCTCAGACTGGCCAGTCTTTAACCTTCAACCCAGAAATAAATACAGGTAATCTGGTTGTTTACAACATTGTCAAATGTGGGAGTTTTCGATGTGCCAGTTGAGTACTCCTTACAATAGTGCCTACATTTCAAAAGTATTTGATTGAAGGAAAGATGGGCCAAAGGGCCTGTTGTCTAGTATATGATTGTATGAATGGAGCTGTATTGGGATGGTTTTTGCTTCAGTTTAATTTTTGGGATTACTGTCAGTAACAGGGTGTATATAAAAAAGTCAATGCTACTTCTTCTATAGATAAGCTTGTGAAATGAAGAATTGGAGGCAAGCAGCCAATATCATTTCTCTTTGAAAGGGAATTTGCAAGTTTGTCAATAACAAGCCCTGTTGAAACTAATTCCAGAAAGAATACAGTCTGACCATCTGCCATATATTGAGGAAAATAACTGGAGATGCAAAACTTTTATTATTGAATGCCATTTGTAGTGTTGCAGGGTCAAGGACAAAAGGGAAAGTTGTATTTGATCTGTCATTAAGTTTCGTTCACCTGAATGTTTTATACAAATTGTCCGGCATGTGGTGACTGTTCGACAAAAAACTGGTTAGACTCCGGAATATTTACCGGTTAAATTCAGGAAATCATGTCTTCCCATATTTATAATGAAAAATGTCTCTTTATCTATTGTGGTCAAAATACATTTGGAGCATGAGAGATATTTACCCTCCAAAACCTCCTTCCCATCTATTTTTGTTATTTATTTGTGTCCCATTTAGCACAGTGATAATGCCTCACAACATGATGGAGGGTATTCTCAATATGAAGTCTTTAACACAACGAAATGTCTCAAGGTGCTTCACAGACGTACACAGCAAGTCCCATTCCCATATCAGCCTGTGAGCTTGCCACTCTATATTAGCTCCCAGTCAAGTAAAATCTTTATTTCAAATTTCTCACCTGACTTTTCAAATCCCGCCAGAATCTCAAGTTGTCCCTGTAATCACCACCAGTTCCATGATCCTCTGGGACGTCAGCACTGCTCTCAAATGTGATCTGTCCTACATTCCTCAGCAATGTTTGTCCACCACTTTTTGTGACGCCTTTGGTGCAGTGTTTACCATCCACAAGATGGGACCGCAGAAATTCACAAGGCTCCTTTGCCAACACCTTCCAAACCTGCTGCCACTTACACCGAGAAAGGCAAGGGCAGCAGATACTTTGGAGCACCATCAACCTGCATGTTCCCCTTCAAACTTGGAAATATATTGCCATTCCTTCAGTGTCTCTGAGCCAAAATTCTGGAATTCCCTCCAAATGGCATTGTGGGTCTACTGGTTATAGGCGATCTACAATGATCCAGGAAGGCAGCTCACCATCACCTTCTCAAGGGTAATTGCGGATGAGGGCTCAGTGGTTAGCACCGCTGCCTCACAGTGCCAGGTTCCCTGATTTGATTCTGCCTTCGGGCAACTGCCTGTGGGGAGTTTGCATGTTGTCCCCGTGCCTGCATGGGTGTCCTCCAGGTGCTCTGGTTTCCTTCCATATTCTGATGATGTGCAAGTTAGGTGGATTGCCCATGTTAAATTGCCCATTGTGTTAGGTGCATTAGTCAGCAGAAAAAGGGTCCGGGTGGGTTAGTCTTCAGATGGTTGGTGTGGACTTGCTGGGCCGAAGGGCCTGTTTCCACACTGTAGGGAATCTGATCTCATCTAATTAACTGTGGGAAATGCAGAGATAGGGTAACGGTGGGTCTGAATAGGATGCTCTTCAGAGGGTCTTGATGGGCTGAATCGCCTTTTTCCACACTATAGGGATTCTATTAAGTGCTGACCAGTCAGCGATGCCCATATCCCACAGTAGGGTGTAACTGGAAGGGAATATAGCGATGGTTGTTTTTACTTTTGTTCCTGTGTCCTTGTCCTTAAATGGTAGAAAGCTTTCAAGTTCTAGTGATATTTAATGCTTCACACCCATGGACAGGGGAACAATGAGGAACACCTATTGTAGGGAAGTCACAGCCAAGGTCTTGTCTTGAAATCCTGAAGTGTGATTGAAGTCATCAGTTTTGGTTTTGGGGAGGAGGTTGTAAAGTAAGCTGACCATTATTTAGGAAAGGTGGTAAGAACAAGCTGGGGAACTATAGACCGGTGAGCCTGACGTTAATGGTGGGCACATTGTTGGAGGGAAACCTGAGGGACAGAATGTACATGTATTTGGAAAGGCAAGGACTGATTCGGGATAGTCAACATGGCTTTGTGCATGGGAAATCATGTCTCACAAACTTGATTGAGTTTTTTGAGGAAGTAACAAAGAGGATTGATGAGGGCAGAGGGGTAGATGTGATCTATACGGACTTCAATAAGATGTTCCATAAGGCTTCCCATGGGATATTGGTTAGCTAGGCTAGATCTCATGGAATACTGGGGGAACTAGCCACTTAGATACAGAACTGGCTCAAAGGTAGAAAACAGAGGGTGGAGGTGGATGGTTGCTTTTCAGACTGGAGGCCTGTGACCATTGGAGTGCCACAAGGATCGGTGCTCGGTCCTCTACTTTTTGTCATTTACATAAATGATTTGGATGCGAGCATAAGAGGTACAGTTAGTCAGTTTGCAGATGACGCCAAAATTGGGGGTGTAGTGGACAGCGAAGAGGGTTACCTCAGATTACAACAGGATCTTGATCAGATGGGCAAATGAGCTGAGAAGTGGCAGATGGAATTTAATTTAGGTAAATGTGAGGTGCTGCATTTTCGGAGAGCAAATCTTAGCAGGACTTATACACTTAATGGTAAGGCCCTAGGAGTCCAGATTCATAGCTCCTTGAAAGTAGAGTCACAGGTAGATCGGATAGTGATGGCGGCATTTGGTATGCTTTCCTTTATTGGTCAGAGGGTTGAGTATAGGAGTTGGGTGGTCATGTTGTGGCTGCACAGTACATTGGTTAAGCCACTTTTGGAATATTGCATGCAATTCTGGTCTCCTTCCTAACGGAAGGATGTTATGAAACATGAAAGGGTTCAGAAAAGGTTTACAAGGATGTTGCCAGGGTTGAAGGATTTGAGCTATAGGGAGAGGATGAATAGGCTGGAGCTGTTTTCCCTGGAACATTGAAAGCTGAGGGGTGACCTCATAGAGGTTCATAAAATCATGAGGAGCATGGATAGGATAAATAGACAAAGTCTTTTCCCTGGGGTGAATGAGTCCAGAACTAGAGGGTATACTAGATTAGGTTGGGATATCTGGTTGGCATGTACGAGTTGGTCCGAAGGGTCTATTTCCATGCTGTACATCTCTATGACTCTGTGACTTACGCCTCTGGTACAGTTAGTTCAGATTAATTTTTCAGCACATCTCATTTCATTATCTTCATGTCTATCAGGTCCTTTATCACATTTCTTCTTGAATAAGAATTAGCTTGTCATTTCTTTTACCCCTTTGTTTTCTGTAAGCTTAGTTACGGCATGGCCAAGATTTGAGTGCATTAGGCTGTTAATTTGGATTCGATAATTAAAAAGCTTCATCATAGTACATTTCCAATAGGCCCCTCATTAAATTAGTCCAGAAACATTCGCCAGAGGATGTCAAGATTGTGGCTTATGCTGACTGCAGTAATTAATGTTCATGGTACAAAAGGGACTACCTTCACAATGCAGTATATCCCTTGTTTGAGAAACATGAAAGGAAGGTTCAGTTGAAACTGATAGCTGATGTGCACTGAACAGTGATTGTCCAGATATTGACTTTGTAGATGTTTCAGTCATGTGCTACAGTTCTGCAGAGCAAGGTTGAGGATTATCAAAGGGCCACCAGCGACAAGAACAGGATTGGAATCAGTCGTTGGGAAATTATAGCAGAACATTTTGAAAATCATAATTGAGTCAAACACAGTCAGCATGGCTTCATGAAGGGGAAATCATGTCTGATTAATTTATTGGAGCTTTTTGAAGAAATCTCAAACAGAGGTGGAAAGAGGGGAACTACTCGATGTGTTAAATTTGGACTTCCATAAGGTGTTTGACAAGATACCTCACAAAAGATTGAGTCATGAGATAAGAGGCCACGGTGTTGGAGGTAGATATTGGCATGGATAGAGAAATGGTTAATGAAAAGGCAGCATCGAGTGGGTGTAAGGGTTATTTTTCAGATTGTTAACCTGTGGCTCGTGGATTCTATTGGAATCAGTGCTGGGACTGCAACTGTTTACAAAATAGGTTAATGGTTAATGGTTTACAAAATAGGTTAATGGAAGGAAGCAAATTTACTGTAGCCACGTTTGCAGATTACACTGAAATAGGTAGAAAGGCAGATTGCGGGAGGGGTACAAACAGTTTAAAGAGAGAGTTAATAGATGAAGTAAATGGGCAAAAAAAAATCAAACGGAGAATAATATGGGAAAATGTGACGTTGTTCACTTTGGGGGGTAAAACAAAAGAGCAGAGTATTATTTAAATATAGAAAAACTGCAGTAAACTGTAACACAAAAGGGCTTGGGGATACTTGTATTCCAAAGTCTTGGATTGAGCACACAGGTACAGCAGGTCATCAAGAAGGGCTAATGGAACATGGGCCTTTATTTCAAGGGGGTTGGAGTATAAGAGTAGGGAGGTCTTGCTGCAACTGTACAAGGTGCTGCTGAGACCACATCTAGAGCAGTTTTAATCCTCTTCTTTCAGGACAGATATAATTTCATCAGAGGCAGTTCAGCAAGTGTTCTCTAGGATGATCTCTGGTTTGGCAGGATTGCCTTTTGAGCAAAGGTTGAACAAATTAAGACTCAATTCACTGGAGGCTAGACGAATGAGAGGTGATCTCATTGAAACATATAGAATTCTTAAGAGGATTGACATGGTCAATGCTGAGAGGATGGTTCCCTTTATGGAACAGTCCAGGGCCAGAGGGCCCAGTCTCAAAACAAAGAGGCACCAATTAAAGGCTGAGATAGAGTCATAGAGTCATAGAGATGTACAGCATGGAAACAGACCCTTTGGTCCAACCCGTCCATGCCGACCAGATATCCCAACCCAATCTAGTCCCACCTGCCAGTATCTGGCCCATATCCCTCCAAATCCTTCCTATTCATATACCCATCCAAATGCCTCTTAAATGTTGCAATTGTACCAGCCTCCACCACATTCTCTGGCAGCTCATTCCATACACGTACCACCCTCTGCGTGAAAATGTTGCCCCTTAGGTCTCTTTTATATCTTTCCCCTCTCATCCTAAACCTATGCCTTGTAGTTCTGGACTCCCTGACCTCAGGGAAAAGACTTTGTCTATTTATCCTATCCATGCACCACATAATTTTATAAACCTCTATTAGGTCACCCCTCAGCCTCCGACACTCCAGGGAAAAGAGCTCCAGTCTGTTCAACCTATCCCTATAGCTCAAATCCTCCAACCCTGGCAACATCCTTGTAAATCTTTTCTGAACCCATTCAAGTTTCACAACATCTTTCCGATAGGAAGGAGACCAGAATTGCATGCAATATTCCAACAGTGGGCTAACCAATGTCCTGTACAGCCGCAACATGACTTCCCAACTCCTGTACTCAATACTCTGACCAGTAAAGGAAAGCATACCAAACGCCTTCTTCACTATCCTGTCAACCTGCGACTCTACTTTCAAGGAGCTATAATACTACATTCCAAGGTCTCTTTGTTCAGCAACACTCCCTAGGACTTTACCATTAAGTGTATAAGTCCTGCTAAGACTTGCTTTCCCAAAATGTAGCACCTTGCATTTATCTGAATTAAGCTCCATCTGCCACTTCTCAGCCCATTGGCCCATCTGGTACAGATCCTGTTGTAATCTGAGGTAACCTTCTTTGCTGTACACTACACCCCCAATTTTGGTGTCATCTGCAAACTTACTAACTGTACCTCTTATGCTCGCATCCAAATCATTTATGTAAATGACAAAAAGTAGAGGACCCAGCACCGATCCTTGTGGCACTCCACTGGTCACAGGCCTCCAGTCTGAGAAACAACCCTCCACCACCACCCTCTGTCTTCTACCTTTGAGCCAGTTCTGTATCTAAATGGCTAGTTCTCCCTGTATTCCATGAGATCTATCCTTGCTAATCAGCCTCCAATGATGAGGAAGCATTTCATCTCTGAGCGGGTTCTAAGTCTATGGAACTCCTTGCCACAGAGAGTTGTGGGGCCTGAGTCCTCATGTATATTTGAGGTGGAGATAGGTGGATTCTTGATCATTTGGAAAATCAAGTTTGTGGGGAAAGGGTAGGAAATGAGAAATGTCAGTTGAGCCATGATCCTATTGCAGGCTGGAGCAGACTTGAGGGGGCTGAATGGCCTACTCCTATTCCTATTTTTTTATCATCTTGTAAAGAAGACCTTGAGAATCCTTTCCATGGAATTGTTCCTGATCTCTGGTCATTACAGCAGTGGCGGGGGGAAGGGGTGAATGAAGTATGACTTTCAGCCATTTACTCTATTTTGCCACTCCATGAGATCTCTGCCAAATACTTTGGGATTACACTGCATACCTGTGGGAGAGAAGGAGGCTGAGAGGAGTTTGGATTGAGGTTTTCAAATCCTTGAGTGGGCTGGACAGAGTAGATTGGGAGAAGCAGTTCCTGCTCAGAAAAGAATCAGAGTTTGGGTCCTGTGACCCTTCCTTAGAACTCAGAATGAGGAAGGGTCACTCAACCTGAAATATTAACTCTGATTTCTCTCTACAGCTACTGTGAGACCTTCTGAACTTCTCCAGCGCTTTCTGTCTTTATTTTTTATTTCCTTTTCTTTCACTTCATGAAAAATAAGGGGACGGCAGATGACTTGAACAGGTATTTTGGATCTGTCTTCACAGTGGAGGATACAAGTAAATTCCTAGAAATAGCTACAAATCAGGAAGTGGAAAAGAAGGAGAAGCCCAGAAAATGACGATCATGAGGGAAGCTGAGCAAATTGGCGAGGTCACATTGAGTACTGTGTACAGCACTGGCTACTCTTTGTGAGGAAGGTGTAAATGTGTTGGAAACAGTTCAAAGGACATTTACTAGACTGTTACCTGGAATGGGCAGATTGGTTTATGAGGACAGGCTGGACAGTCTAAGCTTATATTCACTGAGAAGAGGCATATGAAATCCTGAGGGGTGTGGACAGGGTGCAGATGGAAAGAAATTTGCACATGACAAATTTGCACACCCAGCAATGGGTTAAGATGTCTGTTTCAGTGGTGTTAATTGCGAGATAGATATTGGCCAGGAGTAGAGATCCTGGTAAAAACAATGACTGCAGATGCTGGAAACCAGATTCTGGATCAGTGGTGCTGGAAGAGCACAGCAATTCAGGCAGCATCCGAGATCCTGGTGTCAAGGCAAGGTAGGAAGGGATGACGTCATGGGGTGATGAAGGGACTTTGAGGGAGTGCCCAATGTGGAAACTCCATCTGCCGCTCTAACACCAATGGATACATTGTTAATAAGCAAGGGGTTGACAGATCATTGAGGTCAGGGAGGACTGGAGCAACCAGGTGAGCCATGATCATATTGAAGTGCAGGGGCAGTCTTTAAAGCCAAGAGACTAAACTAGCTGAGTGTACCTAAACCATCCAGATTGCAGTCTTTCAGAAAGAAGGCCATTCATCACCTTCTCAAGCACAACAAGGGAACAGTAACAAATATCAGCATTGACAGGGGTAGCCCCATCCCAGAAATAAACTAAACACAAAATCAATGTTGCATCTTAAACAAAAATAGAAATTGCAGGAGAAACTCAGCAGATCTGGCAGCATCTGTGGCGAAAAAGCAGAGTTCATGTTTCAGGTCCAGATACCCTTCTTCTGTTCTGTCTTTCTTTTGCTTGTTCTGACGAAGGGTCACTGGACCCAGAATGCGAGCTCCGCTTTCTCTCCACAGATGCCACCATCCCTGTGTTTGCCCCAGTACACTTCACAGGAAGGTCATTGTATGGGAGTTGGCCTCAGATGTTTCTGTGGGGCAGAGTGACATATTGCAAAATAAAGTGGAAAGCTTCCCTTGAGCGCATGAAAGGGAATAGTTTAAGGGAGCATCTTGAAGCACGTCCAGTCTTTGTGTTCTATGATGTTGCTGGGGACTGCTTAATGTTCACCTCCTTCATTGTTCACACACAGCACCAATTTTAGGCAAGGGAGCTAATGGTGTGCTGCATGAACTGGAAAACTGATTGTATTTATTTCTTGTTTTCCATCCTCAGGATCTATGTGTTTAATGAAAATTACACTGCTTGTCACAATGGGCTGTATTTACAGATTGAATCCACTGGGAATGTCAACCTTTTCAATGTATTGAAATGATTTACTCCCTTGAGGCAATGGGGAGTTTAGTGGCTTCACAAACTGTCCTTTAACTTCAGGTTCATATCCATCAGATTAATGGAATGAAAATCTGACTCCCTCCTCTGCAAGCTGCAAGGGTCTCTAAATGAATTAAGTCTGGGAAAATCTCAAATCCCGGAATGGATTGTTGTAAATTACAATCTTTCGGGACAGGGAATCACATTGAAATAAACGAGACTCACTTTCCTGAAGGACTCCTGTCCCCACGTTGGAATGGAATTGAGTGGAATGGCAAACAGGCAGCCCCCTGTGTTAGCTGTCCCTGCAAGAGTGTCAGGGAGAGGGTGATAGAGTAGGGGGAGTGGCAAGGGGACAGTGGGGAGATGGCAGGGAGAGAGTGGGGGGGGGCATGGTGGGGAAAGTGGAGGGGTAACAGGGGGTGAGTGGGGCGGTAACGGGGGGGGGAGTGGAGGGGTAACGGGGAGAGTGGAGGGGTAACGGGGTAGAGTGGAGGGGTAACGGGGAGAGTGGAGGGGTAACGGGGAGAGTGGAAGGGTAATCAGGGTGAGAGGAGGGATAACGGGGAGAGTGGAGGGGTAATGGGGAGAGTGGAGGGGTAACGGGGAGAGTGGAGGGGTAACGGGGGTGAGTGGAGGGGTAATGGGGAGAGTGGGGGGTAACGGGGAGAGTGGAGGGGTAACGGGGAGAGTGGAGGGGTAACAGGGTGAGTGGAGGGGTAACGGGCGTGAGTGGAGGGGTATTGGGGGAGAGTGGAGAGGTAATGGGGGTGAGTGGAGAGGTAATGGGGAGAGTGGTGGGGTAACGGGGTGAGTGGAGAGGTAATGGGGAGAGTGGAGGGGTAACGGGGGTGAGTGGAGGGGTAACAGGGAGAGTGGAGGGGTAACGGGGGTGAGTGGAGGGGTAACAGGGAGAGTGGAGGGGTAACGGAGGTGAGTGGAGGGGTAACAGGGAGAGTGGAGGGTTAACGGGGGAGAGTGGAGGGGTAACGGGGAGAGTGGAGGAGTAATGGGGGTGAGTGGAGGGGTAACAGGGTGAGTGGAGGGGTAATGGGGGTGAGTGGAGGGGTATCGGGGAGAGTGGAGGGGTAATGGGGGTGAGTGGAGGGGTAACAGGGAGAGTGGAGGGGTAACGGGGGTGAGTGGGGCGGTAACGGGGGAGAGTGGAGGGGTAACGGGGAGAGTGGAGGGTTAACGGGGGAGAGTGGAGGGGTAACAGGGTGAGTGGAGGGGTAACGGGGGTGAGTGGAGGGGTAACGGGGAGAGTGGAGGGGTAACGGGGGTGAGTGGAGGGGTAACAGGGAGAGTGGAGGGGTAACGGGGGTGAGTGGAGGGGTAACAGGGAGAGTGGAGGGGTAACGGGGGTGAGTGGGGCAGTAACAGGGGGAGAGTGGAGGGGTAACGGGGAGAGTGGAAGGTTAACAGGGAGCGTGGAGGGGTAACGGGGGTGAGTGGAGGGGTAATGGGGGTGAATGGAGGGGTAATGGGGGTGAGTGGAGGGATAATGAGGAGAGTAGAGGGGTAATGGGGGTGAGTGGAGGGGTAATGGGGGTGAGTGGAGGGGTAACGGGGGTGAGTGGAGGGGTAATGGGGAGAGTGGAGGGGTAACGGGGGTGAGTGGAGGGGTAACGGGGAGAGTGGAGGAGTAATGGGGGTGAGTGGAGGGGTAATGGGGGTGAATGGAGGGGTAATGGGGGTGAGTGGAGGGGTAATGGGGAGAGTGGAGGGGTAACGGGGGTGAGTGGAGGGGTAACGGGGGTGAGTGGAGGGGTAACGGGGGTGAGTGGAGGGGTAACAGGGAGAGTGGAGGGGTAACGGGGGTGAGTGGAGGGGTAACTGGGAGAGTGGAGGGGTAACGGGGGTGAGTGGAGGGGTAAAGGGGGTGAGTGGAGGGGTAAAAGGGAGAGTGGAGGGGTAACAGGGAGAGTGGAGATGGTAACGGGGGTGAGTGGAAGGGTAACGGCGGTGAGTGGAGGGGTAATGGGGGAGAGTGGAGGGGTAACGGGGGTGAGTGGAGGAGTAACAGGGAGAGTGGAGGGGTAACGGGGGTGAGTGGAGGGGTATCGGGGGAGAGTGGAGGTGTAATGGGGGTGAGTGGAGGGGTAAGAGGGAGAGTGGAGGGTAATGGGGGTTAGTGGAGGGGTAACAGGGAGAGTGGAGGGGTAAAGGGGAGAGTGGAGGGGTAATGGGAGAGAGTGGAGGAGTAACAGGGAGAGTGGAGGGGTAACAGGGAGAGTGGAGGGGTAACGGGGGTGAGTGGAGGGGTAACGGCGGTGAGTGGAGGGGTAATGGGGGAGAGTGGAGGGGTAACGGGGGTGAGTGGAGGAGTAACAGGGAGAGTGGAGGGGTAACGGGGGTGAGTGGAGGGGTATCGGGGGAGAGTGGAGGTGTAATGGGGGTGAGTGGAGGGGTAAGAGGGAGAGTGGAGGGTAATGGGGGTTAGTGGAGGGGTAACAGGGAGAGTGGAGGGGTAACGGGGAGAGTGGAGGGGTAATGGGGGAGAGTGGAGGGGTAATGGGGGAGAGTCGAGGGGTAACAGGGAGAGTGGAGGGGTAACGGGGGAGAGTGGCGGGGTAATGGGGGTGAGTGGAGGGGTAATGGGGGAGAGTGGAGGGGTAACAGGGAGAGTGGAGGGGTAACGGGGGAGAGTGGAGGGGTAACGGGGGAGAGTGGAGGGGTAACGGGGGTGAGTGGAGGGGTAACGGGGGAGAGTGGCGGGGTAATGGGGGTGAGTGGAGGGGTAATGGGGGAGAGTGGAGGGGTAACGGGGGTGAGTGGAGGGGTAACGGGGGAGAGTGGCGGGGTAACGGGGGTGAGTGGAGGGGTAATGGGGGAGAGTGGAGGGGTAACAGGGAGAGTGGAGGGGTAACGGGGGAGAGTGGAGGGGTAACGGGGGTGAGTGGAGGGGTAACGGGGGAGAGTGGAGGGGTAACGGGGGTGAGTGGAGGGGTAACAGGGAGAGTGGAGGGGTAACGGGGGAGAGTGGCGGGGTAACGGGGGTGAGTGGAGGGGTAATGGGGGAGAGTGGAGGGGTAACGGGGGTGAGTGGAGGGGTAACGGGGGAGAGTGGAGGGGTAACGGGGGAGAGTGGAGGGGTAACAGGGGTGAGTGGAGGGGTAACGGGGGAGAGTGGAGGGGTAACGGGGGTGAGTGGAGGGGTAACGGGGGTGAGTGGAGGGGTAACGGGGGTGAGTGGAGGGGTAACGGGGGAGAGTGGAGGGGTAACGGGGGTGAGTGGAGGGGTAACAGGGAGAGTGGAGGGGTAACGGGGGTGAGTGGAGGGGTAACGGGGCAGAGTGGAGGACTGATGAGTGGTTGAGTGGATGCATAGCAGGGCAGAGTGAGGGGATGGCGGAAGAGAGTGGGAGGTGGCGGGGGAGAGTGTGAAGGGTGGAAGCGGGAGATTGAGGGATAGCGGGGGGAGAGTGGAGGCATGGCATCTGTGACCACTTCTGTTTCTGCTCCTAACTGGCAGCAATCCCATCCCCTAGTCTATGTGGAAATGAAAACCTTGCCTTCTGGACTATTTTGGATTTGTTTGGAAAGCCTGGTGAAGCTCTCTTTGTTTCTGGATAGCGGTGCAAAAGCGAAACGATGTGCCATTTTGCTGTTTGAATTAAAAGTGACGGTGTGAATAATGGGGTGTGAGAATCAGCACATGTAACACATGGAGAGCTGCTGGGGATGGTTGGAGTGTCAGGACCTGGTCCTGAATCCACCTCTCAGTTCCTGCTTCCCATTGGAAAATCCAGCCCTGTACAAAATCTACAGCACAGAGACCGTTCATTCAGCCATTTGGTGCATGCTAGTGATTATCCATCATGTGAGCTCTGTCATTCTTCATCCAGCCCTATGAACATATCCTTCAATTCTTCTGTCTCTCTCTCTCTCTCCCTTTCTCTCTCTCTCTGTCTCTCCCTCTTTCTCTCTCTCTCTCTGTCTCTCTCCCTCTTTCTCTCTCTCTCTCTGTCTCTCTCCCTCTTTCTCTCTCTCTCTCTCTCTCTCTCGTGGTTGATTCAGCCTTAATTGCATTCAAATGTGTTTCATTCCTTCTTCAGTTTCACTGTAGCAGGGCTGTTGGCATTCTGCTCTCCTTTGGCTTTCTTCAAGCCTCCCTCAGACTCATTGTTATTCGTTCACATGAATCCACTTCCTCTTCTCATTTTCACCCTCAATTTCTCCTTCCCGTTGCTGCTAAAACAAGACACTAGGATCTTTGTTTTCAATGTATGTACTTGGCTATCTGTTCCTGTCTAACTGCACTGCACAATCAGATTGATTCCTAATTTTCTTTTCTTGATGTAACCCACTCTGTTCGCGCATTTGGATATAAGGGGTTAAAGTTCCCTCATGGTTTTATCAGAATATAGGACTGCTATCTCATGAGAGAGTGGGATGTCTGGTTATGGTTTAACCTGAGGGTTATCAGGCCTCAGGCAAGGCGGGAGAGGTTGAGGAGAGTCCTTTGCAATAATCTCAGCCAATGTCGGAATTGAACCCCACACTGTTGATGTCACTACATCACAAACCAACCATCCAGCTAACTGACTCTTTGTATGGAAGTGAATTCTGCTTGTAAGTATTTAATTGTACAGTATCTTCTTTTTAGAAACCTTACAGTACGGAAAATAGGCCATTCGGCCCAACATTCCTGATGAAGGGCTTTTGCCCGAAATGTTGATTTTCCTGCTCCTCAGATGCTGCCTGACCTGCTGTGCTTTTCCAGCACCACCCTGATCTAAGCTCTGGTTTCCAGCATCTGCAGTCCTCACTTTTGTCATTCAGCCCAACAAGTCCACACCGACCCTCCAAAGAGTAATCCACCCAGACCCATTCCCCAACCCTACATTTCCCCCGAACTAATGCATCCAACCTGAACATCCCTGAACATTATGGGCAATTTAGTATAATCAATTCACTTAACCTGCACATCTTTAGACTGTGGGAGGAAATTCATGCAGACACAGGAGAATGTGCAAACACAGAACGGACAGTCGCCCAAGGCTGGAATCAAACCCGGGTCCCTAGTGCTGTGAGGCAACAATGCTGACCACTGAGCCACTGTGCCATGTTCTCTGTGTGTTACATCTGTGACAGTGATTGTGCGCTAATAATTAAGCTCCTGCCAGTCGCTCTGTCAATATGAATGTGTTGATTCAAACACCAAAATGGCCTACTGATTATTTTTTGTAACCATTGTACAAAATTGATTTTCATAAAGCTTGTTTGATGATCTCAAAACAATCATTTTTTATGACGCAAAACTTGTTCCTAAAAGCAGTGGCAAACACCAGTTAACATCTAAATTATGATCTGGAATTAGAACATGGACTCAAACACAAACGCATTCACACTTTTAATTATATGTTCCATGTGCTAAATTTAGCCTCATCTGTCATTGACACGGATTGTAAAGGGCAAGACTGGCAACACCACCAACTGCAAGTGCCCCTCTAAGTCACTCACCATCCTGACTTGGAAATGTATCACTGCACCTTTACTGTGACTGGGTCAAAATCCTGGAACTCTTGCAGGATCGTGGGTCTGCCTACAGCACATGAACTGCAGCCATTCAAGCTGGTGACTCACCACTGCCAACTCAAGGGGCAATTGGAGTTGGGTAATAAATGCTGGTCCCAGCTAGTGACGCCTAAAGCTATGCCCTCTAGTTCTGGACTTCCCCCAACCCAGGGAAAATACCTTGTCTATTTATTCTATCAATGCCTCGCATGATATTACAAGCCTCTATAAAGTCACCCCTCAGCTTCCGACGCACCAGGGAAAACAGCCCCAATGGATTCAGCCTCCCTCTAGCTCAAACCCTCCAATTCTGGTAACATCCTTGTAAATCTTTTTTGAATTCTTTCAAGTTTCACAACATCCTTCCGATAGGAAGGAGACCAGACTTGCATGCAGCATTCCATAAGTGGTCTAACCAATGTCCTGTACAGCTGCAACATTACCCCCCAACTCTTATACTTAAGCCACTGACCAATAAACGCAAGCTTATCAAACACCTTCTTCACCATCGTATGTACTTGGGACTCCACTTTCATGGAACTATGAACCTGCGCGCCAAGGTCTCTTTGCTCAGCAACACTCCCCAAGAACTTAGCATTAAAATGGATTGAAAATTGGTTGGCTAATAGGAAACAAAGGGTAGTGATAAACGGCTCCATTTCGGAATGGCAGGCAGTGACCAGTGGGGTACCGCAGGGATCCGTGCTGGGACCGCAGCTTTTTACAATATATGTTAATGATATAGAAGATAGTATCAGCAATAACATTAGCAAATTTGCTGATGATACAAAGCTGGGTGGCAGGGTGAAATGTGATGAGGATGTTAGGAGATTACAGAGTGACCTGGACAAGTTAAGTGAGTGGGCAGATGCATGGCAGATGCAGTTTAATGTGGATAAATGTATGGTTATCCACTTTGGTGGCAAGAACAGGAAGGCAGACTACTACCTCAATGGAATCAATTTATGTAAAGGGGCAGTACAGAGAGATCTGGGTGTTCTTGTACACCAGTCAATGAAGGCAAGCATGCAGGTATAGCAGGTAGTGAAGAAGGCTAATAGCATGCTGGCCTTCATAACAAGAGGAATTGAGTATAGAAGCAAAGAGGTGCTTCTGCAGCTGTACAGGGCCCTGGTGAGACCATACCTGGAGTACTGTGTGCAGTTCTGGTCTCCAAATTTGAGAAAAGACATTCTGGCTATTGAGGGAGTGCAGCGTAGATTCACGAGGTCAATTCCTGGAATGGCAGGATTACCTTACACTGAAAGACTGAAGCGACTGGGCTTGTATACCCTTGAGATTAGAAGACTGAGGGGGGATCTGATTGAGACGTATGAGATTATGAAAGGATTGGACACTCTGGTAGCAGGAAACATGTTTCCGCTGATGGGTGAGTGCCGAACCAGAGGACACAGCTTAAAAATACGGGGTAGACAATTTCGGACAGAGCTCAGGAGAAACTTCTTCACCCAGAGAGTGGTGGCTGTGTGGAATGCTCTGCCCCAGAGGGCAGTGGAGGCCCACTCTCTGGATTCATTTAAGAAAGAGTTGGATAGAGCTCTCAAAGATAGTGGAATCAAGGGTTATGGAGATAAGGCAGGAACAGGATACTGATTAGGAATGATCAGCCATGATTATATTGAATGGCGGTGCAGGCTCGAAGGGCTGAATGGCCTACTCCTGCACCTATTGTCTATTGTCTATTGTCTATTAAATGCATAAGTTCTGCTCTGATTTGCCTTTCCAAAATTCAGGACCTCATATTGATTCAAATTAAACTCCATCTGCCACTCCTTGGCCCTTTGGCCCATCTGATCAAGATCTCATTGTACTCTGAGGTAACCTTCTTTGTAGTCCCTACACTCCCAATTTTGATGTCATCTGAAAACTTACTAACCATACCTCCTATGCTCACACATCCAAATCATTTATATAAATGATGAAAAGCAGTGGACCCAACAATGATCCTTGTGGCACACCACTGGTCACAGGCCTCCAGTCTGAAAAGTAACCCTCCACCACCACCTTCTGTCTTTGAGCCAGTTCTGAATCCAAATGGCTGGTTCTCCCTGTATTCCATGTGATCGAACCTTGCTAATCAGTCTAACATTAGGAACCTTGTGTCCAATGAATGACTATAAGAAAGTAAAAGTGTTCTTTTAATTCCTAATCATTGGCTAACATTGGTCTGGATAGATTACATTACATTACATTTTTACATTTTACATTACATTACAGTGTGGAAACAGGCCCTTTGGCCCAACAAGTCCACACCGCCCCGCCGAAGCGCAACCCACCCATACCCCTACATTAACCCCTTACCTAACACTACGGGCAATTTAGCATGGCCAGTTCACCTAACCTGCACATCTTTGGACTGTGGGAGGAAACCGGAGCTCCCGGAGGAAACCCACACAGACACGGGGAGAATGTGTAAACTCCAAACAGACAGTCACCCAAGGCTGGAATTGAACCTGGGACCCTGGTGCTGTGAGGCAGCAGTGCTAACACTGAGCCACCGTGCCGCCCTCTATCTTATTTACCTTAGAATGCACCTACACATAGAAATTCGCCAAATGAATTCAGAAGGACCTCTTAGAGATCTATTGTAAATGCAAAAGATGACAGACTGGCAGAGGAAGACTGGAATCTACTCAATCCTATATAACTCGGGCAGCTCTGCTGCATTCTGTATGTTGGAGGTTGACCAGCTAGTTTAGCTCATTAATAGGAATGAGAGTGAGGTGCTAATGTTAGCTTGAATTCTGCTTGGCAGGGAACCAATCAGCAAGCTGATATGATACCAGCAAGGGTGGTCCTGGCTGATCAAACATGGGAACCTGAACAATGCTTTGTATGAGTGATCTTCAAAGGTTTTATGTGGTTTATTCGCAGCAATGTTCGTGTACACACTTCTGAATCGCAAAGCCTTGACTCTTGCCAACACTTTTGGAACACTGTTCAGTTCTGCTCTCCCTGCTGTAGGAAAGATTTGTGAAATATTAAAGGGTTCAGAAAAGATTTACAAGCATGTTGCCAGGGTTGGACGGTTTGAGCTGTAGGGGGAAGCTGAATAGGCTGGGGCATCAGATGCTAAGGGGTGATCTTATAGAGGTTTACAAAATCATGAGGGACATAGATAGGATAAATAAACAAGGTCTTTTCCATGGGATGGGAGGAGTCCAAAACTAGGGTACGTAAGTTTAAGGTGAAAGGGGAAAGATTTAAAAGGGACCTAAGGGTCAACTTTGAGGGTGTGGTGCATGTATGGAATGAGCTGCCAGAGGAAGTGGTGGAGGCTGATACAATAACAAAATTTAAAAGGCATCTGGATGGGTATGTGAATAGGAAGGGTTTAAAAGAGTCAAATGCTGACAAATGGGACTAGATTAGTTTGGGATATCTGGTCGGCATGGACAAGTTGGACTGAAGAATCTATTCTGCGAAGTAAATCTCTATGACTCTGTGCACCTTAATACTGCACTAGGTAGATACTAGCCATGCAGATATGCCTGTGTGGCTTGGGTTGGAGATTAGGAATAAAAGCAATAGTTTTCTAATTGAACAGAAGATGTATTTGACCAAGAAAACAATCAATTCTTAGGCAAATTACATAAATTAACCTCTTCATATTCTCGACAGGTACATTGAATATGGATGCTCTGGCCCACTCAATTCACATTATGTTGCTGCGATGAACTGATACGTTTTGCTGCAGCCACATCTCCTCACAATGAGAGGTCTTCCTGAATGTGAAGAACTGTAAATGCACCAGGTTTTGTAAAGTAGCAGACAGTTTGAGCCAATTAGCTCACTGCTGGCTATGGAACCTTCCTGTGCACAAATGGGCTCTAGTGTTTTCAGTGATGCACTGAGAAATTTACTCGTTAGTTGTGAAACAGTTTGGGAGGGTCTGGAACAAGAAAGGCACAATATGAATACAAATTCTAGAGAAGCAAGTTGTCTGAAGCTGTAAAGAGCTGAATTTCTGATGTGAATTTCGAGAGTAACCATTAGATGTACAAGGTACATTCTAGATGCATCTATTGGTTTCTGTGTGGGGTATGAGAACATTTTAACCACACTTATAACCATGTAATGAAATGATCAATGCTATGTTTTAGATTAGATTAGATTACTTACAGTGTGGAAACAGGCCCTTCGGCCCAACAAGTCCACACCGCCCCGCCGAAGCGCAACCTACCCATACATCTACATGTACACTTTACCTAACACTACGGGCAATTTAGCATGGCCAATTCACCTGACCTGCACATCTTTGGACTGTGGGAGGAAACCGGAGCACCTGGAGGAAACCCACACAGACACGGGGAGAGCATGCAAACTCCACACAGTCAGTCGCTTGAGGCGGGTATTGAACCCGGGTCTCTGGCACTGTGAGGCAGCAGTGCTAACCACCGTGCCGCCGTGCCGCCCACAATGTAATGTAGGAAGCAAATTTAGGTTTTCTCAAAGACAGATGACTTGCTCAAACTGAGGCGGCAAGCAAAAATAGAAGCAGAAATTGCTGAAAAAGCTCAGCAGGTCTGGCAGTAACTGTGGAGAGAGAAGCAGAGTTAATGTTTTGAGTCCAATGTGATTCTTCTACAAACCTGATGAGCAGTGTTGTTGGAAACATTTTTGGGGGGTGGAGGGGGGAGAGTGTGAAATGGAAGAAAAGGGAAAGGTGAGAGGGCAAGGGAGTTTTGAGATGAAAGGTAAGACCATAATCTATCGGAGCAGAGGCACGCCATTCGGTCCATTGAGTCTGTTCTGCCATTTGATGAGAAAACGGCCGATCTGATAATCCCTAACTCCAGTGTCTTGCCTTTTCCCAAAGCCCTTGATTCCCTTTGTAATTAGCTCCTTCATTTTGATTCCCTTCCTGATGAAGAATCTGCCTATCTGTCAGTCATAGAGCAAGTAATCAAGACAATGTCAATGGCTGTACAGAAGAGACAAAATATAGGTTCAGGACAAGAGGAGAAAGAATTGATCCTGTTATGATCGTGGTAAGTTTCAACTTAATTGCAAACTTTAACTTTCGACTTGCATTATCTGAATCTTATATGCAAGACTTTCATGAAGTAAAATGACTTCAAGAAAATGAGATGCACTGACCTAAAATAGCTGCTGTGTTCCCTGAGCACAGATTGAACCAAGTCCAGGAGACCTATTGCTATGAACAAAGCTGCTTGCATGGAAATTAGTTTCCATTAAGGCATTGAAATCAGACAACCGAGTCAGCATCAAAAAGATTGTATTTCCTCTTTTAACTTTCACCTTTGTGATAAGTTAATATTTAGGGCATTGTTATTTACCTGTAACTGTTCAGCTTGGAAAGGCAATGAAACCAGGCTTGACAATACAGAAACCAACCATATTTCAGTGGCAGCAGCTCAGAGAGAAAGAAAAGCAAATTTCCAACAACAAGAGTGAGATGTCTATCTCTCTCTGTTTCTCTTAACTTTTCAGAAGACAACATTCAGTGAAAACACAATTAAGATACCAGGCATTCACAAAGAGCTCAAAAATATCTGCAAAATTTGTCACAGTTGAGTATACCAATGAAAAATTAAATAACTGTGATGTTACGTTAAAAGATCTAAAATTTCAAGGTCTCTAACTATATAGCTGTTATTATAGAGTTATAGATTCACAAAGTTATGCAGTATGGAAACAGACCATTCAGTCCAACTTGTTCATGCCGACCAGATAGCCTAAACTGGCCTAGTCCCATTTGCTAGTATTTGGCCCATATCCCTCTATCCCCTTCCTATTCATGTACCCATCCAGATGCCTTTTCGATGTTGTGATTGTACCAGCCGCCACCACCTCCTCTGGCAATTCGTTCCAAATGCGCACCATCCTAATCATGAGATGTTGCTTTATTGGTCCCTTTTAAATGTTTCCCATCTCACTTTAAAACTCTAGTTTAGGACTCCCCTACCCTTGGCTATTCACCTTATCCATGATTTTATAAACCTCTAATAAGGCCACCCCTCAGCCTCCGATGCTCCAGGTAAAACAGCCCGAGCCTATTCTTTGCTTTACTCTGTCTTTTAAACCTGTTGCCTGTGTTCATGTGCTTATCTGATATCATGTGATCAGCAGATAAAATTCTTTGTTCTTTATTCATGAAGACTTTGTAATTAGCTCCTTCATTTTGATATAATGAGGTATATTGTTAATTAAGGTAAAATGAAACGTGGATGAATGTTAAAAATAAATAAAAGTATTTGCTTGGATTAACTAAGACTGTATTTAAAAGAAGTGTACCAATTCTCCCTCCTCAGCTGTTCGCAAAAACCCCAATGCAGATATTTACTGGGAAATTACTCATGTGATCTCCAAGTCTAACATACGGTAGCAGAGTTACAGTGACAGTGAGGGGGATGAGGAATCTTATCACCATTGTTGTTGCTGAGGGGAGGCAATGGTGCCCCCGAGTGGTATCAGCATTGCCCAGAGACTTGGGCAATGTTCCAGGGACATGGGTTTGAAACCTACAACTGCAGATGGGATTAAGAGTCTCATGATGCCCATGCATCTATGGTTGATTGTTGGAAAATCCCATCTGGTTCACTAATGTCCTTTAGGGAATGAAACTGCCATCCTTACCTGGTGTGGCCTATATGGGACTCCAGACCCACAGCAATGTGGTTGAGTCTTTGGGCAATTAAGGATGGACAATAAATGCTAGCCACGTCAGTGTCATCCTCGTCCTGTGAATGAATCTTTTAAAAAGATTTTGTACTGCTGGCCTGGCTGTGTGCTCCGTGAAGAATCAACACATCCTATTGTTGTATTTGAAAAATTGCTACCTAACCTCACAATGCTTGAATTGCAGGCTGGTTTTTCTTCATCCAGACTCTCCACCTCCCCCTCTGAAAGACCTGACTCAGGTTTCAGTTTGGTTTCACTGGCACTGGTATCACTCTGGGCATGCTGCCCTAGCAGCTATTTCATGAGTGCCAACTCGATAGAGAATCTTGGCATGCCCATCTGACCATGTGGATTGAACCTGATCCCATTCTCTGGAGGCACTTACTCAATTAATTTTCCAGTGATGGAGGCAAATCAATGGACAGCAATGGGGCCTGTATTCCCGCTCCACACCTGGGACCATTGAGAAATACTCTATGGTGTTTCAGAAGCTCCCTCAATGGATTTGCTTTCTCAATCATTCCCTGATATCTCTATCTGGAAAGGATGAGCAGCATTAATCCCTTTTCTCTTGAAAGGAGCAGACTAAAGAGGCCTTTCGAGTTATGAAAGACCTCTGAGTGGATACAGAGAGAAAGTTTCCTGTTATCAGGGAGAATTTAAACAAAAGACCACTGATGGAGATAGTCAGAAAATAACTCCAGAGGGAATTTTAGAGGAAACCTAGAGAGTGGTCAGACTGTGGATGTTAATATTACAGTGCTTGAGGTGTTTGAAGCCCATGATATTGCAGTAGAAGGTTAGCCATGAAAACCGAGAGAGTTGCAGATGCTGTAAATCAAAAAAAACAAAAACAGAAAAGTTTTTGGAAAAGTTCAGCAGGTCTGGCAGCACCTGTGGAGAGAAAGCAGAGTTAATGTTTTGGGTCCAGTGACTGTTCCTCAGAACCTAACCAAAGACTCATGGGTCCATTGGGAGAGAGATTTGCTCCCTAGAAGCTTCTTGCAAATTTGCAACTTATCTCCAGCAAAGTGTATTGTGATATCATTTGCTTTGTTGCTTAATGCAGTGATAAAGCAACCCATAGCCCTAATTATGGGTGCTTTCCAGATTTGTGTTCTCATGGACTAAGACGGCAGTGAGATGAGATTTTCAGATGCTCCTCACTCCTTTAGTGAGTTGCAGCATCTCCTTTAGCATTATTTAATTGTTCAGTTTAATTGCATTGTGATTTTTCAGCAACATTGGACTCTCAGCCCTGGTATTTCCGGATTATTGATCTGTTTGTCATATTTAAACTACATTCATTAGATTTTGTAAGGGCATCTCTGATTTTGAGCAATTCTTTAGTGTTTTCAGTCTCTGACCCTGAGGGGAATGAAAAACACCTCAAGTCGATCTCTGATCTTTTCTGAGTAAGAGTTCCATTCAGGCCATTTGGTATGGTTGTTTGTCCATTCGCAATTGAATTCTTCTGATTTAATTCCAAACCTTCCCTTCCACCTTTCCTATTTGTCTCTGCTTTGCTGGAGTTTGATCTGTTCTTTCCAATTCCTCTCAAGTTCCAAGTATTAACTGTACAGTACTCATTTAATTCACCCCCCCCATTCTCATTACACCAAATCTGAGATGCATTGTTCCAAATCATTCTTGCTCAAGATCTCAGAACCCTTCTTCTGTCTAAGTGTCAGTTATGGCTCAGTTAGTTGCATGTGGAGTTAGAAGATTGTCAGCTCAAGTCCTTGCTCTCGAAATTTGAGAATGTCATCCAAGTGGCCACTACGGACCAGCACTGAGAGAGACACTGCTTTTCAGGCAAGATGTTAAATCAAGAGAGTAGTTAGCTGTAAAGGATTGAACAGCACAAATTTGAAGGTAATTCATGAAGTTTATCTGGGCCAATATTTATGTCTGAATCACCATTATCAAGAAAAGACATTTCCTAATTGGGTATAATGTTGCTATTTGTGGGAGCTTGCTGTGTACAATAATGGGAGCTGTGTTTGCCACATTACAAATAGAAGCACACTTCAAAACATGGGAAGTGATTTGAGTCATCCAAAGATTGTAAATAGTGTTGTGTAAATGCCATTTTTTCTGCTTTCCTTGTCTTTATGTCATTAAGTTGCAGGTTTGGCATCACCTAACCATCGTTACTTGATTCACAATGCCTTCTTCCCAATTTCTCCCTGTCTTTGTGAGGCCCCATAACATGGTCCTTTATAACACCCAGCAATAAGGGTCTTCATGATGTCCAGCACTATAGGTCTTCCTGATGCCTCACACAGTGGATCATCTCCAAGGTTTCTGAACATTGTGTGTATATGGTCTTGTCCAGTGTACTTGATAGAGACATCCTAAACTATGATTAAGGCTGCCACTATTTTATCAAGTTGAATGGCAATGGGAAGGTTAGGGTGGAAGAGTGGCAACATCTCCAGAACATTGACAATTCACTGAAAACCTTAACCTCTTATTCCTGTGTACCTTTGGAGTGAGTTAAGTGGGGAATACCAAATCCATCCTTTCTAAAGAAATTTCTTTTCAAAAACCAGGTGACTTTTTAATTACAGGCGAGTGTTGGCAAATCCATATATTCACCACTAATTATTTTATCAGATCAAACTAACCTTTGTTCTTAACTGGATACTGTGAGAATGTTTTGCACTTCCATTGATAGTATGACCGTGTGGGGGGTAGATCTCCTAGCTCCAGAGTTCTGCCTGTGATGCGGTTGATCATTTTAACTAGAAGGACTATTGTTTGATAAACATGGATGTTTAGAAAAATCCTTGACTTTTTTTTCTCTTGTGCTTTTGAATTTCTTAATGCTCAATTGTCTTTTTTTTTTGGAATCTCGTGCTGAGAAAGACCAATTCTTGCTGTTGAACTTCTTGACCCTCGGTCCATTTCGTGACCTCCTACTTTTTGAGATTAAACAATTGTTTTACGATATTTAAGCCTCACAGCAGCCGAAGCTTTTATGGTATTACCTTGTTACACTGAGAATCTTTTTTTTTTCCAGAAGATTTTTTTTTCTCTCCTTTAAAGAAATGTTCACTTCTTTTTGGCAAAAAACCTTTGCTGTTTTTTTGAATTCTCTTTTTCCCTTTGTTCTCCTCATCTTTTTTCTTGAACCTAGGAGCCAACACAAAGAAACACGCTGATGATATAACCAGTAATCATGGTGATGAAGATGAAGGTATTTTTTTTTGTGCTCGACCCCCCTCCCCACACACACCTCCCCCCAATGCATGAGAACCAACCTTTCAACGTCTTCCAACCCATTTTTTTCTTTCTTTCTTTCTTTACGTAAGCCATGCACCTTCCGTGTGCATTCTGAGGGTTTTTTTTTCTCTTTTTCTTCATCTTGAATGCTGACTTGCTTCACAGAATAAATTTCCATTGACGGGGAGAGCTGGGGGTCTAAGGATTTGGGGGTGGGGGGGTGGGAAGTGAGTGTCTCTGGGGGGAAAATGGTGGGGGATTAATTGAATGGGACTTCTTTACTTGAGATTGTATGCTTTGTTTCCCCAGGGGTTTCTCACCTCCCCCCGCCCCCCAGCCAGACTCTCGACCATATGCTGTGGTGGGTCTTTGACACCCTTGCCCTTCCTCTTACTATGGTGCCTCAACTCTCTGAGACTAGACAAGGAGTGCCGAGGAGCCAATTTGCCGTTTGGGATTTATGGTTCAGCCCTTACTCTGTGTTTGGCAAATATTTATTTTCAAGAAAGGAGTCACCCACGTAGAGGGGACCCTTGGCCGATGGAGACATTTCCCCTCTTTAGTTTGAGATGCTAATGGCAGATGCACCCTGCCTGGAAACAGCTTTCCCAGATTACGGAGGGAAGGGAGATGGTGGTGGGAGATAGGAATCAGAGCTGTGATCATCCTGGCCTGTGGTCCCAGTCCCACCCTCATTGAGCCAGCAGAGTTCCCAGCTGAGCCACGTGGGGTAGACCTCTGAGGGATGAGCCCTACTGAACTGAGGTGACAATGATACGGAGGATGTTTGCAGATTGCTCCATTCATTACTGAAAGACACGGATCAAATCTTGGCAGAAACGGTGCTTAATGCATGAGCCAAGCCTTGATTTTCCACACGGTACAAAGTGCAACATTCCGTCTCATTGGAGGAATTGTCAGGGATCGTTTCATGTTCCATCAGAATTTAGTGGCATGTGCGGAGCGCTGACCATGTTAGCTCATAAAGAATGCTGTGAATCCATTGAGCATTAGCAAATTGATCCTAATCCTGTTAAACCCATCATATACCATCACATGAGGTGTGTGAGTGTGTGTCTCTATGTGTGCGTGTGCATGTGTAAGTGTATGTGCGTGTGTGAGTATGTATGTGTGCATGTATGTATGCCTGGTAGTGTGTAAGTGTATATATCCCTGTGTGTATGCATGAGTGTATGCCTGGTAGTATCTGTGTAAGTGTATATATTCCTGTGTGTATGTAAGTGTATGTCTGTGTGTGTTTAAGAGTATGCCAATGTGTCTAAGTGGATGTTGGTATGCGTGTGAATGTATTTCTGTGTGCAAAAGTATGTGTATGTGAACCAGTGTGTTTAGTTTATGTTTATGAGTTTGCAAATATGTGTGTGTGTGTGTGTGTGTGTGTGTGTGTGTGTGTATATATATAAGAGTAAGCCTGTGTGTGAGTGCCCCTGTATTTCAGTGATTTGGTCTGGGTGCATTTGAATGTCTCAGTGTATTTTTGTGTGTGTCAGTGTGTAAATGTGTCTGTGTGCTCATGTGCATTTATATTGTGTATCCATGCATGTGATGTAATGCCTCTATGTATCTGAGGACAAACCTTTTTATTTCCTTACAGATATCCATGACAATGGTCCCAAACCAGTTATGGTATACATTCATGGAGGTTCCTACATGGAAAGCACAGGCAACTTAATCGATGGAAGCATTCTGGCAAGTTATGGAAATGTCATTGTTGTCACACTCAACTACAGGCTCGGGGTTTTAGGTGAGTGACTGGGTCAGTGTCAATACTTTGTGAATGTAGAGTTGATAATGTATGGACTTTGGATAACTTTTTATTACAGTGTGCCATGGTTTGACTGTTCGGAGACCAACATCTCCTACAACCTTTTGTCTCCCCCTACCAAGATGAATCAGTCCAACATGGTTCCGCTGTTCAGCCTGTGGCTCTGAATGTACTGGGTGCTGGCACTCATTCTGTGTCGGGAAACAGATTCCTGGGCACCAGCCAACATCATTCAGCAGTTGCCTGCTGTGAGGAATGTCCCGTTGTTTCATCTTCTCATGGGAAGCCACTTTAGCAGCTGTGTAGACTGAGTTAGGGAGACAGTCAATGGAGCTAGTGCCTTTAAGTGTATCCTTCCCTCCCTCAGTACTGGAGACGGGTGTTGCAATTTCCTATCGTGCCTGTGCTCTGTCTTCAGAATATTGTGTCAGTGTGAATAAATCAGTTACCCAGTTGTGATGTACTGTTGTGATATGGTCCTGTTTTGTGTTGGTTTCACTGACATAACACTTAAAGCGTTTGGATGCAGCCGCTGAGATGTTTCTCCTGGTTGAGAAGGCCTAAACCAGATTGGGTAGGGCTGGGGTTCACAGTTTATATAAACAGTTGGGTGATGCCACTCAGATCAGAGATGAAGAGAATTTTTTTTTAACTCAGCGGATTGTGAACCTTTGAAATTCTCTGCCACTGAGGGTGATGTTGCTCAATCTTTGAATTTCTGATTGTCAGTGGCATATAGGGCTACGAGGATCGGGTGACTAAAATTGAATTGATGTGTTCAATTAGCTCCAATCATATTGAATGGCAGGGCAGGTTGGATGCCTATTCCTATGTTCCTTTGTTTTCTCTGTTTGACTGTTTCAGATTTCTGAAAGGGAAGGTATGTTGCCAGAATTTTGGATCTTGCATTCATCAGGAAAAAATGAAAGAATTTTGATTTGACTTGATTTGCAATTGTCATATGTACTGAGATGTAGCGAAAGTATTGTTTTGTGTGCTCTACAGGCAGATTGTACCATACAAGGTGCTTCAGAGTAGTGGAACAGAGTGCAGAATACAGTGTTACAGCCGCAGGGAAGGTACAGAGAGAGAGAAAACAACATTAACATTTGTGAAGTCAGTTCAAAAGTCTGATAACAGCGGGATACAAACTGTTCATGAATCTGTTCATATGTGTAGTCGAACTTAGATATCTTCTGCTCAATGGAAGAGAGTAAAACGGATGTCTAATTATGTTGATTGCTTTCCTGAGGCAATGGGGAGCATAGATGGGGTCAATAGATGGAAGGCTGGTTTGTGTGATGAATTGGGGTGTGTTCACAGCTCACTGTTGTTTCTTTTGGTCTTGGGAACAGCACATGCTAAACCACGCTGTGATGCATCCAGATAGAATGTTTTCTGTGGTGCATCTATAAAAAAATTGAGAAGAATCTTAATGGACACACCAAATTTCCTTAAGCCTTTTTAAGAAGTAAAGCCGTTGTTGTGCTTTATTGACTGTAGTGCCAACATGGATGAACAGATTGTTGGTGATCATCACTCCCAGGAACTTGATTTTATCGACTGCCTCCATCTCAGTGCCATTGATGCAGACAGGGTCGTGCCCTCTGCTCTGCTTCCTGAAGTCGATGACCAGATCCTTAATTTTGCTGTTGTTGATGGAGAATGCCAATTATCAAATGATTATGACAGTTTGTACTGCAGGAGAAAAGGATTTCAATTGGTTGGTAACTCAATTTCGTTTAGCTGACATGTTGCCATGGAGAAGGAACCAGGGAACAATGGGATCCTAAAAACTCCTGGGTAATCCCTAAAAAAAGGCACTAGGCTTGACCATATCCCTTTTGTATGCAGAAATTGCATTCTTGTGAATGAATTCATGTTGCTTCTAGGAAGTCTAATTGAGTCATGTTCTGAGTTTGGCAGCCAACCAGTCCTGTTGTATAAATTGTTGTGATCATTTGCAATTTGGCATTCTTGCAATTGTCCTGATGAATGCAAAATGAAAAGCTTTGAGCCGTCAATCTTTTCAGCAATATTCAAATTGGAGAATGGTGGGGGGGGGGGGGGAGTAACATTTTCTCCAGGAAGAAAAGGGCAGAAGGAATGCTAATGGTTGACCTTGATTTGTGCAGCCAAACTAATGGTAGCAAATCAGAACTTTATTTGGCCCTTCTTCCCCTATCCTCACCCATTGATCTCAAGCAAAGAAATTGTTCATACCATTTGCCAATTCACATTTTCCTTGCCCAGATCTATTCTCAAAACATATGTACACTCTGAAATATCTTACATGCTTTAGTGTGCCAGGACAAAATAACTACTATGTTCCCACCAAACACATCGCACTTTTTAAAAAAAAAATCTAAATTCTCTTACTTAAGCTGGAAAAGGATATCCTTAGATACTGAGGCAAGCCAATTGGAGTTTATTCAACTGTGGCTTGAAGTGAAGCTGAGTTCTGAGTACGCAACATGGTGTGAAAGGACGGGGTTGGCTGTAATCTGCTCATCTCAAAGTAAGCCCATGACAAGATTTAAATGATGCAACTTCATGACAAGAGAATAAGAAACCTTCTGATCTTTCTGTACACTGACAATTCCATAAAAAGCTAGCTGCCATATTTCCAAGAACACCATAAGCACTCTAATGTTTTGACCATGTGTGTGTGTGAGAGAGAGAGAGAATGAGACCATGTCTCCTAACCAAAAGCTCCAGGTTCAAGCTGCAGGACTTGAAGCCATAGAAGGCTCCTTTGTTGCATGGCCAAGCAAGTTGATTACCAACCTTCAAGTCTCTTCAGGGTAGAAATGTATGGTGCTGGAAAAAGCACAGCGGGCCAGGCAGCATCTGAGGAGCAAGAGAGTCGATGTTTCGGGCATAAGCCCTTCATCAGGAATCTCTTCAGTACACCAGTGACAGGTGGTAAGAATGGGAGAGTCTCCAGGTCAGGAGTCCTTGATGCACAGTGATACCCTGCAAGCTACATCGTCTGACAGCAAGGCTGGAGCCCTGTTCCAGAATAAATTAACCATGGAAGCAGAGTCCTTTTGATTGCTTCATGCATCACTAGAAACAGGAAAGCCTCAAAGTCTACATTTTTCCCATGATACTGAGGCATTAGCAGGCACATGATACTTGGCGAAATTCTAATGTATCCCAGTGTGTATTTACAGAATTGTACATCCAAATTATAGAGTCATAGAGTCATAGAGATGTACAGCATGGAAACAGACCCTTCGGTCCAACCTGTCCATGCTGACCAGATATCCCAACCCAATCTAGTCCCACCTGCCAGCACCTGGCCCATATCCCTCCAAACCCTTCCTATTCATATACCCATCCAAATGCCTTTTAGATGTTGCAATTGTACCAGCTTCCACCACATTCTCTGGCAGCTCATGTCATACACCCTCCTCTGCATGAAAAAGTTGCCCCTTAGGTCTCTTTTATATCTTTCCCCTCTCACCCTAAACCTATGCCCTCTAGTTCTGGATTCCCCGACCCCAAGAAAAAGACTTTATCCATTTATCCTATCCATGTCCCTCATAATTTTATAAACCTCTATATCACCCTTCAGCCTCTGACGCTCCAGGGAAAACAGCCCCAGCCTGTTCAGCCTCTCCCTATAGCTCAAATCCTCCAACCCTGGCAACATCCTTGTAAATTTTTTCTGAGCCCTTACAAGTTTCACGACATCTTTCCGATAGGAAGGAGACCAGAATTGCATGCAATATTCCAACAGCGGCCTAACCAATGTCCTGTACAGCTGCAACATGATCTCCCAACTCCTGTACTCAATACTCTGACCAATAAAGGAATAACTCTACTTTCAAGGAGCTATGAAGCTGCACTCCAAGGTCTCTTTGTTTAGCAACACTCCCTAGGACCTTACCATTAAGTGTATAAGTCCTGCTACGATTTGCTTTCCCGAAATGCATTGTTAAAGAAAAGATCTTAGAAGTGGCCAATGGTGATGAGAACACAAAGGTCCTCCTTAGCCTGGTTCTTCTCAGATTAATGCTGGCTGTGACTTCATTGCCTCAGATATGTTTATGACTAGTTGGATGAAAGAGGTCACAGCATCACATGTGTTCACTCCCAGCAATGTTCCTTCCATAGCACCTTCCTTCATATTCCACAAGAACAGAGCTGAAACAAAGCTTCCTTTCACTTATCTACTTGTAGGACCTGAGAGTCGTGGCGGGGCCAGCAGTTATGGCCCAACTCTAGTTGCCCCTGAGAAGGTGGTGTTCAGCTGCCTTCTTGAACCACTGTAATCCCAGTGCTATAGGTAACAATGCTGTAAAATGGATGAATTCTAGGATTTCGAGGTAGCGACACTGAAGGGATGGTGATATGTTTCCAAGTCAGGATATTGAGTGGTTACCTCCTCTGGTGTTGTCCCTACTTTCAGCTGTTGAGTCCTGAATGTTGTATGTCACTGGTGTCACCGCTGTGCTACATCACATTGTGGAGTTTGGTGTTTGCCAGGAAGCGACAGAAAGCATTTGGCTGTAGAAGAGAATATCCAAATGGACATGAACAGCTTTGATTTTAGATCGCAGAGCCAACTCATGCTAGGTTTGAGCTTAGATTTGCTTTGATGAGTCCATAACTTTAATTGTCATCTATAATAGGGCGTTGTAACCACCTTCAGGCTGAAGTATCAAAGAACTATGTCACAATCCTGATTATCAGAGTCTTGGTGCATCAAGGAGTTGATGTTGGATGATTTATGTTGGTTCTTTATGTCTATGTGGATCATAGCTTAATTCCTACTTGCATGTTTCTCTGTGCTTCTAATGCGCAGCACTCAATGCTAAAGAAAGCAATTTATCACTGATACACAGGGTTGAAGTTCAAGTGCTGTTATCCTCCACTTGATGGTGTAAATTTGCATGGGATCATTAAGAATAAAAACCATAAATGGGTTAAGGTCATTCTGCCCTTTGAACCAATGCTGCCATGCAGTAATGTCAGGGCAGCCTGTTGGATGGTTGAGTTGGAGGTCATAGGGCCATAATGATGCAGAGAAGCCATGACCTCAGATTCCTCCTTGTACTTCAAGGTGTTATTGGACCTTCAAGTGCTGTTGGAGGCTGACTCAACCTTACAGCTAGGGCCGGTGTTGGAACTTTGACATTAACTCAGATGAACAAGAAGGCTGCTGCTAACCTCACACCTTCACGTGAATGTGAAACAGATGCAGGAAGACATGAAACATAGGAACGGGACCCTGATCCACCAATCTTTGAGATCATTGACGATCTATGACCTAACTTCACACAGAAACCTTTACCCAAATCTCTTAACACATTTGGCCAAAAGGTATTTTCATCTCAAATGTAAATTAAATAATGTATTAACTGTTCATTTAGAAGAGAACATCTTACTACCCTATGTGAAGAAAATGTTCCCTACTGGTCTCATGAAAAGCCTAGCTCTAATATTTTGACTATGTCCCCTCAAAACTCATAATTAGTGAAAATACTTTTTCACAGATCTATCTTATCTGTTTGCCTTAATATCTTGATAACTTTGGTTGATTCACTTCTGAATTTTCCAATTTCCAGGGGATTCAAGACTATTATTTACAAAGTGTGAATATTGGTCTTGTAAATCTCTGCCGCACTCCCTCCTCACCAATTCATCTTTTCTAAGGTGTTGGTGGCTGAAATTCCTCTAGGTGTGATCTAACCAGCATGTTGTTCAGCTGAAGGCATCTGTTTGGCACTGGGTTAATTAACAACCCTTCGCAAAAATATCCTTTAGTAAAATGTGCTGTTGACCAAAGGTATAACAAAAATGTGAAGAAATGGCAACAAGATTGCCTCTAAATAGATTGCCTCTAAGCTAGAATACTATGAACAGTTTTGGGCCCCTTGACCAAGGAAAGATAATCTGTCATTGAAGGCAGGCCATAGATGGGTCGCTCAGTTGTTACCAGGTATGAAGGGAGTATCTTATGAATAAGAAATGGAGTAAGTTGGGCCTGTACTGAGTTAAGAGTGAGAGGTGATCTTGTTGAAATGTACAAGATTCTTTGAAGAGTTGACATTGTGGATGTAGAGACGTTACCCCTTGTGGGAAAGTCTAGGACTCGATTGCCTACAATGCAAAGCAAGGCCATTCAGCCCATTTAGTCAGCACTGACCCTCCAAAGAGCATCACACTCAGACCCTTACCCTATCCCTGTAACCCTCCATTTCCCATGGCTAATCCACCTATCCTGCGCATCTCTGGACACTTCAAGACAATTTAGCACAGCCAATCCACCTAACCTGCACACCTTTGGACTGTGGAAGGAAACCAGAGTACCCAGTCGAAACCCATGAATCATGGGGAGAATGTACAAACTCTGCACAGACCCAGTCAAACCCAAGTCCCTGGCGCTGTATGGCCGCAATGCCTAGCGCTGAGCCACTGTGTCACCTGTTTGAGCTGAGGACTAGATGGCATAATCTCACAATAAAAATTTACAACAGAGATCAGGAGCAATTTCTTCTTTCACAGAAGAGTGAATCTGTGAAATTCTTTATCACAGAAACCGGTCAAGACTGGATCATTGAGCAAATTCAAGACTGTTTAACAGGGAATTATTTAACTGCTTGAGAGAGGGATCTGAGGAATGATATTTTAAATCAATGCGTTCAGATATGTTTTGCCAAATCTCTAAGCCAGGTGAGACTTAAAACGGTGTCTCCTGGTTTGGAGATAAGGATACTACCAATGTGCCACAAGAACCTTAAATACAGAGAGTGTTGCAGAATCAAGCTCATTACACCCTAGCTGAGGCATGAACCCACAATCCCTGGTTTAAGGAGGCCAGTACCATATCCATTAGGCCACTGGTGACATCAACAGTGCAATCGTTGAATCATAGAATCCCAACAGTGTGGAAATAGGCCATTCAGCCCATCGAGTCTGCACTGAAGCTTTGAAGAGCATCTCACCCATACCCTCACCCTATCCCTATATACCTACATTCCCTATGGCTAACCCACTTCGCCTGCACATCCCAGGACACAATGACAATTTAGCATGGCCAATCCACCTAATCTTTGCATGCCGTGTCAGCCAGGCTCATTAAGAAGCCAATTGACACCCATCATCCCTGCACCCACCACAGTCCAGCTCCACCTGAGCTATCAAATAAGAGAAAGTGAGGACTGCAGATGCTGGAAAAAAGTGCAGCAGAGTAGGCAGCATCCGAGGAGCAGGAGATTCGACATTTTGGGCATAAGCCCGTCATCAGGAACATCAAAGAGAGACCTCATCCAGCAGGCTGGCCAGTAAACTGTGATGGGTTTGCTAATGGCCCTCCCATTGAGGGAAGGAGATTGACCTTCATCGCTGTCAAACACTCTGTGCCTGATCAAGGCGCAACAGGCCTCAGGCAGGCATGATAGGTGTTACCCACTGAAAACCATTGCCCTTCCTCTCTGAGGCCCTTCACAGTGACCCCCGGCCTAGCCTGCCTGACCTTTGGCCTGCTGTCACCCAATAAAACTGGGGCCGAAGGTGGGTAGGTTAGATTAGAATCCCTACATTGTGAAAACAGGCCCTTGGGCACAACAAGTCCACATCGACCCTCTGAAGAGTAACCCACCCAGTCCCATCCCCTACCTTATATTTACCCTGACTAATGCACTTAACACTATGGGCAATTTAGCCTGGCCAATCCATCTAACCTGCACATCTTTGGATTGTGGGAGTAAATTGAAGCACCTGGAGGAAACCCACACAGACACGGGGAGAATGTGTAAATGCCACACAGACAGTCGTTCAAGGCGGGAATCGAACCCAGGTCTCTGGCACTGTGATGCAGCAGTGCAAACTACTGAGCCACCTTGCTACCCCAGGATGCTGGTGCCTCAGCTCCCAGTGACACTGCCATCAATGGCGAGGCAGCCAACCTCTGTCTTGGCCACAAGCTCTGGGTAGGTGAGTTCTCTCCCACTGGGTACTTCAACCATAGGGTGGCCACCACTTGGGCAAGTGATAATGCAACTGGACTCGTAATCCAAGAACACCAGTCTAATGGACTGGGCACACAGACTCAAATCTCCAACAAAACAACTGGTAAAATCAGAGTACAGTAAAAACATCTGAAATCCGAAGTAGTTCAAATCAGATATATAATCCCTACATAAGTGTGGTTATAAAGTTATACAAAGCATAGTTTATGTAAAGAAAACAATGGCTCAGTGGTTAGCTCTGCTGCCTCACAATACCAGGGACCCAGGTTGATTCCAGCCTTGGGCACCTGTCTGTTTGGAGGTTGCACATTCTCTCCGTGTCTGTGTGGGTTTCCTCCCACAGTGCAGTTTAGGTGAATTGGCCAAGCTAAATTGTCCATAGTGTTCAGGGATGTGCAGGTTAGGTGCATTAGTTAGAGGGAAATGTATAGTAATAGGGTACGGTAATGGGTCCGAGTGGTTTACTCTTCGGAGGGTCAGTGTTGATTTGTTGGGCCCAATGGCCTGTTTCCACACTATAGGGATCTGATGAAAACATTGCTTTAAGAAATGAAAGATGAGAAGATTACAAATTCATACAAGCCAGTTTCCTGAAGTTTCTAGTTTTGATGAATAAGGCAAATGGTCTGACTCACGTTGAAAGGGGAATTGGTCACACCATGTTTACATAGAGATTCAGTATGGTACTGGTTATGAAATTAGAAGCTAGTGTAGTTAAGTCAGTTTTATTAATTGCTGTTCTTTTTTTAAAAAAAAATCTGGTTCACTGATGCCCTTTTATGAAGGAAACTGCTATCCTTACTCAGCCTGGTCTCCATGTGAATCCAGATCCATACCATTGTGATTGGCTCTTTACTCTTTGAGGTAGGCAATAAATGCTGACCCGAGCCAGTGATGCCCAGCTCTCATGTAAAACTTACACAGCAAATTTCCTGCAGGGCACTGGATGCCATCAGGCTTCCTCAGTGGGACTCAGTGGGCAAAATAAATCCTGGGCGAGTTGCTTTTGTGGAAAGCCAGTATGGAAATGATGGGCTGAATGCCATCTTTCTGACAATTCCATAATTTTACGATTGTGTTTTTCCAAATATAGTGGCCTTAAGTCCAGTGTTTAATGTTGGTAGTAAGAGAGCCTCCTGACTTAGTGCAATGGGGAGCCAATAGCCTAATGGTATTATCACTCGGCAATTTGGGGTGGTACGGTGGCCCAGTGGTTAGCACTGCTGCGTAACAGCACCAAGGATGCAAGCTCGACTCCAGCCTTGGACATCTATCTGTGTGGAGTTGGTATGTTCTCCCGGTGTCTGTGTGGGCTTCCGCTGATTTCCTCCCACAGTCCAAAGATGTGCGGGTTGGGTGGATTGACCATGGCACATGCAGAGTTATAGGAATGTGGTATGTTTGGGTAGGATCATCTCTGGAGGGTTGGTGTAGACTCAATGGACCAAATGACCTCCTTCCACACTGTAAGGATTCTATTATCCAGAGACCTTCGTAATGTCTGGGGACCTGAGTTCAAATCCTATGATGGTGGAATCAGTTCTAAATCTAGAAATCTTTGAATTCCTATAGTGTGGAAACAGGCCATTTGTCCCAACAAGTCCACACTGACCCTCTGAAGAGTACCCCACCCAGACTCATTCCCTGACCCTATTACTCTACATTTCCCCTGATGAAAGCAACTAGCTTACACATCCATGAACATTATGGACAATTTAGCATGGCCAATTCACCTAACCTGCTCATCTTTGGACTATGGGAGGAAACTGGAACACCCAGAGGAAACCCACACAGACACGGGGAGAATGTGCAAACTCCACACAGTCACCCGAGGGTGGGATCGAACCCGAGTCCCTTGTGCTGTGAGACAGCAGTGCTAACCACCGTACTGATGACCATTGTTTGGAAAACCCACCTAGCTCACTAATCGTTTTTTAGGGAAGGAAACTGCAGTCCTTACATGGTCTGGATCTACATGTGACTCCAGACCCATAGCAATATTCTCGACTTTCAACTGGTCCCTGGGAAAGTAGGGATTGGCAATAAATGCAGGTCTTGTTAAATGAACTAGAATTTAAAAATCCTTAGTGCAATGGCAGTGCATTTCTCTGCTCACAATTTGCGAATTTCTGTTTTTGCCCTCATAGTTAAGAGTGGAAGAGAAACCTCACAAAAATTGTCAATGGGCAGCACCACATATTGCAAACTGCAAGACCCTGTCCATACCCAACCTTTATATTGAGGCGAATTGTGGCTCAGCATAGCCTTCATTTGATTCACATCACATCTTGTTCCCATCACAGAGGGATGACATTTCCTCCAAGCCTGTGCTTGAATGGAACTCAGATCCCTGAGGATAAGAACGTGTGTTTCAGTTCACTGCACTGTACAAGTCATCTTCAGTTAATGACAGGGACACAGTTTGTGCTGCAGCAGTTCAGTCACAGTGCATGGAACTGATCTCACGTCAAACGTCGTCTGTATCCTATCCGGTCCATTTCTGAAAAAAGAAGAATTAATTGGGTCGTTGTAAAAGTATTCAACATGGAGAGGTGTCTGAAATGGGAACTTCAGAAAGGCTAAAGGCCATAGTACAGGAAATTCCCTGGGGGACGCAGTGACATTGGATTCTAAAGTAAGAGAATCAATTTATCTCTGTATAAAACACTCGTTAGGTGGATGAGAGAGTACTCAGGAGATTTACTAGAATGGTTCCAAAGATGTAGCACTTCAGTCAAGTCGTGTGTGTGTGTGTTTGTGTTATTGTGGGTGTGTGAGTGGGTGTGAGTGGGTGTATGTTGGTGAGTGTATGTGCGATTGTGTGTGAGTGTGTTTGGGTGTGAGTATGTGTATGTAGCTGTGTGTTTGTGAGTGTGCATGTGAGTGTGTGCGTGCATGTGTGGGTGAGTGTTTGTTGGCATGAGTGTGTGTGGGTGTGTGTATGTGGTCATGTGCATGTGGGTGAGTGTGTGTGTTTGTGTGTGTGTGCGTTTATGTATGTGAGTGAGTGTGTGGGGTGTGTTTGTGTCTGAGTCTATGAGTATGTGTGTGTTTGTGTGTATGTGGGTGTGTTTGCATGTGTCTGTCGTTTGGTGATGTGTGTGTTGAGGTGTGTGTGGATGTTGTGGAGTGTGTGTGGATGTGTCTGTTGGGGGTGTGTGTGGGGTTTGTGTGTGGGTGTGTGTGTGGTTTTGTGTTTGGGGTGTGTGTGAGTGTGTGTGGGGATGTGTGTGTTTTAGTGGGTGGGTGTGGGTGTAGGGGCGTGTATATGTGGGCTCTGTATGGGAAGGATGGGTGTAGTGTTGGGTGTGGGTGTGTGTGTGGGTGTGTCTGTGTGTGTGAGTGTGTGTGGGTGTGTGGGTGAGTATGTAGTTGGGTGTGGGTGAGTGTGTGTGTGTATATGCGTATGGAAAGGTGTGAATGTATATGTGTGTGGGTGTGAGTTTGAGTGAGTGTGTGTGGGGTATGTCTGTGTGTTTGTGTGAGTGTTTGTGAGTGTGTGTGTCTGTGAGTGGTGTGGGTGTCTGTGTGCATGTGGGTGTCTGTATGTGTCTGTGTTTGTGGGTGCCTGTATGTGTGAGTGTGTGGATATGTGGATGTTTATGTGGTTGTGTGGTGTTGATGTGTGTATGTCTGTGTGTGTATGTGTGTTTTGGGGTGTGTGTGTATCTGAGTGTGTGTGTGGGTGTGTATCTACGGGTGAGTGTGGTTGTATGTGGTGTGTGTGTGTCTGTGTGGGGGTGTGCCTGTGTGAGAGTGTGTGTGTATGTGGATGTGTGTGTGTGTGTGGGTGAGAGTGTGTGAGGCGTGTGTCTGTGTATGTGTTTGTGTGGGTGAGTGTGTGGGTAAGTGTGCCTGTGTGTGTATCTGGATGTGTGTCTGTGTGTGTGAGTATCTGGATATGTGTCTGTGTGTGCGTTTGTATGTGTTTATCTGGATGTAAATGTCTGTGTGTGTGTATCTGGATGTGGATGTGGATGTCTGTGTGTATGTATCTGGATGTGGATGTCTGTGTGTGGGTGTGTGTGAGTGGAGCGTATGGATATGTGTGTGGGTGAGTGTGTGTGTGGTGGGTGTGTCTGCCTGTCTGCGTGTGTGTGGTGCCTTTGTGTGTGAGGGTGCCTGTGTGTGTCTGTGTCTGTGTGTGGATGTGTGATGTGTGGATGTTTAGTGTATTTGTGTGTTTGTGTGGTGTTGGTGTGTGTATGTGTGTGTCTGTGTGTGCATGTATATGTGGTTTTGGGTGTGTGTGTATCTGTGAGTATGTGTGTGTGTCTGTGTGTGCATGTGGGTGTGGGCATGGCTGTGTGTCTGTATCGGTGTGTGTGTGTCTGTGTGTGGGTGTGGGTGTATGTGTCTATGTGTGTGGGTGTGAGTGGGTGCCTGTGTACGCGGGGATGTCTGTGTGTGTCTGTGTCTTTGTGGATAGGTGTCTGTGTGGATGTGTGGGTGTCTGTGTGTGTGGGTGAGTGTGTGTGTGTGGGGGGGTGCCTGTGTGTGAGTGTGTCTGTGTGTTTGTGTGTGGGTGTGGATGTGGGTGTGGGTGTGTGTGTCTGTGTGCCAGTGTGTTTGGATGTATGTGTGTGTGTGTGCGAGTGCGTGTGTATGTGTGTGTGTCTGTGGGTATGGCTGTGTGCCTGTAGGGGTGAGTGAGTGGATGTGTGTGTGGGTGTGAGTGTGTGTGTCTGTGTGGGTGCATTTGGATGTGTGTGCGGGTGTCTGTGTATGGGTCGGGGTGTGTGTTGCGTGACTATGTGTATCCGTGTGTGTCTGTGTGTGGGCGTGTGTGTGTGTGTTTATGTGTGGGAGTGCATGTGTGTGGGTGACTGTGTGTGTGTGGGTGACTGTGTGTGTGTTTGCGTGTGTAGGTGACTGTGTGTGTGTCGGTGTGTGTGTGAGGTGTGTGTGCGTGGCTGTGTGTGGGTGTGGGTGATTGTGTGTGGGTGTGTGGGTGGGTATGGCTGTGTGTCTGTATGGGTGTGTGTGGGGGTGTGTGTGTGTCTGTGTGTGGGCGCTTGTGTGTGTTTGTGTGTGGGGGTGCATGTGTGTGCGTGACTGTGTGTGGGTGTGTGTGTGTCTGTTTGTGTGTGTGTGGGTGACTGTGTGTGTTTGCATATATTTGCGTGTGTGGATGTGTCTGTGTGGGTGACTGTGTGTGTCGGTGTGTGTATGTCGGTGTGTGTGTGGGGGATGTGCGTAGCTGTGTGTGGGTGTGGGTGATTGTGTGTGGGTATGTGGGTGGGTATGGCTGTGTGTCTGTATGGGTGTGTGGGGGTGTGTGTGTGTCTGTGTGTGCATGTGGGTGTGGGTATGGCTGTGTGCCTGTATTGGTGTGTGTGTGTCTGGGTGTATGTGTGTGTGTGTCTCTCTGTGTGTGTGTGTGTGCACGCGTGTCTGTGTGTGTGTCGGTGTGTGCATGTGTCAGTGCGTGTTAGTGTGTGTGACTGTGTGTGTGTCTGTGTGTGTGTGAGGATGCCTGTGTGTGTCCGTGTCTGTATGTGGATGTGTGACTGTGTGGATGTTTAGTGTATGTGTGTGTTTGTGTGATGTTGGTGTGTGTCTGTGTGCGTATGTATGTCTGGTTTTGGGTGTGTGTGTATCTGTGAGTGTGTGTGTGTGTGTGTGTATGTGGGTGTGGGTATGGCTGTGTGTCTGTATTGGTGTGTGTGTCTGGGTGTGGGTGTGTATGTATGTATGTGTGGGTGTGTGTGGGTGTGGGTGCCTGTCTGTGTGGGTGTATGTTTATGTGTGTGTGTGTGCCTGTGTGGATAGGTGTCTATATGGATGTGTGGGTGACTGTGTGCGTGGGTGTCTGTATGTGTGTAGGTGAGTGTGTGTGTGTGTGTGTGTGTGTGGGGGGGGGCTGCCTGTGTGTGAGGGTGCCAGTGTGTTTGGATGTGTGTGTGTATGTGTGTGTGTGTGCCCGCGCGTGTGTGTGTGTGGGTATGGCTGTGTGCCTGTAGGGGTGTGTGAGTGGATGTGTGTGTGGGTGTGTGTCTGTGTGTGTGTCTGTGTGGGTGCATTTGGGTGTGTATGTGAGTGTCTGTGTATGGGTCAGGGTGTGTGTTGGGTGACTGTGTGTCCGTGTGTGGGCGTGTGTGTGCGTGTTTGTGTGTGGGGGTGCGTGTGTGTGGGTGTGTGTGTGTCTGTTTGTGTGTGTGTGGGTAACTGTGTGTGTTTGCGTGTGTGGGTGTGTGTGTGTGGGTGACTCCGTGTGTGTGTTGGTGTGTGTGTGGAGTGTGTGTGCATGGCTGTGTGTGGATGTGAGTGATTGTGTGTGGGTATGTGGGTGGGTATGGCTGTGTGTCTGTATGGGTGTGTGTGGAGGTGTGTGTGTCTGTGTGTGTGCGTGTGCATGTGGGTGTGGGTATGGCTGTGTGTCTGTATCGGTGTGTCTGTGTCTGGGTGTATGTATGTGTGTGTCTGTGTGCGTGGGTGTGTGTGTACGCACATGTGCCTGTGTCTGTCTGTGTGTGTGTCGGTGTGTGTGCATGTCGGTGTGTATTAGTGTGTGCGACCATGTGTCGGTGTGTGTGTGTGTGTGAGTGTGTGTCTGTTTGTGTGGGGGATGTGTGTGGGTAAACTGTGTCTGGGTGACTGTGTGTGTGTATGGCTGTGTGCCTGTAGGAGTGTGTGAGTGGATGTGTGTCTGTGTGGGTGCATTTGGGTGTGTATGTGAGTGTCTGTGTATGGGTCAGGGTGTGTGTTGGGTGACTGTGTGTGGATGTGAGTGATTGTGTGTGGGTATGTGGGTGGGTATGGCTGTGTGTCTGTATGGGTGTGTGTGGAGGTGTGTGTGTCTGTGTGTGTGCGTGTGCATGTGGGTGTGGGTATGGCTGTGTGTCTGTATCGGTGTGTCTGTGTCTGGGTGTATGTATGTGTGTGTCCGTGTGTGGGTGTGTGTGTGTGGGGGGGAGGTACGTGTGTGTGTGTGTTTGGGGGTGCGTGTGTGTGGGTGACTGTGTGTGGGTATGTGTGTGTTTGTTTGTGTGTGTGTTTGGGTGACTGTGTGTGTTTACGTGTGTGGGTATGTGTGCGGGTGACTCCACGCGTGTATCGGTGTGTGTGTATGGCTGTGTGTGGGTGTGAGTGATTGTGTGTGGGTATGTGGGTGGGTATGGCTGTGTGTCTGTATGGGTGTGTGTGGAGGTGTGTGTGTCTGTGTGTGTCTGTGTGTGCATGTGGGTGTGGGAATGGCTGTGTGTCTGTATCGGTGTGTCTGTGTCTGGGTTTATGTATGTGTGTGTCTGTGTGCGTGGGTGTGTGTGTGCGCACACGTGCCTGTGTCTGTCTGTGTGTGTGTCGGTGTGTGTGCATGTCGGTGTGTATTAGTGTGCGCGACTATGTGTCGGTGTGTGTATGAGTGTGTGTGTATGTCTGTGTGTGTGGGGTATGTGTGTGGGTAAACTGTGTGTGGGTGTGGGTGACTGTGTGGGTGCGTTTTGGGTATGTGTGTGGGTGTCTGTGTATGGGTCGGGGTGTGTGTTGGGTGACTGTGTGTGTGTCCGTGTGTGTCTGTGTGTGGGCGTTTGTGTGTTTGTGTGTGGCGGTGCATGTGTGTGCATGACTGTGTGTGTGTGTGTCTGTTTGTGTGTGTGTGGGTGACTGTGTGTGCTTGCATATATTTGCGTGTGTGGATGTGTCTGTGGGGTGACTGTGTGTGTCGGTGTGTGTATGTCGGTGTGTGTGTGGGGGGTGTGCGTAGCTGTGTGTGGGTGTGGGAGATTGTGTGTGGGTATGTGGGTGAGTATGGCTGTGTGTCTGTATGGGTGTGTGTGGGTGTGTGTGGGTCTGTGTGTATGTGTGTGTGTATCTGTGTGTGTCTGTGTGTGCATGTGGGTATGGTATGGCTGTGTGTCTGTATCGGTGCGTGTGTGTCTGGGTGTATGTGTGTCTCTGTGTGCGTGTGTGTGTGCGCGCACGCATGCCTGTGTCTGTGTGTGGTGTGTGTGTGCCGGTGTGTGTTAGTGTGTGATACTGTGTGTCGGTGTGTGTGAGTGTGTGTGTATCTGTGCGTGTGAGGGTGTGTGTGGGTAAACTGTGTGTGGGTGTGGGTGACTGTGTATGCGTGTGGGTGGGTAGGGCTGTGTGTCTGTATGGGTGTGTATGTGTGGGTGTGTGTCTGTGTGTATTTGTCTCTGTGTGTGTGGGTGTATTGCTGTGTGAGTGTGTGTGTGTATGTGTGTGTGTGCATGCGCCTGTGTGGCTGTGTGTTGGTGTGTGTGACTGTGTGTCGGTGTGTGTTTGACTCTGTGTGTGTGGGGTGTGTGGGTGACTGTGTGTGGGTGTGGATGACTGTGTGGGTGTGGGTATGGATGTATGTCTGTATGGATGTGTGTCTGGCTGTATGTGTGGGTGTGTCTCTGCATGTGTGGGTGTATTGCTGTGTGTGTGTGTGCGCGTGCGTGCCTGTGTGTGTGTGTGTTGTGTGTGGTGTTTGTGTGTTGTGTGTGGTGTTTGTGTGTTGTGTGTGTGTGGGTGTCTGTGTGTGGTGTGTGTGTTGTGTGTGTGTGTGCATGGGTATGTGTGTGTATATGTGTGGGTGTGTGTCTGTGGGTGTGTGGGTGTGTGTGGATGTTTGTGGGTGTGTGTGTGTGCGTGTGGTGGGTGCGTGCCTGTGTGTGTGTGTGTGTGTGTGGTGTTTGTGTGTTGTGTGTGGTGTGTATGTTGTGTGTGTGTGGGTGTCTGTGTGTGGTGTGTGTGTTGTGTGTGGTGTGTGTGTGTGTGTGTGCATGGGTATGTGTGTGTATATGTGTGGGTGTGTGTCTGTGGGTTTGTGTGGGTGTGTAGGTGTGTGTGGATGTGGTGGGTGCGTGTGGTGGGTGTGTGTGTGGGTGTGATGTGGGTGTGTGGTTATCCCTCAGAGTGAGGATTGTGCTTACAATAGGAAACTACGTGTGGAGCCTGTGAATGTGAGGAAGCTGTTGCACTGGTTTTGGCTGACCAGGAAACTGTCCCACTTCACTCCAGGTACACTGGAAGATTGGTAACCAACTTGCTTTGCCATGTTACATTACACTTCCCATGATCATCAAGTCCTGAATCCAAAGCTGCTACTGTTTTTATCAAACAATCCTGAGATAAATGGAGAGATGGAGAAGCTATGGTCACTTCCCTGAGAACGGACAAGGTGAAAGGGTGATTGGATTGCGGTGTTTAAATTCATGAAGGGTTTTTAAAAGGACCATAAGAAATAGGGACAAGAATAGGCCATTTGGCCCCACAAGTCAGCTCTGATGTTTTATGGGATCATGGCTGATCCGACATTCCTCACCTCCACATTTCTACCCTTTCCCTGTAATCCATGATTCCCTGAATGATCAAGAATCCATCTATTTCAGCCTTAAATATACACAAGGACGCTGCCCCCACAGCTCTCTGTGACAAGGAGTTCCAAAGACTCTCAACTTTCTCATCTCAGTCTTAAATTGGCGTCTCCGTGTTCTGAGACTATGCCGCCTGTTTCTAGCCTTACCCATGAGGAGAGTAGTAAAGTAAGGAGAAACTGGATCCAGCAGCAGAAGGAGCAGAAACCAAAGGTTTCTGAGTTCATGAAGAGTGACTGGACTTGGAATGTTCATTGTGCTTTCTTCCTAGAGATGCTGCCAGACCTGCTGAGTTTCTCCAGCAATTTCTGTTTCTGATTTAAAGATGTCGGAGAATCCACAAGAAGGCAAAGGAGGGAGCGGGGCAATTTTTTTCTTTTCTTCAGGCAATGATTATTTTTTGTGGTGTGGGATGTTCTATGTCAAAGAGTGACAAAAACACATCCAGCAGAACCTTTGAAAAATGTATAATCAGGCACTGAGGGGAGATGATGGCCTAGTGGTATTATTGCCGGTAATCCAGGGACCCAGGTAATGTTCTGGGGACCTGGGATTTGAATTCAATTAAAAAGTAGCCTGGAATTAAGAGTCTAATGATGATCATAAAACGACTGTCCGGAAAAGCCCATCTCGTTCACTGATGCCTTTTAGGGAAGGAAATTGCCATCCTTAGCTGGTCTGGCCTACATGTGATGCCAGACCCACAGCAATGTGGTTGTCATGATTGGAGCCATGTGGATCTTATTATAGAGATGTACAGCATGGAAAAAGACCCTTTGGTCCAACTCGTCCATGCTGACCAGATGTTCTACATTAAACTAGTCCCATTTGCCAGCACTTGGCCCATATCCCTCTAAACCCAACCCACCCAGATGCCTTTTAAATGTTATAATTGTACCAGCCTCCACCACTTCCTCTGGCAGCTCATTCCATACTCACACCACCCTCTGTGTGAAAAATTGCCCCTTTGGTCCCTTTTAACATTTTCCCCTATATCCCAAAACCAATGCCGTTTAGTTCTGGACTCCCCCACTGCATGGAAAAGACCTTGTCTATTTCTCCTATCTATGCCCATCATGATTTTATAAACCTCTATAAGGTCACCTCTCAGCCTCCAACACTCCAGGAAAAACAGCCCCAGCCTGTTCAGCCTCTCCCTGTAGTTCAAACCCTTCAACCCTGGCAACATCCTTGTAAATCTTTTCTGAAGCATTTTTAAGTTTCACAACATCATTCCGATAGGATGGACACCAGAATTGCATGCAATATTCCAAAAGTGGCCTGACCAATGCCCTGTGCAGCCACAACTTGAACTATGAGATCCTTAATTGGGATTGTTAACCTGGGCCAGTCAGGGAGCCCTGGCTGACAGATATAAACAGGCGATTCACCTTGTGTCTCTCACTGTGTCTCACACCTGCACACACACAACATGGGTGCTGGGGGAAAAAAATAAGCACTACTGCAGTTAGGCGGTAGTGTGGGGGTTAGCAGAAAACAAATAAACAGGCGATTCAGAATCTCCTCACTTCGGGGACTGACTCTGAGCTGGATGGTCATAGCCAGTGTACTGTCCACATATAAGGGTGACTTGGTGACGGGTTACTAGCCTTTGTGCAGTTACTTGAGTGGTTGACTGTTAACTGCACTCTGGGCAATAGGGATGGGCAATAAGTATTGATTCCCTCTTTCCATGAAATGGATAAAATGGTAACTTGAGAAGATGTGTGTTAGAGGTTCCCATCCAGATGTGCTTTCAGCAGGGGGAGTATGGAAAATGAGTTCTCTGTTCACTACCTTCATGTGCATCCACCAGCTGACCCCCATGCTATGGAAGGCAGGCTGTAAAATCAGTTCTACACTTGCTATTTTAAGTAAATAATTAAAGGGCAGTTGAGTTTCTTGCCAGGCCATGCCTCAGGATGGGCATGGGCAAATGGGCAAGAATAGGCCCCTGGTTTCTCAACCACAAATTCTGAAATGGATGGTAAGAGGAAGGGGTGGTTCCCTGTGAACACTGAGGGAACCATTCCCCTCAATGTTACCAATGCGAACAATGAGGACTGCAGATGCTGGAGATTAGAGTCGAGAGTGTGGTGCTGGAAAAGCACAGCAGGTCAGGCAGCATTGGAGGAGCAGGAGAATCAATGTTTCGGGCATAAGCTCTTCATCAGGAATGATGCTTCCTCAGATGCTGCCTGATCTGCTGTGCTTTTCCAGCATCACACTCTTGACCCCATCGCAGACAATGTTGGAGGATCTCAGCAGGTCTGGCAACGTTTGTGGAGAGAGAAACAGAGTTGACATTCCGAGTCTAATATGACTCCTTTCCAGTCCTGAAGCTGAGTCACATCAGAACGTGAATTGCTTACTCTGACTTTCTCTCTCCACAAATGCAGCCAGACCTGCTGAGATTCTCTGGTATTCTGTGTGTTTGTTTCAGGTTTCCAGCATCAGCAAAGTTTTGCCTTTGTCCCTGCTTTACGTTACTCCCCGCCTGGCCTCCAAATCCTTGTCAGAGCACCAAGAGTGAGCTACTCATTGCAAGATTCCAAGCCTCTGACCTGCCCTTGTAGCCACAGTATGTATATGACTGATCCCAGTTCAGTTTCTGTTCAATGGTAACTCACCGTCCACCCCCACTCCCGCCCCAATAAAGTTGATAGATTTATGTTTTGACCGTAAAAAAAGTCTAAATTTCCATTGCAATATTTTCTATATTAGCTGGCATACTGGTTCACAGGGGTTAAAGCTTTTGCTGTCAGCAGACAGGGGCTTTTCACTTAAGCACGTACATTAGCTATTCAGCTGCCTATGTTACCAAAGGTAATTTCCAAACTCATATTCTCACTGAGTGCCTCATGCAGTCTCAATTGTTCCACTGACAAGCTTCTCATTTAGACTTCCCTTATTTATTTGAGTCTCTCACTCACCTTGGGTTGCGGAATAATGTATGGAGGATGTGGAAAACCGTGGTGAGGCCTACTGTGCATGGAGAGGCCTATAATTAACACAGTCTATTGAGTCCCTCTCCTGTGTACAAAAGTGATTAATATTCAGCAGGAGACAATTACGATTGGAAATCTTAACGTATTAAATTGTAATAGCAGAGTTAATAGACCGTGGCTACTAGTGGCTAGTTATTGGAATACTCGTGTGGATTGTCCATTCAATTATTTAACAGACACCATGTTAATGAAGGGTGTCCTAAGACTGTCAGGTTGTGTGAGGGAAATGTTCAGCCGAATGCTAAATCTATCGGTGCTCCTCTGACCACCATTTTCATGGGGGAATGAAATGACTTGTCAGTTCAGGCGTGCCCAAATTTCTCGACTCTCCCATTGGCTATACCATGAAAGATGGTGTATGAATGTTTGCAGCAAAGAATGAGAAATCAGAGTCCACCTGCACTGGGTTTCAATTGTGTCAATAAAGGGCATTAAGTTCCACCAGCTGGCAGTCCAGTAACCAAATGGTGCAGATTTAAGGTAAAAAGAGGGGTGGGAAGATGAAGAGAATTAAGCATATTATGATCTGGAATGGTTACAGAAGCAGATTTAATACCAATTTTTGAATGGAAGTTCGATCAATACTTGAAAAAGAAATATTTTCAGATGAGTAGGATTCTCTCTCTCTCTCTCTCTCTATCTCTCTCTCTGGTAGCATGTATATCCTACAGAAATTCACCAAGGCTCCTCAGACAATACCTTCCAAACCCACTTCCATTTAGAAGGACAAGGGATGTAGACAAGGGAACACCACCTCCTACAAGTTCCCTTCCAAACCTCTCACCTCCTGACTTGGAAATATATCAGCCATTCCTTCAGTGTCACAGGGTCAAAATCCTGGAAGTCCCTCCCCAACAGCATTGTGGGTCTGTTTACAGCATACAGACTGCAGCGGCTCCGGAAGGCCCATCACCATCACTATTTCATGGGCAACTAGGGATGTGCAATAAATGCTGGCCCAGCCAGTATTGCCCGCAGCCTATGAGTTCTTAAAAAGAAAAATTTTAAAAAGTCTCTTGGATTGAGAATGCTGTTTGCTCATGACATGAACCTGCAGGAGAAGTCCTTTTACTTGGAAGGCTGTTGTACCATTGCATGGTTCTTGCTGACCTGAGGACTCTCACATTGTTACCACTGCCACGGTGTGGGCAAGCTATTTCCTCAGATGACCGCCATTTTTCCGATCTTAAAACACTGTGGTTATGCTTTCCGATGGGTCAAGCTGAGATACCTTAGATTGATTTGCTGCCACTAATCCTTCTTCTAGGCCATAGATATGCTCACTTTTGATAAACCGAACAGGTTTATTACATAGGATTTAATAGCTAGTGACACATTAGATTAGATTAGATTCCCTACAGTGTGGAAACAGGCCCTTCGGCCCAACAAATCCACGCCGACCCTCCGAAGAGTAACCCACCCAGACCCATTTCCCTCTGAATGATGCACCTAACACCATGGGCAATTTAGCATGGCCAATTCACCTGACCTGCACATCTTTGTGACTGTGGCAGGAGACCGGAGGACCCAAAGGAAACCCACTCCATTACCCTATTACTCTACATTTACCCCTGACTAATGCACCTAAACTGCACATCCCTAAACGCTATGGACAATCTAGCTTGGGCAATCCACCTAACCTGCACATCTTTGGATTGTGGGAGGAAACTGGAGCACCCAAAGGAAACCCACGCAGACACGGGGAGAATGTGCAAACTTCACACAGACAGTCGCCCAAGATTGGAATCAAACCTGGGTCCCTGGCGTTTTGAGGCAGCTGTGCTAACCATTGTGCCATCCTTGGGCTACGTTTACATTACAGATTGATCATCAGCATTTTTGACCATGTTATGTCACACTCCCCTGGTCATCTAATCTCAAAGTTGGACTGGAACAATGCTCTTAGCCCAGAAGTATGGGTGCTACACACTGTGTCACAAGACAAAAGCGGGAATAACTGGATAGCTCTGTCAAAGAGCCAGCATTGGCACAATAGGTGAATGACCTCCTTTTTATTCTGTGATACCGAGATGACTTCTCATGCATCATTTTTGATCTGGGCACTGTCTCTTCCACCAGGGATTTTTTTTCCTGTCACCTCAGAAGGCAGCTTATCATTTCATTTGAAGAGTGGCACCTCCAACAATGCAGCACCCCCTCTGTACTGCAGTCGAATGCCAGCCAGCATCTTCCCTGTAAGTAGAGTTTGACCCTTCCACTGTCTGACTCAAAGCACAAGCAATACCTGCTACGTCTGGGCCAGCACGTACGTTCTCTCTCTCTCTCTCTCTCTCTCTCTCTCTGTCTCTCTCCCTTTCTCTACCAGAACGTCAAAACCAAAGATCAAAACATAGCTTAGCCGACAGCTATTTGAATGCAGTTCAGTCTTTGCCGTTGCTATCATTTATGATAAAAGATAAAGCAGAATTTTAAACACTTTCTGCAATTAATAAAACATGCAAACGTCTTCAAGCACAGAGAAATTCCTTGGATAGTGAGCTGAACCCTAATATTGCCAGTTGTGCCTGAGGTCTGTGGAGCCTTCTCCTTAATTTTCACTATCTCTTCACCTCACAAAGGAACAGGAGCAAGAGTAGGCCATTTGGCACAGCGAATCTGTTCCATCATTCAATAACACTATGGCTTATCCTCAACATCATTTTCCCTCACTCAGCCGGTATCCTTAGATGTGATTAATAAGCAGGAACTGTAAGTGAGACCCAGGAGCCCATTAGAGAGACCCCTCGAGCAGTGAATGGAGGAGTAGCAAGAGGATAACGAGAAGAAGAGGGAAGGGTGAACTCTATTGTAGCCTCAGCTCTGAGGAAGGTCTCTTGATCCAAAACATTAACTATGATTCCACTGCACAGATGCTGCCAGACCTGCTGAGCTTTTCCAGCAATTTCTGTTTTTGTTTCTGTTGCATTGATATCCTGCATTATATTAAGTGATTCAAGAAAGTGCTGGAGTATGGTGACACTTTGCATTTGCATACAAGAAGCCCACTTTTCCTGTAGTTTTATATACTTATGACAAAAAAATCTAAATCTAAATCTATTGATTTCTGCCTTGAATCTGCTCAGTGACCTTTTTTATTCATTCATGGGATGAAAGTGTCGCTGGCTAGGCCAGCATTTATTGCCCTGTCCCTAATTGCCCAATGGTTAGTTAAGAATTAACCCCATTGCTGTGGGTCTGGAGTCACATGTAGGCCAGAGCAGGTGAGGGTGGCAGCTTCCTTCCCTAAAGAACATTATTGAACCAGATGGGTTTTTCTGACGATCGATAATGGTATCATGGTCATCATTACACTACTAATTCCAGATATTTATTGAATTCAAACTTGGCCATCTGCTGTGGCAGGATTCGAACCCAGGTCCCCAGAACATTTTTTGGGTCTCTAATAGTCCAGCGATAATACCATAGCCTCCTCTGGCAGAGAATTTCCAACATTAACCACCCTCTAAGTGAAGACCTTGTTCCTCGTTTCAGTTTTAAATGGTTGCCCCTTGTTCTAAGACTGTGTCCCCTTGTCCTAGGCTCGCAGTCAGAGGAAGCACCATTTGCACATTTACACCCTGTAAGAATTTTGTATGTTTTAATGAAATGGTCTTCAAGACTTGAAAATGCTAAAGAATCCAGGCCTGGTCTCCTCAATCTCTCACAGTAAAATAATCCTGTCTGCCTGGGATTACAGAATCCCCACAGTGTGGAAAGAGGCCATTCAGTCCATCAAGCCCACACAGACCCTCCGAAAAGCATCCCATCCAGACCAATTCCCCCACCTTATCCCTGTTATCCCATGTTTCCCAAAGATAAGCCACCTAGCCCTTCACACCCTTGGACACTATGGGGTAGTTTAGCATAACTAATCTAGCTAACCTGCACATTTTCGGATTGTGGGAGGAAACTGGAGCACCTGGAGGAAAACTGCGAAGTGACAGAGAGAATGTGCAAACTCCAGCCAGACAGTCACCTGAGGGTGGAGTCGTACCCGGGTTCTTGGCCACCATGCCAGTTAGTGTGGTGAACTTCTCTTTCTGGTAATTATAAAGCCCTCGACCAGCATTATGGTCCGCTGAGCCTATGGCAAGTATAAAAGTAAATTTGCCATCATCCTGTTAGAGAAAGGGAGCCACTGGGAAAATTTAACCTAAAGGCCAATACACCTCAAACAAGGGGTGAGGTTGAGATGATAAGATGTTCATAATGACCTCAACCAGTATGGGAATTGAACCCATGTTCTTGGCATTATTCCGCATCATAGAGCAGGAGAACGTGAGGACTGCAGATGCTGGAGATCAGAGTCAACAAGTATTGACGTTTTGGGCATAAACCCTTCATCTGAAATGAAGGATTTATGCCCAAAACGCTGATTCTCCTGCTCCTCAGATGCTGCCTGACCTGCTGTACTTTTCCAACCCCACACTTTTCGACTACATCATAGAGCACATGGTTCAGCCATTCCTTTCAGCGGGTGTATAACGAGAACTTTCTGCCAAGTGAACATCTCTGCAATCAGTCAACAATCTAGCCATGGGCTCACTCCTTTTTATTAACCACATGCTGTCTCTGCTCAACTACATAAGGAGGGAGAAATTATTGTGCAAGCGAAAGCTAGCTAGAAATACAAAAAAATAGTAAGAGTTTCCAAGATATTTAGAAGGATTTGTTTGTCATTTACATAAATGATTTGGGTGAGAATATAGGAGTCCTGGTTAGTCAGTTTGCAGATGAGACCAACATTGTGGTATAATGGACAGTGAAAAACGTTATGTAAGATTTCAGAGAAACTTTGATCCATTGGACCAATGGGCTGAGGATTGGCAGGTGGTGTTTGATTTGGATAAATGCGAGGTATTGCATTTTAGTAAAACAAACAAGGCCAGGACTTATACAATTAATGGTAGGCCCTGGGTCATCTTGGAGAACAGAGAACAGACTAGCCCTGTCTTATGGAGAATCACATCATTTCTGTTCTGTGATTGCTGTGGTATCTTCTTTTTTGATCTTAATTTGAAGAACAAACAAATTGCTGTGATCCCAGTGTATGTTGCTATCACATAATTCCTCCTCCCAGTGATGGTGTAAGAATTGAAGTAATTGAAGCCAGTGAACTGGTGCTGGCTACCAGTATCGTGACCTGCCGACCTCTTGCCTCACTCAAATTTCACTCAGTCACTTCCCATGCCCCATGCCCCATGCCCGATGCCCTTCACAGGCCCCAACCACTAGACTAGCTTCTGCCGGAAATATCACCCAAACCTGTGGTGGTTGGTGTAAAAGAGCATCACAGGTTGTTCAGATACATAATTATTTGAAATTTGTGACACATGTGGACAGAGTGGTTAAGAAGGCGTTTAATACTCTTGCCTTCATTGATCAGACCATGGAGTGTAGGAGTTGGGATGTCATGTTGAGGTTTTACAGGACCTTTGTGAGGCCTCTTCTGGACTACTGTGTGCAGTTCCGATCCTCCTGTTTTACAAAGGATGTTAATAAACTGGAGAGGGCTCAGAAAAGGGTTTATCAGGAAGTTGGCAGGAATGGAGGGTTTGCGATATAAAAATGGACTGGAAAGACTAGACCTTTTTCACCTGGAGCGTAGGAGGTTGAGAAGTGACCTTATTGAGCTTTATAATATCATGAAGGGTGTAGGTAAGGTGAATGAAGAGGGCCTTTTCCCGAGAGTAGAGGAGTTCAAAACCAGGGGCATATTTTTAAGGTGAGTGGAGAAAGTTTTAAAAAAGACGTGAAGGGCAACCTTTTTACACAGAGAGTGGTTTGTGTGTGGAATGAACTGCCAGCTGAAGTGGTGGAAATGGGTACAGTTGCAACATTTAAAAGACATTTGGATAAGTACATGAATAGGAAAGGTTTGGAGGGATATGGGCCAAACACAGGCAGGTGGGATTATGTTTGAATGGACAGGTTAAGTTTGTTTCCATGCTACGTGACTATGACTCTATAAACAGACTGAGCATTGGTACTCAAGGGAGTGGCCTGCAGAATTAGTAATGAAAAGTAAATAATGGTAGATGAATTGATATTATTTTATATCTGTCTTCACTGTAGAAGGTACAAACAACATTTCGGATATAATTGTAAATCAGAGGGTGAAATGGAGGAGTGAACTTAAAAAAAAATACATCAGCCAGAGAAAAAGTATTGAGAATATTACTGTAACTAAACTTTGTTAAGTTCCTAAGTCCTGATCCACTTCATCTTTGTGTTTTCAATACCACTGCGATAGTCAATGCAGTGCTTTTAAATATTGCAAAAATTCTCTGAATTCCAGAGCGGTACCATGAGATTGGAAAATGGCAATTGTGACACTAGCAGCATGAATTTAATTCCCACACTGGCTGAGGGGTTACCATGAAGGACTTTCCTTCTCATCCTCTCCCTTTGCCTGAGGTGTAGTGACCCTCACATTTAACCACCACCTGTCGTCTCTCTGTAATGAGAGGGCAGCCCTATGGCGTGGTAAGGCTACAGTGATACCTTTTCTTAGACGACGATTTAAATGGAAACAATGCTCAGGGAAAAGGCACATGAGTAGCACTGAATCAGAACATTCATTCAGAGGGCTAGTGCCGACCTGATAGACTGAATGTTCTACGTAGGAACAACTCTGCAACCTTGCTTTAACAAACTGAGTTGGTATTATCTGGAATATGTATTGAATGGATAAATTCAATAGTGACTTTCAAAAGGGAATCCAATAAATACGTCAAGTGTTAGAACTTGCTGGGCAGTGGGGAAAGGGCAAGAGGGTGGAACTAATGGGATAGTGGTTTCAAAAAGGCAACATTGACAAGCTGGGCCGAATAGCCTCATTAAGTACCATATATGAGAAAGGGTGACATTTTAATAGCTCGGCAGGCATTCACAGCAATATTTTGAGAGGAAACACTATTCAGTACTTACCGATAGAAATATTCAGGTTCTTAACAAGTGAAGATATGCAACAACAATAAGACATTTGTTTAATACTCTCAAGGGAGATGATTGTGGGAAAACATTGGCTTGATTGTCGCTGTCTATATTTATCCACATGCCTTTCAGTTGGATATCTCCAGGGTATTTGACACACAGCTTCCCCAAGACAATATGCATGGCAGGATTCTTCCTGCAAGCAATCATTAAGAAACTGTCTCATCTATTTGCCTTCCTTTAAGGAATGCGAAGTCTGAAATTAATAGGGTATGGATTGGGTAGAAGGTGGGAGGTGTTTGGTTGGGTATCAGATGGTGTTAAAGGCACCCAATGGAACAAAGCAAGGTTTGGGATTGAGGTAGGTGTCATGGGTCTAAAGATCTGAGTAGGAGTTAAGTCAGAAGGTAGGCTTTACAGATGAACGGGTAGCAGAGATCAAAGCTGAAGTGATGTGAGACAAATAGTCAGGGGCTGGAGTAGAAATTAGGGGTTGGGAGCAGCAGCTCTCAATTTTTGTTTTAATAGGAGAGCACTTGAAGGGGGGGAACAGAAAAGTAATCTATGCCTTCTTAGGGATACAATTGAGTCACACAGTGCTGATTCTGATGCAAATTTTACCAGTTGCTTTCACTGAATTTTGTGGATCATTTGGAAAGATTAGATTAGATTAGATTCCCTACAGTGTGGAAACAGGTCCCTTCAGCCCAACCAGTCCACACCAACCCTCCGAAGAGTAACCCACCCAGGCCTATTTCACTCTGACTGATGCACCTAACACTATGGGAAATTTAGCATGGCCAATTCACCTGACCTGCGCATCTTTGGATTGTGGGAGGAAACCGGAGCACCTGGAGGAAACCCACGCAGACACGGGGAGAATGTGCAAACTTTACACAGACAGTCGCCCAAGTTGCATGTTGCATGTTGCATGAATTGAAACAGATACTACTGCGCAAAGGCTTCCTAAAAATCTTCATTGTTGGGTCAGGAGTTTTCCACCCCTATCTGAGCCTGTTGCTGACACAAAAACATCAAAAGATAGGAACTGAGCCATTTGGCCCACCAATCTGACCCTGGCATTTGAGATTAGAATTGATCATTTCCTCGGCAATATTTTCCTGCACTACTTTCCAATCCCCTTGATGTCATTTCGTCTCCAGAAATCTATTGACTCCCATCTTGAACCTGCTCAATGATTGAAGTTACATGGGCCTTTGGTGTAGACATTTCTAAAGATCTACCACTTCTCATCTCAGACCTAAGTGGTCTACTCTTTATGTGGTCTACTCCCATGGTTCTGGAAATTCAGCCAGGCCAAAGATCCAATCTACATCCATTTTGTCACACCTTCTAAGACTTTTGTCGGTTTTGATGTCACCACTTCTCATGAATGGAGAAGATATTTATGGCAATGAATCGTCAAAAACTCAATTATCGTTGGAATATATTGAATGCATCTAACACTATGGGCAATTTAGCATGGCCAATTCACCTGACCTGCACATCTTTGGACTGTGGGAGGAAACCTGAGCACCTGGAAGAAACCCACGCAGACACAGGGAGAATGTGCAAACTCCACACGGACCCATGTTATATCATTGAAATATTATCATTGTACCATTGATCACCAGAATGATTAAAGGTCAACTGGATGGACTTTGATGGCCAGCAATTCTCAAGTTCTGATGAAGAATGTAATGCATTTACCCAGAAGGCGAGCTTTTCTTTTGGAATCAAGGTCAGGTGGTCATCTTATTAATTGCAGCAGCAGCAAAGGTTATACATTTACCTGACTCCTTCATAACACTGAATCATCTCAACCATCACAGGAACATTAACAAACTAAATGTGATCTGCGTAAGATCGTAAATAAGGCAGAAACCAATTGCATGTGTGAGGCACACTCACAGCTACACTGGAAAGTGAATCATTCTTTAATACTAAACTACCCAAAGTCAGCCTACTGAGCTGACAGCACGTGAGGTTGGAATTCAAGAGTGATTATTCCAAACGTCTGGGAAGGAAGAGACATCTAGAACTTGTATCAGAAATCTCGAGGTAAAGTGAAACATTGACTCAAAGGTAGAGATTGAGACATGTTTAGAGAGGGAATTCCAAAGGTTGGGCCCTAGCAGATGAAAGAGTGGGGTCCAAATTGTGGAGTGCTGAGCTTTGGGAAAGCACAGGAGATCGGTACTGGAAGAGAACAACTCCGAGGGCCTTACAGGGATCAGGAAAGGCCAGTTTGTGGAGTAAGGTTGAAAATCAGGGATGTGCAAGAGGCCGGGCAAAAAAAAGGAATAAAGGAGCAGGAGCAGCCAGTCAGTCTGCTCCACCATAGAGTCATAGAGATGTACAGCATGGAAACAGACCCTTCGGTCCAACCCATCCATGCCGACCAGATATCCCAACCCAATCTAGTCCCACCTGCCAGCACCCAGCCCATATCCCTCCAACCCTTCCCATTCATATACCCATCCAAATGCCTCTTAAATGTTGCAATTATACCAGCCTCCACCACTTCCTCTGGCAGCTCATTTCATACATGTACCACCCTCTGTGTGAAAAAGTTGTCCCTTAGGTCAGGAGTCCTTGATGCACAGTGATACCCTGCATCAGGAATCAGGAATCTCTTCAGTACACCAGTGACAGGTGGTAAGAATGGGAGAGTCTCCAGGTCAGGAGTCCTTGATGCACAGTGATACCCTGCAAGCTACATCGTCTGACAGCAAGGCTGGTGACCTGTTCCAGAATAAATTAACCATGGAAGCAGAGTCCTTTTGATTGCTTCATGCATCACTAGAAACAGGAAAGCCTCAAAGTCTACATTTTTCCCATGATACTGAGGCATTAGCAGGCACACTATACTTGGCGAAATTCTAATGTATCCCAGTGTGTATTTACAGAATTGTACATCCAAATTATAGAGTCATAGAGTCATAGAGTCATAGAGATGTACAGCGTGGAAACAGACCCTTCGGTCCAACCTGTCCATGCCGACCAGATATCCCAACCCAATCTAGTCCCACCTGCCAGCAGCCGGCCCATATCCCTCCAAACCCTTCCTATTCATATACCCATCCAAATGCTTTTTGATGTTGCAATTGTACCAACCTCCACCACATCCTCTGGCAGCTCATTCCATACACGTACCAACCTCTGTGTGAAAACGTTGCCCCTTAGATCTCTCTTATATCTTTCCCCTCTCACCCTAAACCTATGCCCTCTAGTTCTGGTCTCCCCAACCCCAGGGAAAAGACTTTGTCTATTTACCCTATCTATGCCCCTCATAATTTTGTAAACCTCTATAAGGTCACCCCTCAGCCTCCGACGCTCCAGGGAAAACAGCCCCAGCCTGTTCAGTCACTCCCTATAGCTCAAACCCTCCAACCCTGGCAACATCCTGCAATTCTTTTCTGAACCCATTCAAGTTTCACAACATTTTTCCAAAAGGAAGGAGACCACAATATTCCAACAATGGCCTAACTAATGTCCTGTACAGCCGCAACATGACCTCCCAACTCCTGTACTTAATACTCTGACCAATAAAAGAAAGCATACCAAATGCCTTCTTCACTATCTTATCCACCTGGGACTCCACTTTCAAGGAGCTGTGAACCTGCGCTCCAAGGTCTCTTTGTTCAGCAACACTCCCCAGGACCTTACCATTAAGTGTATAAGTCCTGCTAAGATTTGCTTTCCCGAAATGCAGCACCTTGCATTTATCTGAATTAAACTCCATCTGCCACTTCTCAGTCCATTGGCCCATCTGGTCAAGATCCTGTTGTAATCTGAGGTAACCCTCTTCGCTGTCTACTGCACCTCCAATTTTGGTGTCATCTGCAAACTTACCAACTGTACCTCTTATGCTCGCAACCAAATCATTTATGTAAATGACAAAAAGTAGAGGACCCAGCACCGATCCTTGTGGCATCCACTGGTCACAGGCCTCCAGTCTGAGAAACAACCCTTCACTGCCACCCTCTGTCTTCCACCTTTGAGCCAGTTCTGTATCCAAATGGCTATTTCTCCCTGTATTCCATGAGATCTAACCTTGCTAATCAGTCTCCCATGGGGAACCTTGTCAAACGCCTTACTGAAGTCCATATAGATCACATCTACTGTTCTGCCCTCATCAATCCTCTTTGTTACTTCTTCAAAAAACTCAATCAAGTTTGTGAGACATGATTTCCCACTTACAAAGCCATGTTGACTATCCCTAATCAGTCCTTGCCTTTCCAAATACATATATATGTCCCTTAGGATTCCCTCCAACAACTTGCCTACCACTGAAGTCAGGCTCACTGGTCTATAGTTCTCTGGCTTGTCCTTATCACCTTTCTTAAACAATGGCACCATATTAGCCAACCTCCAGTCTTCTGGCACTTCACCTGTAACTATTGATGATACAAATATCTCTGCACGAGGCCCAGTTTAGATCATGACTGATCACCTACCTGAGCACAATCTTCCCCACTATCCCCTTATCCCCTCGATGTCATCAATATTTATTTGTTAATGGAGTTCCTACTTGAACTCATTCAATAGCTGAATCCTTAGTTCCCCAGGGTAGAGAAATCCAATGATTCATTGCCCACTGATTGTCGGAATCCTCCTTCAGCTCGCTCCTGAAAAGCCTACCCCTTATACGGAGACTTTCCCTGATTCAAGGCCTACTCACCCCATCCCAATCTACAGGAAACATGCAAATACATGAATTAAGGACAGGAGTAAGCGACTAGCTCCTCAAGTCTTGTCCACCAGTCAGTAAGATCACAACTGATCTCAATATTCCACATTCTCGCCCACTCTCAATCACCTGGGTGGGTTGCTCTTAGGAGGGTTGGTGTGGACTTGTTGGGCCGAAGGGTCTGTTTCCACACTGTAAGTAATCTAATCTAAATCTACTGTGGTTAATCCACCTCCCCAGTACATCCCTGGAAAATGTAGCATAACCATTGTCCGTGCGTATGGATGCAAGTGATAGCTGGTCATGTCTCTTGGTGGCCAGTTGGTGTTCGTGCACCCTGGTGGCTAATTTCCTTCCTGTTTGCCCTTTGTAGAGGTTTTAGAGACAAAAAAACCTGCAGATGCTGGAATCCAAAATAGAGAGGCAGGAGGCTGGGAGAACACAGCAAGCCAGGCAGTATCAGGAGGCTGGGAGAACACAGCAAGGCAGGCAGCATCAGGAGGCTGGGAGAACACAGCAAGCCAGGCAGTATCAGGAGGTTGGGAGAACACAGCAAGCCAGGCAGTATCAGGAGGTTGGGAGAACACAGCAAGCCAGGCAGCATCAGGAGGTTGGGGGAACACAGCAAGCCAGGCAGTATCAGGAGGTTGGGAGAACACAGCAAGCCAGGCAGTATCAGGAGGCTGGGGGAACACAGCAAGCCAGGCAGTATCAGGAGGTTGGGAGAACACAGCAAGCCAGGCAGTATCAGGAGGCTGGGAGAACACAGCAAGGCAGGCAGTATCAGGAGGCTGGAAGAACACAGCAAGGCAGGCAGCATCAGGAGGTTGGGAGAACACAGCAAGGCAGGCAGTATCAGGAGGCTGGAAGAACACAGCAAGGCAGGCAGTATCAAGAGGTTGGGAGAACACAGCAAGCCAGGCAGTATCAGGAGGCTGGGAGAACACAGCAAGGCAGGCAGTATCAGGAGGCTGGGAGAACACAGCAAGGCAGGCAGTATCAGGAGGCTGGGAGAACACAGCAAGCCAGGCAGTATCAGGAGGCTGGGAGAACACAGCAAGGCAGGCAGTATCAGGAGGCTGGGGGAACACAGCAAGCCAGGCAGCATCAGGAGGTTAGGAGAACACAGCAAGCCAGGCAGCATCAGGAGGCTGGGAGAACACAGCAAGCCAGGCAGTATCAGGAGGCTGGGAGAACACAGCAAGGCAGGCAGCATCAGGAGGTTGGGAGAACACAGCAAGGCAGGCAGTATCAGGAGGCTGGGGGAACACAGCAAGCCAGGCAGCATCAGGAGGTTGGGAGAACACAGCAAGGCAGGCAGTATCAGGAGGTTGGGGGAACACAGCAAGGCAGGCAGTATCAGGAGGCTGGGGGAACACAGCAAGCCAGGCAGCATCAGGAGGCTGGGAGAACACAGCAAGCCAGGCAGTATCAGGAGGCTGGGAGAACACAGCAAGCCAGGCAGTATCAGGAGGTTTGGGGAACACAGCAAGGCAGGCAGTATCAGGAGGTTGGGGGAACACAGCAAGGCAGGCAGTATCAGGAGGTTGGGAGAACACAGCAAGCCAGGCAGTATCAGGAGGCTGGGGGAACACAGCAAGCCAGGCAGTATCAGGAGGTTGGGGGAACACAGCAAGGCAGGCAGTATCAGGAGGCTGGAAGAACACAGCAAGCCAGGCAGTATCAGGAGGTTGGGAGAACACAGCAAGCCAGGCAGCATCAGGAGGCTGGAAGAACACAGCAAGCCAGGCAGTATCAGGAAGTGGAGAAGTCGACATTTCGGGTGTAACCCTTCTTCAGTGGATTTCTCCATCTCCTGATGCTGCCTGGTCTTCTTCCAGCCTCCTGCCTGTCTCTTTGCCACACTTTTGGCAATCTTTGCATGTTATTATGTATATGACATTGGTCCTGTTGGTTGTCATTATGGGATTCTTTATATTTCTTGGTGGATGTTGTAGTGTGCACCAATGTTTCACTGGAGGCACACTGACGATGTTGAGTCAAGATTAGAGTGGTGCTGGAAAAGCACAGCAGGTCAGCATCCTAGGACCAGGAAAATCGACATTTTGGGCAAAAGCCCTTCATCAGGATGAAGGACCATTCCTGATGAAGGGCTCCTGCCTGAAACGTTGATTTTCCTGCTCCTCGGATACTGCCTGACCTGCTGTGCTTTTCCAGCACCACTCTAATCTTGACTCTGATCTCCAGCATCTGCAGCACGCACTTTTGCCGCACTGATGATGTTACCTAGTATGGTGACGAAACATCTGCGAACAAAACTTATCAGCTAAGCGAGCAAGTCAACAGCGTCAGCAACAACCTGAGCTACAAATCTTCTCCAAAACTCTAAGCTTTGCCAGATCTTTGCCCACTCACTTAGAAAATCCTTTCTGCATCCACCCAGTTGGGCTCTAACAGAATTTTGTAAGTTGAAATCTGATACCTGTTCCTGCAAATAGCTCATCGCTCTGAACAAAGGCAAGTACAGATTCTCTCATACCTTCCCAGTTTACTGATAATGTGCCTGGCATTAGCAATCAAGATCACATCATGTCCATCTTTGCATTGCTGAATCATTCACTTTCTGCCACAGGGGAATAAAAAGGATAAAAACGATTAATCATTTTTTAATCGCTGGATGCTGCCCTCCGGAACACCTTCAGAAGTAGCTGAACAAACATGGAAAGGCAAATGTTTGTCTGAAGGGATGACAGTGTGAATCTGATTATGAAGTCACTTCAATGAAAATTATCTTGTTGCATAAGAATCTGCCGTCCCTGCATTGCACAATTAATCAGAAATGTGGTACCTGGTGTTCCTGGCTGCTTATACACTTCTACGTTTTAGTTAACTGTAGATTTAAAAAATGCAATTGTGAACAAGTTCAGTAAGCTGTCTGTAAGCTGACATCACATTATCAACCATCAGAAAAAGAACTGCATGGAGAGGAATCTGTTATTTCTCTGTTTATGTTTGTAACAAGTTTAATTAATCTTTTGAGCGCTGTTTCCTACCCCATGGAAAGAAAGAAAGACTTGCATTTATGTGGCACCTTTCATGACTCCCAAGCTACCTTAAGTACACGGTGGCTAATTAAGTACATTTTGAACATTTTCACTCATTCATGAGATATGGGCCTCATTGGCTAGGCCGATCTACAACTGCCCTGTAGATTGTGGTGGGAAGTTGCTTTTGTGAACCAATGCAATCCTTGGTGTGTTCGTACACCAGCAATGCCCTTAGGGAAGGAATTCCTGGATTTTGACCCACCGGCAATGATGGGACAGCGATATATTTCCAAGTAGGATGGTGAGTGAGCTGGAGAGGAACTTGTATGTAATGTATGAGGTGGAGAGGAACTTGCATATCGTGTATCTGCTGTCTTTGTCCTTCTATGTGGTCGAGATCTGGAAATGTTTTCCAAGGACCCTTGGTGGTTGTGGCAATGAAAGTACACACACGGCTGGCACTCTACGTCATTAGCGAAGGGTGTGAATATTAAAGATGGTGGAATGGGCTGCCAACTGAAGTGCTATTTTGTCCAAGTTGGTGTCAACCTTCTTGAGTGTTATTGAGTTGTCTTCTTCCAGACATATGCCTAGTTGATGCAGAACTGGCTATTCTCTTCTGGTTTCCTAGCTTCTGACCTGTTTTTCTCACCACAGTATTTGTAAGGCTGGTCCATTTCAGTTTCTGGTCATCAGTAACCCCCAGGGTGTTGATTATGGATGAATCAGTGATAGTAACACTATTGAATGTCGAGGGGTAATGGTTGAATTCTCTCTTGTTGGAGATGACCATTACTTGACACTTGGGTGCTGCAAATGTTACTTGTCACCCATTGGTCCAAACCTGGATGTTGTCCAGGTCTTGCTGCATATACACTTGTAATATAGACAACAGAGCAGCCAATATGTGCACAACAACCTCCCACAATCAACATTGTGGGACAGACTGGTATCGCAGAATCCCTACAGTGTGGAACCAGACCATTCGGCTCATCAGGTCCACACTGACCCTCTGAAGAGCTTCCCCCCCAGACTCACTCTACTCCCATTTCCATGGCCAGTCCACCTAAACTGCACACCTTTCAACAGTGAGAGAAAACTGGAAGACTCAGAGGAAACCAATGTAGATGGAGAGAGAATGTGCAAACTCCACACAGTAGCTGAGGCTGGAGTTGAAACCAGGTGCTGTGAAGCAGCAGTGCTAACCAGTTAGTGACTGGAATAGGTTATCTGCTTTAGGGATTTGGCTTGGGAGGCAAACATTGGCTAGGACAGTAGGGAGAATTGCTCTGTTCTTTAAAACGAACACTTGATTTTGAAGAATGGAGGATTGGTCTCCCAGACACACTGGATGATGTTTATTTTCACTCTTTAACTGCCCTGAGAAAACAGATTATCCAGTCATTATCATACTCATGTGGCTTCTTGAGCAAACATTGGCTGTGGCTTTTTCCACTTTACAACAGTGGCTACACTAGAAAAGAAGATGGGCAGTAATGTCCTTAGTTCATGAAAGGTGTTAAATAAATTCAAAACTTTCTCGAGTCTACTTGTCAAGGTGTCTCATGTTAACATCCAACCTGAAAGACAACATCTCCAACAGTGTAACACTCGTTTACCAATCTCTGAGAAAAAGGACTGGAAATGATATCACCTACCCTAAGAAACCAAAACACATAAATAGAAAGTGGTACAGAACACCAGCGCTTCACTGGAGGCTCACTGATGATGTTACCTAACATGGTGACAAAACGTCTGAGAACAAACCTGCCAGTTAAGCAAGCAAACTTACAAGCTGAGTGTAACCCTCACTCTGTAAGGTGTTGGAATGTTAGCCTGAGTTTAATTGATGTTGCTATGGAATGGCCCAGATTTATTTTTGGAGTGAGACAGCCTAGGACTACAGCTGTAACTTATTTAGCACTTTCAAACCGACCACCTGGCCCAGTCTTCTCAGAGAGAATTTATAAAGCAAATTTGACACTGATCCACCACCAAACTATGGCAGTATTGGGGTAGATGACCAAATGTTTAGTTGTACAGGAAGGTATTATATGGTACTTTACGCGGGAAAGTGAAGCAGAAAGATTAAGGGTACGTTTTTCAGATCTTAGTGCCAAGATTACTGAGGCACAATTGTAAAGAGAAACCAGTTGGAGGTGGCCAAGAGGTCAGAATTGGAGCTGTACAGATTATCTGGTAGGCTTGTGGGTTTGGACGACATTACAGGGAGGGTTGAAGTCTTGCAAGGATTTGAAAGCAAAAGTGACAACATTAAAATTGACACATTGCTCCGTAGAAATCCAATGTAAGCATGAGGTAATGGCCGAAGATGTCTTGTTGTGAGTTAGGACACTGCTAGTTACCTCTGAAATATGACCATAGAGAGTTATATTTGCATTTGAAAAGCTTTGTCACTTGTAATTAGAAAGTAGAGAGTAAATTTAAATGTTTTACAGGATTGGTCCCTCACACTTTCTGCTATTTGATAGGATCATGGTGAATCCGAATAGGGTCTCTACACTTTCCTGACCTCCCATAATACTTGGACTCCCTCAATAATTAAGAGTCTATCTAACTCAGCTTGAAAATATTCAAGAGGGGGAGGCAGTGGCTAAGAGATCCAGGCCAGTGTTCTGGCACATCACGTCAGCTCTGATGTGAACTCGAAATGTTAGCTCGCCCTCTGTCCATGGATAAAGCGAGGACTGCGGATGCTGGAGATCAGAGTCGAGAGGGTGATGCTAGAAAAACACAGCAGGTCAGGGAGCATCCGAAGAGCAGGAGAATCGATGTTTCGGGCATAAGCCCTTCATCAGGATGATGAAACATTGACTCTCCTGCTCCTCGGATGCTGCCTGACCTGCTATGATCTCCAGTATTTTTTTGCCATCAGTCCAGATTCCAGCATCTGCAGTAACGGCCTCCTACAGTGTTCTGAGAACATGGGTTAAAATCGCACCTGTAATAAGATTATCCAGAATTAACATAAACAGGTTTAACAGCAACCAATTGAAAACCCATCTGGTTCAACTGAGTCCCGTTAGGGAAAGAAATCTGCTGTTTTTACCTGGTCATGGGTGACGCATGACATCAGCAATGTAGTCATAGATCAGACAGCACAGAAACAGACCCTTCGGTCCAACCAGTCCACGCTGACCAGATATCCCAAACTAAACTAGCCCTGGCCCACATCCCTCCAAACATTTCTTATTCATGTATTTATCCAAAGGTCTTCTAAACATTGTGACTGTACCCACATCCACCACTTCCTCTCAAAGTTCATTCCACACATGAACCACTCTGCGTAAAAAAAATTGCCCCTTCATGTCTTTTTCAAATCTTTCTTCTCTCACCTTAAAAATAGTTTTGAAATTTCACACCCTAGGCAAAAGACCCTTGCTAGTCAGCTTATCCGTGCCCCTCACAAATTTATAAACCTCTATAAGGTCACCCCTCAGCCTCCTGTGCTCCAGTGAAAAAAGTCCCGGCCTACGCAGCCTTTCTTTATAACTCAAACCCTCTATTCTAACCTCTGTCTGAAAAGGCTGGCTTAAAGCCACTCAGTGCATCTACATTGTAAACAAATTCAAAAGAGAAGGTGGAAATGAGTGTTGTGAGTGATTAAGTGGTCATCACTCAGTTTGCCATCAAATCTGGGGCACTAACGTTATGAAGAGACTGCCTCAGTTGCAGGGGAGAGGTATGGTCTGAGTAGCTAGGGAATGGAATTTATAATGGGGCTTATAATCTCATTGGCTTCAGCCCTCCCAATATCTAAAGGAGGCAATCTTCTGCTCATCTGGGCCTGAGTGTCGGAGATAACAGCTTCAACACCCACACTTATTGTAATAATCAATAGCAATAAAGTCTTTATTTAAAGTAATTGTGTAGCTTACTAGCTGTGAACAAAATCAACATCATTAAAAACAAATCATCTGGCCATTTATTTCATTGCTTTTTTATGGAGCTTGCTGTGTGCAAATTGGCTGCAGCATTTCCCAATGCTACAATAGGTGTCTGCTCTTTAAATGGCCCCCACATTGTCTGTGAAGAGCTTTTGGCTGATCTGAGGGCATGGAAGGGGTTCTGTAAATTGTACTTTCTGCCCATTCCCCACGGGATGTGGGCTCTTTGTTTCTGAAACTGCCCTTTGTTTCTGTTCTTTATTCTTGTTGTCTATTGAAATAACGGGTGGCACGGTGGCGTAGTGGTTAACACTGTTGCCTCACAGCGCCAGAGACCCAGGTTCAATTCCTGCTTTGGGCGGCTGTCTGTGTGGAGTTTGCACGTTCTGCGTGGGTTTCCTCCGGGTGCTCCGGTTTCCTCCCACAGTCCAAAGATGTGCAGGTTAGGTGAATTGGCCATGCTAAATTGCCCGTAGTGTTAGGTGAAGGGGTAAAATGTAGGGGAATGGGTCTTGGTGGGTTGCTTTCTGGAGGGTCGGTGTGGACTTGTTGGGCCAAAGGGCCTGTTTCCACACCGTAAGTAATCTAGTCATCTATTGTCTCCTGTTTGGGCTCAGTATCTGACAGCATTTTTAAACTGTGTAACACCTTCGCTTCCTGACACCTACCTTCCTTTTACAAGTATCAAAGCTTTTCATACTCCTTGTGTGGCTTTTTTCTAGCTCTCGGTTTTGCCCATCACTCTTATATGAACATTTGACTCAATAAAAAAACAGAGAAAGTACTTGATAGGTCTATGATCTTGAATCAGAAACTTGTCTTCTCTTTCCACAGAAAGAGCTGATGAGTGTTTTCTGCATTTACTGTATTAATTCCCAATTCCCAGCACCTGCAGTATTTTATTTCTGTCTCTCCACGCAGTAGCATACCTCTCCACGTAAACACAAGGGCAGCAGGTACTGAGGCCAACTCACAAAAGTGTCGTGGACCTCATTGCAGCATGGAAGGAAGCCAGGCAAACGTGAGGACTGCTGATGCTGGAAACCAGAGTTTAGATCAGAGTGGTGCTGGAAAAGCACAGCAGGTCACGCAGCATCCAAGGAGCAGGAAAATTGACGTTTCGGGCAAAAGCCCTTCATCAGGAATAGAGGCAGGACGCCTCCAGGGTGGAGAGATAAATGGAGGGAGGGGGGTAGGGCTGGGGAGAGGTAGCAAAGAGTACAATGGGTGAATGGGGGTGGGGATGGAGGTGATAGGTTAGAGAGGAGGGTGGGGGAAGGTAGCAAAGAGTACAATGGGTGAATGGGGGTGGGGATGGAGGTGATAAGTCAGAGAGGAGTGTGGAGTGGATAGGTGGGAAGGGAGCCAGTTAGCCCATCAGATTAATGGCTGCTATCTCTTCAGTAATCCACTTAGTCCCATTCCCCTCTCTGTTTTGTGAGATTAATTCCCATCCAATTACTTGAATATTCTCCAGAATTTGGAAGGTAATCTGATCTGATTGACTTCTTTGAGATATTATCAGGAAGAGACAGGGTGGATTCAGAACCAGGGCCACAGTCTAGAAATGAGAGTCGCACCATTCGGGAGAAATAGAGTTATTGAGTGGTAGAGCCATACAATATGGAAACAGACCCCTTGGTCCAACCAGTCCACACCAACCATAATCCCAAATTAAACTAACCCCACCTGCCCTTTCTTGTTCATGCACCTGTCCAAATGTCCCTGAAACATTGTAACTTCCTGTGGCAGTTCATTCCACAGACAAACTATCTCTGTGTGAAAATGTTGCCCCCTATGTTGTTTTTAAATCTTTCTCCTCTCACCTTAAAAATATGCCTCCTAGTTTTGAACTCCCCCACCCTAAGGAAAGACCCTTGTCATCCACTTAATCTATGCTGCTCATGATTTTGTAAAACTCAATAAGGTCACCTCTCAACCCTGCTACACTCCAGTGAAAGAAGTCCCAGCCTTTGCAATCTGTTTTTCTATCTCAAATCCTCCATTCCCAGCAACATCCTGGTAAATCTTTTCAGAACCCTCTCCAGTTTAATAATATCCTTTCTAGAAGAGGGCAACTAGTTTTCCAGAAGAAGCCTCACAAACGTCCTATGCAACCTCAACATGATGTTCCACCATCAGTACTCCGAGGTCTGAGCAATAAAGGCAAGCATGCTAAATGCCTTTGTAACCACCCTGTCTACATGTGACACAAATCTCAAAGAACTATGCTACGAAGCACTTCTACACACAAAGGGTGGTAGGGGTTTGGAACTCTCTTTCACACATTGCTGCATCAGTTGTTAATTTTAAATGTGAGATAGACGATTTTTTGTTAAGCAAATGTATGAAGGGATATGGACTAAAGGCAATTATATGGAGTTAGGTCACAGATCAGCCTTAACCCTCACTGCTTGGTGGAACAGGCTTGAGGGGCTGAATGGCTGAATGATTTTATGAACCTCTGTGAGGTCACCCCTTAGCCTCCGACGCTCCGGGGAAAACAGCTCCAGCCTATTAAGCTTCTCCCTGTAGCTCAAACCCTCCAATCCTGGCAACATCCTTGTCAATCTTTTCTGAACCCTTTCAAGTTTCACAACATTCTTTTTATAACAGGAAGACCAGAATTGCACACAATATTCTGACCTGAAAGAAGTTGCCACTCACATTTCCCCTCACATTCCTTGTCCAAAACTTCTGTGTGCTTGAGTCCTTGTATCATCAGCTAATGGGAATGGATTCTGTTTCTCTGTCTGATTTAATCTTCTTTAAGTTTCCCCTCAATCTCCTTTGCTTCAAAGAGTTCTCCTGCCTAACCTTGTATCTTAAAGTTGACTATAAAGTTGAACTTTTAACTTTAATTCCTTGATTTTCTACCTGTATATTCTATGTCTTGGTTTATAATCTGTGTTTTTAAGATGATGCTGGATGGTGTTGACATTATACAACACTTTTCACTCGATTTGTAACAAATATATCCAACAAGTGCATGTGACAACAAATAAATAAAATTTCCAACTAAAATCTCCCATACTTGAAATCATATGTAAGGGTGGCAGAATTCCTTCTCTTGAGGGCATTTGTGAACGAGATGGGTTTTTTTGATATTTGACATTGGCTATAGGGTTTCTATTAAGCTCGCTTGTGAATTCTAGTATGATTTTGTTGAGTTCAGTTTTCACCAACTGCTATAGTGGAATTTTAGCCAACATCCTCAGTGCATTCAACCAGAGGTTCTCGATTACTAGCACAGTGATGTCACCACCACCAGGTCATGGTTATGTTTATACTCTCCCTGTAATCAACCCTCATAAACAGATTATCCAGTCATGGAGTCATAGAGTCATACAGCATGGAAATAGACCCTTTGGTCCAACCAGTCCATGCTGACCGGAATCCCAAACTAATCTAGTCTCACATGCCAGCTCTTGGTCCATATCCCTCCAAACATTTCTTATTCATGTACTTATCCAAATGTCTTTTAAACATTATAACTTTACCCACATTCACCACTTCCTCTGAATGTTCATTTCACACAAGAGCCACACTGTGTAAAAAAAATTGCCTTTCATGTCATTTTAAACCTTTCTCCTCTCACCTTAAAAATATTCCTCCAAGTCTTGAACTCCCCCCCCCCCCCCCCCAGGGAAAAGACACCTGCCATTCACCTTATCTGTACTCCTCGTGATTTTATAAACCTCAATGGTCACCCCTCAGCCTCCTACATTCCAGTAAAACTCCTCTCAGCCTATCCAGACTCTCTCTTTAACTCAAATCCTTCAATCACAGCAACATCCTGGTAAGTCTTTTCTGAGCCCTCTCAAGTTTCATAAAAGCCTTCCTTTAACAGGGTGACAAGAACTGGACAAAGTACTCCAAAAGAGGTCTCACCTACGTCCTCAACATCCCAGCTCCAATACTCAAAGGTCTGAGCAATGAAGGCAAATGCCTTCTTACATTTGCCTACATTTTAAAATTTATTTCAAAAATACACTTTATTCATAAAAAATGTTTAGGTATATATATAGTCACAAACAAAGTTTAACTGTGTACAGTAATATATACAAGGAAACAAATCACCTTGAAGTTTTGCTTTGTCCAAACAAACCAAAGACATTTCTTACTTGAACCCAGACTATATTTACATGGATTTGAGGCACCAGGAGGGTCAGATAACTGAACAGACCCCCATGTAACTTCAGCAGGATTACCTCTAAACACCTTCTTAACCACTCTATATACAGGTCATTATCATTTGCTGCTCATGGGAGCTTGCTGTGCACAAATTGGCTGCAGCTTTTCCTACGTTACAACGATGGCTACACTGCATAAGAAGATTGGCTGTGAATTCTCGAAATTGTAAAAAGTGCTGTCTCAATTCAAATCTTCCTTTTCGGCTTCGTGATCCACATTTTGCAGCAGAAGATAATCCAAATCTCTTGTCCTTTTTTACTCTTCCCCCTTCCACCTTCCACCTTCCCCCCCCCCCCCCCCCCCCACACCGCCCCCACCCGACACTACTTTAATCAAACCCGAAATCTCATTCAGAGCACTCCACCTCCTGAGTGAACAGGATCCTTCATGAATGTCCAGTGATGTAACTTGTTTGTGTGCAAGGGAAAGAAAATGCCATGGTAACATAGGAAGTTCGAGTGAGTAAGCGTGGAGTGCTCTGTGTATTGAGAGGAACAAAGATCAGGGTAACTAAATAGGAAGTGATGAATGCAATGAAAGGAATGGTTTCACCCTGGGGCTATTTAAAAGGCTGGCTATATTCTGCCAGCTCAAAACCTTCTCCCTCTTATTCTAGCCTGCTTTTAGAAATCTTCATTTTTGATACAGCTGTCTCCCTTTAATGGATTTTGTTACAGCGAGTCAGAGCATCTTGAGGTAAATGCTCCTCCCCCCACCTTGTCTCAGCCGGATCCCTCCAGCCCGGCACCGCCTTCCTGACCTGCAGTCTTCTTCTTGACCTCTCCGCCTCCATCCTACTCCGACCTATCACCCTCACCTTGACCTCTTTCCACCTATCACATTTCCAACGCCCCTCCTCCAAGTCCCTCCTCCCTACCTTTTATCTTCTCCTGCTGAACACTCTCTGCTCATTCCTGAAGAAGGGCCTGTGCCCGAAACGTCGAATCTCCTGTTCCCTGGATGCTGCCTGACCTGCTGTGCTGTTCCAGCAATAAAGTTTCAACTTTGATCTCCAGCATCTGCAGACCTCACTTTCTCCTCGTAAATGCTCCTTGTTCTTGTTTATCCCATTTTTAATCCTGTTATCCAATGTGCGGGAAGGTTTAATACCCAGCTCATGTCTGCATTCCTAATCAGGCTTGTTGCTTTATTTTCTTGAACACTATCTTACTCTGATATAATAACTCACTCTGGTGACAATGTCCTGGATAGTGCACTGTCTTAGTAATTAGCTGGGATGCAACTAATTTTCTGTGCGTTCACCAAGGAGTTATGGTACCACAGCGTGCATCTCCTGAATGCTGCTCTATGCCCCGCTGTCGCCAGGACTGCCAAAATAAGTTGGCAGCTACGGCTCAGTAGATAACTTGCCTCTGAGTCATCACAAGTTGGTGGTTCCAAGTTCAACTCCAATCACTAGACCCCAAACTCCCAGGCTGTCGCTTTAGCGGAGTGCCACACTGTCACAGGAGTCTTTAAGGTGAAGTGATAATTTGAGGCCTGATTTATCTTCTCCATAAAAGACCTCAGGGCACCATTCAAAGATCAGGGCTAAGGATCTCTAGTTTCATGGCCAATATTTACCTCTCAACCAGATGAATTGCTCATTCATCTCGCTGTTGTATATTGCTGAAACGAGGAGTCGGCTGTTAAATTGGCAGTAACTTCACCCATCAGAGTTGACATGCCAAGCAATCAAGACCCTTTTCTCATGCAGAGTAAATTGATGCTTCCATTTGAATTTGGCATTCTTGCTCCTGATAAAAAGCTCCATTAACGCCTTTTTTTCACCAATACCAGCAAGCGACTAAATGCTACTCATGAAATTTTGTTCAGCATCTAATCGCCCTGCTCACCTTAAACCTATTACCTCTAGTTTTAGACTTCTTTACCATGGCGAAAAGCTGTTAGCTATCTATTTTATCCATGCCTTTCATTATTTAATAGATCTCCATAAGGTTACCCCTTGGTCTCCCACGTCACTGCCCATCTCCTGCACTGTGATAGTTCAAACAAAATCTAATTGGTTATAAAGTGCTTCAAGACACCCCAAGTTCATGAAAAGCACAAGCCTTTATTTTAAGTTGAACTCTTCCAAACTTTGCAGATAAAATACATCAGGACAGATGCAGGAATTTCAAAGTTCAAAGGGAGCAACATTTATACTATACTGAAAACGGCGCTAATTTACCGTGGTGTATAATTCAAGGAGCTAATTGTCTCACATGATTTCTTTTTTTGTTCATTTTTTATTCACTCTTGTTCTTCTAGATGGGAATGATCACGGGTTTGGAAGACACTGTCTCAGGATCTTAGATGAATTTCTCAGTATGAAAGGGCAAAATGTGTCAGTGCAGTCTTGGAGGGCCAAAGTACTTTTTCCTGTCCTGTACTGTTCTTTGTTCTGCAGTACATCTTATAGATAGTACACACTGCTGCTACTGAGCATTGGTGTTGGAGAAAGTGGATATTAATGGATGTGGTGCCAATCGTGTGGGCACTCAATCAATCCTTGTTCCAATAGACAATGGCTCCCTCATGCATTCTCCACAGAGACAACTTGACGAATAAGAGTTGACTTACCAAGCAATTAAGATCCTTTTCTCATGCAGAATAAATTGATGCTGCCATTAGAATTTGGCATTCTTGCAGTTGTGTCCAGATGAAAATCTGACAGGGTGTCTCTTTCTCTGTGATATTCAGGGTCTGTACCACAAAGCAACTAAGTGTTAGTCTGTATTAATTGAGTTGAAAATGTGTTGCTGGAAAAGCGCAGCAGGTCAGGCAGCATCCAAGGAACAGGAGAATCGACATTTCGGGCATAACCTCTTCTTCAGGAATGAGGAAAGTGTGTCCAGCAGGCTAAGATAAAAGGTAGGGAGGAGGGACTTGGGGGAGGGGCTTTGAAAATGCGATAGGTGAAGGGAGGTCAAGGTGAGGGTGATAGGCCGGAGTGGGGTGGGGGCGGAGAGGTCAGGAAGATGATTGCAGGTTAGGAAGGCGGTGCTGAGTTCGAGGTCCAGCAGGCTAAGATAAAAGGTAGGGAGGATCCAGCAGGCTAAGAGAAAACTTCTTGAGCTGAACAGGGATAGGAATGAAAAATATCTTTGCAACTAGGCAAGGTATCCCAGACAGTAAGAGACAAAGACAGATATGAAAGATCTGTCCCTACCTTTTATCTTAGCCTGCTGGATCCTCCCTACCTTTTATCTTAGCCTGCTGGACCTTGAACTCAGCACCGCCTTCCTAACCTGCAATCATCTTCCTGACCTCTCCGCCCCCACCCCACTCCGGCCTATCACCCTCACCTTGACCTCCCTCCACCTATCGCATTTCCAAAGCCCCTCCCCCAAGTCCCTCCTCCCTACCTTTTATCTTAGCCTGCTGGACACACTTTCCTCATTCCTGAAGAAGGGCTTATGCCCGAAACGTCGATTCTCCTGTTCCTTGGATGCTGCCTGACCTGCTGCGCTTTTCCAGCAACACATTTTCAGCTCTGATCTCCAGCATCGGCAGCCCTCACTTTCTCTCATGTATTAATTGAGTGCCTATTTCATGCATGATGATAATGGCTGCACTTAAAAATAAATTTAATTGGCTGGAAAGTGCTTCACAACATCCCAAAGTCATGAAAACCACAAGCCTTTATTTTAACTAGAATTCTTTCAAATTTTGCAGGTAAAATACACCAGAAACTGATGTATTCAAACTAAATTCAGATGACCCCCCCCCCCTCCCCCCCCCCCCCAGCAATTAGTTGGTCAATATTACTCAGTGGTTCGTTTTACATAAATCAGTGAATTTTCACAAGGCACCCCTTCTCACAATGCCACAATGAAATGTTCCACCTCTAAGGTGATGGCAATGTTAACTTTGAGAATATCCTATATCTCATGTTTATTTTTTGCAAATGCCACACTCCCCCCCCCCCCCCCCCCCCCCACACCCCACAGGAATTCATAGAGCCATAGAGATGTACAACATGGAAACAGACTCTTCTGTCCAACTCGTCCATGCTGACCAGATATCCCAACCCAATTTAGTCCCACCTGCCAGCACCCGGCCCATATCCCTCCAACCCTTCCTATTCATATATCCATCCAAATGCCTTTTAAATGCTGTAATTGTACCAGCCTCCACCACTTCCTCTGGCAGCTCATTCCATACACATACCACCCTCTGCATGTAAAGAATGCCCCTCAGGTCTCTTTTATATCTTTCCCCTCTCACCCTAAACCTATGCCCTCTAGTACTGGACTCCCCCACCCCAAGGAAAAGGCCTCGTCTATTTATCCTATCCATGCCTCTCATAATTTTATAGACCTCTATAAGGTCACCCCTCAGCCTCTTTCAGTGAATTCTTTCAGTGAATCCTTAGTTGGCATGTTTTCCCAATAAATGCAGAAGAAATACAAAGGGAACTGATGCAGAAGGAACTTTTCTGGGAATCATGTAGGAGAATCCTTGCATCCGAATATTTTCCTGGATTCTTTTATTGCAATATCTCTCTCCTGAGACATAGCATCATAAAGGATTACAATATGGAAACAGGCCCTTTGGCTAAATGTATCCATGCTGCCCAGTTTTCATAATTAATCTAGCCCCATTCGCCTCGATCTGGTCCATATCCTTCCACATCTGTCCTATTCATGTAGATGTCCTAATGTTTTTTAAATGACAAAACTGTACTCACTTCCACCACTACCTCTGGCAGCCTGTTCCAGACACACACCATTCTCTGTGAAAAACAATTCCCCCTCTGAACCCTTTTGTTAATCGCCCTGCTCACCTTAAACCTATTACCTCTAGTTTTAGACTTCTTTACGATGGGGAAAAGCTGTTAGCTATCTATTTTATCCATGCCTTTCATTATTTAATAGATCTCCATAAGGTTACCCCTCGGTCTCCCATGTCAATGTGGGACAGGGAAGAAGTCCCAGCCTATCCAGCCTCTCCTTGTAAATCAAACCTTCCAGTCCAGGTAGCATCCTAGTAAATCTTTTCTGCACTCTTTCTAGTTGAATAATATCCTTTCTATTGTAGGGTGACCAGAACTGCATGCAGTACTCCAAATATGGCCTCACTAATGTCATGTACAGCTGTCACAAGATGTCCCAACTCCAATACTCAGTGCTCTGACTGATGAAAGCTACCGTGCTGAAAGCCTTCTTCACTGCCCAGTCTACCTGTGACTCCACTTTCCAGGAGCTATGAACCTGTATCCCTCGATCTCTTTGCTCTATAACACTCCCCAGGGCCCTACCATTGACTATGTAAGTTCTGCCTTGGTTTGGCCCACCAAAATGCAACACCTTGCATTTATCTAAATTGAACTCCAGGTCAGGGACACAATTCAACTCAGCAGTGCTTACAAAGGAGTATGCCTGCCTAATGAGAGTGTGGAGTATTTCAGGGAACAAGTGCCTTAGGTCGAAAGGAAAAGAAAGATTTGTATCACCTGATAGAACTAATGCTGTTATTTCAAACCTTTCAGGATGTGACTAATCTTGTGCAGCAGTTATTTTGCGACCATGGTCACACAGACAGGATGGGATGAGTGACAATTTCATCCATTTTTGAGGAAGGTATGCCATAGAACACCCTGTCCCACATTGTCAGGTGGAGGAAGAGGCTCATGAGCCATTCCACCCATTGAGACTGTGCAGGTCAAAAACAACCACCTAACTATTCAAATTCCATTTTCCAGCCCTTTGGCTGTGGTCTTGTATGCCTTGGCCACTCTATTAAATCACAATGAGTCCATACTTCATTTCCATTTACTTGGTTTAATTTCATATTTCTTGATACTCTTACTCAACAAATATATATTGACCGACTCATTGGGATTCCAAACTGGTCTCCAACAATCATGCCATTTTGGGGGCAAGAATCCCAAGTTTTTGACATCCGTTTGTGTGACAAAATGCCGATGAGGGACGAAAGAGCAACAATCTGAAAGCTTGTGATTCCAAATAGACCTGTTGGACTATGACCTGGTGTATTGTGACTTCTGACAATGTCGTGTCCAGTCGCAACATGACTTCCTGACTCCATGCACTGACCAATAAAAACAAGAGAACCAAATGCCTTCTTCATTATCCTGTCCACTTGCAACTCCACTTTCAAGGAACTATGAAGCTGCAGCCCAAGGTCTCTGTTCGGCAACACTCCTCTGGACCTACCATTTCCTCCCGAAGCAACCCTCCTTCATTTTTAATAATGTGTCCTCTTGCTTTCTGACTTCTCCATCAGCGGAGATTGTTTCTCTTTATCAACTCTAATGCTTTATTTCCTCATATAAGATCATTCCTCAAACTTCAATATACAAAGGAAAGTAGATTGAGGGCATTGGCAATGCACCAGGATCCGTTATTAACCATTCGTGCCTTTGGAGTTCCTCGCTGCTGTCAAACATGTCAAATTGGTTGTTGAAATTAAAGTTTAATTAGCACTCAGTGAATCAGAGTCAGTTGCAAACAAGAAGTGTAATCAATTAAAAATTACATTATTGGAGGCTTATGATTAAAAATTCCTCTTTCCTCTCTACATGCAATATAGCAACCTGTTCTATCTGTCATTATGCTTCTAATGAACTTTCCCAATATGAATCAGCTACAATTGGAGCTGATTAACACTATAAAAATCCATTTGGAATCATCATTGGACCCATTAATGAGTATAGATATCAAATTAATTCTTAAGGTTCCACTAGCCCTCAGTCAGAGCTTTCCCATAGCATCGCTTTAGTTCTGCTCCTTTCAATTTCTGGCATGCCCCGATTCACCAAGATTAATGTTCGGTCAATCAGCCAATACCATTAATAACTCTGCTAAGAGTTTTTTCTTTCTATTAGTTTGTTTAATGGAAGTTAAACCCAGTGATGAGAAGTTTGATTTACAGCTTGCTTGTCAGTTAGTGGAAGAGGCAAAATGGAATATGAAAACCTCAGGGCACAGATTATACAAGAGCTGACATCTGACTCATCCTCCTCTATTCCACACAGCCTATTCCTAATCATCCTGATTGAGTCATAGAATCTACCAATGAAGGAGATCTTTCAGCCCATCTTTCTTGTGCTGTTCACTGCCCAACCCCTCAGCTCTGCAAATGATACCTTGCCAGGTCACTATAGGATGTTCGTGTTGACTCTGTTTCCGCTACTTTTTCAGACAGGGTAGGCTTTTTTATCCCTGTGTTCTTCCTTATGTCTTTTCAAAGTGCAAATGATTCATTTTGAATGTTTGCTTTTGTTGTTCAGATTCTTTGAACTTCGTGTGATGTGGAAACACAACTATCTTTGTGCTAACATCTATGACTTACATTCTGGGCTCTGGCACAATGCATGCTTACTTTTTCACTTCAAGTCTCTTTTCTCCTTTCCCTCCCTTGCAGTTAATCTATTGGCATTTGTTTTCCCAATCACAATGATCATAGAAACCCTACGGTGTGGAAGCAGGCCATTCAGCCCATCGGGATCCACATTGATTCTCTGAAGAACATCTCACCCAGACACACCCTATCACTGTAAACCTGCATTTCCCACAGGGTGAAAGTGAGGACTGCAGATGCTGGAGATCAGAGTCAAGATTAGAGTGGTGCTGGAAAAGTACAGCAGGTCAGGCAGCATCCGAGGAGCAGGAAAATCGAAGTTTCAGGCAAAAGCCCTTCACCAGGAATGAGGCTGGGGGTGGAGAGATAAATGGGAGGGGGGTGGGGCTGGGGAGAAGGTAGCTAAGAGTACATCGGTGGATGGAGGTTGGGATGAAGGTAACAGGTCGAAGAGGAGGGCGGAGCAAGTAGGCGGGAAGGATGATTGGCAGGTAGGACAGGTCATGAGGACAGTGCTGAGGTGGCAGGTTGGAACTGGGGTAAGGTGGGGGGAGGGGAAATGAGGAAACTGGTGAAGTCCACATTGATGCCCTGGGGTTGAAGTGTTCCGAGGTGGACGATGAGGCATTCTTCCTCCAGGCATTGGGCGGTGAGGGATTGGTGGTGAGGGAGCTCAGCACCATCCTCATGGGCTGTTCTACCTGCCAATCTTCCTTCCCACCTGTCCACTCCACCCTCCTCTCAGACCTACCACCTTCATCCTCACCTCCATACGCCAATTGCAATCTTCGCTACCTTCTACCCAACCCCACCCTCCTCCCATTTATCTCTCCACCCTGGAAGCTCCCAACTTCATTCCTGATGAAGAGCTTTTGCCCGAAACATTGATTTTTCTGCTCCTCACATGCGGTCTGACCTGCTGTGCTTTTCCAGCACCACTCTAATCTTGACTCTGCATTTCCCACAGCCAATCCTCCTGAAACTGCGAATCTTTGGACTGCAGGAAGGAACCAGAGCACCAAGAGAAAACTTGCACAGTCACGGGGAGGATGTGTAAACTCCACACAGACTGTCAACCAAGAGCAGAATCAAACTCGGGTCCATAACGTTGCAAGGCAGCAGTGCTAACCACTGAGCTACTGTACCACCCCACTTGTTGCATTCAAAAACCTCGCATCTCCCCCGTGGTTTTGAATCGTGTACAAATTCCAGAAAAAAGCTGGTGCCTAGCAATCTTACCTCTGAGGCAGTAAGAGTACCATGTTCAGTTGTGCTCCACTCACATGCTGACCTGAATGAGATTTCAGCAGAGTGGTACAAAATCCATTCTCATGTACATTCAAGGCTAAGGGCCAAGTGCTGGAAAGTGGTATTATTGCAGACCTGATGGCCTAAATGGCCTTATCTATGCTGTGTGACTCTATGACTCAAAAAGAAAACCTTATTTACTCCGTTGGGCTTAAAATGATGAAGTATTTACTTTATAAGACTTAGAGGTGTCCTGACAGAGGATTCAAAATCAATATAAGGGCTGATAGGTTATATGTACCCTGCTAACCGAAGGGTGAGTATCAACGTTCATGCATTTAAATTGTTCTTGAGTAGCAACAGGCTGGATGTGAGGAAGCTAGGAACAGGAGGAGGCTATTTGAGCCTGTTTTGCCATTCAGAGAGACAATGCTGATGTTGAACAGCAAGGTTGGATGCTCCTTCCATTCCCAGCGAGTCGTGAATCTTTGGAATCAATTGTGCAGTGGGTGCTCACTCTCTGCGTGTCTTCAGAAGAAAGCCAGACTGCTGTTTGCTGAGACATTGGAACCATTTAATAGAAGCTGTGCAGGTTGATAGCTATACATGTCCAGGCTTGGTCAAAATGATCTCCCGAACTAAGTTTGATTGCGTGATGTGGGTCTAAGGGGAATTCTCCAAGTGTTCTGAAGAAGAGGACCACCAGACTCAAAACCTTAATTCTGTTTTTCTCTCTCCACAGATGCTGCCAGACCTGTTGGGTTTCTGTTTCAGATTTCTAGCATCAGCAGGATTTTCCCCAAATGTCCTACCCCTTTTTTTTATGCTAGTGTTCCTTCATGTATTTTCTCATTTCTCCCAGAAGCTTATATGATGATTTGAAATCGGTATAATCCAATCACGCTGCCCTGGGCAGTTAAGCACGGGCCAAAATCGCTGTCTTTTCCAGTGATGCCTACATCCCATGAATTAAAAAAAAAACAAACACAGACTTTCTCCTGCTTAACCCAGTGTTGCTGAGTTCAATTGCAACGTTCTGTCCCATCCTAGTCTTAAACTGTGCACAGACTGAGAATAGAACCAAGAACACATCTGATCTTCATGACACAACTGGCTTTCTCTTAACTGTGGATGCTAAAGATCCGAAATAAAAACAGAAATTGCTGGAGAAACTCAGCAGGTCTGGCAGCATCTGTGGAGAGAAAGCAGAGTTAATGTTTTGGGTCCAGTGACCCTTCAGGACACACAACATTGTTTCATGGGGTGTGGGCATCACTGGCAATGTCAGCATTTGTTGCCCATTCTTACCTGCCCTTGAACAGAGTGACTTCCTGGAGCATTTCAGGGGGCAGTTTAGAGTTAACCACATTGACTGGAGTCACATGTAGGCCAGACCAAGGATGGATGGCAGATTTCATAGAATATATAAAACAATACAGCGCAGAATAGGCGCTTCGGCCCATGATCTTGCACCGACCTGTGAACTAATCTAAGCTCATCCCCCTACACTATCCCATCATCATCCATGTGCTTATCCAAGGATTGTTTAAATGCCCCCAATGTGGCTGAGTTGACTACATTGGCAGGCAGGGCATTCCACGCCCTTACCACTCTCTGAGTAAAGAACCTGCCTCTGACATCTGTCTTAAATCTATCACCCCTCAGTTTGTAGTTATGCCCCCTCGTATAAGCTGACGTCTTCATCCTAGCAAAAAGACTTTCACTGTCTACCCTATCTAATCCTCTGATTGTCTTGTATGTTTCTATCAAATACTCTCTTAGCCTTCTTCTTTCCAATGAGAACAGAACCAAATCTCTCAGCCTTTCCTCATAAGACCCTCCCTCCAGACCAGTCAACATCCTGGTAAATCTCCTCTGCATCTTTTCCAATGTTTCCACATCCTTCCTGTAATGGGGTGACCAGAACTGTACACAATATTCCAAGTGCGGCCGCACTGGTGTTTTGTATAGTTGCAGCATGACATAACAATAACGCACCATATGCCTTCTTAACAGCACTATCAACCTGGGTGGCAACTTTCAGTGATTTATATACATGGACTCCAAGATCCCTCTGCACATCCACACTACCAAGAATCTTTCAATTGACCCAGTATTCTGCCTTCTTGTTATTCTTCCCAAAGTGAATCACCTCATATTTAGCTGCATTGAACTCCATTTGCCACCTCTCAGCCCAATTCTGCAGTTTATTCAAGTCCCCCTGCAACCTACAACATTCTTCCACATTGTCCCCTACTCCACTGACTTTAGTATCATCTACAAACTTACTAACCCATCCACCAAGTCATTTATAAAAATGACAAATTTCCTTCCCTAAAAGCCAATGATGAAGTAGGCATGTTGTTACAATGATTGGCAGTCTCAAAGTCAACTAAAATTAATTAAATTGTGTTTATGAATTAAGTTTGGGCCTTGTGTTTGGGCCTGTCACACCAGGTAGTGACACTTGCTGCTAAGTAACCGTCCCTGCTTTAGTGAAGTGTACTACTGAAGGTATTGCTCTTTTTTAAGGTCAGAAGCATCATATTTTCCTGGCATGGACTGAAGAAAATTAAGTAGCAGAAAACCAAAGACAGCATTCTTTATTTTCTGCCTGCTTAGATATGGAAGATCTGTATCCCACTGTACATGGTGGCTTGATGCAGTCAAAGCACAGGGAGAGGAAAAATCGACCTCTTTAATCACCTGCTCAACCAAAAGCCAATAGGCAATCGAAAACATTTACTGCAATGTCACCCTACCCATATAAATGTATTCACAAACATAGCAGCTGTCTGCAGATGCACATAGCTCAAGATTGGTGATCTGGGCAGTAAAATTTATAAACCTACAGTGCTCTTTCATTTCAGACTCTGCAATGTGCTCTGCATGACAAAGCACTGTCACATCACAGTGCAGTGTAGCACAGGAATAGGCCTCAGATTGATAATAGCCTGAACGGTAACATCGTTTCGCCCAGACATCATGGTCATTAGTGGCCTGGAGGGTCTCATTACAATCTTTCTCAGTTGCTGGAACCAGTTGTTGAGTGCCTCAGGGCTGATGGCTGCTTGAAGTGCAATCTGAAACGAGGCAATTGCTGTAGCACTTGATTGGTTTCCTGATCTCTGTCTCCCATACAATCTCCAGAAGCAGTTAGAAGGGTTGCAGGGAAATTGAAGGAAGTTGGTCTCTACTTGAGTTGCATTATGCACAGAAATGTTGACATTTAAAAAAATGCCATTAATAGCATTGAAGTTTTAAAGTCTTTCTGTAACATCAGGCATGTCTCAGTGTGAGTGCTCACTCTCTCTCATCTGGGGAAAGACTGGGACTTCTTTCCCAGGTGTGTAGAAACCTGAGGGCTGACCTTACAGAGGTCTATAAAATCATGAGAGGCATTGATAAGGTAGATAGCCAACAGCTTTTCCCCATGCTAGGGGAATCTAAAACTGGAGGGCATAGGTTTAAGATGAGAGGGGGCGAGATACAGATTGTCCCAGATGGGCAATTCTTTCACACAGAGGGTGGCAAGTGTCTGGAATGGGCTGCCTGAGGTAGTGGTGGAGCAGAGTACAATTTTGCCATTTAAGAAACATTTAGACAGGTTCATGGATGGGATAGATCTGGAGGGATATGGACCTAATACAGACAAATGGGACTGATTTAATTGTTAAAACTAGACAGAATGGACAAGTTCGGCTGAAAGGCCTGTTTCGATGCTGTAAGCATCCATGACTCTGTGAGTCAAGGTAAGGGCTGGGTTCAAGGAACTCGTGGGTACTTTACTTGTTTCCCTCCCATTCTGTAGTGTTAAAGCAAAGAATATAGGGGTCAGAATAGGCCATTCAGCCCTTCAAGTCTGCTCCACCATTCAACATCATCATTGTCTGATCATCCAACCCAGTTCCATGTTCCCTTTTTTCCTCCATGCACCTTGAGCACTTTAGCCTTAGGAACTATATCTAAATCCTTCTCAAAATCACAGCATAAGACATCGTCCAGTTAGGATGATAATGTAGAATTTCACCGCTCAGTGGGGGGGGTTGAGTCTGGGTCATTGAGTATAATCAAGACTGAGAGATAGATTTGAAATCAATAAGAGAATCAAGCGTTATGGTGAAAAGGAGGTACCATTGAGAGTTATCGGATCTGCCATAATCTCATTGAATTGATACTCCTTTGATCCCATTAGCCTGAAGACCTATATCTAAATCCTTCTTGAAAACATTCAATGGTTTGACCTACATCACATTCTTTGGTAGATAATTTCACAGGCTCTCCACTCTCTGGGTGATGAAATTTCTCCTCATCTCAACCCTAAAAGATCTACCCCCTATCCTTAGACTGTGACACCTGGTTCTAGACTCTGCAGTTGGGCCTTTAGCCTATCAAGTCTGCACTATCAAAGCTACGTTGTATCCAAACTAGTCCCACTTTCCAACACTAGGCTCATAGCTTTGAATGTTATGACATTTCAATTACTCATTCAAAGGTTGTGAAGCTACCCATCTTAACTACCCTCCCAGGCAGTGCGTTCCAGACCTCCATTACCCTCTAGGTGACAAATCTTTTCCTCAAATCCCCTCTAAAGTATTCTGCCTTTCACTTTAAAATTATGCCTCTTGTTATTGACCCTTTGACTAAGTGGAAAAGCTATTTTCTCTCCACCTGCTCATGCTCCTCATACTCTTATACATCTCTATCAATCACCCCCCTCAGCTTTCTCCACTCCAAAGAAAACCACCTGAGCTTATGCATTGGTAAGTTGCTCCATCCCAGACAACATCCTGGTGAATCTTCTCTGCATCCCCTCCAGCGCAATCACATCCTTCCTACAGTGAGGGGACCAGAACTGTACACAGTACTCCAGATGTAGCCCAATCAAAGATCAGTACAGCACCAACATAATCTACCTGCTTTTATAATCAATGCTATGACTGATAAAGGCAAGTATTCCATATGCCTTCTTAACTACCCTCTTAACCTGCTCTGGAATCTTTAGACAAGCAGCCCAAGATCCTTCTATTCCTCTGAGCTTCCTAGTGCCCTGCCATTTATTGAATATTCATTGTCTTCTTACTTCTTCCAAAGTGTGTCACCGTACACTTATCAGGATTAAATTCTATCTGCCACTGATCTGCCTATCTAACCAATCTACTTATACCCTCCTGCAAGCTGACACCTTTTTCTTCACTGTCAAACTCTCAAACAATCTTGGCTTCATCTTCAAACTAACTTATCAACCCTCCCACATTCTCACCTGCATCACTTATGAATAACACAGACAATAAGGGACACAACACTGAGACCTGTGGCCTCCAGTTACACACCAGCCTTCTACCATTATCCTCTGTCTCCTAACACTCTGCCATGTTTTCATCCAACTTGCCAATCACCCTGGATCTCATGCACTTTGACTTTCTTTATCAGTCTCCCATCCGGGACCTTGTCAAAGATTTTGCTGAAATACCCATATAAACTACATCAACTCCACATCAACGTACTTGTTCACCTCTTTGAAAAATTCAGTCAATTTGTTAGGCATGACCTCCTTTTGACAAAGCAATGCAGACTCTCCCTGATCAAACCTTGTTTCTTGAAATGGAGATTAATTCTCTTTTTCAGAATCTTTTCCAATATGTTCCCTACCCATTGATATGAGACTCTGTGCTCTATAATTCCCTGTTTTGTCACTACCACCCTCCTTGAAAAATGAAACAATGTTAGCCCTCCAGTCCCCTGACAGCTCACCTCTGGCCAGAGACTATTACAAAATTTGGGTCAGGTTCTCTGTAATATCCTCCTTCATCTCCCACAGCAACCTCTGATACAAATCATCCAGACCTGGGAATTATCCAATTTTAAACCCACCAAAGCCTTCAACTCATCCTCACTCCCTATAACAACCTTTTTAAGAACCTCAAAGTCCATTTCCCTGAATTCTTCACTGTTATCCTCCTTCCTTCCAATGAAGATAGTTGCAAAGTGCTTGTTTAACACTGTGCCCATGTCCTCTGGCTCCCTCTTGGTTCCTAACAGGCCCTAATCTTTCCTTGGTAATTCTCTTCCCCTTAATATACTTCTAGAGCATTATGGGATTCTACCTAATCTTATCCACGAGTGTTTTTTCAAATGCCCCACTTTCTTCTCCAAATTGCTTTCTTAAGTTCACCCCTGTGCTTTTTATATTCCTCTGGGGCTGCCAGTGATTTGCTCCCTCTGTTTCCCTTCTTATCCAGTTCTGAATATTTCTAGACATCCAGAGTTACGTGAGCTTGTTGTTCCTACATTTCACCCTAATGAGAACATGTTGGGCCTGCACTCTCACTAGTTCTTTTTTGAATGCCCCCTACTGTTCTGCTGTAGATTTACTCTCATATAGCTGTTCCCTTCATTCCTGATGAAGGGCTTTTGCCCGAAACGTCGATTTTCCTGCTCCTTGGATGCTGCCTGACCTGCTGTGCTTTTCCAGCACCACACTAATCTGGACTGTAGCTGTTCCCAGTCTATTTTGGCTAGATCCTGCCTTATTTTTAATAAAGGTGGTAAAAACAATGACTGCAGATGCTGGAAACCAGATTCTGGATTAGTGGTGCTGGAAGAGCACAGCAGTTCAGGCAGCATCCAAGGAGCTTCGAAATCTTTTTTTTATTTTTAATAAAGTCTGATAACCCCACAATCCAAAACCCTTTAAGTCCTATTATATGATACCTTCTAATTCTTTTAAATTCTGACAAACATAGAATTAACCAATCCAGTCTCTCTTCATATATCGGTCCTGCCATCCCAAGAATCGGGTAATGTCTGACAGGAGACAAACCCATTGAATTGCACTTAACTTCACAGTCTTCAGACAAAAAAGGTTTATGTCAAAATTGTCCGTTCTCTGTTTGTGAAGGGAAGAGCATTATATCTAAAGCCAGCTTGGAGCAAGTTTATCATTTGTTTCTGGTCGATGATGTCCCAACCATTATCTATATTGCTGTTTGGCCACTTAGGGTGAACATCAGGCCATCTCTTGATATCTCTTCTGTCTCACACAGCCTTAGAAACATGCAGATTTGATTTGTACATTTCCAGCTTTTATACCATTGCACATTAGTGGTCTGAGTGCCTATCATAACCAATACTGTTATAGAGATTCTAATATGTCAGGTCACTCAACCAGAAGTAATCGTCCTGTCTGAAGCAATACAGTGCTAAACAATTATAAGTGACATTGATAAATGATAGCCGTACTTACCAAAACAAACATGCCAAACATAGCAAACTAGCACAGAGACCGGAGCTCTTTGGAAAGCAGTTTTATTTGGAGCTTGTCATGTTTGCTGCTTTGGTTAGCACTGCGCATATTGCCTATGCAACCTTAACGATACAGCCATTCATTCTCTGAACTGAGATCTAATTGCTATTCGGAAGGCAGTGAGTTGGACAATCTGTGTCACTCTGTTGTCGACTCTTGCATATGGTCAGCAATGTAATTTATGAAGAGCCTGAACGACTTGGTATTCAGGTGTCACATTGTTTTAGGGGGAATGATCTGCATTTATAGCCCTTTTACAACCTTTCGACATCCACATTAGCACAGATGACTTTAAATAGTAGTCAGATAAATAGATGAGGGAATAAGGAATAAAAAGATCTGCTGATGGTGGGTATTATGGCAGGAAGGACAAATTAGTTGGGCTGAATGGTCTGTTTCTGTGCTGTAAATGAATTGTAATTTCACATTCCTGTCTGTGCAATTTATTGTAAATAATACACTTTACGACACAAGGGCTGAAACTATTAACATCAAAGCCATTGTATTGTGCCCATTCCTCCCATCTGAGCACTTCTGATATTTTTTTTCGGCCAATGTAGGTAATTTAAACTCAAGGCAATAGTGATTCGATATCCATTTCACATTCCACTGAATTTCCTATCAATTAAAGGCAAAATACTGTTGAAGCTGGAAATCTGAAACAAACTCAGAGAATACTGGAGAAACTCAACAGGTTTGACAGCATCTGTGAAGAGAGAACCAGAATTCACATTTTGAGTGATGTATGATTCTTCTTCAGAACATTATCTGTGTTAATTTCCTATACATTAGCATGATATAACAAGTGAACAATTCACTAAGGCCATTTTACGCCATCTCTAAATTAAAATACTTCTAGCCCTCTCATTAAGAATGACCTCCGTTGTGTTGTGTCGCATTAACGCCGTGCTAAATGGAACAGACTTCAAATACATCTAGCAACTCAAGACTGGGCATCCATGACGCATTGTGGGTCATCAACAACAGTAGAATTGTGTTCCAGCACAATCTGCAACCTCTTGGCCTGACTTATCCCCCATTCAACCATTACCAACAAGCCAGGAGATCAGCTCTGGTTCAGTGGAGAGTGCACGTAAAAATTAGGTGTCACCCTGGTGAAGCTACCATACAGGACTACTTACACACCAAACAATGTAGGCAGTAAGTGATAGACAGAGGTAAACGATCCCACAAACAATGGATCATACCTAAGCTTTGCAGTCCTGCCATATCCAGTCGTGAATGCCCAAGAATGAAATATATCACTGGAGGAGGAGGCGCCACAAATATCACCATCCTCAATGATGGATGTCCCCAACGTATCAGTGCAATAGGTAGAACTTTCAGCCAGACGTGCTGAGTGAATGATCCATCTTGGCCTCCTCCAATGGTTCCGAGCATTACACATATTAGTCTTCAGCCAATTCGATTCACTCCATGTAATATCCAGAAATGTAAGAAACACTGGATACTGCCATCTATCCGACAGTGTGGGAAATTGCCCAGGTATGTCCTGCACATAAAAACCAGGACAAATCCAACAAATCCTTTCATAAAGTGCTACACAGGAGGCTGCCGAGTGAGATAAGGGGCTCATGGTGTTAGAGGCAAGGTGCTATCAAGGATAGAAGCTTGACTGTCTGGCAGGAAGCAGAGGGAGGGGGATACGAAGGTCTTTCTCAGGATGGCAGCCGGTGACAAGTAGTGTCCGCAAGGCTCAGTGTTGGGAACACAACTTTTCACTTTATACATTAATGATCTAGATGAAGGAACTAAGGGCATTCTGGGTAAGTTTGCAGATGATACAAAGATAGATAGAGGGACAGGTATCTCTGAGGAGGCAGGGAGGCTGCAGAAGGATTTGGACAGGTTAGGAGAGTGGACAAAGAAGTGGCAGATGGAGTACAATGTGGGAAAGTGTGAGGTCATGCACTTTGGTCGGAAGAATAGAGGCATGCACTATTTTCTAAATGGAGAGAAAATTCAGAAGTCTGAAGTCCAAAGAGACTTGGGAGTTCTAGTCCAGGATTCTCTCAGGTTAAAATTGCAGGTTGAGTCAGTAGTTAGGAAAGCAAATGCAATGATGACGTTTATTTTGAGAGAACTTGAATATAAAAGCAGGAATGTACTTCTAGAGCTCTATAAGGCTCTGGTCAGACCATATTTGGAGTATTTTGCACAGTCTTGGGCCTCATACCTCAGAAAGGATGTACTGGTCCTGGAGCATGTTCAGAACAGGTTCACGAGAATGGTCCCAGGAATGAAAAGCTTAACATATGAGGAATGTTTGAGGACTCTCGGTTTATTTTGATGGACTTTAGAAGGGTGAGGGGGGAGTCTACTTGAAACATATAGAATACTGAATGGCCTGGACAGAGTGGATGTTGGGAAGATGTTTTCATTGGAAGGAGAGACTTGTACCTGAGGGCACAGCCTTAGAATAAAGGGAAGACCTTTTAGAACAGAGATAAGGAGAAAATTCTTCAGCCAGAGAGTGGTGAATCTATAGAACATAGAATGTTACAGCGCAGTACAGGCCCTTTGACCCTCGATGTTGTGCTGACCTGTGAAATTACTCTGATGCCCATCTAACCTACACTGTTCTATTATTATCCACATTTATGTCCAATGCCCATTTAAATACTCTTAATGTTGGCAAGTCTACTACTTTTGCAGGCAGGCTGTTTCACACCCCTACTACTCTCTGAGTAAAGAAACTACTCCTAACATCTGTCCTAAATCTATCACCCCGCAACTTAAATCTATGTCCCCTCGTGTTAGTCTTCACCATCCGAGGAAAAAGGCTCTCACTATCCACCCTATCTAACCGTCTGATTATTTATATTTCTCGATTAAGTCAACTCTCAACCTTCTTCTTTCCAACGAAAACAGCCTCAAATCCCTCAGCCTTTTCTCATAAGTCCTTCACTCCATACCAGGCAACATCCCAGTATATCTCCTCTGAAATCTCTCCAAAGCTTCTACATCCTTCCTATAAGGCAGTGACCAGAACTGCACGCAATACTCCAGGTGCGGCCTTACCAGTGTCTTGTACGGCATGACCTCGTGGCTTCCAAACTCAATCCACCTACCAATAAACACCAACACACCATATGCCTTCTTAACAAACGTATCAATCTGGGTAGCAACTTTCAGGGATTTATGCACCTGGACACCGAGATCTCTGTTCATCTACACTGCCAAGAATTTTACCATTAGCCCAGTACCCTGCATTCCTGTTACGTCTTCGAAGTGAACTACCTCACACTTTTCTGCATCAAACTCCATTTGCCACTTCTCAGCCCAGCTCTGCATCATATCTATGTCCTCTGTAACCTACAACATCCTTCGGCACTATCCACAACTCTGCCTACCTTAGTGTCATCCGCAAATTTATTAACCTATCCTTCTACGACCACCTCCAGATCATTTCTAAAAATGACAAACAGTAGTGGCCTCAAAACAGATCCATGTGGCACATCACTGATAACTGAACTCCAGGATGAACATTTCCCATCAACCACCACCCTCTGTCTTCTTTCAGCAAGCCAATTTCTGATCCAAACTGCAAAATCACCTCCAATCCCGAAACTCTGTATATTGTGCAATAGCCTACCATGTGGAATCTTATCAAACCTATGGAGTTCACTGCCACAGATGTCTGTGGAGGCTAGGTCATTGAGGTAGGTTCTTGATTGATCAAGGGTTACGGGGAGAAAGTGGGGGAATGGAGTTGAGAAACCTATCAGCCATGATGGAAAGACAGAGCAGACTTGATGGGCTGACTGGCCTAACTTCTGCTCCTGTGTCTTATGGTCTTATGTTCTTTTTACCATCCAGGATAAAACAGCCAACTTGATTGGTACCACATCCACAAACTCCCTCAACTATTGATATTTAGTAGCATCAGTGTGTATTGTCTACAAGATACACTGCAGAAATTCACAAAAGATACTTAGACACTACCTTCCAAACCCATGGCCACTTCTATCTAGAAGGACAGGGCAGCAGATACATAGGAACATTAACAACAGCAAGTTCCCCTCTAAGCCACTCATCATCCTGACTTGGAACTATATTGTCGTTCCTTCACTGTCGCTGGGTCAAAATCATGGAATTCCCTCACTCAGGGCATTTTGGGTCACCCCACTGCAGGTGAACTGCAGCGGTTCAAGAAGGCAGCTCACCACCACCTTCTCAAGGGCAATTAGGGATGGGCAATAAATGCTGGTCAGCCGGTGATGCCCATGTCCCATGGATTATCTAATGCATTGACCTACCTTTGGACCATCTCTTGGGATTCCATTGAAGCAAAGACGGTGAATATTCTGATTTTATGAGTGCCGGAATGGTTACTAACTTATATTAGGTGATCAGATTCCCTACAGTGTGGAAACAGGCTCTTTGGCCCAACAAGTGCACACCAACCCTCTGAAGAGTATCCCACCCAGACCTATATCCCTCTGACCAATGCACCTAACACTATGAGCAATTTAGCATGGCCACTTCACCTAACCTGTGCATCATTGGATTGTGGTAGGACAAAGGACATTCTGGAGGAAACCCACGCAGACCCTGGAAGAACGTGCAAGCTCCACATACACAGTCACCCGAGGCTGGAATCAAACCCAGATCCCTGGCAATGTGAGGCTGCAGTGCTAACCACTGAGCCACCGTGCCGCCCCCGGTCAAAAGCATCCTCTGTCACATGGTTTCCTGCCGTTGACTGCCATACATTCTCAATGGCTGTTTAAAATGTCTGTCCCATGCGGCCTAGCTGATGGAGAAATGTCCTGCCTGTTTCTTACACATTAAACGGCCAACCATCTCAACTACCTCCCGTTTGTAACATGGGCAAACAAGAGTAATGATAGGCAATTGAAGAGGAAACCACATTTTTACTTTAATGCCCCTCTGACAATTCTTTGGGAGTTGCATGTGACAGTGATTTTTAATTCCTGAAGTCGCCATTCCTTCCCTGGAGATGATAAGACATGGGAACAGAAGTAGGCCATTCAGTCCATCAGATCTGCTATGCCATTCAACAATGTCATGATTTTCAACTCTACTTTCCTGCCTTTCCCCATCCTGCCATTCCCTTCCTGATTAACAATCTGCCTGTCTCAGCATTTCACATGCTAATGACCAGCCTTGATAGCACTCTGTAAAAAATGTGGAGAATCAACTTGTTAAAAGGATGTCCTTTTATTTCATAAAGAAATAACAGAGCATTTTTATTCAATGTCACGCAAATGGGAGAGATGAAAGAAGAAAACAAAAGCCCACGGGCATCCCAGAAAGTTTCCCTGAGATTGTCTGTAGTTCTGAAGCTGAGTACAAACTCTTTTTATGCACCATTTTCAGTTCCTCTGAGGTTCTCAATGGTTTAAATTACCCTTGAGAGTAATAACTAGTTGCTCCAATATGCAATATTTTGCATGTCGTAGCTTGTAAAGCACAGTTGTAGCTGTTTCATGTTTCTTTATTGCAGTCAGGTTAAGAAAAAACCCTAACTATTGCCCAGTCTACCGAGGAGATACTTGCAAATCTCAGTAAATGGTGGGCTTGGGAAATTGAACAGAAGCCGTGGCTGCCAAATTAGTCAGCTCTGGGAAGTTATCAGCCTGAAAGGAAACTAACAGAGGGTTGTCTCTGACACTCTCTCCCAGCGAGCAGTGTTTTTTCCGACCTGACTGACAAGGTATTTGGGATGGGAGGGGGGAGTTCGGTCTTATCACACTGCTGCCCAGCTTCAAGATTTTTTTCATGTTTCCAGGACACAGGAAGAGAAGGGGATAATCCACCCTCTGCCAATTCAATTAGATCATGTTAAAAATCACACATCACCAGGTTATAGTCCAACAGGTTTAATTGGAAGCACTAGCTTTCGGAGCGACGCTCCTCAGTTGTCCTGATGAAGGAGCGTCACTCCGAAAACTAGTGCTTCCAAATAAACCTGTTGGACTATAACCTGATGTTGTGTGATTTTTAACTTTGTCCACCCTAATCCAACCGGCACCTTCACATTATGGCTACCATCAACACAATTAGATCATGACTGATCTGGACCTCAGCTGCCGAGGAGATTTACCAGGATGATGCCTGGGCTGGAGAGTTTTTGTTGTGAAGAGAGATTGCATCAACCAATATAAAACAAAGAACCGCAGATGCTGCTGATCTGAAACAAAGACAGAAATTGCTGGCGAAACTCAGCAGATCTCTGGCAGCGTCTGTGGGGAGAAAGCAGAGTTAACATTCAAGTCCAATGATGGCTGTAAACTGGTGTTGACTTCCTTGGGGCAGAGGAGACTGAGGGGGGCATGACTGAGATATATCAAATGGAGGGGTCATAGATAGGGTACACTGGATGAGACAATTCTCCTTGTTAGAGAGATCAATGAGCAGGGGTCACAGATGGGAGGGGAGGTTTAGAAGGAGATGTGAGGAAAATGTTCTCACCTAGAGGGTGGTGGTTATCTAGAAGTCACTGTCTGTAAGGATGGTAGAGTCCGAAACCCTCATCACATTGAAGAAATATTTAGATGTGTGCTTATGATGCTAATGTTATAGGCCAAGTGCTGGAAAATAAGCTTATTTTTGATTAGCACAGAATTGTTGGGCCAAATGACCTTTTACTGTGCTGTAGATCTCCATGACTCTATGAACTACATTTACTTGCCTCAGTTCTATACGCCATTACGCAATGACAATTTGGTTAATCTCAGTTTACATTTCGCATGCTGTTTTATGCTTGTCCCATACTGCATGGGGCAATTGGCTTAGACTAGTAAATAGATCTTGACCTAAATTATCCCACTTCACCTTCCCTCACTTATGGGCGGCACGGTGGCACAGTGGTTAGCGCTGCTGCCTCACAGCGCCAGAGACCCGGGTTCAATTCCCGACTCAGGCGACTGTCTGCGTGGAGTTTGCACGTTCTCCCCGTGTCTGCGTGGGTTTCCTCCGGGTGCTCCGGTTTCCTCCCACAATCCAAAAAATGTGCGGGTCAGGTGAATTGGCCATGCTAAATTGCCCGTAGTGTTAGGTTAAAGGGGTAAATGTAGGGGTATGGGTGGGTTGCGCTTCGGCGGGTCGGTGTGGACTTGTTGGGCCGAAGGGCCTGTTTCCACACTGTAAGTAATCTAATCTAATCTAATTATCTAAACTTTGATCCTTTCCATTGCCTTCTGCCTTTGAACCACACAATGAAGTCCTGTGTTCACAGTGAGGCTATCCTCCATCATGATTTTGGCACTACCATTGTGCGAAATGGGATAGATTTCAAACAGATCTAATGGCTCTGGGCATCCAGGAGACACTGCCGGTCATCAGCAGCAGAATTATATTTGATCCCAATCTGCAGCCTCATTACCTGAGTATTCCTCACTCGATCATGACTATCAAGCTGGGAGATTAACTCTGGTTCACTGAAAAGACATGGAGGGTATAGCAAGAGCGGAACTAGGCAATATAGTCAAGCTACAGGCCAGGACTACTTGCATGCCAAACATCAGATGCCACATATGATGGAATAGAATTATGGTGGCTCAGTGGTTAGCACTGCTGTCTCACAGCACCAGGGGACCTGGGTTCGATTCCACCCTTGGGTGACTGTCTGCCTGGAAGTTGCATGTTCACCTCGTGTCTGCGTGTGTTTCCTCTGGCTGCTCTGGTTTCCTCCCACAATCCAAGATGTGTAGGTTAAGTGGATTGGCCATGCTGAATTACCCTTAGTGTCCAGAGATGTGCAGGTTAGGTGGATCAGCCATGGGAAATGGGTTATAGGTAGAGGGGGTGGGTCTGGTTGGGAAGGTCAATGTGGACTTGATGGGCCAAATGGACTGCTTCCATACTGTGGGAATTCTATGATTCAAGAGATGAAAAGCAATCATGCAGAGTTTAACAAAGTAGAACTCAATGCAGTTGTGTCTGATTTACTGCATTGTAATACAGAATGTAGCAAAGTATTGGAGGTAAATAAAAGCACTACTGGGCCAGTCTGGGCTCTGACTGCTGCTTCCCTCGCTGCTTTTAAACGTTTGTGGGTGGCAACACTGAGGTAAGACTTGTTATCTCTTCAGTTTTGGAACATTTTGAGAGAGCTTATTTGGCTTCCAAGCACTTTGGGATATCCTGAGGCTGAGCAAGGTGCAGAGAGATATGGACTAGGCCAGACTACTCAAAACACTCTGAAGCAGGCAACTCATACCATAACTTTGCAATTTGTTTCAGTAAGTGTACAGTGAAAATTACCCGGAGTAAGTTAGCTAGGTTGACTACTAGATTTTAAAACAGACAAAAATGTATTCACACCATTAAACAATGAAACACAATGAACAGAATAAAGAACCCTTACAGAACTCAGTCTATCCAAATTAGACTTAAGTATGCTGTTCTGAATATACACAACAGTCCCAATAAGCAAACCTTCTTGAAAAACAACATAAATGGAACATATGCTTACTTGAAGTTAGAGGGCAGAAGAAGAGAGTTTGTTTCCGCACAGCTCACTGTTGCAACTCCCAACCAGTTCTGGACTGAACTAAACTGCTCAGCTAGAGAGTTGACCACTCCCCTTTTATTATACAGGTCACGTCTAAAACATGACCACTTTGGCCTGAAGTCTCATCTGTTTACCTCGAAACAAAAGGCCTCTCAAAATCCTTTTCGTCTCTGCACCAAACCAGACTGATCAGAGCCCGGCCAGGTTTATTGCCCCTCTGAAAAAAAGTCAAGGGCAGAGTATTCTTGACCAAGGAACAGCTTTAAAAAAAAAAGAAACTAGCTTTGTGACAATACCCCCTTCCTTGCTCTCAGTGTAGTTATCTATCATGGAATTCTGAAAGGCTGTGCAGTTTATTCAGTGAAAGCACTTGGTAGAAATTTGTTCTTGCCTTTACGTGGAACCAAGAAACATATTGCTGATGCTGGAAATCAGAAAATGTGGGTCGAATGACAAAAGTGATGTGGAGGCACTGGGGAGGGTATAAAAACAATTATCTGGGATAATACCAGAACTGAGTGGAAAGGCTTGAATAGATTAGTTCTCCAGCAAATGTCTGTAAAATGTATATTTTAAAAATTTACTCATGAAATAGGTGGAGTTGTGGACAGTGAGGAGGGCTGTTGTCGGCTGCAGAGGGACTTAGATATGATGCAGAGCTGGGCTGAGGAGTGGCAGATGGAGTTCAACCCTGCCAAGTGTGAGGTTGTCCATTTTGGAAGAACAAATAAGAATGTGGAATACAGGGTTAATGGTAGGGTTCTTAGTCAGGTGGAGGAACAGAGGGATCTTGGGGTCTATGTACATAGATCTTTGAAGGTTGCCACGCAGGTGGATAGAGTTTGTAAGAAGGCCTATGGAGTATTATCGTTCATTAGCAGAGGGATTGAATTCAAGAGTCGTGAAGTGATGTTGCAGCTGTACAGGACTTTGGTTAGGCCACAGTTGGAGTACTGTGTGCAGTTCTGGTCGCCTCACTTTAGGAAAGATGTGGAAGCTTTGGAGAGGGTGCAGAGAAGATTTACCAGGATGTTGCCTGGAATGGAGAGGAAGTCGTACGAGGATAGGTTGAGAGTTCTCGGCCTTTTCTCGTTGGAACGGCGAAGGATGAGAGGTGACTTGATAGAGGTTTATAAGATGATCAGAGGAATAGATAGAGTAGACAGTCAGAAACTTTTTCCCCGGGTACAACAGAGTGTTACAAGGGGACATAAATTTAAGGTGAAGGGTGGAAGGTATAGGGGAGATGTCAGGGGTGGGTTCTTTACCCAGAGAGTGGTGGGGGCATGGAATGCGCTGCCCGTGGGAGTGGTAGAGTCGGAATCATTGGCGACCTTTAAGCGGCATTTGGATAGGTACATGGATGGGTACTTAATCTAGGTTAGAAGTTCGGCACAACATCGTGGGCCGAAGGGCGTATTCTGTGCTGTATTGTTCTATGTTCTATGTTCTATGAAATGTGGCATCTCTGGCTGGGCCAGCATTTATTGCCCATCCCTAGTTGCCCTTGATGTGGTGGTGAGCTGCCTTCTTGATCCGCTGCAGTCCACCTGCTGTGAGTTGATTCATAATGCCCTTGGAGAGGGAATTCTGGGATTGGACCCAGTGACAGTGAAGGAACAGCGATATATTTCCAAATCAGGATGGTGAGTGGCTTGGAGGGGAACTTGCAGAGGGTGGTGTTCCCATGTTTCTGCTGCCCTTGTCCTTCCAGGTGGCAGTGGTTATGGATTTGGAAGGTGCTGTCTGAGGATCTATGGTGAATTTCTGCAGTGCATCTTGTAGATAGTACAAACTGCTGCTACTGAGCGTCAGTGGTGGAGAGAGTGGATGCTTGTGGATGTGGTGCCAATCAAGCGGGCTACTTTGCCTGGATGGTATCAAGCTTCTTGAATGTTGTTGGAGCTGCATCCATACAGACAAGTGAGGAGTATTACAGCTAATGCTCACTTGATGTAATAGTCATGTTGCCATTGACATTAACCCAGCCCAGAGCATTACGAACTCAGCCTGGCAATGTTCTTGCAGCCTCCCATGGGTATGAGATAGTCACTAATTAAATTCAAATAGAGAATTCAAACATGCAACCTCTCTGGTCTGAAAGTGGTGGGGATCTGGAACTTTCTTCTACACAAATCAATTTTGGTGGAAGCCAGTTAAATACATGAGGAATAGAGAATTTGAAGGATAGGCTGATAGAGTGAGCTGGAGACAGATAGAAAGAGGCTCCTGTGAATCATAAACCAGCAGCAAAACATCATAGTCCAAATGGCAACCTTTAGTGCTGTAATTTATTTTTCTTTTGTTCTTTCATGGGATGTGGGCATTTTTTTTTTCAGAATCCCTGCAGTATGGAAACAGGCCATTTGACCCAACAAATTCACACCAACCCTCTGAAGAGCATCCCACCCAGACCCATCACCTTCACCAATCCCTGCATTTTCCATGGGGAACGGACCTAACCCGCACATTCCGAGACACTGTGGGCAATTTAGCATGGCCAATCCATGTAACCTACACATCTTTGGACTGTGGGAGGAAACCAGAGCACCCAGAGTAAACCCACCCAGACACAGGGAGAATGTGCAAACTCCACACAGACAGTTGCCCGAGGGTAGAATCGGACCCAGGTCCCTGGTGCTGTGAGGCAGTAGTGCTGACCACTGAAGCACCATGTCACCCATTGGCCAGATCAAGATATGTTGCCCATCTTTCACTCTCTTTGAACAGTGTCGCTTGCTCAGGTATTTCAGAGTCATCCACATGGCTGTGGGTCTAGAGTAACATATAGGTCAGACCAAGTTAGGACAGTTGATTTCTTTCCCAAAGTGCTCACTACTCCTGAGACAAGCTTTACACTCCAGATTAAAATAATTTAACTTAAATTCCACTCGCTACTGTAGTTGGATTTGAACGTGATGCTTCAGAGCATTCTGTCAGGTCTCATGATGTCTCTACCTCCCAGTTATGCATAACATAATATAAATATATTCAACGATGCCATCTAATGTTACTATTGACAGTGTGTATTTTTAAGGGAAAGGACTATAAAAAGAGAGAAGTCAACAGAGAGCGTGCCAGGTGTGGTTTGACCAGTATGGAAATGCACTCCTTGGAAATTCCAGGAAAGTAAAATACAGTCAGTTCTTCTATAATGTGATGTTTGTGTTCATGTGCAAGCCCGCATTATAGAAAAATTGTGCTATAGAAACAGTGTTTAAAGTGTTGCTGCTGTAATCACATCACTGCCTGCACACGTTTTAAAAGTTCACACTGCAGATACAGCCTCCCCAATACGTCAATCGTGTTACAGTGCGTTTGTGTTGACGAAATGCGTGTTATAGCAGAATGATCTGCAAATGAATGAACTAAGGGGTTCGATTAGCCAGTCAGAAAACAATTGGAATTTCAGAAAATAATTTTCAACACTGTGAGCAGCTTTATTCCCTTTAATAAAGAATAGCCATTATGGTGTCAAAAACAGTCCAGAGAAGGCTCATTTGGGATGGAGGGATTTTCTTCAGAGAAGTAGTTTAGAAACCTGTGTCTGCATCCATTGGAGCTGATCTTATTGAAATCTATAAAATTCTTACTGATTTGGCAGGGGCAATGCTGAGGGGATGCTTCCCTCTGTCTAAGACCAGGGGTTAAAATAGACAGAGTGAAAATAGGAGGTAGAGTGAGCCATTCAACCTTCAAGCCTGCTCTAACATTCAATATGATCATGGCTGATCATGCAGTTCAATAACCTGTTTCCTCTTTTGCTCCATAACCTTCAGCCTTGAGAACTAACCAAAATCTTTCAGTGAAATCAGAGAGTAGAGCATCACCCAGTTAAGATGGAAATGAAGAATTTCTTCTCTTCGAGGGCAGTGAATCTGTGGAATTCATTACCACAGAGGACTGAGGAGTCTGAGTCATTCAACACTGAGAGACAGTTTGTAAATCAGTAAGAGAATCCAAGAATAGTCATTATCTCATAGAATGGAAGCTCCTTGGATGCTGCCTGAACTGCTGTGCTCTTCCAGCACCACTAATCCAGAATCTGGTTTCCAGCATCTGCAGTCATTGTTTTTACCTCACAGAATGGTGCAGCCAACCTGATGGACTGAATATGTTAAAAGTTGTGTTGTGGTTGTACAGGACATTGGTGAGGCCTATTCTACAGTGTTGTGTCCAGTTCTGGTTGCCCTCTTAACAGAAGGGTATTATTAAGCTATAGAGGGTCCAGAAGAGATTTACCAGGATGCTGCGGGATATGGGAGAATTGAGTTATAAAGAAACGTTGGCTAGGCTGGGACGTTTTTCACTGGAGCGTAGGAGGCTGAGGGAACACCTGATAGAAGTTTATAAAATAATAAAAGGTATTGATAGGTAATTGTCTTTTCTCTAGGATGAGGGATTTCAAGGCACATTTTTAAGGTAAGAGGAGTGAGATTTGAAAAGGACATGAAGGGCAACTTTTTTACATAGATGGTGTTCCTCAAGAAGTAGTGGATGTGAGGATAATTGCAGTGTTTAAAAGACAAATGGATAAATACATGAATCAGACAGGTTGGGAGGGATATGGGCCAGGAGCAGGCAGGGTGGGAATAGTTTGGTTTGGGATTAAATAGAGAGTAAAAACAATGACTGCAGATGCTGGAAACCAGATTTTGGATCAGTGGTGCTGGAAGAGCACAGCAATTCAGGCAGCATCCGAGGACAGGCAAAATCGACGTTTCGGGCAAAAGCCCTTCATCAGGAATAAAGGCATAGAGCCTGAAGCGTGGAGAGATAAGCTAGAGGAGGGTGGGGGTGGGGAGAGAGTGGCATAGAGTACAATAGGTGAGTGGGGGAGGAGATTAAGGTGATAGGTCAGGGAGGAGAGGGTGGAGTGGTTAGGTGGAAAAGGAGCTAGGCAAGTCGGACAAGTCCGGACAGGTCAAGGGGACAGTGTGGAGCTGGAAATTTGAAACTAGGATGAGGTGGGAGAAGGGGAAATGAGGAAACTGTTGAAGTCCACATTGATGCCCTGGGGTTGAAGTGTTCCGAGGCGGAAGATGAGGCGTTCTTCCTCCAGGCGTCTGGTGGTGAGGGAGCGGCGGTGGAGGAGGTCCAGCATCTCCATATCCTCGGCAGAGTGGGAGGGGGAGTTGAAATGTTGAGCCACTGGGCGATTTGGTTGATTGGTGCGGGTGTCTCTGAGATGTTCCCTAAAGCGCTCTGCTAGGAGGGGCCCAGTCTCCCCAATGTAGAGGAGACCGCATTGGGAGCAACGGATACAATAGATGATATTAGTGGATGTGCAGGTAAAACTTTGATGGATGTGGAAAGCTCCTTTGGGGCCTTGGATAGAGGTGAGGGAGGAGGTGTGGGCACAGGTTTTACAGTTCCTGCGGTGGCAGGGGAAAGTGCCAGGATGGGAGGGTGGGTCGTAGGGGGGCGTGGACCTGACCAGGTAGTCACGGAGGGAACGGTCTTTGCGGAAGGGGGAGAGGGGTGGGGAGGGAAATATATCCCTGGTGGTGGGGTCTGTTTGGAGGTGGCGGAAATGTCGGCGGATGATTTGGTTTATGCGAAGGTTGGTAGGGTGGAAGATGAGCACCAGGGGCGTTCTGTCCTTGTTGCGGTTGGAGGGGTTGGGTCTGAGGGCGGAGGTGCGGGATGTGGATGAGATGCGTTGGAGGGCATCTTTAACCACGTGGGAAGGGAAATTGCGGTCTCTAAAGAAGGAGGCCATCTGGTGTGTTCTATGGTGGAACCGCTCCTCCTGGGAGCAGATACGGCGGAGGCGGAGGAATTGGGAATACGGGATGGCATTTTTGCAAGAGGTAGGGTGGGAAGAGGTGTAATCCAGGTAGCTGTGGGAGTCGGTGGGTTTGTAGAAGATGTCAGTGTCAAGTCGGTCGTCACTGATGGAGATGGAGAGGTCCAGGAAGGGGAGGGAGGTGTCAGAGATTAAATAGAGAGTACAGAGTGGGAGAGATAGGAACTCACTGACCTCCATAGAAACGTAGAAGGTAGGAGCAGCAAGAGGCCATTTGACCCTTTGAGCTTGATTCACAATTCATCACGATCACACCTAATCATCCATTTCAATAGCCTAATCCTGCTTTCTCCCCATAACCTTTGATCCCACTCACCCCAAGTGCCATATCTAACTGCCTCTTGAATACATTCAATGTTTTGGCATCAACTACTTCCTGTGGTAATGAATCCCACAGGCTCACCACTCCTTGGGTGATGAAATGTCTCCTCATCTCCATCCTAAATGGTCCACCCCGAGTCCTCAGACTGTGATCCCTGGTTTTGGACACATCGCCATTGGGAACATCTTCCTTGTCCAGTCCTGTTAGAATTTTGATAAAGTCTCTATGAGATTCCTTCTCATTCATCCAAATTCCAGTGAAAACTCCAGTCATGGTACTGGCAATGCACAGGCCCAGGAGAGCCATTTCCAGATCTGATATCGCCAAAACTCGACAAATCCTGTCCATTACAGCACCCAGTTAGGCTCAAGGTGAAGAGCTGAAAGGTTTGCTTATCATGGGATTTCACTGCAAGATCCACCTTGGCTGGCCATTTGGTTGGTTCTTTAAGCATCAATGTTTTTGACCTTTTAATCTTCTCCCTTGTTCGAGGCAGCGGCAAGATCCATCATGGCCACCAGCTGCCTTGGACATTTGTTATGGACAGGACCAGACCAGAACCGCACACAGGCCCCTGCCCCCCACCACCACCCCGCCTCCCAGAGTCATAGAGTCATAGAGATGTACAGCATGGAAACAGACCCTTCGGTCCAATCCGTCCATGCCGACCAGATATCCCAACCCAATCTAGTCCCACCTGCCAGCACCCGGCCCATATCTCTCCAAACCCTTCCTATTCATATACCCATCCAAATGCCTCTTAAATGTTGCAATTGTACCAGCCTTCATTACTTCTTCTGGCAGCTCATTCCACACATACCACCCTCTGTGTGAAAAAGCTGCCCCTTAGGTCTCTTTTATATCTTTCCCTTCTCACTCTAAACCTATGCCCTCTAGTTCTGGACTCCCCGACCCCAGGGAAAAGACTTTGTCTATTTATCCTATCCATGCCCCTCATGATTTTATAAACCTCGATAAGGTAACCCCTCAGCCTCTAACACTCCAGGGAAAGCATCACTAGCCTATTCAACCTCTCCCTATAGCTCAAATCCTCCAACCCTGGCAACATCCTTGTAAATCTTTTCTGAGCCCTTTCAAGTTTCACAACATCTTTCTGACAGGAAGGAGACCAGAATTGCACACAATATTCCAACAGTGATCTAACCAATGTCTTGTACAGCAGTAACATGACCTCCCAACGCCTGTACTCAATACTCTGACCAATAAAGGAAAGCATACCAAACGTCTTCTTCACTATCCTATCTACCTGCGACTTCACTTTCAAGGAGCTATGAACCTGCACTCCAAGGTCTCTTTGTTCAGCAACACTCCCTAGGACCTTACCATTAAGTGTATACGTCCTGCTAAGATTTGCTTTCCCAAAATGCAGCACCTCACATTTATCTAAATTAAACTCCATCTGCCACTTCTCAGCCCATTGGCCCATCTGATCAAGATCCCATTGTAATCTGAGGTAACCCTCTTCGCTGTCTGCTGCATCTCTAATTTTGGTATCATCTGCAAACTTACTAACTGTACCTCTTATGCTCACATCCAAATCATTTAAATAAATGATGAAAAGTATAGGACCCAGCACCGACCCTTGTGGCACTCCACTGGTCACAGGCCTCCAGTCTGAAAAACAAGCCTCCACCACCCTCTGTCTTCTACCTTTGAGCCAGTTCTGTACCCAAATGGCTAGTTCTCCCTGTATTCTATGAGATCTAACCTTGCTAACCAGCCTCTCATGAGGAACCTTGTCAAATGTCTTACTGAAGTATGGCATTCTGGGTAATCCAAGATGAAGGATGGGAAATATTTCTGGCTGTAACAGCTGCTCGTATTTTGAGGTATTTTAGCTGTTGGCGGTTATTTCCTCGAATTCTAGGAGCAGCAATTACTGTTTTATATGCTGTTGCATTGTTTTGGAACTTATTTTTGAACACCGTAGTGTGTTACAGTGGCCAGGCAATACAGGTTTCGTATAAGGGGTTCACCGAACTGAATCATTTTACCAGCATGCTTTGCAAGGCCAATAGAATTATGAAAGGCCAATGGTGTAGCTGCTAAAAACAGTAAGCAGCCTTCTCCCTGGTGAGGCAAAACAAGAGAGTGTGCCTTTGAATGTCACTGTGAAAAAACAGCCTGCAAATTTGGAAGCTATTTAAATCTTTAGATATTTTCAATCAACATGTCCTGACATCACTCTGGAATAAATGCAACTTCAACCTGGGCCTCCTGGCCCAGAGGCAGAGACCCTTCCACTGCATCACAGGAGCCTCCTATTAACATTGCTGTGCTCGCTGGAATGTAAAGTTAATTAGTGCTTGGCATGAACAAAGAAGCTGCGGGAATTAATTTACAAATCAGAGATTCGACTTCTCAGGAGAATTACAGGAAACAGCTTGGGATGAGATAAGAGAAGATAATGTAAGAAGCTTGATTGACAAAAGACAGAAGGAATGTGTGAAATCTCTGGAAGTTCACAGAAAATGAAGGCAGGTTTTTGCTCAGTTGCTTAAACAAAGAACTTGACCTATCCCTTTAACCAAGGATAGATTTTGATGGTACAGAGAGGTCCTGGTGGTGTAACATCCCATCCGCTACTGAAAGGAAGGTAGTTGTTAAAGGAAACTTGTTGTTACAATCAGGAGGAAAGGTAAGTTGGTCATTCAGTAAAGAAACTCCAATCAACATGTAGTTCCTACTCATGGTATTTGGATATCTGTATTCCAGTGCATTTTTATTCACAGGTAACAAGTTCATAATTAATCAAAAATTGTATTGCATCTAATTGGCATCATTTTGATACTTGGATTTCTGAAAAGTCTGAGTATTTTGTTGTACGAACATGCTGATAAAGGGTCGTCATGTCCTTATGAAGGGTCATGCCTGAAACATCGACTCTCCTGCTCTTCTGATGCTGCTTGACCAGCTGTGCTTTTCCAGCACCACATTTTATCAATTGTTATGAACATGTCAGCCTCTTAATTATCAGGACTCTTGTTGAGCTACGGCAAACAGAGCACACTGCTAACTTCACGACGCATACAGTCTGACAACAGTACACAAAATGAAGATCTCATTCACATTGAACTGAAGTATACGAGATACTAAAAGGGATTGATATCGTAGACATGGAGAGGATGCTACCTCACGTGGGGCAATCTAGAATGAGAGGTCATAGCTTCAGGGGAGGGGGTGGCAAATTTAAAACTGCGATGAGGAGAAATTATTTCTCTCAAATGATCGTGAATTTGTGGAATTCACTTCCCCAGAGTGTGGTGGATGCCATGACATTAAGTAAATTTAAGGTAGAGATAGATTTTTTTGTCGAAAGTTTATGGAGAGCAGACAGGAAAGTGGAGTTGAGGCTGAGATGAGATCAGCCATGATTTTCCTCACATGGGGATAGCTAGTGCGAGGGGACATAGCTTTAAATTGAGGGGTGATAGATATAGGACAGATGTCAGAGGTAGTTTCTTTGCTCAGAGAGTAGTACGGGTATGGAATGCCCTGCCTGCAACAGTGGTAGACTTGTCAACTTTATGGGCATTTAAATGGTCATTGAATAGACATATGGATGAAAATGGAGTAGTGCAGGAGAGATGGGCTTCAGAGGTCAGCACAATATCAAGGACTGAAGGGCCTGTACTGCTCTGTAATGTTCCATGTTCTACGTTAAATGGCAGAACAGCTCGAGGGGCTGAATGGCTAGCTTTTCCTATTCCTAGCTTTTATACTATATTCTAATATAGGCATTAATGTTTTGCTGCATTTTGAGTATTGTCGCATTATAATTCATAATGTTTGAGGAATCTGATAAGATTAGAGAACCACCATGCACATTTCTCTTAAAGATCAGAGTCAAAGAGTCAGAGAATCCCTACAGTATGGAAGCAGGCCATTCAGCCCTTGGAGACCACACTGACCCTCCAAAGAGCATCCCACCCCAATTGACCCTATCTGTGTAATCCTGCATTCCCCATGGCCAATCCACCTAACCTGCACATCTTTGGACTTGTGGAGATATGAAAGGTTGACTTTGATTAATCAAGGCTTTGCCCAAGGAATGAGCCAGAGAATGACTATTGTATAGTTTGTTAAGCTCAAAAAGGTGCAATGCGTGTACATTTTCTAAAACAACCTATGAGGTTGAAATTTAAACAAAAGTTGACAATTAACAGTCAGTCTCATCTAACCAGTGCATTTCACTGATCACAGAGTTCACGGATCAACTAAACAGCACTATTTTCTCATACAGTATAAAATATTGTTCCTCAATACGTAGAAGATAGGGGCAGGAGGAGGCCACTTGGCCCTTCGAGGCTGTTCCACCATTCATCACGACCATGGCTGACCGTCCAACCCAATAGCCTAAGCCTGCTTTCTCCCCATAACCTCAGATCACATTCACTCCAAGTGCTGTATTCAGCCGCCTCTTGAATACATTCAATGTTTTGGCATCAACTACTTCCTGTGGTAATGAATTCCACAGGCTTATTGCTCTTTGGGTGCTTTTGCTGTGAAATAGTGTTGCCTTTCAATCCTTAAGGTGGGCAATGAAGGAATGTTATCGAACACAGGAATTTAAGAAACAGGAGTTGGAGTTAGCACTTCGAGTTTGTTCCAATATTTAACAAGATTGTGGCTGATCTTTTACCTTGATTCCAACTTGCTACACCATCTGCCTGTCCCTTAGATCAAAAAACTCTCTCAACCTGAGGCTTGAATACTCTGAGATCGCACAACTTTCATCTTTGTCATAGTGGTCTACCCCAAAGCTGCAGACTGTGACCATTGGTTCTGCACACAGGAACATTCCCCCCCTGTCTAGTCATGTTAGAATTTTATAAGTCTCTATGAGATTCCCCCCTCAATCGTCAGAACTCCAGTGAAAACAATCCTAACCCAGTCAATCTCTCCTCATACATCAGTCCTGCCATCCCTGGAATCAGCCTGGGAAACCCTCACTGCACTCCCTCGAGAGCAAGAGCATCCTTCCTCAGAAAAGGAGACCAAAACTGCCCACAATATTCTAGGTGTGGCCTCACCAAGGCCCTGTATAACTGAAACAACACATCCCTGCCCCTGTGTGTGATATGGAAAGAGCAAGGAAAAACCACTGACAAAATGTGTCTTATCAGTAATTCTATACAGACATCTGTCATTGCTTTTGCTGTTAAATAATGTTGCCCTTCAATTCTTAAGGTAGGCAATAAAGGGGTGTTATCGAACACAGGAATTTAGAAACAGGAGTTGCAGTTCGCCCTTCGAGTTTGTTTCAATATTCAACAAGATTGTGGTTGATGTTTTACATCTATTCCACCTTGCTACACCATCTGCCTGTCCCTTAGCTCGAAAAATCTCTCAACCTGTATCTCGAGTACTCTGAGCCCCTGCAACTTCCCGTAAATCACTACCCCTCCCCCCATTTGACTCATTTGGGGTCCCGAAGTGCCCTGTCTCTAAGCGGCAAAGGTGGAATTTGAACAGGGGCTAGTCAACTGTGGAGGCACCACCAGGGATAGCCCTGGACACATTGAATCAATTTCATCAGGCAGCATGGGTGGACAGTGAATTGTGAGTGCCTTTTAACTTCATAGAACAGTTGTGCTGGTGAATACTGAATGGGTTGACCAAGAATTAATCATGTTGCTGTGTGTCTGGAGTCACATGCAGACCAGATTCAGTAAGGAAGGCAGAATTCCCTCCTGAAAGGGCATTCATTATCCAGCTGGAATTTTACAGCAATCGACAATTGCATGGTCGCAGTTAGTCCAACATTTTAGTCAAGACCTACGTTCCCTCTGATTTTTCTTTCTGCTGCACAGATCTCTGAGACTTATACACAGCAATGACTTCCAAAACTGCGCAGACTGTCTGAGTGGCTGGGTGACCACGCAGCTTAGAGGTTACATTGTTCCAGACTTTAAGAGCAATGTTTGCTGTTTGCCATAATGGGATTTCAAGCCCATACCCTCAGCCTGGGGCTCTGCATCACTGGTCCAGTGATATTACTATCTCTCCACAGCTTTCCTTTTGCTGGAATCTGTGGAATAATGCAATTCCTGATGTTCTGACTCTGTATCATTACTCTGACTTAAGTAAGAGGGAAGATTCCAGTCAAGAATGAGCATGTGAGGTGAGAGGTTGTTTGTGTGTGTGTGTGTGTGTGTGTGTGTGTGTGTGTGTGTGTGTGTGTGTGTGTGTGTGTGTGTGTGTGTGTGTGTGTGTGTGTGTGTGTGTGTGTGTGTGTGTGTGTGTGTGTGTGTGTGTGTGTGTGTAAGACCAAGACAGAGATTGAAAGCACAGTATTTCAAGAGACTGAAAATGGTTGAAACCAATATAAAAGGAAACACAAACCATCAGAACTCAGGTGAGGATTCCAGTGGTGCAGTACAGGCAGACTGGCTAGGAGTTTGGAACTCTCCTGTTCGAAAAAAATGTTATCGAACTTGACTGATATCCTAATATCACACTTAATATTTATTTCACTGAACTTCAGTGATATCCTAATATTATAGTTAACATTTATGTTAGCAAAATTAACATTGCACTTAATATTTATGTCACTGAAATCGACCGATAACCTCACATTGTAGTTAATATTTACATTAGATTAGATTACTTACAGTGTGGAAACAGGCCCTTCGGCCCAACAAGTCCACACCGACCCGCCGAAGTGCACCCACCCAGACCCATTTACCCCTGCACCTAACACTACAGGCAATTTAGCGTGGCCAATTCACCTGACCTGCACATTTTTGGAGTGTGGGAGGAAACCGGAGCACCCGGAGGAAACCCACACAGACACGGGGAGAATGTGCAAACTCCACACAGTCGGTCGCCTGAGGCGGGAATTAAACCCGGGTCTCTGGTGCTGTGAGGCAGCAGTGCTAACCACTGTGCCACTGTGCCGCCCACAATTACATTACTGAAATTGACCAATATCCTACCATTGTAGGTAATATTTATAACTCTGGGCTGTAATGTGGATACTTAGAGGTCATAATGGAGGAGGGTTTATGCTCTCCACCCAGGCTTGAAACATTGTGCTTTGACTTCCAGTTGTAGCAGACATCTGCATTTCATTTCCATTAAAATCAAGTTAAAATCTCTCCAGAGAAGTGAGTTCCAATTACTCAATCCACAAGACAGATGGAAATATTTGTCACAGCTACTTAAAGAATAGCTGGAGATGGTCGGTCACATGTATGTGTCACGTGGTTGACGTCATCTCATGCCTAAGAGCCACTGAGAGGTTTTGTCACATCCGATTAATATTGAGCCAGTTCGACCTCAGGCCAGGTGAAAATCTGGTGAGCCAGACACAATCTGTCTTTATCAGCTGTGTCACATTGCTGGTCAAGAAAACACTCGAATGCTACAACAAACTATTCTTCTCGTGTGTTTGGGGGCCTAACTCTGATCAGTCTCCCAAAGTCATGCTGCGAGAATCAATTAACTTTCTGCAGGGACACTTTATTCACTGCTCGCATTCCTTCAACACTAGTTTAGAACTTCTGTTCCCCTCTGGTATAACTGTGTAATCATGTGACCCTCAGACCAGACTAATGCTCTGGGGACGTGGATTCAAATTCTCCCATGGCAAATGCTGAAATTCCAAAAAAAAATCTGGAATCGCTTTTTTAAAAATGACCTAATGACAACGATATAACAATTTTCGTAAAACTCACCAGGTTTAGTCCTGTCCTTTTAAGGAAGGAAACTGGTTGGGAATTCGAGGATTCTGGGGTCACCATCTGAGAATCAGGCCAGACTGTTCAGGAGAGATATTAGGAAGCTCTTCTACACACAACGGGTGGGAGGGGCTTGGAACTGTCTTCCACAAACTGCAGTGAATGCTGGATCAGTTGTTAACTTTAAATCTGAATCAGGTAATATTTTGGTTAGCAAAGGGAAATCATGAAGGGATATGGGCCAAAGGCAAATATATAGTTCTGTGGAAGGGTCACTGGATCTGAAATGTTAACTCTGATTTCTCTTCTCAGATGCTGCCAGATCTGCTGAGCTTTTCCAGCAAATTCCAGCAAATTCCAGCAACTTTTATAGAGTCATAGAGATGTACAGCGATGTACAGCATGTAAACAGACCCTTCGGTCCAACTCGTCCATGCCGACCAGATATCCTAACCTAACCTAGTCCCATTTGCCAGCACTTGGTCCATATCCCTCTAAACCCTTTCTATTCATATACCCATCCAGATGCCTTTCAAATGCTGTAATTGTAATAGCCTCCAACATTTCCTCTGGCAGCTCACTACATAATCAAGAGACAGATCTCAATAAAACAAAAAATCAAGGAAGAACCCACTCTACTCACTACTGTAGACTCACAGCAAGGTTGCACTTAACAAAACTATGCACCTATCGGTTGCTGTGTCGTGAGCTCTCCTACACAAGTTCCTTCAAGGTCAGCTGTGAATTTTGCTGTTTGTTAATTTTTCCAGATGCACTCCAATGTCCAGAAATACATGAATTCAAACAGCAAAGGCAGTAACTATGCAGGTTGACTGCTGTGTCAGTTAGCAGTGTAGGTTTCTTTTTCTCTCTCTACCTCACTGACCATGTGGTTGCTGCTATTTGTCTGTCTTCCTCCTTTTAAAAGTGCCGTTGTTTTGATCTTTATTCCCCAAAGTTCCAAAAAATTACAACAGCATATAAAACAGTAATTGCTGTTCCTGGGATTCGAGGAAATAACCTCCAACACCTAAAATACGTCACAGGAATATGGAGTTAGGCCTCAGATCTGCCAAGGTCTTATTGACTGGGGGGACAGACTTGAGGGGCTGAATGGCCTCTTCCTGTACCTGTTCCTATGCTCCCAAATCAGTTGTTCTTATCTGGTATGACCTATATGTGACTCTAAATGCAAAGCAATGTGGTTGATTCTGAACTGGCTTTATTGAGATCAAGGGCTAAACAGTGAGAGACAATCAATGCTGGACCAGCCAGCAATGTCCACATCCAATGAACAAACTTAAAAAAAGACTTTATACGTACCTCCAATGTGAATCCCATTATTCTTTGCCTATTCCCTAAGCTCTGGAATACCCTCCCAAAACCTCTTATCTCCTCTCATCTGCCTTTTTCCCTTTAAGACACTAATTAAAATCTACCTGTCTGACCAAGCCCTTAGTCATCATTCCTAGTATCCCGTTAAATGGCTCACTATCAAATCTTGCCTGATTAGATCCCTACAGAGTTATTGGAATGTTTTTGTAGACTATGTTAACAATCTTATCTAAAAGTAAGTTATTGCTGTTCTGTTAGCCATTCACATCACCTTGAACAATGCAACGTAAAGTCAGTCTTGATAGAAGTCTTCAAAGCTGAGTTTAAAACATTTGAAATGATGTCACTTTAAACACTTTGTTCTGTTCCAAAATCACGCAAAGAGTATTGCCGAACAAAGAGACCTTGGAATTCTAATGATTCACAACCCCACCAAGTTGTGGAAACTCAGTCATTGAGCATTTTTTAGAGAATGGCAAATTTCAGAATACCAATGGCATAAAGGGATATGGGGAAAGGCAATTGAGGGAGATGACCAGCCATCATTGCATTGAGTGATGGAATGGGTTTGATGGGCTGAATGGCCTACTCCATTGCCATGGGGGAGTTAGGGTGGCTGTGAAAATGCGACATCAAACAACTTGAAACATGGAAATATAGAAAATATGAGCAGAAGGAGGCCATTCGGCCCTTCTAATACAATCCAAGCTGATCATACAACTCCCTTACCTGTTCCTGCATTCTCCCCATACTCTTTGAGCCCTTTAACCTCAAAAAATAAATCTAACTCCTTCTTGAAAACAGTCAATGGCTTGGCTTTGATCTCTTTCTCTGGCAAACTGCAATTAATCAAGTCACTGTAGCCTTACCAAACCACAGGGCTGCAGTCTCATTAGAGAGAGATGACAGCTGGTGCTTTAACTGGAGGGCCACTATTCCTCAGGTGAGGGGAGAGGTTGAGAAGGAGTGTCCTTCATGGTAACCTCAGCCGGTGTGGGGATTGAACTCACACTGTTGGCATCATACTGCTTTGCAAACCAACTGCGCAGCCAACTGAGCTAAGCCAAGCCCCCTCTATGGCAAACAGTTCAATTGAAATAAAGCTACAAAGTGCAAGGCAGGAAAAGAAATTGCACAGGCACTTGTGTTGAATGTGTTAAAGATGGGGATTCAGCAGATATAACACCTTTTCCGAGCTACAGTTAGTTCTGAAGAGGTGCCACTGGACCTGAAATGTCTCTGCTTTCTCTCGACAGGTGCTGCTGGTTTTTCTCCAGCAATTTCTGCTTTTTGTTTTCGATCTCAAGCATTGGCAATTCTTTTATTTTTTTGTTTGAGAGTTCTCTCCAAGCAGTTTAGTGGAATTGTCACTGGGCGGGTAATCCAGAGACCAGGTAAATGCTCTGGAGACATGGGGTCGAGTCATCCCACTGTTACAGAATTCTAATGTTAGGCTTAGATTAGATTCCCTATAGTGCAGAAACAGGCCCTCTGGCCCAACAAGTACACACCGACCCTCCGAAGAGTAACCCACCCAGACCCATTTCCCTCCAACTAATGCACCTCACACTGTGGGCAATTTAGCATGGCCAATCTACCTGACCTGCACATCTTTGGACTGTGGGAGGAAACCGGAACACCCGGAGGAAACCTATGCAGACACGGGGAGAACGTGCAAAGTCCACACAGACAGTCGCCCGAGGCTGGAATCAAACCTGGGACCCTGCTGCTGTAAGGCTGCATTGCTAACCACTGAGCCACCGTGCCATATCTTGGTAATGGTGACTGTGGAACTTCATCAATAGTCATCCAAAACCACGTGGTTCATGAGAGCTTGGAATTCCCTTCAGGGAATGGTCTGACATCCATGTAACTCCAGGGCCACTCTTAACTGGCCTCTGAAACATTTGGAAATATCCTTGGAATACTCTGAGAATCAGCTGCTGATGTTATGCCTGATGATACTGTGTGGCAAGAGAATACACTCCGTAAAGATGTACCAAAAGCCTTTGAGAGCTTTAACAGCTGTGAAAAGTTACAAAACGCTAGCTGGCATCTAGAAATAGTTGCTGTCAAGACTGAACAAATTCTAGGTGTGAACTCATTCTAAGCCTTGGACCTGAGGCACTGAAATCATAAAATATAAAGGACAGCCAAGTGGCTCAAATTGAATCAAATTCAATCCTCTGCTAATCTTTTTTTCTCCATCAATTTCACCTTTTGCTTGTTCTCCTTTTCTCTTTTATCCTTGTTCCATTAGCTCCCACATAAGATGTAGGAACAGAAGTAGACCATTCAGCCCATCAGATTTACTCTGAGATGAGATCATGGCCAATCTGATAATCCTCAACTCCACTTTCCTGAATTTCCTCCATACATCTCGATTCGAGTTTTGACTAAAAATCTATGTCAGGCTTGAATATACTTAATGACCTGGCAACACCAATTCTCTGTGGTAAATAGTTCCACAGATTCATTACCCTCTAAAAATAGAAATTCCTCCTCATCTCTTCATGAGGACAACCCCTTATTCTGAGATGATGCCTTCTGGCCTAAGATTCTCCAGCAAGGAACCACAACCTTTCTGCCTTCTGCCCTATCAGAAAGATCATTTCCCTTGTGGGAGAGTTGACTCTTTGATGCCTTATTCATGTTAGTAGTCATTGTGATGCACTAAATCCTATGATTTGGAGATGCCGGTGTTGGATTGGAGTGTACAAAGTTAAAAATCCTGAAGAAGGGCTTATGCCCGAAACATCGATTCTCCTGCTCCTCGGATGCTGCCTGGCCTGCTGTGTTTTTCCAGCACCACATTTTTCAACTCTGGTCTCCAGCATCTGCAGTCCTCACTTTCTCAAAGTTAAAAATCACACAACATCGTGTTATAGGTTTAAGTGGAAACACTAGCTTTCGGAGTGCTGCTCCTTCATTGGGTGGACAACCACTAAATCCTAATACTTTTAAAAATTTCATCAGGTGGTGTTCACTAAACTCATGGAAATGCTTTATAAAAACTCAAAGAACTGTAGATGCTGTAAATCAAAAACAAAAACAGAATTTGTTGGAAAAACTCAGCAGGTCTGGCAGCATCTGTGAAGAGAAATCAGTTAAAAATCACACAGCACCAGGTTAGAGTCCAATAGGTTTATTTGGAAGTACAAGCTTTCAGAGCGCTGTTCCTTCGTCAGGTAGCTGTGGAGCTGTATCCAGTCCGACACCGGCACTTCCACATCAAGAGAAATCAGAGTTAAGTTTTGGGTCCAGTGACTCTTCCTGATATCTGATGGTAGCTTGGAAAAATGTCGATTTGTGTGCAGAAGAAAGGGTGGGGGGAGAGGTAAGCAGTAAGTGATAGGTGGGGATTGAGCCCATTGAGAGAGAGCAATTGGATAGGCAAAGGATTAATCTGGCTGGGAGAGTGAATAGTTGTTAATGGAGACTATTAGTGGCTAACAATTGGTAATGTGTAATGGCAGACTATGTGATAACAAGGCCTGGTGTGTGGGATTGGGGGCTAGGGCATAGGAGAGTTCAAGCCCTAAAATTGTTGAACCTGATATTGAGTCTGGAGGGCTGCAGGGTCCCCAAGTGGAAATTGAGGTGCTGTTCTTCCAGCTTGTGCTGAGCTTTTCTGGAGCACTGCAGCAAGCCTGAGAGAATGATGTTGACCAGAGAACAGGGTGGTGTGTTGAAATGGCAGGCAACTGGAAGCTCAGGGTCATCTTTGCAGGCAGCACGCAGATGTTCTATGAAGTGGTCACCCAGTCTATGCTTCATTTCCCCAATGTAGAGGAGACCATGTTGTGATCAGTAAATGCAGTAGATGTGTGAAGTGAAGGTAAAGTGCCACTTCACCTGGAAGGTATGTTTGGGTCCTTGGATACTGAGGAGGAAGGAGGTAAATGGGCAGATGTTACACCTTCAGCGTTTGTAGGGAAAGGTGTCATGGGGCTGTGGGGCATGTTGGGAGTGAAGGAAGAATGGACCAGCGTATCCCGGAGGGAATGGTCCCTGCGGAAGGCAGACAAGGGAGGTGAGGGGAATATGTGTCTGGTGGTGGCATCTCACTGAAGATGGCGGAAATGGTGGCTGATGATCTTCTGTATGGGGATGCTGGTGGGATGGTAACTAAGGACAAGGGGAACCCTATCGCTGTTGCAGGAGGGAATGGGGGTGAGGGCTGAAGTGCGGGGGATGGGTCAGACTTGGTTGAGGGCCCTGTCAACAATGGTGCTGGGGAATCTTCGGTTTAGGAAGAAGGTGGACATTTCGGAGGCTCCCTTGTCGAAGTTGGCCTCTTTGGAGCGTATGCGTCGGAGATGGAGGAATTAGGAGAATAGAATGGAATCTTTACAGGAAACAGGCTGCGAGGATGTATAGACCAGGGAGCTGTGGGAGTCGATGGGTTTATAGTGGACACTAGTGGCCAGTCTATCCCCAGAGTTAGAAACAGATGTTGAGGAAGGGAAGGGAGGAGTCAGAGATAGACCAGGTGCAAATGAGGGCAGGGTGGAAATTGGAATCCAAATTGATTAACTTTTCTAATTCTGGACAAGAGAGGGAAGCAGCACTGATGATATTAGCGATATATCGGAGAGTCGTGGGTGAGGGCCGGAATAGGACTGGAATAAGGAATGTTCCACGTACCCCATGAAGAGACAGGTGTAACTGGGGCCCATGCATGTACTCATGACCACCCCTCTGACCTGAGAATCAGTTGAAGTATGGATTTAGCTGCAGGTGCTATCACATTGTGTGGAGATGCCAGTGTTGGAATGGGGTGGACAAGGGCAGAAATCACACAACATCAGGTCCGAGTTTATTTAAAATCACAATCCTTTGGAGCGTTGATCCATCATCAGGAAAAGTGTCGTCTGGGGTACTTCACTGATGAAGGAGCGGCGCTCCGAAAGCTTGTGATTTCAAATAAACTTGTTGGACTACAACCTGGTGTTATGTGACTTCTGATCTTATCCACCCCAGTCCAACACTGGCACTTGCACTTCATAGACTAGGTGGATTCACTCTGGTAAATGTGGGGTTACAGGGATTGGGTAGGGGTTTGGGTCTTGGGGTGGGGGGGGGGATGCTGTTCGGAGGGTTGATGCAGAACCGATGGGCAGAATAGCTTCTTTCTGCTGTTCTGTAGGGACTCTGCGATTCTGTGCTCTGTAATTACAGCTTCTTCTTTACTTTTTGTGCACCATTACAAAAAGAAAGAGCAAACCAGAATTGTGTGATCAGAAAACAATTGTGTTCCCGCTTGTCTCCCTTCAGTGTAGATGTTTGACAAATAAACAACAGGCAGCTTGTCTGGTGTGTTTCCAGAAGTGTGAGGGCTTCCTTGAAAAATACACAAATGCCCATAATTCCTTTCGTAGACAGGAACTAATTGAAAATTGGCAACTCTGGGCCTACTGAAACAATAAGAAAACAGGATAGAGGAAATTTTCAAGTATATGGGGAAAGAGGAGTGAAACTAATTCAATCACTCTTTCAAAGAGACAGCAGAACCATTGTGGGCCTGAATGGCCTCCTTCTACGATGTAAAATTGGGCGGCATGGTGGCCAGTGGTTAGCACTGCTGCCTCACAGCGCCAGAGACCCGGGTTCAATTCCCGCCTCAGGCGACTAACTGTGTGGAGTTTGCACGTTCTCCCCGTGTCTGCGTGGGTTTACCTCCAGGTGCTCCGGTTTCCTCCCACAGTCCAAAGATGTGCAGGTCAGGTGAATTGGCCATGCTAAATTGCCCATAGTGCTAGGTAGGGGGTAAATGTAAGGGTATGGGTGGGTTGCGCTTCGGCGGGTCGGTGTGGGCTTGTTGGGCTGAAGGGCCTGTTTCCACACTGTAATGTAATCTAATCTAATAATCTAAAAAAAATCTTGCGTGTCTTCCATACCTCGTCATAACACAATGATAGCCAACCCTGACACCAGTCACTGGCATTTTGGTAAATGAGCCAGAAATATCTTCATTCAAGAATACGCCCAACTTTTAGATTTAACGTTAAAGATGCTTGTCAGATGCAGTGCCGTGGACAGATGGTTAACTGCAGCTTAGCAGCCCCATAAACTGACATGCTATGCTACAGTACGCCAAACAGAAATGCTGTGTGTGTGCTAATTCACTGCACACTAACAATGAAGCCAGTGATGTGCAATATGGACATGAATGAATCTCTTGTCTTCGAGCTTGGGAGGCAGAGAGCAGATCACAGACAAGGCAAAGCGTCACCTTCTATTGTGTCAACAATCCAATGAGAACAATCAAAAGCTGTTCATCGTGCTTCGAAGCAAGTCTCCTGTGGCTATTTCCTGCTGTAAAGTCTGCTTAATTGTTGCTTCATTTCATTTTCCAATCTTATTTATTCTCCTCTTGAAACCATAGGTCCCAGTTCCCCTTCTAATACCATAAGACCATAAAAAAAGGAACAGGAGTGGGCCATTCGGCCCCTCAAGCCTGTTGTAGCATTCAATAGGATCATAGTTGATCCAACATTCCTCACATCCACTGTTCTGCCCTTTCCCCATAGCCCTCGATTCCCCAACTGACCAAGAACCTCGGCCTTAAATACAGACAATGACCCTGCCCTCAAAGCTCTCTTCAGCAATGAGTTCCAAAGACTCACAACTCTCTGAGTAAGGAAATGCCTCCCCATCTCAGTCTTAAATGGGCACCCCTTTATTCTGAGACAGTGACCTCTGGTCCTAGTTTCTTCCACAAGGGGAACCAAAAATGTAATAATCTCTGGATTACTACTTGAGCCACAAGTAACTTGGCACAGAGTCTACAAGATTGAAGAGATAAACACGTGGCTCAAAGATTAGTGTGGGAGAAACGGATTGGAATGCATGGGACATTGGCACCAGTACTGGGGAAGGAGGGAGCTGCTTCAATGGGATCTGCTCCAGCTGAATCATGCTGTGACCAGAGACCAGAGACCAGAGACCATATAATTGAGGTTATGGACAGGGGATCCTTCCACATTCAACAGAGATTTTCCTGCACCTTCACACACTTCATCTACTGTGTCCATTGCTCTCAATGTGGTCTCCTCTACACTGGGGAGACAGGATGCCAACTTGCAGAACGTTTCAGAGAACATCTCTGGGACGCACGCACTAAGCAACCCTGGTCATGTTGTGGCTGTACAGGACATTGGTTAGACCATTCTTTGAGTTTGCATGCAATTCTGGTCTGCTTCTTATCAAAAGAATGTCATGAAACTTGAAAGAGTTCAGAAAAGATTTACAAGGTTGTTGCCAGGGTTGGAGGGTTTGAGCTATAGGGAGAGGCTGAACAGGCTGGGGCTGTTTTCCCTGGAGCGTCGAAGGCTGAGAGGTGATCTTACAGAGCTTTATAAAATCATGAGGGGCATGGATAGGATAAATGGACAAAGTCTTTTACCGGGTGGGGGAGTCCAGAACTAAAGGAGATAGGTTTAGGGTGACAGAGGAAAGATATAAAAGTGACTTAAGGGGCAACTTTTTCACGCAGAGGGTGGTGCACGTATGGAATGAGCTACCAGAGGAAGTGATAGAGGCTGGTAGAATTGCAACATTTAAAAGGCATCTGGATGGGTATATGAATAGGAAGGGTTTAGAGGGATATGGGCCAAGTGCTGGTAAATGGGACTAGATTAAGTTGGGATATCTGGTCAGCATGGATGAGTTGGACTGAAGGGTCTATTTCCGTGCTGTACATCTCTATGACTCTATGACTATCCCTCCAGGCCAGGGACCATCCTAGTGAACCTTTTCTGAACTGCCTCCAATTAAATGATATATTTTATTAAATAAGAGGACCAAAACCACTCTCAGTGCTCCAGATGTGATCTTGGCAGCTGCTTGTGCAGATGCAGTCAGACTTCCCTCCTCTTATACTCCAACCTCCTTGAATTAAAAACCAACATTCCATTAGCCTTCCTGTTTACCTGCTGTCCCTGTGTGTTTCATGCACAAGTCCCTTTGTGTTAAAGCTTTCTGTGGTTTTTCCCCATCTTTCTTCAACTGGGTAAGTGAGGCAGAGCACTTCGAAAGGGCATTTTGCTCCACACTACTTTAAATTGATTGCTACTCAGCAGTGTGAGAGGCGGTGACATTGTGGTGATGGCACTGGATGAGCAATCCAGAGCCTCTAGCTTAATGTTCTTGGATATGAGCTCAGATCCCATCTGGCTAATGGTGAAAATTAGTATTCAATTTATTATAAAGAACTCTGGAATTACGAAGCAGCTTAATGTCATAAAAGGCCTTTTGGTTAAATGATGCCCTTTAGGGACCTGGCCTTGCCTACATATGACTCTAGACCCACAGCAATATGGTTCATTGTTGGCTGTTTTCTGCAGTGATCCCTTTAAGCTACTTAAATCAAAGCCAATTGGGAATGGTTGAGAAATGCTGGCACAATCCAACACTCGAGGAGAAAGTGAGGACTGCAGATGCTGGAGATCAGAGCTGAAAATGTGTTGCTGGAAAAGCGCAGCAGGTCAGGCAGCATCCAAGGAACAGGAGAATCGACGTTTCGGGCATAAGCCCTTCTTCAGGAATCCTGAAGAATCCTGAAGAAGGGCTTATGCCCGAAACGTCGATTCTCCTGTTCCTTGGATGCTGCCTGACCTGCTGCGCTTTTCCAACAATCCAACACTCACCTCCTCCAAATGAAGAAATTGTGAGTTTTGCGAAGGTGCATTTGACATTTGACACCAAGTGACATACGCGGTTCTTGGACAGGTGAGCAAAAATTTAGCCAACGTCTCATGCTTTGATGGACATTTTAAGAAAGGGTACGAGAGACTTGGAATAGTTTCAGGAGAGTTTGTGGCTGATCTTAAGGATCTTAAGGTACAGCTACCATTGGGTAAGGTGAAGAAAGTCAGGAATATGTAAGCATTGGAGGCATCTGAACTTTTTGGAAAACTGTACACTTGAGGGACAGTTATACGGATAGGGGGTTGGTACTTGGATGAGCTCAGGTTCATAGATGGCAGGAGAGCATTAGTACAGTCAAACTAGAGACATCAGAAGTATACATAAGTATGGCTTTGAGATCCCCACTGTAAAAGCCTTCCCTTTAGCTGCCTCCAATGACTTGAAAGAAACAAGCCGATTTCTTTTGGAAAAGGAGAGGTGGTGATTAAGACTATGCGGGACATGGGAAGATTGGGGGGATGGAAGTAACACAGTAGGTTAGCTCCCAATGAGACTCATACTTCAAGGTGAACAGGCCAAGGTGGAAATCTTTGTTAGTTGCATGAATTGTGCCTGAAAACAGTCGGTTTCTGCGCAGTCGTCTGTGTGAACAACAATGAGCTGACCCGAATTTAGCAGGTCCATAGGCAACGTCACTTAAAAAAAATCATGGTGTCAGAAAGGGAAATGTCATGTTGTTACTCATCAAAATTAACTCTAAAGTGCACTGGAAAGAGTAACAGCACTCTGCACTTGGGGATGCAGCTAAGGACAGGCAACAAACACTGACCATCAGGCCTCGGAGTTGAAGTAGGCCATTCAGCCCATCAAGTCTGCTCTGCCATTTCATGAGACATTAGCTGCTCTTATAATCTTCAAGTCACTTTCCTGCCTTTTGCTCTTTAACCCTTGAGTCACTTAATGATTAAAAATTTGCCTATCTCAGCCTTGAATACAGCCCTCCACTGTAAAGAATTCCATGGATCCCGTGGGAGAAGAAATTCCACTTCAGCGTCTTAAATGTGTGATCCCTTTTACCCTGACCTTGTGAGAGATCCCAACATACCATAAAACAGAAATGAAACTACTCAGACATGATAGATCTCCACAGCATATGGGATTTGAACCCAGACCTTGTTGCTGCAGAGAACTTCAGTGCTAATGCAGCAGGTCAACCCCACAAGCACTACACAGATCTTGAACCTGAATTGGGAGTCACACTGATGATCCCAGAATGTAACTGCAATCCCTGAGCCATCAATCCACTGAAAGAAGTTCATGTTTCAGAAGGCTCTTAAAGAATTTTAATTCAGTTTAAAACAGAAGCAAAACACTTAAAGAAAAAAAAAATCTTGATTTCAAAAGAAAAAGAACATGAAACTATCAGATTATCCAAAAAAACACAACCACATCTATCAACAAACACATCGAGCTAGACCCCATCTACCACCCCCTGAGAAAAAGAACAGGAAATGATATCACCACCGGAAATGACATCACCAGCCCAAAGAACCCCAAACATATAAATAGAAAACAGAAATCGGCAGCAACGCTTCATCTGGAGGCCCAATGAAGATTTTACCTCGTAGGGTGATGAAACATCTGGAAATGAAGCTTCCAGCTCAGCGAGCAAACCTACATCCAAAAACACAACCAGATCATTAAGGCCTTTTGAGAAACAGACCAGCCATGCTTAGCTTTTCTGTCTCCATGTCACTCTTAACAGCCTCATTAGTATCACACACAGGTAATATCACTAAATTTTGCAAAGGGGCACAAATATATTCTCTCTTCCAACCGCCACCCCCATCCCCCCCCACCACCATTCAGGCAACACAATAATTATCCAATTTCATACTTCTTAATCTTGGGCTCCATCTACACAAGTCACCTAACCAAAGATGAGCCCTATTCAGACTTGAGTGTGTCTTACACAAAGGCCTTTGCCCTAACACTAAGATTAATCAATTTAACAAACAAATCACAACAGGGTGCAATGTCACATAAATCCCTGCAGAACAGGGAGATAGTTGTGACCGAGCTATCAATCCCAAACTGCAGGCCAACGTTCTAGGGGCATGGGTTCAAATCCCACAATGGCAGATGGTTAAATTTGAGTTCAGTCAAATCTTGGGGAAGGGAGGGAATAAAGTTGTCCTACTGGTTACCATGAAGCCACTGTTGGTTGTTGTTGGAAAAACCCATCCAGTTCACAATGTCCTTCCTTCCTTTAGGGAAGGAAATCTGCCATCCTTACCTGGTTCTGGCCTACATTTGACCCTGGATCCCCAGCAAGATGTTTGACTCTCAACTGCCCTCTGGGCAATGGATGAGTAGTAAATGTTGACCAATGCAGCAATGCCCTCAACTTGTAAACAAAGATTGTAAGAAAAACTATGAATGGGAAAACGTTGAGTGCCAAGTAGGTTATTTTATTATGGATAATTTTACCAATCTGAGGCTCCTGTTAAGCAATAAAGCTTATTCTTACCTCCCAAAGCTAAAGGAAAGCTAACTCCATAATATAATTTAATGTTCTTCCTTGTGTGTTCTTTTCTCTTGACATGACTTTTTGCTAGGCCTAGGAGCCTAGCACCGAAGCATCTCTATTGAGAATGGTACAGTGGCTCAGTGGTTAGCCCTGTCACCCACTGGTTTGATTTCTGCTTTGTGCAGTTTCCTCCCACGGTCCAAAGATGTGCAGGGAGGGTGGATTGGTCATGCTAAGTTGCCCCATAGTGTGGATTAGCCAATGCAGGGTTACAGAGATGGGTTGGGTTTGGGTGGGGATGATCTTTTGGACAGGCTGAATGGCCTGCCTCTACACATTTTGCTCAAAGTTGGATGTGCAGATTCGACTGTTGTCTTAAGTTCTGGAAAGCTTTTTCTCTTTTATTTACATCAAAACATCAGAAAGCCCAACAGTGTTTCAGTTCTCACTGAGGACCTGAGCGCATAATACCAACAAAAGACCAGACCAGCTGCACAAAATGTTATTGGAAATGTCAAAACCCTGGCACGTACAGAACTGAGTGACTGAACACAGAGGGATACACAGCTCAGGCTTAAGCCTGATCAACTTCTAAGTTCTCCTTGAGAACTCCCAACTCCCATTTCATGGTACATTCATCAGTGATAAGCTGCTAAGTCCAATGGGAATTTCTGCAGAAATTTTGTTACCCAGTGACTGACTGGAAAGTGGAATTTGAAAACATGTGAAGTAGAGATTCCAAGAGTAGATGCATTTAAAGAGGAGCCAGATGAACAGGTGATAAAGAAATGTATGGAAGGCGAATTTATGAAGATACAAATTAGAAGCTGTAGGAGGCCACTTGGCCCTTCAATCCTGTTCCCCCATTTAATAAGGTCAGAGCTGATCTGACTGTAACCTCAACACAACCTTCCCACCTACCCATATTCATGCTTATCAAGAATCCATCCAGTTCTTCCTTAATATTATTCCAAGACTTTGCTTTCAACTCCTTTGCAGCAAGTGAAAGATCAAAAGCTCTCCTTATCTCTGACTTAAATGGGCAATCCTTTATTTTTAAGCAGTGACCCCGGTTCCAGTTTCTCCCACAACAGGGAACTACCCTTCCTTACCCATCCTGTCATGTCTTCTCAGGAAATTACAGGTTTAAAGCACTCTTCTAAATCCCAGTGGATAGGAGCTTAAAAATGTGTTGCTGGAAAAGCGCAACAAGTCAGGCAGCATCAAAGGAGAAGGAGAATCGACGTTCCGGGCATAAGCCTTTCTTCAGGAATGAGGAGGGTGTGCCCATTCCTGAAGAAGGGCTTATGCCCGAAACGTCGATTCTCCTTCTCCTTTGATGCTGCCTGACCTGCTGCGCTTTTCCAGCAACACATTTTTAAGCTCTGATCCCCAGCATCTGCAGTCCTCACTTTCTCCCAGTGGATAGGAGTCTAGCCTGTCTGACCTTTCCTCATTAGACAACCTAGAGAAAGTTAGAGGACTGCAAATGCTGGAGATCAGAGTCGAGACTGTGGTGCTGACAAACGGAGCAGGTCAGGCTGCATCTGAGGAGCAGGAGACTTCTTGATGAAGTGCTCGTGCCTGAAACGTTGATTTTCCTGCTCCTTGGATGCTGCCTGACCAGCTGTGCTTTTCCAGCACCACACTCTCAACTCATAAGACAAGTTGTCAATCAGTTAGTCTGGAAAACCTTTTGTAAACTGCCTCCAAATCATTTACATTCAGAGTTAAGTGAGGTGATCAATATCGTATGCAGACGTGCTTTCACCAGCGTGCTGTATAACTGCAGCATAGCTTCTCTAGTCATCTACTCAATTCTCCAAGTGATAAACAATAACATTCTATTAGTTTCCTTAATTGCTTGCTGTACCTGCTCACTAACATTTGGTGATTCATGCATAATGACACTCATATCCCTCTCCAGCATTTAGGCAGTGTGCTTCTTTTTATTCTTGTTGATGGAATGGAATATTTCAGGTTGCCCCATGAACGCGGGTGGGAGAAGGCTTGTGTGGACCTTAAACGCTGCAATGGCCAAATGACTCGCTTCTATGCTGTAAAACAACACGTAGTAACTTGGGATTATCTTGATTTTCCCGAGGCCATTTACAAAAGTTGTGCACTTCATAGCTGGATTAATGGATTTGTCAGCAATTAAATCAGTTAAATGGTTCACAGCTGTTTCAGAAACATTAAAGTTTCCTTGTTACAGCTGCATCCTAATTGCATGCTTGTTTTTATTACTGCTTATGAAATCATATTCTGACAAGCTACACATTTGAAAATGGTTGCAGTCCTGTTGTTTTATTACAGTGTCACAAATTATTATGAAAAAGCACCTGTAGCTAGTGCTTTAACCAGGAAAGGAAATATAGTCAGTGATCTCTTAATGTTGCTTCAATATAATGTCAAGTGCTGATTGCACATGTATTGCAAACAGCCTCATGTCTTGATTCAGAGGTTACCAGTTCTCGACCCCATTTCGCAGGGTCACGGACCTAGTATGGCATAGCTGGAGGCTATTCAGCCCATCATGTTATTTCTATTATCGAGTTCCTATTTCCTGTCTTTCTTTCTATATCGCTGCACACAATTTATATCCAATGCCCTCTTTATGCCTCAATTCAACATCAGTTGCAACTTTTCCAGGCAATCCTTTTCAAACCTGAGCAACTCATTGTGTAAAAAGTCTTTATTTCACACACCACCCTTGCTTCGTTTTCAAATCACCTTACATCTATGCCCTTTTGTTCTTGTTCCTTTTATGAGCCCCAATAGTTTCTCCCAATCTGCTCTGTCCAGTCAGCTTATGATTTTGAAAACTCAGGGAGAGCAGCCCCAGCTCTTTCAATCTATCCACATAGTTTCTCGTTCCTGGAAGTGTTCTTGTAAATCGCTTCTGCACTTCCTCCAATGTATTTGAAACTTTCCTGTAACATCATGTCCATACCTATATGCAATACTCCACCTGAGGTCAAACAAGTCTTTTGTGCAAGTTTAACTGCTCTAGTACGCTATCCTCCAGTTAATGAAATCAGAAGTCACATGACCCCAGGTTATAGTCCAACGGGTTTATTTGAAATCACAAGCTTTGAGAGTTCTGTTCTTTCGTCACCTGAAAGCTTGTGATTTCAGATAAACCTGTTGGACTATAACCTGGTGTCATGTGATTTCTGAACTTGTCCACCCCAGTCCAACATTGGCACCTCCACATCACTCCTATTATTAAAGCTAGGAACATTGTGTACTTTATTAACTGCTCTCTCTCCCTATTCTGACACCTCTCCACCTGATCGGTGCACTGATAAACCCAGGTCCCTCTGCTCCTCCACCTCCTTTAGGATTGTATCCCTTTATTTTATATTGTTTTTCTATTTTCTACTCAGCCTGTTCAGGGATGTAATTATCCAGCTCTGCACCAGGTAGGACTTGAACCGAGCCTCCCAATCCAGAGGTATGGAAACGACACAAGAAGGCTCCCCCCCCCCCAACAGTTATTTTCTGCCCAGTTTTATTGTTTTTCAATGTTCTTCTGAACAAATTGTATCCCTCACATTTCTCGACATTCAGTCTCAGCTGGCATCTATTCCACCAACTCCTCAATGTCCCGTTGCAGTTCCATACTACATATATATCCAGATGATAAAACAGACAGGGCGCTAATGTTTCCTCTTGTGGAGCATTCTAGGATGAGAGGTCATAGTCTTAAGGTAAGGGGTAGCAAATTTAAAACAGAGCTGAGGAGAAACTCCTTCTCCCAAAGGATTGTGAATCTATGGAAGTTGCTACCCCAAGGTGCAGTGGATGCTGAGACAGTGAGTATATTTAAGGAGGAGTTAGACTGATTTTTATTTGGTAATGGGGGGGCGAAGGGATGTGGAGAGACGTCAGGAAAATGGGAGTGAGGAGCATATCATCCAAGATCGAATGGTGGAGTAGACTCGATAGACCGAATGGCCTAATCTGTTTCTATATCTTGTAAACTTAAATTCAGAAAAGCAAAACCAATATCCACCCCTAGGAAACTCCACTAGAAGTATTCCTCCAGTCCCAAAAATATCCATGAAGCATTACTTTCTGTTTCCTCTCACTCAGCCTGATTTTTGTATCCATGTTTCCTTTACACCATGAGCTACAGCTTCCCTCCCAAGTCTGTTGTATGTCATTGTATCAAACACTTTCTGAAAGACCATGTACAGAGGAGCCTCAGTTATCTGAAGGACACGGGCGGGGAGTATTTCATTCGGTTAGTCGAATGCTGGCTAATCGAATGTCGGATAGCAGAATTTATCCAAGCATCGGGACCTTGCAATCTTGTTCAGATAATCCAAAATTCGGTTAATCAAATGCCGGATAATCGAGGTTCCTCTGTATATCACATCAATAATATTGCTGTCATTGGCCCTTCCTGTTACCTGTTCAAAAAGCTTCAACAAATTAGTGAAACTTGATTTCCTTTTAGAAATCCACGCTGACTCCCTAATCAAACCACCTTTCCATGTGACTCCCGATTCTGTCCTGACTAAGTGATCCAAAAATGTCCCCGCTTCTAAAGTTAAAAGGACTCATCTGTAATTGCTGGGACTTTCCTCAGATCCTTTCATGATGTTTGCAATTCTTCAATCTTCTGGCAGCTTCCCCACTGACTCCTCCACTCTCACTTCCCACAAAATCCTTGGATGCATTTCATCTTGTCCTGATATCCAGAGAACTTTAAATACCAATAATTTATCCAAGGCCTCCTCCTTACTAATTTTGGACCCTTCTGGTGATAGAGGAGGGAATGTTTTCGACAGCATCTGCCTCATGGGTGCAGACAGATGCATTTCGCACCTCAGCCATGCCCCCTGCCCCCATGTGTGAAGCTTCTTTCCCTCTCTGATCAACCAACTTCTCCTTTAACGTCCTGTTTATATGGCTGTAGAACACTTTGGGATTTCCCTTTATGTTTGCTGCTAGTCTTTTCTCATAACTGTTCTTCGCCTCTCTTATTAGCTTTTTTATCTCCTTTCACTCAACCGTCAGTATTCCTGTTGATTCTCGATTGCAAGTTCTGCTTTATGCTTGTCATAAGAACTTCCTATAATGCAGGCTTACCCTGCAGTGCAGTGCTAAAAGAACACTATGCACACTGTCAGAGGGAGAGATTCTCTGATGAAATAAGGTTTGTGAGGCACGACCTATTCTTCACAAAATCATGTTGACTATCCCTAATCAACTTGTTCCTTTCCAGATGAATATATTTCCTATCTCTTATAACCCTTTCCAACACTTTACCCACAACAGAAGTAAGGCTGACTGGTCTTTCATTCTCAGGGTTGTCTCTACCCCCCCCTTCTTGAACAAGGGAACAACATTTGTTATCCTCCAGTCTTCTGGTACTATTCCTGTAGATAATGCTGACATAAAGATCAAAGTCAAAGGCTCGGCAATCTCCTCCCTGACTTCCCAGAGATTCTAGGATAAATCCCATCCGGCTCAGGGGATTTGTCTATTTCTACACGTTCCAGAATTGCTAATGCCTCCTCCTTGTGAACCTCAATCCCATCTAGTTTAGTAGCCTGTATCTCCATATTCACTTGACAACATTGTCTTTTTTTTAGTGTGAATACTGATGAAAATACTGCTGCCCTTGTCCTTCTAGATGGAAGTGATTGTGGGTTTGGAAGATGCTGTCTGAGGATCTTTGGTGAATCTCTGCAGTGCTTCTTGTAGATAATGTATACTGCTGCTGTCTGAGTGTCAATGGTGAAAGGAATGGATGTTGATGGTTGTGGTGTCAATCAAGCCTTTTCCTGGATGATGAGCTGGAAATGTGTTGCTGGAAAAGCGCAGCAGGTCAGGCAGCATCCAGGGAACAGGAGAATCGACGTTTCGGGCATAAGCCCTTCTTCAGGAATTCCTGAAGAGGGCTTATGCCTGAAACGTCGATTCTCCTGTTCCCTGGATGCTGCCTGACCTGCTGCGCTTTTCCAGCAACACATTTCCAGCTCTGATCTCCAGCATCTGCAGACCTCACTTTCTCCTCAAAGATTTTCCTGGATGATGTCAAGCTTTTTGTTGGAGCTTCACTCATTGAGGCTAGTGGGAAGTTTTCCATCATGCGCCTGACATGTGCCTTGTCGGTGGTGCACAGGCTTTGAAGAGGCAGGAGGTGAGTTACTGCAGTATTCCTAGCTTTTGACCTGCTCTTGTAGCCACTGTATTTATATGGGAGTCCAGTTGTGTTTCTGGTCAATGGTAACCGCAGGGTTTGTTGATAGTGGGGGATTCAGTGATGGTGACACCATTGACTATCAAAAGGCAATGGTTAGATTGTCTCTCATTGGAGATGGTCATTGCCTGGCTGAGAATGTTAGTTGTCAGCCCAAGCCTGGATATTGTCCAGATCTTGTTACAATTGAACATGGACTGTTTTAATATCTGAGGAGTCGTGAATGATGCTGATCATTGTGCCATCATCTGCAAAGATCCCCACTTCTGACCTTACAATAGAGGGAAGGTCATTGATGAAGCAGCTGGGGATGGTCAGGCCTACTGCCTGAATGACTTACTCCTGTTTCTACCATGTTGGAGATGCTGGATAAATGCAAATTGTGCTGATCTATGTTGTTCATCTTGTCTTTTGAAAGAATTCCTTCCTGGAGATCAGCAAGCTGATATCATGGTCTGATACTATTTCTTTGGATTGATCCCCAGGACCTATATTTGCTGGAGCTCATCACTCTGCTCAGCGGACAGAATAAGTTACTGTCTTATCTGACTGTAGCAATGAATCAATTCAATAAAAGGGTCAAAGTTTACACTCTTTCAACTGCTCCCTTTCATTCCTGCCAAATATTTGGAAAAAGCTTCATTCAAAGATTTCCAGAATCACCAAATTGTTACGATGCAGAAAGAGGCCGTAAAATCATAAAGGCCCACAGCACAGAAAACGGCAGTTTGGACCATTGAGTCAGTGCAAACACACAAATATTCCAACCCCATTTTCAACCATCTGGGTGGCATCATGGCTCAATGATTAGCACTGCTGCCTCACTGCGCCAGGGACCCGGTTTCAATTCCACCCTCGGCTAACTCTCTGTGTGGAGTTTGCACATTCTCCCTGTGTCTGCATGGGTTTCTTCCAGGTGCTCTGGTTTTCTCCCCCATTCCAAAGATGTGCAGGTTAGGTGGATTGGTCCGTTGCTAAATCCCTGCCAGGATGTGCAGGCTGTGTGGATTTGTGATGGGATATGCAGAGTTACAGGGATGGGGTCGACAGATAGGTCTGGGTGCGATACTCTTTGGAAGGTCAATAACTGCGCCTGATTGGTGCGTGGATGGCCAATGGACATGCTCACTATTGCCAATGTGGAAAACAGTTCTTCCCTTCATGTCTGCAGTAAGCTGTCCACTCTCCAGCATGGACTAAGCTGCAGTTGGGAGGAGGAAAGGCCACCTCCATCTTGAGATACCTTCTCACTGATGTTTAAACATTTAGAAAGTGAAAAGGAAATGACCACAACTGCGAGATGGGCCACAGTTGATAAAGTACAGACCCTTCTACTGCAAGGCCTGGCCTTGAAGCTGTCCAGAATGCTGACTTCCCATCCAGTGGTCAACCCCAGTCAGCTGACATCTGCTTGATGGCACTTGAGGGCATGGGGTTGGTGTGCTGCTCAGGGTCTAGAGACTGACTTGGCCTTCAGGCTACCTCACCCGGCTGTTCCCAGTTCCAAAACCGATCTGCTTGATTGGCACCACATCCACAGATATCCCACTTTCTCCACCATCAGTGCTCAGTAGCAGCAGTGTGTACTATTGACCTAATGAACTGCAGAAGATTTGTCATTCTGTGTGTATATTTGATGATTCTGGGTGTGTGTATATATATATATATATATATATATATGTATATATACAGCGGTGACCCTGGAATCCGAACGCCCTATTGTTCAAACAAATTGGAATCTGAACAATTATTTCGAGAAAAGTTTGCCCTAAAATCTGAACACATTTTCAGAATCCGAATACCACGTACCATTCAAGTCGCACATTGTTTGTTCAGTTCGTGCCAGGAAGTAGTCATGAAAGCATCTCTCGTGTGTCCATCACTAGTTTACCCCGTGTTTTCACCTTGATTTGTGCTTTTATAAAAATTATCACCCTTGTGCATTCACCATGGCACCCAAGAAGAGCAGTGAAGCAAATAAGAGTAAGAGAAAGTCCGTGAGAACGACAATTGAGTTGAAGAAAGAATTTATCGCTGAGCATGAGAGTGGTATGTGTGGGTCCAGAAACGAATTAATTCACTTTCCATTATTTCTTATGGGGAAAATAGTTTCGGAATCCGAACTTTTCACAATCCGAACAGCCTCCTGAAATGAATTAAAGTCGGATTCCGAGGCACCACTGTATATATACTATATACCATTGAAGGTTATATCTGATATTACCACAGACTCAGAATAGAAACATTATAGGTATTGGGCAACCTCTAGAGAGTCTTGAAGTGCAGTGGTAGCGTCTGACCTCTGGTGAAGATGGCAGTAAGATGTTGTGAAACTAGAACATTGGCCAATTGTTTGAAAATGAATGATGTTGCTGGCTTTCATTCCCAGGCAGGAGACAGAGAAGAGCCTTTACACTTGCTGAGACTCTGTGTATGTGTCACCCAAGAGAATTTTCACTCTATTTCTATCCAGTTCTCTTTTGAAAGTTGACATATGGTCAGCTCCTGGCTCTATAGACTGTCCTTGTCCCCTTTGGGTTCAAGCCTGTATTCCTCTGACCTCATGGATTTGCCTACCATGTTGAACGTTTGCCGCTTATCTTTTTCACCAACCTATTCTGACATGTTTGGGGCAAGTTAGACTTGAACCTGGACCTTCTGGCCCTCAGGTAGGGACACCACCACTGCACCGCAAGACTCTCTAGAGGTTCCTGAAGAAGGGCTTATGCCCGAAACGTCGATTCTCCTGCTCCTTGGATGCTGCCTGACCTGCTGCGCTTTTCCAGCAACACATTTTCATCTCTAGAGGTTGCTCAGTACTTGGAATGTTTCTATTCCAAGTCTGTAGTAATATCAGATATAATCTTCAATGACACCCAGAATGATCAAATATACACACAGAATGGGAAATCTTTGGTGAATTTCTGCAGTTCATCGGGTGAACACTGCTACTACTGAGCACTGATGGTGGAGAGCGTAGATATCTGTGGATGTGGTGCCAATCAAGCGGGCTGATTTATCCTGGATTTTGACAAGTTTCTTGAGTGTTGTGGGGGCGGCATCCATCCATGCAAGTAGGGAGTGTTCCAACACACTCCTGACTTGTACCTTGGAGATAATATGCAATCCAGAATGGTCAAATTTACATCTGGAATCAAAATGGCTAAATACACACCCAGAATGGTCTTTTGTACAAAACACAGAACTTGCTGGAAAAAAAATCAGCATCTGTGGAGTGAAAACAGAGTTAACATTTCATTTCCATTGATAAATATGGTCAAAGGGACACACTTTGAATGAATTAATTAAATGAATCAAAGTCACAACGTCTCTCTCTCTCTCTCTCTCTGTACATCTGGTGTGTTTAAAGTTACATGATGCCTCCGTCTCCAGATCACATCAAAAGCAGTACATATCTAGAATACAAATATACAAAGACATGGTATATACAAAGTATGCAACAGTGTATGCGAACAAAGCAAAGGTGATTTTAGAGAAAAAAAAACCTTTTCACACAGAGAGTAGTGAGGGTTTGGAATGCACTTTCTGGAAACATGGTGGGGGTGGCTTCAGTTGAGGCATACAAGAGGGTATTAGATGGCTATTTGGATGGTAATGGTGAAGGGACGGGAGAATTGTCAGGAGATTGGCACTAGGTAATAGAACTAGTGAAGGCACGTTGGACTGAATGGTTTCTTTCTTGGCATCAAAGAAATTCTGTGATACTCTGACCCAGAATGTTCTAATATACAAGGATTCCTGATGAAGGGCTTTTGCCTGAAACATTTTCTCCTGCTTCTCGGATGCTGCCTGACCTGCTGTGCTTTTCCAGCTCCCCAGTCTCAACTGTAGTTCTCACTTTCTACTGGGCTAATGTACACCTAGAATGGAGCAACCTTCCTTTATAGAAGTCTTTAATAATAACAACATCAGAGCTACTTTTACCAGAACTATATATGTTTTATGCAGTCGTTCCTGGAATAAGCAGAATTCCAATTGTTGAACTGGTCTGGTGGGATTTGAACTCATGTTTTCTGGACCATTAGCGTCGTGCCCCCAAGGGCCAGCAAAAACCCACAAGGGGCACATCCTCAGACTCCGCTGTGCCTTTCCTGGTGAACTGAGACCGGGTGTGGTCAGCCCATCACAGACTTCCAGTGGTGAGGGGAGAGTGAGACGATATGTGAAAGCCCACAGACTGCAGGCAACAGGAGGACTGTAGCGTTTATCTTTTAACTTTATTTCATCTTCTTAATTTGTACGATGAAAAGAGAATGTTTAGCTTTTATCTTTATTTCCCTATTTTTGTCCCTAATCAATTTTAGTACCTAGGATTTCTTCCACCTAAGATGGCACCTTGTGTGGCGACATTGTACATTTTTCACTGTAGTCCTGCACTTGAGTACATGTGACAATAAGCCTCATACTATTTCTAATCTGACACCAGTTGATGCAAAGTAGTCAGTGCATGAACATTAAATCTCATTGGGCTCCTGCAGTGAGGATCAAGCATTTTGACTTCTTCCTATTGCTTCAAACCATTCAAGGCCGTCTGATCCGACTGTGGATTTATTACACTACCTTCCAAGGAGGGGAGTGTGTTTCAGCAGTAGCTGCCCAAGTCTATGACAGCCCTGTTGCCAACATCCCTGAGCAAGTCCTGAACCATCCCCCTGCCACGTTAAGCTGACAACATTTGATCAATGACCCTGAGCTTTGAAGTCTACATATGTCAAGGGGGAGATATCTTCGAGACTGGCAGCTGGCCTGTTTTTTTTGCCAGTTCAGTGTTGGGATTATCGATGCACCTGCTGGGGAAGATTAATCCTCTGTGCCTGCATTAATATTACAATACGCGGCAATTAATTTAATTTGGCCACGCTCTATAAAGCAGATGTGAGCTTCAAGATCTGGAATTAAAAATTACATTCCGAGTGTCAATTCCTGCACTTTTCTTGCGTTGATTTGCATTTCTTCCTTTGGGTTAAAGGCAAATTGCTACCATAAAAGGGCTATTTTTCACACAGGCCACTCCCATGTCAGTATGCAACCCATTTACCTTAAAGCAAAGATTGCTGGGTGTAACCTCACCTTCCAAAGGTCACGACCTGCATTCAAACGAGTGAATGCTACCCTGCTGGAGGTGCTGTCCTTCACTGAGGTGTTAGTGAAGCTCTGTCTTGCCCTCTTGGGACACTGTTTTCTAAGACAACATTGTTCAAAACAGATCGCCTGGCCATTATAACCTTTTTCTTTGTGAGAGTTTGCCACAGTGTGAATTGTCTGATGAACCTGCCTATGTTTCAGGATCGACTACTTTTCACAAGCATTTAGTTTGCTGTTCAGCTCTTTGAGATCCCCTGGGGTGATGAAAGGCCCTATATAAATGCAGTAGAGTTCCATTATCATCATTAATCCATTGCTTCATTAGTTCTTTACCTCTTCAGTCATTTAGATGCAAGTGTGTATACGATGTTACCAGCAGCAGAAAGGTTAGTATCGTACAACAGCACTTCATTCTGCTCAGTTCCCTTCATACCAATATCTTGTTGTTTGATTAAAAGGTCTAACTTCAATATCGCTCAAATATTACTTTTTATGAACGATGCACCAGTTTTCTGATTAACCAGGTCACGTCCTTTTGTTTTAAATAAAATGAGTCCAACTATTTTAATGATTCCATTAGTTTCTCAATAGCTTTGGTTGCTTTAATAGTCCACTTGTTACAATAAGCGCTTCTTTCTATTAAAAAGCCAAAGCCTCAATGTTTATAATAGTTTCAATTGTTTTATTTTATTTTAATAACCCAGGTTTTTAATATTTCCAGTTGTTCTTTTTTTCATAATAGTCCCAGTGGCATATTGTTAGTATCAAAATAAAATACTGCAGATGTGGGAAATCTAAACGAAGAGTAAATATACAGCTGGAAAAATTCAGCAGGTTAGGCAGCGTGTGTAGGGTGTTCTAAAGGCAATTGAAATTTAATATTGTTTGGAGGACTTACATTTTGAAGCATTGTGAAAAAAGTAATTTAATTCAAGTTTTGGACATACCTGAAGTGGCTTCTTTAAAATAGGTAATTGAAAGTCCATTGTGAACATTAGAGTTGTTTTACAGCAATGTTTTCTAGAAATAACATGATGGATGATATTTGCTTGTATTATTGAAGACCCTGCTGGGGCTGTTTTGAACTGTGATTGGCTTGGAAAAAGTGCCTCTTTAAAAATCTGGGTTCACTTTAAAGAAAGGCCAGTAAGAATCAGCAGAGTCCAAGGAAAGCTTGCTATGAACAAGCTGCCCAGCTGATCTCTCTATTTCTGCAAAGAAAAGCCTTTACATCATTTCAAGGTGGAACCAATTTGTTCTTTCAAAAGAATGATTGAAAGAATGTGACTGAGCAAGATGTGTCTGCACGAATTTGGAGACAACTGTACCAGATTCATGACGTGACCACACCAGCCTGAAGATTCGGGGCAACAGAATCTGAAACATTCCTATGCTTTATCCTTTTGCATTTAAGAATCATCCATTCACCAATTTGGGCTTAGATGTGCATTTGGAGAATTCTTCTAGAGATAAGCATTTATATTTCTTCAAAATTTGTGAGATGATTTGCAGCTCGGGTGCTCGTTGTTGTGGTTCTGTTCGCCGAGCTGGGAATTTGTGTTGCAGACGTTTTATCCCCTGTCTAGGTGACATCCTCAGTGCTTGGGAGCCTCCTGTGAAGCGCTTCTGTGATGTTTCCTCCGGCATTTATAGTGGTTTGTCTCCGCCGCTTCCGGTTGTCAGTTTCAGCTGTCCGCTGCAGTGGTCGGTATATTGGGTCCAGGTCGATGTGCTTATTGATTGAATCTGTGGATGAGTGCCATGCCTCTAGGAATTCCCTGGCTGTTCTCTGTTTGGCTTGTCCTATAATGGTAGTGTTGTCCCAGTCGAACTCATGTTGCCTGTCATCTGCTTGTGTGGCTACTAAGGATAGCTGGTCGTGTCGTTTCGTGGCTAGTTGGTATTCATGGATGTGGATCGTTAGCTGTCTTCCTGTTTGTCCTATGTAATGTTTTGTGCAGACCTTGCACGGGATTTTGTACAATACGTTGGTTTTGCTCATGACCTGGACCCAATATACCAACCACTGCAACGGACAGCTGGAACTGACAACCAGAAGCGGCAGAGACAAACCACTATAAATGCCGGAGGAAACATCACAGAAGCGCTTCACAGGAGGCTCCCAAGCACTGAGGATGTCACCTAGACAGGGGATAAAACGTCTGCAACACAAATTCCCAGCTCAGCGAACAGAACCACAACAGTTATATTTCTATATTACTGACTGCGTATGGTAACCAATCATAACATTTTTTTTAGATTAGATTACATTACACTACAGTGTGGAAACAGGCCCTTCGACCCAACAAGTCCACACCAACCCGCGAAAGCGCAACCCACCCATACCCCTACATTTACCCCTTACCTAACACTACGGGCAATTTAGCATGGCCAATTCACCTGACCTGCACATCTTTGGACTATGGGAAGAAACCGGTGCACCTGGAGGAAACCCACCCAGACACGGGGAGAACGTGCAAACTCCACACAGTCAGTCGCCTGAGGCGGGAATTGAACCCGGGTCTCTGGCGCTGTGAGGCAGCAGTGCTAACCACTGTGCCACTGTGCCGCCGAGTAATCTTCATTGAATATATTGGTTCTGATAATTAATTCTAAACTGTACTTATTAAAAACCCAGCTAATTAATCTTTTTGATTAACATTGAAGCCCTACAGTGCAGATAGAGGCCATCAAGTCTGCACCGACCCTCTGAAGAGCGTCCCACTAAGACCTAAATCACCACCCCCAGCATCCCCCTATTCCTGTAACCTTGCATTTACCATGGTTACTCTACCTAGCTTAACAAATCCCCAGACACTATGGGGCAATGTAGCAAGGCCAATCTGCCCTAACCTGAACATCATTGAATTGTGGGAGGGAAACGGAGCACCCAGTGGAAACCCACACAGGCACAGGGAGAAAGTGCAACCTCCACACAGACAGTCACCTGAGAGTGGAATCAGACCCAGGTCCCTGATGCTGTGAGGCAAGCAGTGCTAACCACTGAGCCACCATGCCACCCAGTTGATATAAATAGATTGCTATGGTAACAGCTGATATAAACAAGTATTTAATTGATGATCTTGGGAGCTGGGAAACATATTTTTCTATTAAATTGCAACCTTGGAGTAGTGGGACCAGAGAAATGGTGCCTTCCTCCAGCCTCAGTTGTAATATAAATGTGAGGGCCAAAGAACATATTGTTTAATTTAAATTGGACTGTGAATAATCAGAAAAGGATAAAAGGAAGTACACTATGCAACAGGTTTGCTGTGTTCCATTATATCAAAATACCTTTGACAGTTGAGAAGAGTTTTCTGGAGATCAATGATTAACCCCAAATTACTTGCAGAGAATAAGCAAGGTTTGACTGATGATATTTTTGGGATGCTATTCATCGGAGGCCGAGGGGTGACCTTATCAAGGTTTATAAAATCATGAGGGGCATGGATAGGATAAATAGATGAAGTCTTTTCCCTGGGGTGGGAGAGTCCAGAACTAGAGGCCATAGGTTTATAGTGAAAGGGCAAAGATAATTCTGAAGAAGAATTCTGAAGAATTCTGATTCCTGAAGAAGGGCTTATGCCCGAAACATCGATTCTCCTTCTCCTTTGATGCTGCCTGACCTGCTGCACTTTTCCAGCAACACATTTTTAAGCTCCTTTCCCCAGCATCTGCAGTCAACACTTTCTCCTAAAGGGCAAAGATGTAAAAGCGACCTAAGGGACAATGTTTTCACACAGAGGATGGTGTGTGTATGGAATGAGCTGCCAGGGGAAGTGGTGGAGGCTGGTACAATTGCAACATTTATAAGGCATCTGGATGGGTATATGAATAGGAAGGGTTTGGAGGGATATGGGCCGGGTGCTGGAAGGTGGGACTAGATTGGGTTAGGATACCTGGTTGGCATGGACAAGTTGGACCGAAGGGTCTGTTTCCATGCTGTACATCTCTATGATTCTATGACTGGGTCATCATGTTTAGAGTTAATGGTGGGTGCTTAGGAGACTGACATATTTCAGGCGATAGTGCAATATTTGAAATTGTAAGAATAGCAACTTAAACGTAGTGATTGGATCAAGGTGGACCTCATGGAATATGAGTTTCCTGATTGGGGCTGTTTACCTGCTCCAATCAGGGAGCCCTGGCTGACAGATATAAATAGGAGATTTAAGGGATCTATACTCTAGGAGCAGGCTCTGAGTTAGTTTGTTGAGTGCCGTGTACCATGCAGATGTAAATAGAGGGTGACTTGGTGACAGAATACCAGCCTTTGTGGAATTATTTCAGCAAACCAGATAGTGATTCAACTGAATTCAATTGAAGATAAACTTGAAAAGGAAATGGAAATTTAGAAAGCTTGAATTTGAGGAAATATAAACAAATAAAGCATGTCAGAGGTAGCGAAAAGTAAGAGCATTTCATGTAAGTTAAAGGGGAGCGAGAAGATTTCCCAACTTAAAAATCTGGAATTAAAAATATTGAGTCTTGTGACTCCATGAAACATCCTGATAAGGAATGACTGGCATCTAATTCAAGACAGTGAGGGAGCTATTTGAATTTGATGAGAGAGTGGCTGATTCATCTTCAACCTTTTGAAAAAAAAGGCAAGTAGATGAGGTGGCTAAAATAACACTGGATGTCGACCATGCAAAACAGGTTGACAGACCAAGTATCTGTCTTGTGGAGCTTCTAAAGAATGTGAGGTGGCAGAAAATCAAGCTATTCTTGGTGCTTTTGAATAAGCTTACCAGCAGGAATTTCGGAATATTAGGGAGGGTAGCACAAATTTAAACAGCTCTCTTGGATTAGACTTGGGTCATTCATCATCAGAATTTTCTGTGGAGTCAGAGAATTTTTTCTTTAGCTCCAGTTTTATTTTAAGCTGGTATGGCCTTTCTCTCAACTTTTCTCTTGCATTAAATGCATGATCTCATGGAATGGTGGAGTAGATTCACTAGGGCTGAATGGCCTACATCTTCTCCTATACACAGGCGCATACACATCCACACACACACACACAGGCACAGGCAGAGACAAACGCACATACACAGATGCATAGCCACATGCAGAGAGGCACAGACACACACACACATATAGACAAATATACACACATACACAGACACACACTGACAGACAGACATATGCATATGCTCTCAGAAAAAGGAAACAAAAATCTCTGCAGATCTGAGCTTCCAGAAAAGTAGAAATGGCTTGGCCAATGGGTTGTTTTTGTAGCAAAAGGATAAAGTGTCGAATGTTCCAAAACAAAGATATATAAATTAAAGTTTTAGCTAGCCAGATTTTCACTTAGATGTGGTACAGTTGATGGGAAAGCAGCAACACACAGTCAGGCAAAAATGAGGACTGAAGATGCTGGAAATCAGAATCTAGATTAGAGTGGTGTTGGAAAAGCACAGCAGGTCAGGCAGCATCCGAGGAGCAGGAAAATTGACGTTTTGGGCAAAAGCCCTTCATCAGGAATGAACGCCCTCATTCCTGATGAAGGGCTTTTGCCTGAAACATCGATTCTCCTGCTCCTCGGATGCTGCCTGATCTGCTGTGCTTTTCCAGCACCACTCTAATCTAGACTCAGCAACACACAGTCAGACTAGCACTCCTCATTCCCATACTAGCTTTTAAAGAATCGTTTGACTGGAGTTGGTGGTTTATTTGGGAACTTCGATGAAAATCCAAGTAGGACATCACTATTTCCTTACTATTGTGAAAATGGTTACTGATTTCTCAGAGCTGATATCCTGAAGAACAACTCCTGCTGAGATAGTGATAGAGACATTAACCCAGTCCTCCACGTGATAAGGATTACCTGTGGAGATCCAATCGGATCAAGGTTCCAATTTCATATCTCATACTTTGCAGGGAGTAGTCTACATATGACACATTTAAGATCTTCAGACTGATGGGTACAAGGAGTTTTAGGAAAGTGCCAACAAAATCTTAAAACAATGAGCAGGTGAGAATGTCATGAATATCGTAATGATAGGGTCAAAGGCATATTTTGTGTTTGCTGCATAGGATGCACCTAATGAATCAACCATTTTTTATCCTTTTTGAGATGAGCTAAGGGGAACTCAGATGCAAACCAAAGAAACATGTTAACATAGGAATTAGGAGCAGAATAAGGCCTCGTGGCCCTTTCGAACATGCTCCACCATTTAATGTGATCACAGTTGATCATCCAGCTCAGTTATAACATGCGTTTCATCAACACAAATTGACTGTAACGTGATTGACGAATTGGGGACGCTGTTTCTACAGTGCAAAATTTTAAAACATGTGTTGGCTGTAACATGACCACAGGCACCAATATTTTAAGCATTGTTTCTAAATCATGATTTTTCTACAATGCGGGGTTGCTCAAGAGTGCAACCATTGCAGTACAGAAGAACTGACTGTATCCTGTTTCTAGGTAAAAATGAGAACTGTAGATGCTGGAAACCAGAGTCTAGATTAGAGTGGTGCTGGAAAAGCACAGCAGGTCAGGCAGCATCCAAGGAGCAGGAAAATCAATGTTTTGGGCAAAACATAGAACATAGAACATAGAACATTACAGCGCAGTACAGGCCCTTTGGCCCTCGATGTTGCGCCACCCTGTCATACTTATCTGAAGTCCATCCCACCTACACTATTCCATGTACGTCCATTTGCCAGTCCAATGATGACTTAAATGCACTTAAACTTGGCGAATCTACTACCGTTGCAGGCAAAGCATTCCATACCCTTACTACTCTCTGAGTAAAGAAACCTCCTCTGACATCCGTCTTATACTATCTCCCCTCACTTTAAAGTTGTGTCCCCTCGTGTTTGCTGTCCCCATACTTGGAAAAAGGCTCTCCCTGTCCACCTATCTAACCCTCTAATTATCTTGTATGTCTCTATTAAGACACCTCTCAACCTTCTTCTCTCTAACAAGAACAGCCTCAAGGCCCTCAGCCTTTCCTCGTAAGACATTCCTTCCATACCAGGCAACATCCTAGTAAATCTCCTCTGCACCCTTTCCAAAGCTTCCACATCCTTCTTATAATGCGGTGACCAGAACTGTACACAATACTCCAAGTGTGGCGGTACCAGAGCTTTGTACAGCTGCAGCATAACCTCCTGGTTCCGGAACTCAATCCATCTATTAATAAAGGCCAAAACACTGTATGCCTTCTTAACAACCCTGTCAATCTGGGTGGCAACTTTCAGGGATCTGTGTACATGGGCACCGAGATCTCTCTGCTCATCTGCACTCCCAAGAATCCTAACATTAGCCCAATACTTTGCATTCTGATTACTCTGGCCAAAGTGTATCACCTCACACTTGTCTGCATTAAACTCCATTTGCCACCTCTCAGCCCAGCTCTGTATCCTATCTATGTCTCTCTGCAACCTACTACATCCTACGTCACCATCCACAACTCCACCGACCTTAGTGTCATTCGCAAATTTACTAACCCACCCTTCTAAGCCCTCATCCAGGTCATTTATAAAAATGATGAACAGCAGTGGACCCAACACCGACCCTTGCAGTCTGCCGCTAGTAACTGGACACCAAGATGATGTTCCATCAACTACAACCCTCTGTTTTCTTTCAGCAAGCCAATTACTGATCCAAACTGCTATGTCTCCCACAATCCCATTCCTCTGCATTTTGTATAATAGCCTACTTTGGGGAACCTTATCGAACGCCTTGCTGAAATCCATATACACCACATCAACCGGTTTACTCTCATCTACCTGTTTGATCACTTTGTCAAAAAACTCAATAAGATTCGTTAGGCACGATCTACCCTTCACAAAACCGTGCTGACTGTCCCTGATCAGATTATTCTTTTCTAGATGGTTATAAATCCTATCTCTTATAACCTTTCCCAACACTTTAACAACAACTGAAGTGAGACTCACTGGTCTGTAATTACCAGGGTTGTCTCTACTCCCCTTTTTGAACAAGGAAACCACATTTGCTATCCTCCAGCCCTCAGGCACTATTCCTGTAGACAATAATGATTTGAAGATCAATGTCAAAGGCTCGGCAATCTCTTCACTTGCTTCCCAGAGGATCCTAGAATAGATCCCATCTGGCCCAGGGGACTTGTCTATTTTCACACTCTGCAGTATTTCTAATACCTCTTCCTTGTGAACCTCAATCTCTTCTAGTCTAGATACAAGTATCTCAGTATCTTCCTCGCCAACATTTTCATTTTCTATAATGAACAGTGTCGAAAAATATTTATTTAGTGCTTCCCCTATCTCCTCTGACTCCACACACAACTTCCCACTATTATCCTTGATTGGCCCTAATTTAACTCTCGTCATTCTTTTATTCCTTACATACCTATGGAAAGCCTTAGGGTTAACCCTGATCCTATCCGCCAACAACTTCTCATGTCCCCTCCTGGCTCTTCTGAGCTCTCTTTTTAGGTCTTTCCTGACTTCCTTGTAACCCTCAAGCGCCCTAACTGAGTTTTCACATTTTGTCCTAACATAAGCCTTCTTCTTCTTCTTGACCAGGGATTCCACTTCCTTAGTAAACCATGGCTCACACGTTCTACATCTTCCTCCCTGCCTGACAGCTACATACTTATCTAGGACACACAGGAGCTTTTCCTTGAATAAGCTCCACATTTTTAATGTGCTCATCCCCTGCAGTTTCCTTCCCCATTCTACGCTTCCTAAATGTTTTCTAACTGCATCGTAATTTCCCTTCCCCCAGCTGTAACTCTTGCTCGGTGGAGTACACCTATCCCTTTCCATCACTAAAGAAAACCTGACAGAATTGATTGCTGACTCCAAAGTGCTCACCTACTTCCAAATCTAACACCTGGCCAGGCTCGTTACCCAGTACTAAATCTAAAGTGGCTTCGCACCTTGTAGGCCTGTCTACATACTGGGTCAGGAAGCTCTCCTGCACACACTGGACAAAAACTGACTCATCTATAGTACTCGTACTGTAGTGATCCCAGTCAATATTTGGATAGTTGAAGTCCCCCATGACAACTACCCTGTCTCTCTCACTCCTATTGAGAATCATCTTTGCTATCCTTTCCTCTACATCTCTGGGACTATTCGGAGGCCTATAGAAAGCTCCCAGCATGGTGATTTCTCCTTTCCTGTTTCTAACCTCAGCCCACGGTGAGCACGGTGGCACAGTGGTTAGCACTGCTGCCTCACACCGCCAGAGACCCGGGTTCAATTCCCGACTGTGTGGAGTTTGCACATTCTCCCCGTGTCTGCGTGGGTTTCCTCCGGGTGCTTCGGTTTCCTCCCACAGTCACAAAGATGTGCAGGTTAGGTGAATTGGCCATGCTAAATTGCCCGTACTGTTACGTTAAAAGGGGTAAATGTAGGGGTATGGGTGGGTTGCGCTTCGGCGGGTCGGTGTGGACTTGTTGGGCTGAAGGGCCTGTTTCCACACTGTAAGTAATCTAATCTAATCTAATCATACTATCTCAGTTAACGAGTCCCCAAACATCCTTTCTACAACTGTAATATTGTCCCTGATCAACAATGCCACACCTCCCCCTCTTTTACCATCTTCTCTGTTCTTACTGAAACATCTGAATCCCGGAACCTGCAACAGCCATTCCCGTCCCAGCTCTATCCATATCTCTGAAATGGCCACAACATCGAAGTCCCAGGTACCAACCTACGCTGCCAGTTCACCCACTTTATTTCGGATGCTCCTTGCGTTGAAGTACACACATTTCAAACCATGTTCTCGCTTGCCAGTGTCATATACTTGATTTGGGAACTCCCTACTGTCATCCTCTTCTATACCTGTCCTACAATTTTGGTTCCCAGCCCCCTGCTGTATTAGTTTAAATCCACCTTATAGCTTTAGTGAATTTCCCACCCAGGATATTAGTACCCCTCTGGTTTAGATGAAGACCATCCTGCTTGTAGAGGTCCCACCTACCCCAGAAAGAGCTCCAATTATCCAAAAACCCGAAACCCTCCCTCCTGCACCATCCCTGGAGCCACGTGTTCAACTCCTTTCTCTCCCTATTCCTCACCTCACTAGCACGTGGTATGGGCAGCAAACCAGAGAAAACAACTCTGTTTGTCCTAGCTCTAAGCTTCCATCCTAGCTCCCTGAATTTCTGCCTCAAGTCCCCATCTCTCTTCCGACCTATGTCGTTGGTGCCTATGTGGACCACGACTTGGGGCTGCTCTCCCTCCCCTCGGAGGATCCCAAAAACACGATCAGCGACATCACGGAACCTGGCACCCGGGAGGCAACACACCAACCGTGAGTCTCTCTCGTCCCCACAGAACCTCCTATCTGTCCCCCTAACTATCGAGTCCCCAGTGACTACTGCTCTGCTCCTCTTCCCCCTTCCCTTCTGAGCAGCAGGTGCCTCACTGCTTTCCCCTGGCATGTCATCCCGCCCAATTGTATCCAAAACAGTATATTTATTGTTGAGGGGAATGGCCACAGGGGGTCCCTGTACTGCCTGCCGGTTCCCTTTCTGTCCCCCAACTGTCACCCATCTGTCTTTTTCTTTTATCCGGGGAGTGACTACCTCTCTGTCAGTCCTGTCAATAACCCCCTCTGCCTCCCGAATCCCAAAACCCCTTCATCAGCCCGAAACGTCAATTTTCCTGCTCCTCGGATGCTGCCTGACCTGCTGTGCTTTTCCAGCACCACTCTAATCTAGATTCTGTATCCTGTTTCAGTTAACTCCCCATTCCCTTTGATGCCTCTACCCCTAAGAATGATGTCAAACTCCTTGAAAACATTCAATTTCTGGGCCTCAAATAGAGAATTCCAAAATCTCCCCACTCTTTGGATGAAGATATTTTGAAAAGGAAAGGCTGGAACTTAGGACAGAAGAATAAGTTGACCATGTTGGACCATGTACCTGCATCTGGGAACAACTTACAGGAGTCTACAAAGTAGCTCAAGAACTCCATGGAGCATCATAAGCAATGGGGGCAAGCATACTAAATCATGATCATTTTAACTAGGAGATGGTGAGGACTGCAGATGCTGGAGTACCAGAATTGAAAAATGCGGTGCTGGAAAAACACAGCAGGCCAGGCAGCATCCGAGGAGCAGGAGAATCGACGTTTCGGGCATAAGCCCTTCTTCAGGAATGCTGGTACTCCAGCATCTGCAGTCCTCACTTTCTCCTAGGAATGAGGTACTAGGAGAAAGTGAGGACTGCAGATGCTGGAGTACCAGCATTCCTGAAGAAGGGCTTATGCCCGAAACGTCGATTCTCCTGCTCCTCGGATGCTGCCTGGCCTGCTGTGTTTTTCCAGCAACACATTTTTCAACCATGGTCATTTTAATCCAGGGATAAGGTTAGTGCCCCCACCTTTATGAACTGAACCATTAAAAAAAAGTTGCAGTGGTCCACCAAGGACAGTCAAAAAGATTAACAAAATAAGTGATCTGAGTGACATCTCAGATCACAGGATAAAGAATTGGCTGTGTTGCATCAATATGTTGAAACATTCTCACCATCAAGAGTACAGATCTATGATAAAATAGAGAATGAAAGTGAGAGAGAGAATGATTAGACAAGGAAGATTAGATAATTCACAAATCAAGTCATGTACTGTCCGGTTAGCCAACACTGAACTGTGAAGGATATTAGACACCATGCTGTTATATTTAGAGAATGATGAATGAAAAGACCTATCAAGGTTATTCACTGAATTTACATGAGTCTGTTGGAATAAACCCGAGCCATACATGATATATGATGCTTCCAAATAAGCCTGTTGGTCTATAACCTGATGTTGTGTGATTTTTAACTTTATCCACGATGTAGATATTGAAGATGCCTCCTCTATAAAGCATGGTGGCTTAGTGGTTAGTACTGCTATCTCACAGTGTCAGAGACCTGGGTTGTATTCCACCCTTGGGTGACTGTCTGTGTACAGTTTGCACATTCTCCCCATGGCCGCGTGAGTTTTCCCCGGGTGGTCCAGTTTCTTCCCACAATTTGGGTTAGGGGGATTGACTGTGGTAAATTGCCCAGGGATGTGCAGGCTAGGTGGGTTAAACATGGTAAATGCAGGGTTACAGGGAGAGGATAGGAGGGTGGGTTTGGGTGGGATGCTGTTCAGAGGGTTTGTGTGGACCTGATGGGCTGAATGGCCTGCTTCCACACTGTAGGGATTCCATGATAAACAATACCCTTATCTCTCATGTTCAGTGAAACAGACCCAGGTGAAAGCAGATATCAAGAAATGGTGGAAAAGTGTCTAGTTGTACCCAGTCAGAACACTTGGAGTTTGCCAGTCATGTTACTACCTAAGCCTAATTGTTCAAATTGATTCTGAATGGGCTTCAGAAATATCATTGCAAAAATAAAGGCAGACTCCACACTTGGAAGACTGTATTGATCGGGATAGCAATGCCTGATTACTTACCAAATGGAGATCAAGATTACCATTGATGCCAGTGATTTGTGGAATGGGTATAATTCTGTTACAAGATTGTTCGGGCTTAGAAAAACCAATAGATCAAACTTTCCCAGAAAACTAAATCAATACCAAACGAGATACTCTATAGTGAGAAAAAAGCCGAGGATTACTATGGATTACTGGCTCTTAACTATTTTGAAGTGTATGTCGGTCATATCCACGAAAAGACATTGTTATATACTGATCATAATGTCATAATCTTTGTGGAAAAACTTAAAATCTAAAAGGACAGACTATTTCATTGGGGTTTACTATTTCAATCACACTTTTTCAAAACTGTTTGCCCCCTAGTGTGAATAATGTAATAACCAATGCTTTGTCCAGAATGTATACGTATTCGAATTATATGAGAGGATATCAGAGGTAGTTGTGTTATATGTAAAGAAAAAGTGAAGTTCAGAGTGAGGATGTCTTAATTCTTTTAATGTTTCGTTTTGTTCGTACTTTACATTGAAATACGTTGAAAAACAATGTTTCATTCTTCCAAGCGTGAAGATTACAAAGATGCTTTGTATTTAAAATTAGATTAGATTAGATTCCCTACAGTGTGGAAACAGGCCCTTCGGCCCAACAAGCCCACACCGACCCTCCAAAGAGCAACCCCCCCAGGCCCATTCCCCTACATTTACCCCTGCACCTAACTCTACGGGCAATTTAGCATGGCCAATTCACTTAACCTGCACGTCTTTGGGGTAAAAGCAATGACTGCAGATGCTGGAAACCAGATTCTGGATTAGTGGTGCTGGAAGAGCACAGCAGTTCAGGCAGCATCCAAGGAGCAGTGAAATTGACGTTTCGGGCAAAAGCCCTTCATCAGGAATAAAGGCAGAGAGCCTGAAGCATGGAGAGATAAACTAGAGGAGGGTGGGAGGAAACCGGAGCACCCGGAGGAAGCCCACGCAGACACGGGGAGAATGTGCAAACTCCACACAGACAGTTATTTGAATTACTTGAGTTTTGAAGGATTGCGGAAAAAGGAATTTGTTTCAAGGTAGTGGAGAGACTTTGCGTGGCTTTCAAAAATAGGTCATTGAAAGTTCACAATGAACATTTTAACAGAGCTTCCAAAAATCACATGACTGTAGTAATTGCTTGTTTCTCTGTAGATGACTGTCAGCGATTTTTTTTTGACTTGGAGAATGTTTTATTTGATTCACTTGGAAGAAAGCCTGCTAAGAGCCAGTTAAATTGGAGGGAAGCCTGCGATGATCAAGTTGCCCAGCTGATCTCACCAAGTTTCAGTTCAGGATGAAACTAATTGTTCTTTTGAAAGAATATCGCAAGATTGTAATCCCTGAGCAGGCTGTGCCCACAAGACTTCAGAGAGTACTCTGCATGATTTGTGACTTAACTAAATGTGCCAGAACTTTTGAGCAACATATTCCAGAACATTCTATGCTTTATGCTTTCACCTATTTGATAAAGTGTATTTCTTTCAAAAAGCTAATCCCTGCAGAGAAACCTAATTTTATTACATCTGTTCCTGAAGAATGTGCCTTTTGGGCTATTTTTAGTGATAAGCAGCTATATTTCTATGTTACTGCCTGTGTTAACCAATTATTACATCTTAATTGAATGTATTTTGTTTTTATAATGAACTCATAATCATGTTTATTAAGAAATCTGGGTTGATTGACTTTTTTTGTTTAAAGTCTGATATAGGTAAAGTATTTAATTGGTTATCTAAAAATGAAATCTCTCAAGTGATGGCAATTTAGATAGAGACAGAACTTCAATTTATAAAGAAAACCTTTGTTTCAACTTAGAAATTGAGTTTAAATGTCTTAAAGTAGGCCAGTACATTTTATTACTTATTTTAATTTCCATATTTAACAGGATGTGGGCATCCTTGATAAGACCAGCATTTGTCACCCATCTTTAATTGCTTGTGAAGTGAGTGACTTGCACGGCCATTTCAGAGGGTTGGTAAAAGTCAACCACGTTGCTGTGGGTCTGGAGTCACGTATAGGCCAGGCCAGGGAAAGAAGACAGATTTTCATCCCTAAAGAACATGAGTGAACTAGATGGATTTTTACGATAATTGATAATAGTTTCACAATCATCTCGACTTCAGATTCTAATTAGTTGAATTGAACTTCCACCAGCCGCTCTAATGGCACTAGAACCTGCGCATGCTATTTAGTTTAGTTGCTGGATAGCTGACCAATTGTGCAGGTTCAGTTCTGGCACTGGCTAAGGACACAATGAAGTCCTTACGGCCTTAATCTTAGGTGTGGTGACCCTCACATCAAATTTACGCTCAAGTCATTTTAAAAAAAAATTCATTCATGGGATGTGGGTGTCACTGGCTGAGCCAACATTTATTACCATCCTGAGTTGCCCTTGACTAAGATTCCTGATGAAGAGCTTTTGCCTGAAACGTCGATTACCCTGCTCCTCGAATGCTGCCTAACCTGCTGTGCTTTTCTAGCACCACACTCTCGAAGTTGAACCATTGCAGTCCACATGCCGCACCGTGCTGACAGCAGTGATGTTCTACAGGGATCAGTGCAGGGACCCCTGCTGTTTGTAACATATATAAATGGTTTGGAGGAGAATTAGGTGATCTGATTAGTAAGCTTGCAGAAGGGACAATGACTGGGGAGCTGCAGATAGTGAAGAGGATTGCCAGAGGATACAGCAGGCTAGATACAGGTTGGAGATTTGGATAGAGACATGACAGATGGAATTTAATCCACTCAGATGTAAAGTGATGCATTTTGGAAGGTCTAATCCAGGAGGGGAATATGCAGAAAATGGCAGACCCTTAGTAGCATTAACATACAGTGAGATCTACAAGTCCACTACAAGTGTACAAGTCCACAGTTCCCTGAAATTGTCAACACAAGTGGATAAGATGGTCAAGATGGCTCATGTCATGCTTCCTTTCATCGGTCACGATATAGAGTATAAAAATTAGCAAGTCATGTTGCAGTTGTATAGAACTTTAGTTAGGCCACATTTGTACAGTTCTGGTCGCCACTCTACCAGAGGATATGGATGCTTCGAAGAGGATACAGAAATGGCTTACCAGGATGTTGCCTGATTTTACAGGGTATTAGCTATGAGGACAGATTGGATAAACTTGATTTGTTTTCACTTGAACCTTGGAGGCTGACGGGGCAACCTGATAGAGGTTTACAAAATTGGGAGGTCTGAATAGAATGGATAGTCAAAGCCTTTTTCCCAGGGTCGAAATGTCAATGCCACAATGGGGAGGGAGGAAGTTCCAGGACTTTGACCTGACAACACTGAAGGGATGGCGATATACATGTACTGTCACACGCTAATGTGTTTGTGGTCACTCCCTGGTACCTCACACTGCGTATGTTCTTTTTTCCCCCTTTGCAGGCTTTCTAAGCACAGGTGACCAAGCTGCCAAAGGCAATTATGGATTGCTGGACCAAATTCAGGCATTAAGGTGGATCAGTGAAAATATAGGAGCTTTTGGAGGAGATTCGATGCGGATTACAGTCTTTGGATCTGGGGCAGGAGCATCCTGTGTCAGTTTACTGACACTCTCCCATTATTCAGAAGGTAAGAACATCAAGGCTAATTGCAACATGTAAGCACACAAACAAAGGGCCTATATCTGCTCTGAAGCCTTATGGTTTAAGAAACAGAAAAAGGCCATTCAACCCCTTGACCTTGCTACGTAAGACCAGAGCTGATCTGATTGTAACCCTCAAATTCACATTCACTTTCATTTTTCACTCTTAACAAGAGTCTATCTACCTTGGACTTCAAAATATTGAAAGCTTCTGCTTCCACTGATATTTCAGGAAGAGTGCTCCAAAGGCTCAATCTTAAATGAGAATACTTTGCCTCATCTCCATTTTAAATCAGTGACTCCTTATTTGTAAGCAGGTTAGTGCTAGTTCTTGATTCTCTCCTAAGAAGAAACATTCTCTCCATATCTGTTCTGTCAAGATGCCTCAGTCTTATATGTTTCAATTAAGTTACCTCTTACTCGAACAAATACAACCAACTTTCCTCGTCAGACAACCCACCCATTCCAGATATTGGTCTTGGGAACTTTATTTGAACTACCTCCCGTACATTACATCCTTCCTTAATTGACAAGAGCATTGATGAGGGCAGGGCAATGGATGTTGCCTACATGGACTTCAGCAAGGCCTTTGACAAGGTCCCTCATGGCAGGCTGATATAAAAGGTGAATCACAGGGGATCCGCGTTGAACTGGTAAAATGGATACAGAACTGGCTCTTTCATAGAAAACAGTGAGTAGCAGTGGGAGGGGATATTTCTGACTTGCGATCTGTGACCAGTGATGTTCCACAGAGATCAGTGCTGGGATTTATATTGTTTGTGATATATAAAAATGATTTGAAGGAGAATCTAGTGGTCTGATTAATAAGCTTATGGAAGTTAGAAAGATTGGGGGAGCTGTGAGTATTGAGAAGAATTACCAGAGGATGTAGCAGGATATGTGTAGTGCTGGATACTTGGCAGAAAAATGGCAGATATAACTTAAAATGGTCAAATGCAAAGTGGTGAGGGAGAGGAGTAAAAGTGAATGACATAACCCTCAAAAGCATTAGCACACAGAAGGATCCAGGCATACAGGTCCACAGTTCCCTGACTGTGGCAACTCAAGTGGATAAGGTAAAAAAGAAAACGTATGGCACGCTTGCCTTCATTGATCAGTGCATAGAGTGTAAAAATTAGCAACTCATGTTGTGGTTATATAGAACTTTAATTAGGCCACATTTGGAATGTTGTTTACAGTTCTGGTCACCACACTACCAGAAGGTTGTGGAGGCTCCGAGAAGGGCACAATAAAAGGTTTAGAGAGATGTTCCTGATTTGGAGGGCATTAGCTATAGAGATTGGACAAACTTAGTTTGTTTGCACTTGAACTTTGAAAGCTGAGGGGTGACTAAACAGAGGTTTACAGAACTATGAGAGGCACGGATAGAATGGATAGTCGGAGTCTTTTTCCCAGAGTGGGAATGTAAGTTACTCGTGGTGTAGATGTAAAGTAAAAGGGAGAAAGTTTAAGAGATATGAGAGGCACGGTTCTTACACAGAGGGTGGTAAGTGCCTGGAATGCACTGCCAGAGGGGTTGATAGAAGCAGTTATAGCAACAATGTTTAAGAGGCATCTTGATGTATACATGAATAGGCAGGGAACAGAGGGATACAAACTGCATGAAGACAAAAAGTTTTTAGTTTAGACACGTGTCATGTGTTGGCGCAGACCTGGTGGGGCAAACAGCCTTTTCCTGTGCTGTGCTGTTCTTTATAATGCTGTAAACTGTACGACAGATGCAGTCTTGCCATTGCACTGTAGAACTGAAGCATAATCTCCTTACTAAATAAATCCTGGAAGAATTGCGGATGCTGGAAATCAAAAAACAAAGTTCTGAGGAAGGGTCACTGGACCTGAAACATTAATTCTGATTTCTCTCCAAATTTGCTGCCAGACTTGCTGAGCTTTTCCAACATTTTCCATTTTGTTGTGTTCATAATCTCTCTACTGTTGTACTCAATTTCCTCACAATAAATGATAACATTCATCAGCTTTATTGATTACTTGTTGTATCTGCATTCTAGCTGTTTTGATCCATGCACTAAGACATCCGGATCCCTCAGAATCTCAGAGATCTGCAATCTCTCATCATTTAAATTATGTGCTTCTTTGGTATTCTTCCTGATAAAATGGACAAATTCACATTTTCTCACATTGTACTGCATTTGCCATGTCTTTTCCCACATACATAACTGGTCTATATTATTTTGTAACCTCCTCATCCCATCTACAAACTTACTTTCGTATCTATTTTTGTGTCCTCAGCATATTTGGCAAAAATTCTGTTCCTTCCTTTAAATAAGTTACAAAAAGGTGATGTCCCAGCACTAGTCCCTGTGGCACACAAATCAGTACAGCTTAACAACCATAAAAAAAAACACATTTAACCTTAATCTCAGCTTTTTATAATGTACTGGTACCCACTTCCTGAACTTTGACTTTCTGCAATAACCTTTGATGTGGTATTTTATAAAAGGCCTTCTGCAAATCTAAGTATAGTGCTTCCACTGATTTCTCTTTATCTGTCACACAAGTTTCTTCCTCAAAGAACTCTGAAAGGTAAGTCAAGCCTGAAGTCCCTTTCACAAAACCCTGTTGACTCTGCCTGCTTACCTTGAACTTTCCATTTACCCTGCCATTGCTTCTTTACTAATATTTTCTAAAATTTTCCTGAAGACAGATGTTAAGCTAAATGTCCCATAGTTTCCTGCTTACTTTCTCCCTCCCATTTAATGATGTGGAGGTGCCAATGTTGAACTGGGGTGGACAAACATAAAAGTCACACGACACCAGGATATAGTCCAGCAGGTTTATTTGACGAAGGAGCAGCACTCTGAAAGCTCGTCCTTGCAAATAAACCTATTGGACTATAACCTAGTGTTGTGTGATTTTTAACCCTCCATTTTAGATAAAGGAGTTACATTTTCAATTTCTACATCTACTAGAATCTCCCCTGAATGTGGACAATTAAACCCAATGCATTTCATTTGCCACTTCTTTTGAGACCTTAGGATGATGTCCTTTAAGCTCTAAGCACTAGACAGTCATAACTCCAATAATTTCCTTAGGACCACCTCTCTGGGGATAGTATTTTTCCTGTGTTCCTCCCTCACTTCTATTTCCTAACTTGTAAGTGCTTCTCGATGTTATTTGTGTCCTCTACATTGAATTATGTTGCAAAATACTCATTCATCTGGCATCTCTTTATTTTCCATTGTTAATGCTCCAGTTTCTGTGGAGCCAACACTCACTTTGTTAACTCTTTCCTTCCTTAAATGTTTATAGAAACTCTAACTAGCTGCTTTTATATTTTTGTTCAGCTTTCTGTAACTCCAGATTTTCCCTCACTATTATTTTTTGTCATTCTTCTCCTTCTTTAAACATTCAATACAATCTTCTGACCTTCCACCTCTCATGGCAATGTTATATTTCTTTAAGCTTGTTACTGTCTTAATCCTTTCTTGTTAACCATGGATGGTGGGTCTGTCCTTCAGAATTTTAACTTGCAGAACCTAATTATACGGTGTATTTTCAAATATCCCTCTAAATATCTGCCCCTGCTTCTCCATTGACGCATCATTTTTAATAAAAATCTGATGAGCCAATTCACTTTAGCCAACTGTACATATACAATTTCCCTTAAAATTTGAAAAATAACATTGACCCCACTCCTCCCTCCTGCTGAACAGACTTGAACTTTAGAAATAGCATAATCTTCTGTCACTTACCAGATACTGACCAAATAATTAGCTTCTTCTCCTCTAAAAGGACAAGAACCAATTACTGGAGGCTGAAACAATGAGAAATAAAAACAAAAATAATGAAGCACCTCTTTCCCTTCCTTTCTTAATCATCCAAATCCCATACTTGTTGCATTACGTTGGCTAGTTTTATATGCATCCAAAACAAAATTACTCTTTCTGACCCAATTGCAGAGGAACTGATTCCAGCTGCTTTTTTAATTGAACTAAGCAAAACTGTTCTTTGAATGATGCCGTTATTAGTTTAGACTATATTCCCAACAGTTTGGAAACAGGCCCTTCGGCCCAAAAGTCCACACTGACCCTCCAAATAGTAACCTACCCAGACCCATTTTCCCTCTGACTAATGCACCTAACACTATGGGCAATTTAGCATGGCCAGTTCACCTGACCTGCACATCTTTGGGCTGTTGGACTGGGGTGTACAGAGTTAAAAATCACACAACACCAGGTTATAGTCCAACAGGTTTATTTGGAAGCACTAGCTTTCAGTGACAACCATCTGATGAAGGAGCTGTGCTCCGAAAGCTAGTGCTTTCAAATAAACCTGTTGGACTATAACCTGGTGTCATGTGATTGTTAACTTTGTTCTTTGAATGGACACCTTGTAAAAAACCTTGCTTAAGGTAAGGAACGTTAGAAATTAACTTGTCAATGTTAATTAAAATGTCAACTGCAGACAAAATTTATACAATGAAATTAGAACCCTTGTACTCATCACTTTCCAGCATTCAGTCCTAGGTCAAACTGATTTGGCCAATTTTATATTCTCCTAACAAAAATACCTCATTTTTGAAGAATTAGTTTCAAATGCTTCTTTAATTAACTCAGACCCACTATTGTTGCAGTGGATATCTTGTTAAATGCTGTTTAAAGCTGTGAACTTTACAGTTTAGACTATAAATTTTCAGTTAGTGTGAAATACATACAAAATTAGATTTACAGAAAAGTATTGAATCTTATCTTAACCACCAACTATCAGCAATATGTTGAAGTAACCGACCTGGCCAGAGTTTTATTAGGATCTATTAAAGGCTGCTAACAGCGAGGATAATTTATTTTTGATGAACGTAAAAGGATATACAGACTTGGATTTTCAGTCTTGAGACTGGTGTGCAGTGTTGAGATATCTCACTACTCGATTAGTCCTCCCCAAGGAAGAGGTGCTCTGAATGTACAGGTATTCATTCCTGGGTTGGGGTAGAGGTGTGGGAATGTGTTTGGGACAAATCAGGACTGTCATGTGTTGAGGTGATTGGTAAAAATATCTGCTTGGCTTACTTGGATGGCAACTCAGTTGTTTGGCTAAATATTAGTCCCTTTAGACTGCACACCTTACTCTCATCAACTCCCACCCACTCCCCATGCCCATTATTACCAGCTCATACCAACCCATGGTGCCTACACAACACTCTTTGTCCTTTTACCCTCCATGACAACTCATCCAGTAAATATATGACAACTTCAGGAGCTGTTGTGAGATAAAATAAAATACATTTCCAAATATCCCTGGCAGGTCTTACTGCAAAATAGCACTGTCATTCATGAAAAGTCATTCAATACATTTAGCTTCCCTTAAATCCTTAAATATTTTGATTTCGTTAAAAGAGACACATCAACAATAGCTGGTTGTTTAATTGATGTTTTCAATCAAACTACGAGCCCTATGGCTCCCCACTGCAATAATGTTAGGTTGTGGAAGTAGTCAAACTGGAATAATGCTATAATACAAGTTTTTTGGGTTATGTCAAAACACACAACTGAAGGCTTGGACGATTAAATGACTTGACAGCTTGGCAATGCCATTGACCTGGTCCATCTTTTATGTGAATTTATGTCTATTCTAAACATTTATGATGCCCACACTTCCCCTCTCCTTGCTCCAGTAAAATTGGGTTCCATTTGAACTGAGTGCAAAGGGCTCTGATAAGTTCAGTTTCACCCAGGTGTGATTGATGTCTTCCCCAATTCCCCTACTGACGAAAATAAGTCCTGACAGAAAGGTGGGGGTAATATTTTGGATTTAGGATTGAATATGCTGCGGAGTGCTCAGAGACTTTGCAAAACTCTTGGTGCCAACGTGTCATAAAAAGTAAAGAAATACTTTGAAATTTACACTGCAAATTATGTGTACAGCTTTGATTAAATTTCAGCCTTGAAATGTTAGCTGGCTGTGTCTCAGTCCATACACCATGTAGCTACTTGAGGTGTAACACTGTTGAGTTGTCTAAGTATAATGAAGGAACTATTAACTAGCAGCTACTTAGTACACGCAGCATCTCCAAGGTAAAATTAACATCTGTTGCAGATGCTGATAGCATATTGTAAGCCTTAATGATTGATAAAATAATTGTACCATGGTACAATCCCTACAGCGCAGAGACAGGCCATTTAGCCCAACAGGTCCACACCAAACCACTGAAGAGTATCCCACCGAGACCTATTCCCTTAACCCACATCACTGAACACTATGGGCAACTTCGTCTCCAAATCTACACACCTTTGGACTGTGGGAGACCCATCCAGACACAGGGAGAATGCGCAAACTCTGCACAGACGGTCGCCTGAGGCTGGAATTGAACCTGGGTCCCTGGCACCTTGAGCAACAGTGTTAACCACTGAGCCACCACGCCACTCCAAGGTTGATAGCACATAGTTCCTCTACCCCATTCCAACCCATTCCAAAATTAGACTTTCAGGTGTTTAGCAAATAGTTTCAAAGGAAAAAATGCAACAATCAAATTCTTCTTTGAATACAGGATAGTTTAGCTACTGGAGAAAAGCAGATGATGTTTATGTTTCATTTCAAACCAAAGTAAGCAGATCTGCATCAATTCACAAATTGAACCTTGCACTTATATAGTGCCTTCAATAGAATAAAAAATCCTAAGGTGCTCTGCATGGGTGTTAGCAAATAGAAATTGATACTAAGTCACCTGAGAAGATTTGAAGCCAGGTGACTGGAGGTTAATGTAAAGGGGTAGGTTTTAAGGTGCATCTTAATGGATTAGAGAGAAATTAATAGGCAGAGGGTTTAGATAAAAGAAAATATACTACAGATACTGGAAATCTGAAACAAACACACAACAGAAACCCACCAGGAAAGGCAGAATCTGTGGCGAAAGAAAGAGAGTTAACATTTCGAGCCCACCGTAACCCTTCTTCAGGACTGAGAGAACTTAGAGTTCGGGTCAGAGCTTCCCAAGCCATTGAGGCTTGAAATTATTTTGACCCCTCTTTGGGGGGGGTGATGGGCAAGTGTGAGGAGGCGGGGGATGGGGGGATGGCAGCTAGGGAAGAGAGGCTAGGACCTGTGGGAGCACAGATGGGAGTTGGTGTGGTGGTGAGGAGAGAGGGGGTCTGGCTGTGTGTTGGTGAGGAGAGAGGGGGTCTTTCTGTGTGGTGCTGAGAGGATGGCGGGGGGTCTGACTGTGTGTTGGTGAGGAGAGGGGGGGGTCTGGCTGTGTGGTGGTGAGGAGAGAAGGTGCCTGACATGTGGTGGTGAGGAGAGAGGGGGTATGACTGTGTGGCGGTGAGGAGAGAGGGGGTCTGACTGTGTGGTGGTGAGGAGAGAGGGGGTCTGGCTGTGTGGTGGTGAGGAGAGGGAGGGTCTGGCTGTGCGGTGGTGAGGAGAGAGGGGTCTGACTGTGTGGTGGCGAGGAGAGTGGGGGTCTGACTGTGTGGTGGTGAGGAAAGAGGGTGTCTGGCTGTGTGGTGGTGAGGAGAGAGGGGGTCTGACTTGTGTGGTGGTGAGGAAAGAAGGGGTCTGGCTGTGTGGTGGTGAGGAGAGAAGGGGTCTGACTGTGTGGTGGTGAGGGGAGAGGGGGTCTGGCTGAGTGGTGGTGAGGGGAGAGGGGGTCTGACTTGTGTGTTGGTGAGGAGAGAGGGTGCCTGACATGTGGTGGTGAGGAGAGAGGGGGTCTGACTGTGTGTTGGTGAGGAGAGAGGGGGTCTGGTTGTGTAGTGGTGAGGAGAGAGGGGGTCTGACTGTGTGGTGGTGAGGAGAGAGGGGGTCTGACATGTGGTGGTGAGGAGAGAGGATGTTTGACTGTGTGTTGGTGAGGAGAGAGGGGTTCTGGCTGTGTGGTGGTGAGGAGAGAGGGGTCTGACTGTGTGTTGGTGAGGAGAGAGGATGCCTGACATGTGGTGGTGAGGAGAGAGAGGGTCCGACTGTATGTTGGTGAGGAGAGAGGGGGTCTGGTGTGTGGCGTTGAGGAGAGAGTGGGTCTGACTGTGTGGCGGTGAGGAGAGAGGGGGTCTGACATGTGGTGAGGAGAGAGGGGGTCTGACTGTGTGTTGGTGAGGAGAGTGGGGGTCTGACTGTGTGGCGATGAGGAGAGAGGGGTCTGACTGTGTGTTGGTGAGGAGAGGGGGGTCTGGCTGTGTGGTGGTGAGGAGAGAGGGGTCTGACTGTGTGTTGGTGAGGAGAGAGGGGGTCTTGCTGTGTGGTGCTGAGAGGATGGCGGGGGGTCTGACTGTGTGTTGGTGTGGAGAGGGGGGTCTGGCCGTGTGGTGGTGAGGAGAGAGGGGTCTGACTGTGTGGTGGTGAGGAGAGAGGGGGTCTGGCTGTGTGGTGGTGAGGAGAGAGAGACCTATGGGAGCTGAGTGCAGCTACCTATCAGAGCAAGAGCAAACGTACTGCAACTGAGTCAGAGCTGTATGACAGTCATTATTAACTCAGAGCTTGTGACCTCAAAAGGAGAGGGGAAAGATTTAGAAGAGACCTAAGGGTCAATCTTTTCACGCAGAGGGTGGTGCGTGGATGGAATGAGCTGCCAGAGGAAGTGATGGAAGCTGGTACAATGACAGCATTTAAAAGGCATCTGGATGGGTATATGTATAGGAAGGGTTTAAAGGAATATGGGCCAAGTGCTGGCAAATGGGACTAGATTAATTTAGGATATCTGGTTGGCGTGGATGAGTTGGTATGAAGCGTCTGTTTCCAAACTGTATATCTCTATGACCCTATGTCAGCTTACTTATGGTTCCTGATCTCACTTTGAGAAAATCTGGCTTAGGTAGGTTAAAAAATAAATTCTTTAAGGGATGTGGCGATGCTGACAAGGCCTGTATTTATTGCCCACCCCTAATTGCCCTTAAATAGCCTCCAAGGCTAGTTCTGAGGGCAGGTAAGAGTCAACCACTTTGCTGTAGGTCTGGAGTCATGTGTAGGACAGAGAGATTTCCATCCCTAAAGGACCCTGGTAAGTCAGATGGAGTTTTACAACCCTCCACTATGGTTTTATGGAATATATGGTCCAAATTCTTGATGAAAATCAATTTAAGTTACAACCACCTGCTAAGTAGCTTGGACCTGAAATACATTAGCAGCTGGGCTATGATGTCACCATCACCCCATTCCTGAAGGGATTGGCAGAGCGGATTAACTTGGAGACACTCACGAGGTCAGAATTGGCAGGGTGCAGAGGTCAAGGGAGCTCAGAGCTTGAGGATACCCAGGAGAGATAGAGAGGGGCAAAGTCATGGGGATATTTGCAAACAGGACAAGAAGTTTCAAATAGATTTGCTGTCTCACTAGTCATTGGACATGGGGGAGTTAGGATAGTGGGACCTGGGTTAGGGTTAGGGTTAGGATTAGGAAAAGTTCTGGCATGGGCAGCAGAATTCTGAATGAGCTCAAGGTTAACTAGGGAAGTGGGGGGGGGAGGGATGGTGGTGCGGGGTGGGTGGGGGCAGATTGGTAGAATGTGAGAGGTCAGCCTGGAGCCTATTAAACTGGCAATTCTGCAGTTAACCTGGAGACAGAATGAAGAAAGAAATCAGTTATCTTTCGAAGTGTTCAGATGCAGGGATTGATTGAAAGGAGGAAGCTGCCAATCCTGGGGACAATAGGAGCAAATATGATCAAAAGTCAATCTCACTGCTTTGCAGGAATTAATCTTCAATTGGCAGCTCCCTTACATATTTATCCAATTTTCCTTTAAAATCATTTCCAAATGCAATCCCACAATGTTTATGACCGTCTCCTGTCAGTCTGATGGATGCTGTTTGCCTTTATTTTAAGAAAATACTTTATTTGCCTCATTTTCACTGTCCTTGAGGGGAGCTCTATTTGGTCAATGTGTTTTGTGTGAGGGACCTGTTATGGATATTAAAATTCACTGAGGGGCTTTGGAAGCCAAGATTTGAGGACTAAAACTGAAACCCCAAACCCCAACACTGGGCATTTTCTAACAGGTTGGCTAGAAATATCCCACACAGTTTGGCTGACATTCCATCACCACCTTCCATCAAAGTCTTGAGCGGTCTTACTGCCCTCCCAGGCTCTGCGATCGATACCAATCAAACAAACCTCTGTGATCTCGGTGTTCCTCCAACTTTGACCTCTCATGCATTCCTGATTTTCCTTCCCCTGCCATGACCTTCAAACTTGTCAAACCTGAGATGGTGGGGGAGTGGAGTTGTGGCAATTTTCCTTTTCCAGCACTCGTTAATCCGTGGTAGGGCATGACTTCAGAGAGGAAGGGAGGAGATCTGTACTCATATGTGTACACCTGACTCTGGCGAACCCAAGAACACAGCCTGTTATCCCAAGGAAGCCACAAGTAACTGATGGCACTCCTGCGATGATGCAGGGGATCGCAGATTTGTCCCTGTGTCCGATCGTAAAGAATTTGAAATTCCCTAAAGAACAGAGTCAGTACAGAGGCTGATGCTCCGGTGCAGTACTGGGAGAGCACTGCATTGTTGGGGGTGCCATATTTCACAGTCACGGTGTTAACCCTATCTGCTGTCCCTTTGCACAATTTGGCAGAACAGCTCAACTAACATTTAAAAGAAAGCAAATTAATTGGTCAGCAAACAAAAACGGAAGGTCAGGCAACATCCGTAGAGAGAAAGCATTGCTGCCCCCTTTCCACTTCATGTCAGCTCTAAGGAAGAGTCACTAAGACCCAAAACGCTAGCTTGCTCTCTCTCCATGGATGCTGCCTGACTCACTGAGAATTCAAGCATTTGTTGTTTTCAGTACAGATTCCAGCATCTGTAGTAACGTGCTCCTACATTAATCAGTCATCTGTCTCAGTAGCATTACTAAGGTATTCCTGTGTGTAATTTGAATGCTGCATTTTCCCTTATCGGGATTACAAGGTTGGCATGTGTTACCTAGCTCTAACCGTTCTTGAACTGAGTTGCCTGTGAGGTTACTTCAGAGGGCAGTTCAGACCGAGTGCTGTGGGAATGGAACTCACGATTAAGACGGTAGGTCAGACTGGGCAAGAATGGACAACAAACAACAATACTTTCATGATCATCAGCGAGCTTTCAATTCCAGATTTCCAATTGTAGTGATTGGAACGAAGGCCAGGTGGATCTCCATGATCTCTGATTGAGGTTGTTAACCTGGGACAATCAGGGAGCCCTGGCTGACAGAAGTCATTGTTACTGTTTTGTAATGATTGAAACTGGGATTTGAGGTTTGTCCTCATTTCCCTGAAAACTAGTTGAACAGTAGGATTTGGGGCATGGCTTTGCCATTCCTCTCCCTTGTATAATTGCTGTTTCTTTGTATACAGCTGTTAATGTTAATTGTTTTCTGAACTGTGTATTGTTTAATAAAATAGCATGGTGGCACAGTGGTTAGCACTGCTGCCTCACAGTGCCAGAGACCCGGGTTCAATTCCTGCCTCAGGCAACTGTCTGTGTGGAGTTTGCACGTTCTCCCCGTGTCTGCGTGGGTTTCCTCCGGGTGCTCCGGTTTCCTCCCACAGTCCTAAAATGTGCAGGTTAGGTGAATTGGCCATGCTAAATTGCCCGTAGTGTTAGGTGAAGGAGTAAGTGTAGGGGAATGGGTCTGGGTGGGTTGCTCTTCGGAGGTTCGGTGTGGACTTGTTGGGCCAAAGGGCCTGTTTCCACACTGTAAGTAATCTAATCTAATCATAAACAGGAGTCTGCTCACTGTAGGGACTGGCTCTAAGCTAGCTGTTCAGAGCCCAGGTACTGTAAGTGTAAATAAAAGGTGACTTGGTGACGGGATACCAGCCTCTGTGGGGTTATTTCACCAATTGTAATTCAAACTGCCATGTTAAAGAGTGAACCTAGACCATTAACTTTGATTTCTGGCTATTAGTACAGTAACATTACCACTTTGCTATTACCTCCTCTGGATTTCCTCTATGACAAAAATAAATATCCTTCAAAGTACTTCCTTTGCTTTGAGGTGCATTGGAATATTATGAATTCACTTTGATTTGACATTTCATCTTGAAGAACTGCACGTCCAACAGCATAACACTCCCTCAGCATTCAGCCTACATACTGTGCTCAAGTTCAAAAGCTAAGACTTGAACCCATGCCCTCTTGGCTCACTGATACATATACTACAGCCTTAGACAGTGCGATAAACTTTGATAAATTGCAGTGTGTGCAGTGTGAGCCATCTCTATGTAAGTGTCTGAATGCTACCTGTGGTGGATGAGATTGCATGCTACTCCCAATTAGGCTGATGGATGTCAATGGTGGATTTTTGATCCCTTTGCCGGTGGAGTCAGCAATTCCAATGAGTGGAGGAGATAAGAGCATTATTCACTGGTGCTGCAGGGGAAAAGTACAGGAGGGAGAGCGTGGTATTAATTGCCCAACTCAGCAAGCTTTGCTCAACATTTGATTGTGAACCTTTTGTGGAATTGAAGCAATAGATGTCAAAAACGAGGCTTGGCAAATTCAACAGTCAGTTTTCCTTTTAATGATTGGTACTTTCTCATGATGTGTGTTTTTGCACTTTTGAGTTGACTGATTTTATTTTTGAGCAAAGTGGTATATCTCACCCTTCCTCTACCCTGTTAGTGACAGTATTGGGGCCAGGGATCTGATCAGTCTCTGTGACAACAACTACAGAACGAAAGCTTGTGACCCCTCTGCAAATTATCCTGCCAACTGTCACACCAACCACTACCTTGTACTCAAAAATAGAGGAGAATGGGGAACCATGGGAGGTAGATACAGTCACAATATAGACTAGCCTTGATCACAATAGAGCAGGCTTACTGGTGTTGCGACATGTGCTAATGTGAACCAGCCACACTGAAAAGATTCACCCAGTGCTGTAACCTGTTAAAATTCAAGAGGCAAATAACTATCCCAGAGGTCACTATTTAAAGTAAAAATTAACTACTTTATTCTTTAAGTCTGACTGAGAATATTAAAACCAACAACTATTTATAATTCCTTTCTCTTAAACCTATCTTTTACCTTCCCCTCTACAATACTAGTCCGATAAAGAATCCCGATTAAGGTTTCCAAAAAAAATTAAACTTTCAAAACCAACCCAGCTGTTGAATCTTCTCTTTGTATCTTCCTCTGCAGGTTTTCCTCTGTCGTCTTTTCGATGTTCTATTGTGCAATCTTCTTACAGACCTTTCAGAGCACTGTTCTGTTGGCAGCTTGGCAGTTCTCCCCCAAACTGTTCAAACAGTCTGGTTTTATACCCCAAAACATAGGATTGTTTCATTGGTTTTAATGTTATCAAAATACTAAATTCAAATTTGATTGGACTTTGGCATCTTGGGGCATAATTTAAACCGATTGACGGAATTTGAATTTGGTTTTTGTATCATGGCAACACATCTGCACTATTGGTTTCATAGTCAAATGTTAAGTTTTAACTTGTTTCAGTACTCTCTGTGCCTGTCTAAGTCCGTGCATCAGATTACAATAGGATCTTGATTAGATGAGCCAATGGGCTGAAGAGTGGCAGTTGGAGTTTAATTTAGATAAATGCGAGGTCCTCCATTTTGCGAAAGCAAATCTTAACAGGACTTATACGCTTAATGGTAAGGCCCTAGGGAGTGTTGCTGAACAAAGAGACCTTGGAGGGCAGGTTCATAGTTCCTTGAAAGTAGAGTTGCAGGTAGATAGGATAGTGAAGAAGGTGTTTGGTATGCTTTCCTTTATTGGTCAGAGCATTGAGTATAGGAGTTGGGAGGTCATGTTGCAGCTGGAGAGGACAGTGGTTAGGCCACTTTTGGAATATTGCATGCAATTCTGTTGTAAAACTTGAAAGTGTTCATAAAAGATTTACACAGATATTGCCAGGGTTGGAGGATTTGAGCTATAGGGAGAGGCTGAATAGGCTGGTGCTGTTTTCCATGGAGCGTCGGAAGCTGAGGGGTGACCTTATAGAGGCTTACAAAATCATGAGGGGCATGGATAGGGTAAATGGACAAGATCTTTTCCCTGCTCCTCGGATGCTGCCTGACCTGCTGTGCTTTTCCAGCACCACTCTAATCTAGACCATGGAGTGCAGGAGTCCAGACCTAGAGGGCAGAACTAGACTCTGGAGTCACAAATATTGCCGGACCACTACGGCAGTTACCTTCCCCTAAAGGACATTAGTGAACCATTGGGTGGCTTTACCAAAACCTGATTCATGTTAAAAAGCATCATTAGACTCTTAATTGGAATTTGATTAAAAATCTGCAATTCCCCAGCTGCTGTAGTAGGATTTGAATGTGAGTCCCCAGAGCATTATCTGCGTCTCTAGATTAATATTCTAGTGATTAAACCATGAGACCATTCCCTCTACTATAGCCTGTCAAGGCATGAGCAGCTGAAGGGGAAGGATGCTGTGGTCTAGGTGATGTCAGTATCAAAGACATGAGTAGTTCTAGAAAGGAGCTTCTGCTGAAAGAATATGAGTAGCAAGGCACTCAGAAAGCAGAATGTCATAGGTGGGGACATTGCCTGAGCCATGAGTAAATTGGCACAGACTGAATAAGGTTAGAGCAGTGAATGTATGGCTCAAAGATTGGTGTGAGGGAAGTAGGCTCCAGTTTGTGGGGCCCTGGTTCCAGTTCTGGGGGATGGGGCATTTTGCTTTTGGGATCATTTACACTCGGAACTGGTGGGTCACATGACTCAGGAAAAACAGAGGGCCTTAACTTAAATAAAATGGATCAAGATGTGACAAATAAAGAGGTAAAGTTAGGGCAGGAGAGCAACATGTGAATTGCAGGCATGGTAGGCAGGGGCAGAGTGAAAAGAGATCTCATTGTGACAAAGATAATGACACAGTGGCCCAGTGGTTAGCACTGCTGACCCACAGTGGCAGGGACTGAGTTTGACTCCAACTTTGGGTGACTTGTGGAGTTTGCATGTTCTGTCCCTGGGTTCTGCTGGGAGTATCGATTTCTTCTCACAGCCCAATGATGTGCAGGTTAGGGTGGATTGGCCATGCTAAATTGTTCCGTAGTGTCCAGGGATGTGCAAGCTAGGTGGATTAGTGAAGGAGAATGCAGTGTTATGGAGTCTGGGGAATGCACTGTGGAGGGTCAGTGAGGACCCGATGGGCTGGATGTCCTCTTCTGCACTATAGGCACTATGATAACAAAAACACAATCTGAAAACTTTATACAAAGCATTCATTACAAAGCAAACAAATCAATAGTGCATGCTGAAGTAAATGAAGATGATATGATAGCCATTATAGAAATGTATTTACACAATGACAATGATTAGGTCTTGATAATTGAAAGGTCTATGATATTACTTACAGGCTGGAAGCTAAGTAAAGGTGGAAAGATTGCACACTCAATCAAAGCTGGCATTTCTGATAAATAGGGATGAGTTTGGATCAGTAGATCAGGACATAAAGTCAGTTTCACTGAGACGAGGAATAGTAGGGGAAAATAATTATTGCTGGGAATATTCCATAGGGTCAAATAGTCACCATAATGTAGGACAGAGTGTTCAAGAAGTGGGTGCTGTGATAATGGGACAGCTTTAATCTTCATAAATTAGAAAAATCAGGTATGCAATGCTAACAAGGATGAAGAGTTATCTGGACTTGAAGCATTAGCTTGCTCTTTCACCATGGATGCTGCCTGACCCGTTGTGATTTCCAACATTTTTTGTTTTCAGTCCTGAGGATTGAGTTAGCTGAATGCTTTCAAGATACTTTCTGATACCATTCAAGGCACATGTTACCTTTGACATAATTTTGTGTAACAAGATTAATTCATGACCTCAGAGAAAAGGCACCTCAAGGTAGCAATGGCCACAATATGATTAATTGTTACATTAAGTTTGAAAGGGAGAAGAGTGGGTCTGAGGCTAGTGTTTTAAACTCACAAAGGGGCAACTGTGTGGGTGTGTACGCATAGCTAGCTGAATTCAACTGAGATTTTGGGCTACTAAATGGACAAATAGACAAATGATGGTGGACTTTAGCTGGATATCCGAGAATACTGAGAAGAAGAATATTCTGACTGGAAATGTAAATTCCAAGGGGAGTTTCCAACCCACCACTTTCAGTTAACTAAAGAAATTAATGAAAGCATCAAACTTAAAGAAATAGCAGATAATTGTGCAAAGTTGAGTGGCAGGTCAAATGATTGGTCAGAACGTTAAAAAAATGATGAATGAAACGAATATGTGGCGATTGGAACCAGTTGGATCTCATTGACTATGAGATCCTTGATTGGGGTTGTTAACCTGGGCCAATCAGGGAGCCCTGGCTGACAGAGATAAACAGGAGATTCAGAGAGTCTCCCTATTCCAGGGACTGGCTCTGAGCTGTCTGGTCAGAGTCATTGTACTGTGAATGAATAAATAAAGGGGGACTTGGTAACAGGAATACTGGACTCTGTACAGCTATTTCAGGTTAATAAAATCAATTAGCATATGAGAGGAAGTTATATAGTAGTGTAAAAACAGATAGTGAGAGTCTCTACAGGTACCTAAAAGGAAAAGGAATAAGAACAGAGAGTCTTGGTCCTCTGGAGAGTGAGAATGAAGAGTTAATATTAGATAATAAGGAAGTGTTCGATGAAATGAATGAATACAGAAGTTGCTGGAGAAACTCAGCAGGTCTGGCAATATCTATAGGGAGAAAAGCAGAGTTAATATTTTGGATACATTGACCCTCATCAGTTCAGAACAAGGAATACTGGACTCGAAACGTTAATACTGCTTTCTCCCCACAGATGCTGCCAGACCTGCTGAGTTTCTCCAGCAACGTCTGCTTTTTGTTCCGGATTTCTAACATCCATCATCTTTAGATGCTTTGAAATAAATGAACGTTGTCACTGTAGAGGATATAAAAAACATTTCAGTAATAACTGAATTAAGCAGTGGAAGGGAGACAGAGAGAGGAACCTGATGAAATGGTGCTGAGCGCATTGAAGCAGGACCCTCTTAGTTCTTGGTTCTTTAAAGAGTTGGCTGTGCACTTAGAAAACTCAAGGTCATGGGGAACAGTCAGCATGGCTTCATCAAATGGAAATCATGTTCAAATAACTTTTGGGGGCATGATGGTTCAGTGGTTAGTCGTGCTGCCTCACAGCGCTGGGGACCCGGTTTCGAGCACAGCCCTTGGGTGACTGCCTGTGTGGAGTTGCATGTTCTCCCTGTGACTTGTGTGGAGTTGCAATTTCTTCCCGTGTCTGTATGGAGTTACATGTTCTCCCCATGTCTTGTGTGGAGTTGCATGTTCTTCCCGTGTCTGTATGGAGTTGCATATTTTTCCCATGTCTGTGTGGGTTTCCTCCTGTTGCCCTGGTTTCCCGCCGCAGTCTAAAGATGTGTTGTTTAAATGGATTGGTCATGTTAAATTGTCCAAATCAGCGGTTTTTAATTGATTAGTGAGTTTTTTGCGACATACTAACTAATACAAAGCAGGTAACTGATCCAACTGAAAGGTAATGAGAACTTCATTACAACACTTTGGGAAACTAAATTTTATCTCTTACTCAATTAAAGATCCCCCTGCCTCCCCTTTAAAAATCTATGCGTGAGACAGGAAAATGTGCCCGATTTCTCACTCTCTCTCTCTCTCTCTCTCTCCACCATGAATGGACTGATTACGATCTGGAGTGCTCTCCCTGAATGGTTGCTGTAAACAGATTCAATAGGAACATTCAGAGAGGAATTCTTTCGCTACTTGAGGAGAGTATATTAACGGGGATATACAGAAAGGAGCAGGGGAGTGAAAATCATTAGGTTAAGCCAACCAGAGTGCCAGCACAGGCACAGTAGTCTGAAGGGCATCCTTCTGCATTGTATTGTGTAATTTTTAAACTTTTCAGTAGCTGTAAAATTCATCATTCACACTTTTGTTTTGTTTTGAAAGAAAACTTTCATATCTCTCTCAATGGATTTTCTGTGATAATGAAGTTCCTGATGATTTGACCAAAAATGTTGACCATCTCTGCTCATTGCCCTGCATGCTTAGCTCTCTAGCAACACTGCTCCCCTCCCCCGCCCCCCCACCCACCCTTCCTCCAGCTCCCCTGTCCATTTTGACTCCAATTCAACTACAACGTGCATTCCTCCCCTTGCATTTCTCTGACTTCCTCGGTCCCTGTGACCTGGGACCCCCGGAGTAATTCTCTGGCCGTGTAGAGGTGCCCGACGCTTACTCCTGGCAGCGTGGAGATTTTGGAGAACAGTGTGGCCTCTCTTTCTCAATTCAGTAGCAAATCACGCTGCATAGACATCTCACTGTTCCCTTTAACAGCAAGTGAATGGACGGAACAACACTGAATGCCAGCCTGACGGTCCGAACCCTCCTTGTTTGAAATTTTTCTTTCCTCTGATCCGATACTTCATTCCCACTGTATACTCCCCCAGTGTTTTCTCTGGCAGCGCTGTGCTCTAAGAATGAGTCTGTTCTTAGATTGAATTCCTTTCTTTACAAGTGACATGGCTTGAGCAGAGTGAACAAAGAGTGTTCAGTCATCTATTCATGACTTAGTAATGCGGCCTATCATACAGAGCAGTACATAGATGCTTTTTTGTGTTGAACTTCCCAAATAATGTCATGAATTATGAAATCTGTGGGGGCTTCTGTAATGATCTAAGCAGCACCACTTATTGAAACAGCCTGTCATTTCTCCAAAGGGCAAATCATTTCTGACTGTCCAAATTATTATTTAGCCCATTTTTTAAAAAAGATTGAGAAATTAATCTAGGTGAAGGGTCAAGGGTTGCAGTGTGGAATGCCACCAAGATAGAAAGACTTAAGAGGAACACTGAAGTAAATCAGGGAGTGTGGTATTTTACTGATGGCAACACACAAAGAGCACTGTAGGGATGTTCAAGAGATGAAGGATGGGACTGAGAACACAGATGGGTGAAGGAGCATTTAAAGGAAAGCGACAGCCATTCAAAAAGAAGACTCCATTTTAATTGTTTATGCAGAGCACAGGGTCAGAATGAACAATGAAAATGTCTCCTGTTGACAGAGAGCAACAAAAAAAAAACAAATGAGACATATACCAAGGAGTGGCTTCTGTTAAATGCTTCAGTTTGGTCCTAATATTTAATGGGGCTAATAGTGATTTAGCACTCCAGCATTGCTAACTAATAGTGCAGGAAGCCTGGGTTAATGGTGATTAAGAGCGATTTAACGTAACTGTAAATTGTACATGCTTTCCTGATTCAGCGGTTCCTCCATTTTAAAATTCTCAACCCAGTTTTGAAATCCATCCAGGACCTAGCTTTTCCTGGTCGCCCACAACTCTCTGAGATCTCTGTCTTGGTCTAATTACGGCCTCTTGGATGTCCCAGATTATTAGATTAGATTATTAGATTATTAGATTACATTACAGTGTGGAAACAGGTCCTTCGGCCCAACAAGTCCACACCGACCCGCCGAAGCGCAACCCACCCATACCCCTACATTTACCCCTTACCTAACACTATGGGCAATTTAGCATGGCCAATTCACCTGACCTGCACATCTTTGGAATGTGGGAGGAAACCGGAGCACCCAGAGGAAACCCACGCAGACACGGGGAGAATGTGCAAACTCCACACAGTCAGTCGCCTGAGGCGGGAATTGAACCCGGGTCCCTGGCGCTGTGAGGCAGCAGTGCTAACCACTGTGCCACTGTGCCACCGTGCCGCCCTGTAATGGCTCCAGAGCTGTTGACCAAGCCTTCAACTAATACATCTGGGCCCTAAGTTCAGGAATTTTCTCTTTGAACTCCCTCTCCTTCGAGAATTTCCTGAAAACCTTCTCCTTCACTCCACGTTTGGTAGGCTGTATATTTCTTCCTTTTGTGGTTCGGTGTTGAAATGGATTTTGTAAGGTTCCTGTGTAGCAGGTTGGGGATGTTAAACAACATTAAAGGTGCTACATTAATGCAATTTATTATTGGAAGAGGGCAAATGTGTGAAAAGTGCACAAAGGAAAGTTGGCAAGGCATTGGGTTAGCATCGAGAGGATCAGAGTAAGAAAGCTGAGAGGATAGTGAAGATAAATTTGCTAGATTAGCAATTCAGAGGCCTCGATAGACTCAGTGGGACTGGATTCAAATCTCACCACAGCAGCTAGTAGAATTCAAATTCAGTTAATGAAATCTAATATTAAAAGTTAGTTATAGTAAACATGAAACTATCTGAAATAATTCCACAGAGGTCGGTATTCCATCACAAAGTCACCCTTTATTTACACGCGACCAACCAGCTCAGAGCCAGTCCCTAGAGTGAGGAGAATTCCAGACACTACAGTTTATTTTATTCTTTCCCCCAGCACCCATGGTGTGTGTGTGCGGGTGTGAGACACAGTGAGAGACACAAGGTGTACAAATCTTTATTCAATTTCCACCACCAGGAAGATAGGAAAACACCCGAGTGGCCTGTGACAAGCACTGCCCTTCACTAAAGGGAATGCTGTGTGGTCAAACAGTGAAGGGGAGGGTAGGGACTAAATCAAAATAGAGTTGGAGGGGGAAATAATACACTCCACTCCCTGCGGCGCCCACCTCTCCCTGAACAACTCCAGGGTGTTGGTCGACACCGCGTGCTCCTTCTCCAAGGACACCCGGGCTCTAACGTAACCGCGGAAGAGGGGCAGGCAGTCGGCCCTAACAACCCCCTCCACGGCCCACTGCCTGGAGCTGTTGATGGCCAGTTTGGCCAGGCCCAGGAGCAGACCCACGAGGAGGTCTTCAGACCTGCCCTCCCTCCTCCGTACCGGGTGCCCAAAGATCAGGAGCGTGGGACTGATGTGCAACCAAAAGCAGAGGAGGAGCTTTTTAAAAAAATCAAAAAGGGAGTGCAAACGCCCACACCCAATATACACGTGGTCCACGGACTCCACAGCGCCACAGAACAAGCAGTTGGGCTGGGAGTCCGTGAACCACCGCAATCTGCGGTTGCAGGGGACTGCTGCGTGCAGCACCCTCCACCCCAGATCCCCGAGAGAAAGGGGGAAGACTCCCGCATAGAGAGCCCTCCACTGGGGATCCCCACCGCCCAGTGGCAAATGGGCACACCAAGGCGTGTCCGGACGGTGGATGAGGGATAAAAGGAGGACGGTGTAGCAGCAGTCGATACAGGGCCTGCCTTTTTATGTCCTTAAAAGGGACAAAGCTAAAATTCCGGAGGTGGCTCAGGTTGTGGGGCACCACTGATGTTTATTTTTTTTTCTCTCTCTCTTTTTTCTTTTCCTTTTTTTTTAAACCCCCACACTACCGCCTAAGTGCGGTAGTGCTTATTTTATCCCCAGCACCCATGGTGTGTGTGTGTGCAGGTGTGAGACACAGTGAAAGACACAAAGTGCACAAATCTTTATTCAAATTCCACCACCAGGAAGATAGGAAAACACCCGGGTGGCCAGTGACAAACACTGCCCTTCACATCAAAGGGCAGTGCTGTGTGATCAAAAACAGTGAAGGGGAGGGTAGGGACTAAATCAAAATAGAGTTGGAGGGAGAAATGATGCACTCCACTCCCTGCGGCGCCCGCCTCTCCCTGAACAATGTCCAGGGTGTTGGTCGACACCGCGTGCTCCTTCTCCAAGGACACCCGGGCTCTAACGTAACCGCGGAAGAGGGGCAGGCAGTCGGCCCTAACGACCCCCTCCACGGCCCGCTGCCTGGACCTGTTAATGGCCAGTTTGGCCAGGCCCAGGAGCAGACCCACGAGGAGGTCTTCAGACCTGCCCTCCCTCCTCCGTACCGGGTGCCCAAAGATCAGGAGCGTGGGACTGAAGTGCAGCCAAAAACAGAGGAGAAGGTTTTTAAGGAAATCAAAAAGTGAGTGCAAATGCCCACACCCAATATATACATGGTCCACGGACTCCACAGCGCCACAAAACAAGCAGTTGGGCTGGGAGTCTGTGAACCACCGCAATCTGCGGTTGCAGGGGACTGCTGCGTGCAGCACGCTCCACCCCAGATCCCCGAGAGAAAGGGGGAAGACTCCTGCATAGAGAGCCCTCCACTGGGGATCCCCACCGCCCAGTGGCAAATGGGCACGCCAAGGTGTGTCCGGACGGTGGATGAGGGAGAAAAGGTGGATAGTGTGCAGCAGCAGTCGATACAGGGCCTGCCTTTTTATGTCCTTAAAAGGGACAAAGCTAAAATTCTGGAGGTGGCTCAGGTTGTGGGGCACCACTGATGTTTATATGTGTCAGCCAGAGCTCCTTGATTGGCCCAATCAGAGAACTCAGGCTCAATGAGATCCACTTGGCTCTCAAAAGAACAAAAGAGAAGTACAGCACGGGAACAGGCCCTTCGGCCCTCTAAGCCTGTGTCGATTATTGTGCCCTAACTAAACTAAAAAACAAACCTCCTGCCCTTATTCAGTCCATATCCCTCTATTCCCTCCCTGTTCATGTGACCATCCAGATGTGTCTTCAATGTCACCAATGTGCCTGCTTCCACCACCTCTTCTGACAGTGTATTCCAGGCTCCTACCACTGTCTCTGTGAAAAACTTCCCTCACGCATCTCCCTTAAACTTTTCCCCTCTACCTTGAACCTGGGAAAAAGTCTCTGACTATCCACTATACCCGTCCTCATTTTGTCGAGCTCTATCAGGTCTCTCAGCCGCCATCTTTCCAGTGAAAACAATCCTAGTCTTTTTAACCTTCCCTCACGGCCAATGCCCTTGAGACCAGGCAACATCCTTGTGAACCTTCTCTGCACTCTCTCCAAAGCTTCCACCTCCTTCTGGTAGTGTGGGGACCAAAGCTGAATCCAATACTCCAAATGCAGCCCAACGAGGTTTTTATATCACTACAATGGCACGGTGGCACAGTGGTTAGCAGGTCAGGTGAATTGGCCATGCTAAATTGCCTGTAGTATTAGGTAAGGGGTAAATGTAGGGGTATGGGTGGGTTGTGCTTCGGCGGGTCGGTGTGGACTTGTTGGGCCGAAGGGCCTGTTTCCACACTGTAATGTAATCTAATCTAATCTAAACTAAACATGGTTTGCCAACTTGTGTTCTCCATGCCCCAGTCAATGAAGGTAAGCATGCCATTAGCCTTCTTAACCACCTTGGCCACATGTGTTGCCACGTTCAGGGGACTGTGGACCTGCACATCCAGATCTGTCTGTGTGTTAATGTTCTTAAGGGTTCTGCCATTTCCAGTATGATTTGCAACTAAATTCAATCCTTCAAAATGCATCACCTCACATTCCAATAGTGAGGTTGTTGTAAAAATATGCCTGGTTAATCATGACCTTTTGGGAAGAAAATCTACCATATATACCTGGACTGGGCCAGACGGGATTCCAAATCCACAGAATTCTAGTTCACTCTCTGAAATGGCCTGACAAGCCACTCATTTCAAGGTCATTCGTAATGGGTAATAAATTTTGGACTCGCCAGTGATGCCTTTATCCCAAGAGAGAATAAATTTCAAAAAATAAATTCGGCAGCAGATGAGCTAAGATATGGATATGAAGAAGGAGACAGTGGATTAACAAGGTGGAAGTAAATGGTCATGGCAATAAAGAGGACAAAGTGACATGATATAGTGAGAATGCTCAGCTCAAGGGAAGAAAACACATTGAGATTGCAAACAGTCTGTGTCAGCTTTGGAAACTGGTCAGGGAGGGGATTGGTGTCAGACACAAATGAGATCCATTCATAATGTTAATTAATGCGCATTGTGAAGATGTGGATATTAAAAATTTAGCAGTCCAGTCAGAAACTTTATTAACTGTGCTGAAAAATGAAGTCATTTTAATTATATCCATTTGGTTGTACAGAGACTGTGTATTGCTGGAAAAAAAGATGAACCTGTTTGAAAATTTTCATCTTATGAGGGCAATGTGCAAGAAATATCAATGTAAAGGGAAAGCATCATTTATAGTCTGTAAGAGGAGAGTGCTGATTGGTGGGGCAAGTGAACTTTGAAAGGTAAAGGTTTTGCCATTGAGAATGTATCAGTTAGATGATAACTGAATTTTAACCAGTGTGCTTTATTTAAATTAAAACCAGGCGAGTGGATTATGATCAGTCAATGCATTATCCTTAGGAATGTATCAGATAATGACTGTCACTTTTTTTTAACTCAAAGCAAACACAACTTGTCTGGTTTAAACTTGAACAAAGCTTGACAGTTAGCTGTCAGTCATCATCTAAGTTGTGCATTCTCCATGGCAGTGCATCCATTCATCTAGAAAAAAGAACTTAGAATAGTCATTCTAAAACATTAGAGACTTAACAGACAATCCAGGTCTTTTTCAATATATAATTTCAGTTACATCACACTGTAAACTTTTGCGATAAATTCTGTGTCAGCCAGGATTCCCTGATTGGATCAGATTCTCAGCCCCCATCAGGGAACTCATATTCTGAGAGGACACCTGGCTGACCTCATTACTACCTGGTCTGGCCTCCATGTGACTCCAAACTCAGAGCAATGTGGTTGGTTCTTAACCGCCCTCTGGGTAATTAGGGATGGGCAATAAATGCTGTACATGCCAGCGTCCTGTGAATGAATAAAAGCAAATGGCATCATCTACCTCCTGAGCTACTCTCACGGGGCGTGTAAAATGCTGCCCCAGTCTCTGATGATGGTAGCCTCATAGAACATTGAAAATGTCCAATTCGTTCTCCGACCCTGTATGGATGGATTTATTCCAGGATTCTACATTGGCTATAAAGTGCTCTGGGACATGCTGAGGTTGTAAAAGGTGTTTTATGAATGTGAGTTTTGTTTCTCACACTTTTACAGTGACGTGTCCTGCTGATTGCACTAACCTTCAACAATCGGCCATTTACTCTCAGTCTCCTTCGGGCTTACGTCTGGTAATCTTTGTGAGTGTGGTCTCCTGTCAACCCCTCACTAATATTTGACACTGTGAGACAAACAGACCATCCAGCTGACTAGTTTAATTATTAATGTAGTGGATCAGTTGGTGGTTTCATCGCTGGAAGAGGTGAGTGGACCTGGCATGTTGTGAATGAATTTAATGTCAGATTTAAGGTGACTGGCCAAAAAAAAAACTTGAGGTACATGAGAACATACTTTTGCCCCAAGCTAAGAATGGCTTTGATCTGTAATACAATGCCCAAAAGTGGGCTACTCATAACTTGCAAATGGATAAATAAATGACCCAGTTAGTCCCAGTCCACTGCATGACCCCCATTGCTCTATAGTTTCTTGCCCTTGTGATTATTGACCACTCTCTGGGCAACAGTTAGATGAATTGGTTGCTGGCTGGTGTGCATCATTATTGGTCAGCACGGTAGCTCAGTGGTTAGCACCCCTGCCTCACAGCTCCAGGGACCAAACTTTGATTCCAGCCTTGGACGACTGTCTGTGTGGAGTTTTCCTGTTCTCCCCATGTCTGGGTGGCTTTCCCCTGGATTCCTCCCACAGTCCAACAAGGTGCAGGTTAGGGTGGATTGGTCATGCTAAATTGTCCATAGTGTACAGAGATACGCAAGCGAGGTGCATTAGCCATGGGAAATGCAGGGTTATGGAAATAGGATGGGTCTGAGTAAGCAGCTGTCCGGAAGATTTGGTGGACTGAATGACCTGCTCCCACCCTATCCGGCTTCAACGATCAGCTGACATTATCATAACAGTCTCATCTTACCCTTTTCCTGAAGAATGGTGACCCTCAGGTTAAACTCACCATCAGTTTTCCTTCTCTCATGAAAGAGCAGCGCTCTGTGACTTTACCTTACATGTATATCTTTCTCACATTTTTTAAAAAATTAACAAAGTAACAGTGGCCTTCTGCAACTTTCTACAGTTATACAGCTGATTTATTCAATAGTCGAGTAAGAAAAGATTTGTAACGGGATTCTTGTAATGATGGATTCATTCTTGGATTGTAATGATTGATTTACTCCCAAATGCCATGATAATTGCTTTTTTCCTCACCTAGTTCCTAATGGAAGGGTCTCATTAATATATTGTGCTGATACAATTTCCTCAAAGGCTTGGGGTTACTGTCTGTCTGGCCCCGGTGTTCCCCAATGCACTCAACGGGGTCTAAGTGTGACCTCCATGATACTGCTCCTCGCTGGGTGCAGTTCCACCAATGGCCATTTCTTCTGGTGGTGCTGTTGATTCTGAAGGTCAAGACTGCTGGTCCTTTGACTGAGGTGGGGGGGGTGGGGCAGGAATCTTGTTCCTTAAAATAAATCCTGATGCCAGCTCAGTAGGCACCTGATTGACACAGAATCCCAGAAATGGTATGGGCAGAGGTAGTTGGGTATTGGGTGGCCAGTGTATTTGACCCCTGGCTTTACAGCTCAATACTAGGACCAGCACCATGGCAATCAATCTCAGTCCAAATAAAAATAACTCAAAGTTAAGTCATCCTTCTGCATAATTATCCTTAACTCCAGAATGTGCTAAGACAGGAGGGTCGGTGTAGACTTGTTGGGCCAAATGGCCTGTTTCCACACTGCAGGGATTCTATGATTCTAGGAGGGCCCTGGTATTATTTAAATCTTGTTTTGAGGCTCCCATTCATTAGAAAGCTACTTCACGGACTGGCAGAATAGGATAACAGGCAATGCATATAATTAATAATGTGAGGAAATAATTAATGTGAGGAAAACCTTTTCAAATCCATGTGGAATTGGTTCGTAAAGCCTGTATGTTTAAAATCCCAATATCGAAAATTTACAGGTCGTTCTGCTATAATACGCATTTCGTTAGCGTGTATTCATTATGACGCGATTGACAAACTGGGGACGCTGTTTCTAAAGCACAAACTTTTAAAGTGTGTATTAGTTATAATGCGATTGTGGCCCCATTAGTTTAAATGGTGCCTCTGCAATGTGATTTTCTTATAACACAGGATTGCATGAGAATGGAACTACTGTGTTATAGCAGAACTGACTGTACTTATAAATACAAGTAGAGAGCACTCATGAGGTGTGACAGCATCTGTGGAGAACTCTGAAGAAGTATCACTAGACACAAAACATTGACTTTGTTTCTCTCGCCACAGACATGCCAAGTTTCTCCAGAAATTTCTTTTTTATTATTTCAGATTTCCAGCATCTGCTATTCTTTGTTTGTTGAACACTCATGAGGTCAGGCTTAGAGATTTGACATATTTTGAATGAGTATAGTGTCAGAGAAAAATGGGGGTAAATAGACCAAAAGAACAGTTGGGTTAAGATCAAGAATGATTGGCTGACTGGTGCCAGTGTCACGTTAGTGGGAAATGCCACTTGCATAGCCACTGCAGTGTGAAATGGCTTGCTTAACCTGTTGTTGGGTCTTCAAGATACTTTGCAGAATAATTTGAGGTGGGTTAAACACAATTCAGGCCTGAATTAAGGTGGTGGCCTGTGGCCCATTAATGAGCTTGTGTTTTACTCTGCCGACCACACAGTGAGAATGCAGTGGATAAATCTCAGTGCCAGTACAATCCTTGACATGCAGGCCCTATATCCCAATGATTGGCCAATCAAATCAAGGAGTATGTTCCTTTGATTTTTCGTAATAGGCAAGAGCAAATCCTAAAAGTACATTTCTCCTGTTCAGTGTGAATGGGCAACATCTGAAGATCAACCTTGAGTAAGTTGATACCTACATGAACAACCAATTTAAGGTCATCAGTCAAACTGATTCATTTTTTTGGAAGAGACGTATTCATATTCATGGGCTTGTTCTCTGCAAACAAAAGGAATATATTCAAGCCTTGTGCCTTGTATGCTTTACCTGGGACCTTGGGGTCCCCAACCTTCTACATTGCTTTCTCTGTAACAATGCCTCAACCAATCAGAGTTGACTTGCCAAATAGTCAGCGCTTTTCTCCGATAGTATAAACTGTTGTGATTGCTTGAAATTTGGCATTCTTGCATCTGTACTGATGAGTCCAAGGCAAAAAGCTTCAGCAATACGTCTCTCATTTTGCAATGTTGAAATTCTGTATCGCCAAGAAACTGTTTGAATCACCTTTTTCTGCTTAGTCTGGAAACATTCTGCTAGAAAAAGCTTTTCCTAATATGCACTCAATTCTTGACGATTCAAGGCTATTAGAACCATAATCCCTGTAGTTGTCTGTAATTTTCTTGCAGATATGTCCTTCTACATCCTTCCCACTAGTTAGTTGCCTCTAGACTACATTAAGCAATGTAATAGAAACTTTGAGATCCATAGCTGTAGCCAAATAGAACCTGCACTTGACCAATTTGGCACATACTCTGTCTTCAACGCAGCAATGCTTTCATTAATCAGTGCTCACAATCCCTCCCCACACATGCCCCAATCTCTGTGCCCAGGCTAATGTTCTGGGACATGGGTTCAAATCCCACCATGCTAGATAATGAAATTTGAATTTAATGAAAAGTTAACGCAATGGTGTACCATATAAACACAATGCATATTGTAAAAGTCCATCTGGTTTATTAACGCCTTTTAGGGAAGGAAACCCTAACAGTCCTCACTCTGTCAAGGCCTACTTGTGACTCCAGACCATAGTTATTTGATTGACTCTTAAATGCCCAGAGTGCAACTTGGATGGGCAATAAATTCTGCCTTAGCCAAAAACTCCAACATCCTTGAACATATTGCACAAAAACCCTCCAAGCCTCTGCGCACCTCTGATTCTGGTCTCTTGACAATCATCACTATAAGACAATCAGTAATAAGAACAGGAGCAGGCCATTCAGCCCCTCATGCCTGCTCTGGCACTCAATGGGATCATTTGTGAACTATCCATTTTCCTGCCCTTTCTCCTTAACTCTTAATTCGCCGACCGATCAAGAATTTATCTATCTCAGTCATAAATATGCATAAGGACTCTGCCCCCAACTCAAGGAGTTCCAAAGACTCTGTAAGGAAGAAAGGATTCTCAGTAGTCTGGCGAACAAATGAATCTGAAAATGTTATGCCCGAAACTTCGATTCTCCTGTTTCTTGGATGCTGCCTGACCTGCTGCGCTTTTCCAGCAACACATTTTCAGCTCTGATCTCCAGTATCTGCAGTCCTCACTTTCTCCTCCTAACAAATGAATCTGGCTTGTTCTAAAATCAAGAAATACTTTCTATAAACTAAGATAATCAAACAACATTCAAAACCTTGACTAGTCATTTATCTTATGTTTATTTCCCTCATCTGAAGCAGGATTGTTTATGATTACTTATTGTTGCTTTCATAATTTTTTAAATTCATGCCATGTCCATTGGTCAAACATATGCAGTACAGCGATGCATGAACAAGCAGCAGTTCTGACATCTGCACTACAAGAAACCATCTGGAAGTAAAGACCTTGTACCAGTGACAGACTGCTGGCTGTAATGAATGTGGGTGAGACAAATTCCAAGAAATTAGGAAAATTAGGGAAAGTAAGTAATCTCAAAATGGATTGTATTTGGCTACCAATGCACCCAAAGTAACAGTAAGGAATTCAACAATCTGCAGTCTCCACCTACCTTTCCAAAACAGTTGCTATTAGGTTCACCTGCAGATCTATACAATGGTCACTATTTTACTGGCACTCAAGCTTCAGTTTCTATGGCGCGGCACGGTGGCTCAGTGGTTAGTACTGCTGCCTCACAGTGCCAGGACCCGGGTTTACCAAACTTGAAATATCAACTCTGCTTTCTTCCCCGTAGATGCTGCCAGACCCATTGAGTTTCACCAGCAATTTCTGTCTTTGTGGCAAAACATAGAACCATGGCAGTCACTCTCTGACACTAGGGAATCAACCTTTTCCTTCATTTCAGGACTGTTTCAACTGCTTTGAAAATACTGTATCAATGACTGAACTTAGACATAACGGTCAAAGATAGATCAGAGTTGGATCATTTTCAGTATCACACTTTGTTGAATCAGTCAGCCCTTTTATGCAAGCTCTCGGCTGCTGCTTCAGTGCTAGTACTGACCAAGTGCTGTACTGCTGAAGAATCCATAGTTTGGATGAAATGCTGAACTGATTCTAAAATGTCCCCTATTGCAATGGATGTAAATCACCTCATACAGCTACTTCACAAAAGACATGGTTCACTACATCCTTTAATGTTCTGCTTGTTTAAAGGTTCACTACATCCTTTAATGTTCTGCTTGTTTAAAGGTTGGTTCCTAGTGAGGGCCTAGAATGTTGAGTTCTTTGAAAGACTAATATGTTGTGAATAAAAGGGAACTAGCAAATATACTGTAGTTGGTTTTCCAGAAGCCATTTGAAATAGTGCCCCATCAAAGGTTATTACGAATAATAAAAGCTCATGATGCATTAGCATGGGTTGAAGATTGGCTGGCTGGCAAAAAGCAGACAGCATTCGCAAATGGCTCTTTGTCAGATGGGTAGGCTGTGATGAATGGAGTCCTGCAGAGGTTTGTGTTTTTGTTTAAATTCATTCATGGGTGTGGGCATCTCTGGTTTGGCCAGCATTTATTATCCATTCCTAATTGGACAGAGGGCAGTTGGCTCCAGTCAGTCTGTGACTCCATGTTGACGTCAGCATCGTTGTGAGTCTAGCCTGAGATTCCAATGGTTGGGGGGGGGGAGTGTAGGTGGGTGATACAGTGGGGGGATGTGCTGGTGGTTGGGTCCTCAAGCTCAGAACCATGAAATGGACTAGGTGGACTTAGTCTTAAATTCTCTTTTTCCAAAAACGTCTTTTTTTTCTTTATAATTGTAGAAGGACTATTATTCTGAACTTTTATTTCTTCATTTATCTAATTTATTACAATGATTTTGTATTTTTGGAGGTCTGTAATGCTGTACTTTTCATTTCTTAATTTTTCTAACTTTTTTTCCTGAGAACTTGTACTCAAGAATCTGTACCTAGGTACCTTGGATGGTGTCATAAGTGGCACCTTGTAAATCTTTCACAGTACTCACAAGAGTATATGTGACAATAAAGCTGATTTAAATTTAAAATTGCTGTGGGTCTGATATCTCATGTAGGCCAGACCAGGTAAGAATGGCAGTTTCCTTGCCTAAAGGAATGGGTTTTTCCCCTGACAATTGGCAATGGATTCATGGTCATGATAAAGATCTTCGTTCCAGACATTTATGAACTCAAATTCCACTCTCTGTCGTGACAGCACTCAGAACCTGAGTCCCCAGAACATTACCTGAGTCTTTGAATGAACAGCTCAGCAATAATACCACCATCTGGATCAGTGGTGCTGGAAGAGCACAGCAGTTCAGGCAGCATCCGAGGAGCAGTAAAATCGACGTTTCAGGCAAAAGTTCTTCATCAGGAATAAAGGCAGAGAGCCTGAAGGGTGGAGAGATAAACTAGAGGAGGGTCGGGGTGGGGAGAAAGTAGCATAGAGTATAATAGGTGAGTGGGGGAGGGGATGAAGGTGATAGGTCAGGGAGGAGAGGGTGGAGTGGATAGGTGGAAAAGAAGATAGGCAGGTTGGACAAGTCATGGGAACAGTGCTGAGCTGGAAGTTTGGAACTAGGGTGGGGTGGGGGAAGGGGAAATGAGGAAACTGTTGAAGTCCACACTGATGCCCTGGGGTTGAAGTGTTCCGGGGCGGAAGATGAGGCATTGTTCCTCCAGGCGTCTGGTGGTGAGGGAGCGGCGGTGAAGGAGGCCCAGGACCTCCATGTCCTCGGCAGAGTGGGAGGGGGAGTTGAAATGTTGGGCCACAGGGCGGTGTGGTTGATTGGTGCGGGTGTCCCGGAGATGTTCCCTAAAGAGCTCTGCTAGGAGGCGTCCAGTCTCCTAAATGTAGAGGAGACCGCATCGGGAGCAACGGATACAATAAATGATATTAGTGGATGTGCAGATAAAACTTTGATGGATGTGGAAGGCTCCTTTAAGGCCTTGCATGGATGTGAGGGAGGAGGTGTGGGCGCAGGTTTTGCAATCCCTGCAGTGGCAGGGGAAGGTGCCAGGATGGGAGGGTGGGTTGTTGGGGGGGGGGGTGAACCTGACCAGGTAGTCACGGAGGGAACGGCCTTTGCGGAAGGTGGAAAGGGGTGGGGAGGGAAATATATCCCTGGTGGTGGGGTCTGTTTGGAGGTGGCAGAAATGTCGGCGGATGATTTGGTTTATGCGAAGGTTGGTAGGGTGGAAGATGAGCACCAGGGGCATTCTGTCCTTTTTACGGTTGGAGGGGTGGGGTCTGAGGGCGGAGGTGCAGGATGTGGACGAGATGCATTGGAGGGCATCTTTAACCACGTGGAAAGGGAAATTGCGGTCTCAAAAGAAGGAGGCCATCTGGTGTGTTCTGTGGTGGAACTGGTCCTCCTGGTAGCAAATACAGCGGAGGTGGAGGAATTGGGAATACGGGATGGCATTTTTGCAAGAGGTAGGGTGGGAAGAGGTGTAATCCAGGTAGCTGTGGGAGTCGGTGGGTTTGTAAAAAATGTCAGTGTCAAGTCGGTCATCATTAATGGAGATGGAGAGGTCCAGGAAGGGGAGGGAAGTGCCAGAGATGGCCCAGGTAAATTTAAGGTCAGGGTGGAATGTGTTGGTGAAGTTGATGAATTGCTCAACCTCTTTGCGGGAGCATGAGGTGGCGCCAATGCAGTCATCAATGTAGTGGAGGAAGAGGTGGGGAGTGGTGCCGGTGTAATTACGGAAGGTGGACTGTTCTATGTAGCCAACAAAAAGACAGGCATAGCTTGGGCCCATACTTGTGCCCACGGCTACTCCTTTGGTCTGAAGGAAGTGGGAGGATTCGAAGGAGAAATTGTTAAGGGTGAGGACCAGTTCGGCCAAACAAATGAGAGTGTCAGTGGAAGGGTACTGTTGGGGACGTCGGGAGAGGAAAAAACGGTGGGCTTGGAGGCCCTGGTCATGGCGGATGGAGGTGTAGAGGGATTGGATATCCATGGTGAAGATGAGGCATTGGGAGCCGGGGAAACGGAAGTTTTGGAGGAGGTGGAGGGCGTGGGTGGTGTCTCAAACATATGTGGGGAGTTCCTGGACTAGGCCATTGCCTCCCCATTCACCTTCTCATGATTTACATCAATAACTTAGATGAGGGGAATGAAGGCACAGTCAATACATTTGCAAAAGACATAAAGATAGGCAGGAAAGTAGATAGTGAAGGAGGCATAAGGAATTTATAGACAATGATAGGTTGACTAAGTGTGAAAATATCTGACAGATGGAGTATAATTTAGGAAAATGTGAAATTGTTCTTTTGACAGGAAGAATGGAAAAGCAGAGTGTTATTTAACTGGAGAAGAATTGGAATTCCAAGATGCAGAGTGATATAGGTCCTCTCATATGCCGTTAAAAATCACACAACACCAGGTTATAGTCCAACAGGTTTATTTGGAAGCACTGTCACTTGGTGTTGTGTGGTGTTTTAACTTTGTCACCCCAGTCTAACATCAGTACCTCCAAGTCATGGCTCTCATATGCAAGTAGAGTACATAATCAAGAAGGTTAATGAAGAATCAGACATAAAGACAAAGATGTAACGTTTCAGATGTAAGACCTCATATTCAAAACTGTGTGCTGGCTCGGTGTCCTTGTGTAAGTAAGGATGTAAAATTGTTGGAGTCAGTTCAGAGGTTTATGAGATTGATGTCTGGAATGAGTGGGTTGTCTTTTGAGGAGAAGTTAGACAGATTGGGCTTGTTTCAACTAGAATTTAGAACAGTGAGTGGTAACGAGATGGAAGTGTATCAGCTGTGGATACCGAAAGGATGTTTTCTCGTATAAGGGGGTTCAGATCTGGGGTCACTATTTTAAGATCAGGGAACACCTTTTCAGAACAGAGGTAAGGAGAATGTCTTTCTCTCATACAGTTTTGTGCCTTTGTAGCTCTCTGACTCAGAAGGCAATGAAAATGGGGTCACTGAATAGTTTTAAGGTAGAGGTAATTAGATTCTCATAAGACAGAAAAATCAAAGTTTATTGAGGATAGATGGGACTGTGGAATTTAGAATCTAATGAGATAAAACATGATCTTATTAAATGATGAAGTAAGCCTGAGGGGTTGAATGGCCTAACTCTGCTCCTATCTTCATTGTTCCTAAGCCTGTAATAGTCCTCTCGTTTCTCTGACTCCATAATAGTGGGCTCGTTCTATGTCCCATAATGGTCCGATTACTTTATGTCCTGTAACGGTGAGTTTGTTTTTTCATAGAATCACTACAGTGTTTAGTCAGGCCATTTGTCCCACACTGACCCGCGGAAGAGCATCCACAAGCCTCCCCACCCTATCCCTGTAATCCTGCTTTTCCCATGGCCAATCCACCTAATCCGCACATCTTTGGTCTGTGAGAAGAAACCCTTGCAGCCACGGGGAAAATGTGCAAACTCCACACCGACAGTTGCCTGAGGCTGGAATCAAATCTGGGTCGCAGTCACCGTGAGGTAACAGTGCTAACCACTGAGCCATTGTGCCACCCCATTGTGTCTTGTAATGGTGGGCTTATTTTTTGCTCTGTAATGGTAGGGTTTTTTTTTGCCCTGTCATGGTGTTTTCTTTTTGCCCTGTAATGGTGGGTTTATGGTATGACCTGTAATAATGAGTTAATTGCAGGTCATATAATAGTGGGTTTATTGAGTGTCCTGTAATGGTGGATTCACTCTCACAGTCTGCACTGCAGTGTAGGTTAGTGAACAGCAATTGAGCCTGGACAGCTCATTCTGTAAAATGGCAATCGTTTCCCCTTCAGCAGTGGTTGCGTTATCAAGATGTCACTTCCTGACGTTCCAATTTGATACGTGTGAGCAAATTGTTCTCAAATGATTTGCTGCTTAATCCGAAAAGTATGAAGCCATGTATAGCCACAGCTCAAGCCAAACCTGAACTGACAGCTGAGAGTCATTTCATTGGAGACAATCCTGAACTCTTCCCTGCTCAAGTAAACTGACATCAGTTTATGTTCGTCTTTGAAGCTTCAACAAATATAACATTCTGAGGCAGTTTGGAAGCTGTTCCAGTCCATTTGCTGATGTGGAACCATAATGCATTGTCTTATAAAACAATAACTTGTGTCTTGTGTTCAACTGCTGGCAACTTCTTGAGTATTGTTGCTTTCAGTTGTGCAATAATGTAGAAAAAAAGAGACCACAAGACAACCGTATGTGGCTTCAGTAGCAATATTTCTATTGTGTGACGGTAGAACTGGAGAATTCATTGGAATTTGCATAAGAATATAAAAACTAGGAGCAGAATTCGGCACTTTGAGTTTGCTCTGCCATTCATTATGATCATGGCTGATCTCATCTGAGCCTCAATTCCATTTTTCTGTATCGTCTCCATAGTCCGTTAACCCGTTACAAATCTGTCTATCTCCTCAAATTTCAGTTTCCTGGTGTCCAATGAGCTGTCACTGACCACATGCATGGCAGCCATATTGCATTTTGTATAGTCACTCCAGTCCTGAAGCTCCATCACGGTGGCTCAGTGGTTAGCACTGCTGCCTCACAGCACCAGGGTCCCAGGTTCGATTCTCAGCCTCGGGTGACAGTCTGTGTGGAGTTTGCACATTCTCCCCGTGTCTACGTGGGTTTCCTCTGGTTGCTCCGGTTTCCTCCCACAGTCCAAAGATGTGCAGGTGAATTGGCCATGCTAAATTGCCCATAGTGCTAGGTGCATTAGTCAGAGGAAAATGGATCTGGGTGGGTTACTCTTCGGAGGGTCGGTGTGGACCTGTTGGGCCGAAGGGCCTGTTTCCGTGCTGTCGGGAATCTAATCTAATCTAATCTAATCTGGTTCACTAATACCCTTTAGGGAAAGAAATCTGCAATCTTTACCTAGTATGGCCTACACGTGACTCCAAAGAACCATGGGGTTGGTTGTTAATTGCCCTCTGAAATAGTCAAGACAGCTGATTGGTGCAAGGGCAATTAGGGACGAACAACAAAAGCTGGCCTTGCCAGTGACACCCATATCCCATATGGGAGAGTGAAGAAGTAAACAGTTCTAATCGAATTAATTAGTGACCATCTCCTATTTAAGACACCTAGTATTGGAATTTCCACTGCCAGTTCACACGAAGTTTGCAAATCAGTCCCACTCAGGAGCACTTGTTAAATAAGCACTCTACACTTACAGAAAGTCAGACAGATTGTGAGTTGACAAAACCAAGAAGTCTTTGTTTATAGAACACACAGAATCCAACACTGCATTCACAAACATCCATTCCCTCTGCCACCAATACTCTACAGCAGCAGCGTGCACAATCTATAAGAAGCACAGTGGAAACTCACCAAGGCTCTTTAGACAGCACCTTTCAAACCCGTGACTCCTATTGTCTAGAAGGACAAGGACAGCAAATACTTGGGAACACCACCTCTTGCAATTTTCCTCCAAGCTACTCACCATCCTGACTTGGAAATATATCACCCTTCATCACTGTAGTTGGGTCAAAATCCTGGAATTCCATCCTGGATGGCTTTGTGGGTCTACCTCCAGCACATGGATTGGAGCAGTTCAAGGAGGCAGCTCACCACCACCTTCTTAAGGGCAACTAAGGACAGGCAATAAATATTGCCCCAGCCAGTGATGCTCACCTCTCACAGATTAATAAAAATAAGAAAAGATTGGCTGGTCCAACTGTACCATGCTAGTGCTCCAAATAAGTTGCCCTCCTTCTTCATCAAAGACCACAAGTGACATATCCCATGATTCCTTCCCTCCTCATCTACCTTCCCCTTAAAAACACTCACGACATTCATCTTAACCTCCTCAAGTGGTAGCAAGCTTCAAATTCTCATTGTCTCCTGATTTGGATAGCAGGAGGTTTAATTTACTGAACAGAATGCTGCCATATCAATGCCGTTCCAATACATGCAACAAGGTGGCTCACTAGTTAGCACAGCTGCCTCTACAGTGCCAGGGCCCCAAGTTTCATTCCAACCTCAGGTGACTGCCTGTGTGGTGTTTGCACATTCTCCACGTGTCTGCGTGGGTTTCCACCAGGTTCCCCGTTTTCACCCTGCAATCCAAAGATATGCAGGTTAGGGTGGAATAGCCGTGCTAAATTGCCCATAGTGTTCAGGGATGTGCAGGTGGGTTAGCCATAGGAAATGCAGGGGTACAGGGGTGGGGTGCGATGCTCTTTGGAGGGACAGTGTGGCCTCAATGGGCTGAATGGCCAGCTCCCTGCTCTGCAGGGATTCACAAATCAGTGGCATGCCACTCCAGCTGTCTATAGTGTTCAGGATGTGTAGGTTAGGTTCATTAATCGGGGGAATTGTAGAGCAATAAGGTAGGGGAATAGATATGGGTGGGTTGCTCTTTGGTGTGGACTTGTTGGGCCGAATGACCTGTTTCCACACTGTAGGGATTTTATGTTTCTATGAGAAATCCCTGAACACTACAGGCAATTCAGCATGGCCAATTCACCTAATCTGCACATTGTTGGGCTGTGGGAGGAAACCGGAGCATCTGGAGGGAAGCCCACACAGACACGGGGAGAATGTGCGAACTCCACACAGACTGTCACCTGAGGCTGGAATCAAACCCGGGTCCCTGGTGCTGAGAGGTAGCAGGCATGCATGGAGCTTTGATATTGCCATGGATTAGTGAGACCGAATGCTCTGGTTCAGTGCTGAAAGTATTTAGTAATTTGTAGTGACCACTGGAAGAGGGGATTACGTACAGAGAGGTGATTGCTAATCAACAAGGGGTTATTTACCTCCGTGCACCCGAACTAATAGGGCAGCACCAGAGGCTGGAAATGCACAGCGAGGTTAGGTAGCTTCAATGCAAACGAAACAGATGTTTTATGGAAAGGTTTCAGTCAGAATCAGTGCAGATCTCTCAAGAGCCTGTAATCGACAGGTTTAGCATTGACTGTAATGCAAATGGTTCATAGCTGTTGGGCGATATAATCAACAACCTGTTTTAAATATGAAAGACTTAAATCCTGCCGACTGCTACACAATTGCATAGAGTTTTACGGCGAGATGGTGGGGAATTAGTAATTTTAAAGGATTAGTCATTCAACTGCCCCAGGTCAATGCCCTGGGAATGTGGGTTCAAATCTCACTGTGATGGATGGCAGAATTTGCATTTAATTCATTTTAGCATTCTGGAATTGGCAGCAAGTTTCAGTAACAGCAATTATCTCTACTTGTAGAAGCCAATTTATCGTTTAGTGAAGGTACTCTGCTGTCCTGACCTGGCCTGGCTGCATGCCCCTGTTCAAAAAAGGGAATAGGGATAACCCCGGGAATTACAGGCCTGTTAGTCTTACTTCTGTGGTAGGCAAAGTAATGGAAAGGGTACTGAGGGATAGGATTTATGAGTATCTGGAAAGACACTGCTTGATTAGGGACAGCCAGCACGGATTTGTGAAGGGTAGGTCTTGCCTTACAAGTCTTATTGAATTCTTCGAGGAGGTGACCAAGCATGTGGATGAGGGAAGAGCAGTGGATGTAGTGTACATGGATTTTAGTAAGGCATTTGATAAGGTTCCCCATGGTAGGCTTATGCGGAAAGTCAGGAGGCATGGGATAGAGGGAAATTTGGCCAATTGGATAGAAAACTGGCTAACCGGTCGAAGGCAGAGAGTGGTGGTAGATGGTAAATATTCAGCCTGGAGCCCAGTTACAAGTGGAGTTCCGCAGGGATCAGTTCTGGGTCCTCTGCTGTTTGTAATTTTTATTAATGACTTAGATAAGGGAGTCGAAGGGTGGGTCAGTAAATTTGCAGATGATACGAAGATAGGTGGAGTTGTGAACAGTGAGGAGGGCTGTTGTCGGCTGCAGAGGGACTTAGGTATGATGCAGAGCTGGGCTGAGGAGTGGCAGATGGAGTTCAACCCTGCCAAGTGTGAGGTTGTCCATTTTGGAAGAACAAATAAGAATGCGGAATACAGGGTTAATGGTAGGGTTCTTAGTCAGGTGGAGGAACAGAGGGATCTTGGGGTCTATGTACATAGATCTTTGAAGGTTGCCACTCAGGTGGATAGAGTTTGTAAGAAGGCCTATGGAGTATTATCGTTCATTAGCAGAGGGATTGAATTCAAGAGTCGTGAAGTGATGTTGCAGCTGTACAGGACTTTGGTTAGGCCACAGTTGGAGTACTGTGTGCAGTTCTGGTCGCCTCACTTTAGGAAAGATGTGGAAGCTTTGGAGAGGGTGCAGAGAAGATTTACCAGGATGTTGCCTGGAATGGAGAGGAAGTCGTACGAGGATAGGTTGAGAGTTCTCGGCCTTTTCTCGTTGGAACGGCGAAGGATGAGGGGTGACTTGATAGAGGTTTATAAGATGATCAGAGGAATAGATAGAGTAGACAGTCAGAAACTTTTTCCCCGGGTACAACAGAGTGTTACAAGGGGACATAAATTTAAGGTGAAGGGTGGAAGGTATAGGGAAGATGTCAGGGGTGGGTTCTTTACCCAGAGAGTGGTGGGGGCATGGAATGCACTGCCCGTGGGAGTGGTAGAGTCGGAATCATTGGCGACCTTTAAGCGGCATTTGGATAGGTACATGGATGGGTACTTAATCTAGGTTAGAAGTTCGGCACAACATCGTGGGCCGAAGGGCCTGTTCTGTGCTGTATTGTTCTATGTTCTATGTTCTATGTTCTATGCGGTGCTAGACCTACAGCAACGTGGTTCACTTATGCCCTCTGACATAAGCCCATAAGATAAAGGAGCAGAATCAGACTATTCGGCCCATTGAGTCTGTTCCACCATTTGATCACGGCTGACATGTTTCTCAACCCCATTCTCCTGTCTTCTACCTGTAACCCTGATCCCCTTACCAATCAAGAACCTTTCTATCTCTGTTTTAAATACACTTAATGACTTGGCCTCCACAGCCCTCAGCAGCAATGTGTTCCACAGATTCACCACTCTCTGGCTGAAGAAATTCCTCCTCATCTCCATTCTAAAGGATCATCCTGAGGCTGTGGCCTCAGGTCCTAATCTCTCCCACTGTTGGAAATATCTTCTCCATGTCCACTCAATGCAGGCCTCTTAGTATTCTGGAAGTTTCAGAGATCCCCCTTCATCCTCCTAAACTCCATTGAGTCCTCAATCACTCCTCAAATGACAAACCCTTCAACCCTGAGATCATTCTTATAAACCTCCACCGGAAACCCACCAACACTAGAACGTCCTTCCGTTGATATAGGGCCCAAAACTGCTCACAATATTCTAAATATGGTCTGACCCGAGCCTTATACAGCTTCAGCTGTACATCAGTGCTCTTGTATTCTAGCCCCCTTGAAATGAATGCTAACATTGCATTTACTTTCCCAACTGCAAACTGAACCTGAATCTTATCCGTAAGAGAATCCTGAACTGAGACTCCCAAGTTGCTTTGTACTTCAGAATTGCGAAGCCTTTCCTGTTTAGAAAATAGTCCGTGCCTTCGTTCTTCCCCCCAAAGTGCATAACCTTACACTTTCCCACATTGTATTCCATCTGCCATTGCTCTGCCCACTCTTCTAGCCTGTCCGAGTCCTTCTGCAGCCTCCCCGCCCCCTTAACACTACCTGTCCCTCCATCTATCATTGTGTCAACTGCAAACTTAGCAACAATGTCCTCAGTTCCTTCATCCAGATCATTAATATATAATGTGAATAGTTGTAGTCACAACAGTGACCCCCGCAGAATACCACTAGTCACCGGCTGCCATACTGAGACAGACTCCTTTATCCCCACTCTCTGCCTTCTGCCGGTCAGCCAATCCTCTGTCCATGTCAGTACCTCACCTCCAACACCATGGGCTCTTAATTTATTTAGCAGCCTCCTGTGTGGCACCTTGTCAAAGGCCTTCTGGAAATCCAAACAGATCATATGCAATGGCTCTCCTTAGTCTAAGTTGCTCATGAGTCGCTTGATTTAACAGGGATGGGCAATAAATGTTAGCCTTACTATTGGCACCTATATCCTGTGGGTAATTGCAATGCACAGGCAGGACATTTGTCCCAATTTATCTGTGCTGATGTTTATGTCCAATGGAAGCCACTGTATTTCCACTCTTAAGCTTCTCTTCTTTTGTCTATCTGCATTACTTCCTACTCTTGCATTTAAAGAAAATCATTAATTGGATCTGGGTGTCACTGGTTAGTCCAACATGCATTGCCCATCCCTAATTTCCAGAGTTAAGGGTCAACCACATTGTCGTGGTCTGCAATCTCACCAGATGTTACATTCAATAAAGGATATTAGTGAATCAGATTTTTTTTTCCTCCTACAATGATCAGCATTAAATTCTCAATTTTTAATTTTTAATAAATTCAAATTCCACCATCTGCCATGGTGGGATTCGATCCCCGTTCCCCAGAACACTAGTGAAGCAGTGGTTTACCTGTACTTAACTCAATATCATCTAATGTACTCGCTGCTCATAATGTAGTCTCCTCTACCCAGGGGAGATGAAGCACAGATGGGTGACATGACTCCTTTGCAGCACACCTGCATTCTGTCTGCAAGTATGACCTGGAGCTTCCAGTTACCCACCACTTTAACACCCCACCCTGTCCCCTGGTGAATCTCTCTGTCTCAGGCTTGCTGCAGTGTTCCAGTGAAGCTCAACACAAGCTGGAAGCACAGCACCTCATTTTCTGCTTGGGAACGCTGCAGCCTTCAGGACTCAATATCGAGTTCAACAATTTTAGGGCTTGAACACCCCCTTCCATGCCCTTACCCCAACCCCCACGCACCTGGCCTTGTCATCACATGGGCTGCTACCACCAACAATCCATTGTCAGCTCCTAATGGTCCTTGTTAGTTGCTATTGATTCCCTCACGCTGACATTTACCATTCCTTTATCTGCCTACTGTTTGCTTTTCATCTCTCTGTTTTTCTCTGGGCCCATTCCTACCTATCCTTTACTCCTTTGACCTCCCTCATCCCTCTCCATCTTCAGCCAACACACCAACCTTTTCATAACTACAATCAATCCTGACAAAGGGTCACAGCACCCAAAATGTTCACTCTGCTTTCCCTCCACAGGTACTGCCAGTGCAGAGTTTCTCCAGAAATTTCTGTTATTGTCTCCGATTTACAGCATCCGCAGTTCTGTGTTTTCTTTTGCTCCCCCAGAACATTATCTGATTAAGGTTCTAGTGTTAATACCATTGGGCCATCTCCACCTCCTGTTTATGTTACCATTAAGTTGTTTCTCTCATTGAACCAACAGGTCTGTTCCAGAAGGCAATTATTCAGAGTGGGACAGCCTTGTCTAGCTGGGCTGTTAACTACCAGCCTGCCAAGTATACCCGCTTGCTGGCAGAGAAGGTTGGCTGCAGTATGCTGGACACCATCGACCTGGTGGAGTGCCTCCGGATGAAGAGCTACAAGGAGCTGATTGAGCAGGACATTATGCCTGCCCGTTACCACATCGCTTTTGGGCCAGTCATTGACGGAGACGTCATTCCTGATGACCCCCAGATCCTCATGGAGCAGGGCGAGTTCCTCAACTATGACATCATGCTGGGTGTCAACCAGGGCGAGGGCCTGAAGTTTGTGGAGAACATGGTGGACAACGAGGACGGGATCTCGGCCAGCGACTTCGACTTCGCTGTCTCCAACTTTGTCGACAACCTGTACGGCTACCCGGAGGGGAAGGACACCCTACGGGAGACCATCAAGTTCATGTACACTGACTGGGCGGACAAGGAGAACCCTGAGACCCGCCGCAAGACTCTTGTGGCGCTGTTCACTGACCACCAGTGGGTAGCGCCAGCAGTGGCGACAGCAGACCTACACGCCCAGTATGGCTCACCCACCTATTTCTACGCCTTTTACCACCACTGCCAGAGCGACATGAAGCCAGGCTGGTCTGATGCTGCGCACGGAGATGAGGTCCCCTATGTCTTTGGCGTCCCCATGATTGGACCCACTGAGCTTTTCCCCTGCAACTTCTCGAAGAACGATGTCATGCTCAGTGCGGTGGTCATGACTTACTGGACCAACTTTGCAAAGACAGGGTGAGTTGGGCTCTACCCTTCCAAATTTTTGGGGATTGTTTTTTTAAACTTGCAAAGTAATATGTTTCCATTCCAGCCTTCTGGGCTTGAATGAACACACTGAGTAGATGTCAAGGAAAGTCACGATAGTCCCAGATGATTGCCCTCTCAGAGGTCACTGGTGAGAGGGTCACTGAGACCTCAGGAAAGGGGCAAGGTCAAACCGTCATGGTAACCTCAGCCATTACAGGATTTGAAATCACACAATTGGTGTCACTCTTAGAAAGAGCCAACCGAGCTAACCAATAATATAGAGTCATAGAGATGTACAGCACATAAACAGACCCTTCAGTCCAACTCATCCATGCCAACCATTGCAGTCGGTTCTGCTACGACACGTGCTTGTTCAATGCGATTTGGCTTTAATGCGATTGAAAAATTTAGACCGTTCTTTGTAGAATGCAAGCTTTCCTGACTTTTAGCATTACATCAGAACTGAGTATATCCTAAATTAATCTCGCCCATTTGCCAGCAACCAGCCCATATCTCTCTAAACCCTTCCCATTCATATACCCATCCAAATGCCTTTTAGAAGTCCTAATTTTATCAGCCTCCACCACTTCCTCTGGCAACTCATTCCATACACGCCCCATCCGCTGCGTGAAAAAGTTGCCCCTTAGATCCCTTTTAAATCTTTCCCCTCTCACCTTAAACCTAAGTCCTCTAGTTTTGGACTCTCCTACCCTGGCAAGAGATGTTGACTATTTATATGACTGAAGGCAACACCCCAGTTCAGTTCAGAAATGCTCATACCTTTGCATCAGAAGTGCATTCAAATTTCACTCCAGGCACTTGAACAAAGCTTAACCCTCCTGGTGCATAACTGAGGGAGTATTGCACTGCTGAAGGCACTGTCAAGTGAGACATTAAGTCTGGGCCCCGTCTGGTCTCTTGCTGTGTACAAGACTTGCAGCACTGTTTAGCGGAGAGGAGCTCAATCTGTGCCATGGCAAATGATTATAACAATGATCTCACTGAAATTAATGACCTGATAATTTAGTCTGAAGATCTGTGGAATTCATTACCCCAGAATACAGTGCATTGCGGGACTTTGAGTCAGTTTAAGGGGGAGATAGACAGATTTGTAATGAGTTAACTGGTTAAAGGGTTATGGAAAGTGGAGTTGAGGCTGAGATAAGATCAGCCATTGGTTGTATCAAATGGTGGAGCAGACTCGAGGGGCTGAATGGCCTCCTCCTGCTCCTAGTTCTTGTGCTCTTACAGTAGCTTGCTAAACAAAATGATCATAAAAGTCATAGAATCATAGAATCAATAACATGTAGAAAGAGATCATTGAGTCTGCACTGTCCCTCCGAAGAGCATCCCACCCAGATGCTCCCCATAACCCCACATGTCCTATGGCTAACCTACCTAGTCAATGCATCCCTAGACACTATGGGACTACTTAACATCGCCAATCCACCTAGCCCACACATCCCTGGACACTTCGGACTATTTAACATGGCCAATTCACCTACCCTACACATCTCTGGACACTACAGACTATTTAACATGGACAATCCACTGAGCCTACACATCTTTGGACATTACAAGCTACTTAATATGGCCAATCTACCAGCCTACACATCTCTTGACACTACTGGCTATTTAATTTGGCCAATCCACCTAGCCTACAGATCTCTGGACATGACAGACTACTTAACATGGACAATCCACCTGTCCTACACATCTCTGGACACTACAGACCATTTAACACGGTCAATCCAGCTGGCCTACCCATTCCTGGATGCTATGCGTTAATTAGCATGGCTAATCCACCTAATCTGCATATCATTGTCCATTGCCCGTTGTGTTTCCTGCAAGTACTGGCATAAACTCCAGGCCATGGTTGCCTGAATGATCGGGTCAATGTTGAACCTTCTCAGCCTGATTTGGTGGATAAGGATCATCTAGCCTTAATAGAGCTCCGTTTTGCTGCCATTGAAACTTGAAGCAGTGATGTAACCTTGCCTTTGTACCTGTCTGAGGAAGGTTGTTTTCACTTGAACTTCAAGAAATGAGGAGCGACCTGATAAAAATTTACAAAACTCTGAGAGGCATGGATAGAATGGATAATCGTGGTCTTTTTTCCCAGGGTAGAAATATCAATTACTGGGGTATGCAAGTTTAAAATAAAAACAGGGTAAGTTTGAAGGAGGTAGGAGAGGCAAGATTTTTCCACAAAGGATGGTAAGTGCCTGGAATGTATTGCCAGAGGAGGTGGTGGAGGCAGATACAATAGCAATGTTTAAGAGGCAACTTGACAGATACTCGAATAGGCAGTCAATAGAGGGATGCAGACAGTGTAGAGGCAAAAAGATTCCTGTTTAAAAAAGACTTCATATATTGCCACTGAAGGCCGAAGGGCCTGTTCCTGTGCTGTACTGTTCTTTGTTGCAATTGAGCAGTAGGAGTTAAAGCAAACTAGGCCTCAATATCAAGGGAAGACGATTGACTGGGGTGAGGGGTGAAATTTTAACATTAACCATGTATCTCAACGTGAGCCCTGAAAAGCAACTTCCCAGGGCAAAATACCTCTCCTCATAAAGTACATTACCCTTGTCAGTGGGGGTTTGTGTTTAAAAATCCTGAAATGTTGCGCCATTAAAATCACTTTCTGACTTTTCCCTCCAGTGACCCAAACCAGCCCGTTCCACAAGACACAAAATTCATCCACACAAAACCCAACCGGTTTGAGGAGGTGGCCTGGTCAAAGTATAATCCAAAGGATCAACTGTACCTTCACATCGGCCTGAAGCCCAGGGTGAGGGAGCATTACCGTGCTACGAAAGTGGCCTTCTGGCTAGAATTGGTCCCCCACCTTCACAATCTGAACGAAATCTTCCAGTACGTGTCAACCACCACCAAAGTGCCGCAGACCGACTCCACGCCATTCCCTTACGTGACCCGACGGGCCCCAGGGAAGCTGTGGTCCTCCACCACCAAGCGGCCGCCTCTGACACCTTCCCACAACCCCAACAAGCAGGCCAAAGATACGCGCAAGTCCAGCCCTGAAGAGACGACAGTCCTGATTGAAGACAAGAGGGACTATTCGACCGAGCTAAGCGTCACCATTGCTGTGGGGGCGTCGCTGCTCTTCCTGAACATCCTGGCGTTTGCTGCCCTCTACTACAAGAAGGACAAGCGGCGACACGAGACACACCGGCGACAGAGCCCCCAGAGAGGGGGTGGTGGAGGCACCGCCAACGACCTGGCTCACCTCCAGAACGAGGAGATGATGTCACTGCAGATGAAGCAAATGGACCACGAGCACGAGTGTGAGGCGATGCAGACCCACGACACCCTGAGGCTCACCTACCCACCCGACTACGCCCTGACCCTGAGGAGGTCACCGGACGACATCCCGCTCATGACCCCCAACACCATCCCCATGATCCCCAACACCCTGGCTGCAATGCAGCCCCTGCACACCTTCAACACGTTCACCGGTGGACAAAACAGTACGAGCTTGCCCCACGCACATTCCACCACTCGGGTATAGCTCCCCCTGTTGGAGGAGACCCTTTTACCCCCATTTGAGTTTCCCACCTCCCCTCCCCCAATTGAGCGAGAAATCTCATTTTGTTTCTTTTTTTTTCCATTTTTTCAACACAATTTTAACAAGCGGCGAAGCAGAACTTGTCAGCAAACCATCCGCAAGTAGAAGACAAATATCGGAGTAACTACTTTCTTTTTGGTGGAGAGGGTGGTGGGGGTGGGAAGGGGATAAGTTGCTATATTCACTTCACGGTTGTATTGTTTCAATTAACATAGCCAAGGGAAAGACAAAATAAAAACAAAATAAAGAGGAACAGTGCATTCTACAATCAGAGTTGAAAGCAGAAGTCTTTTATAAATGATGAACATTTGAAAAACTAATTCAAATATTCCACTGTATCAGATGGAACTGACAGCTCAGTGTCCAACAGCGCAGAGAATTGTGGATCTTTTCTAACCATCTGGCAGAGACAGTGAGAAATATAAACCATAGGACAGTGTATTCAACAAAGGATAGCTCTCGTTTCAAAGTAAGTGATTGTACAGTGTCTTCAATGTGCCATGCTGTGTTACACCCTTATTGCCAGGAATTAATGATCGAACAAAGGCTTTTTTTTTAATTGAGATGTGTGATGGTACTGCACTTGATGAATATCCCATTTCATCGATGAAAGGACAATTCAGTTGCGTGGATCCCAAGCCTGTATGAAGTGAGACTGACTTGTCCCTCTGAACTGTATTTATGAAACTTTGTAAACATTTGTAAATAGCTGTGGGTTTAAAGAAAAAAAATGCTTTTATCGTTCTTTTTAAGTTTTAAAGGGTCAGCTTTTAGACAGCTTGTGCTTTATATCATGTTCTTTCTGTATATACATGAGATGAACCATCTCTGTTCTCTGCCAATTACTTTACCTGGATATTATGGTACCTGAAGTACTTTTGAGGCTAGGGAATTTGTAACATCAACCTCTGTAGAAGATATGCCCGCTTATGCTTATTGCCCAGAACATTTCTTCTATGTAACTTAGCTTATCTCTGTTTTAGATTATGTTAGGTGCATGTTTAAGTATCGTAGCGAGCGACTGTGGATTTGTATTTTCTTTTGGTACATGATCAGGAAGGAAAAGGTGAGTCAGGATACAAGACAACATATGACTTGTGGAGTCCTGAAGGCAGTTGGGCAGGATATGGAGAATTTACAAATAAACGATACTGTTAATATTTAAAGCAGATGACAAAAAAAAAGTTTTCTCTCATCATCCATCTTGCATCAATTCTTCAGGACAATGCTTTTGTTATTTGCCTTTTGTGGGAGGGATGGGGCTTGCAACAAGCTGATGACTGACTCAGTTTGGATTAGCAGGTCCAGGCGATGTGTCTGAGGGGGTCAGTGACTAGGGACACAGTTTCTCCTGCTCGGTGAGAGTGCCTCGCAACCCTAGAGGGTCCGTATTGAAATTTTCCAGATCACAAACTTCGAGATGTTCGGGGTACAAAGGTTAAGGGATAATTATCTGCTTTGGGGAATGATAGACAGATTGAACATGGTTTTGCCTTTGGGAGAAACATACCTCGTAAGGACACAAGTCTAGAATACAAGTAATATACTTTCATTTGAATCTTGTTAACTGTGTGTATTCTTTATCTCATTATGTCCTATACATTTTGAAGCACGAAGGGTCTTTAAATGTAGTATATCGATGTATATGTTTTTGTTCACTTTTGTTTGCCTTAAGTGATAATAGACAATGACCTTTTGGCTGGACATATATATATATATAAAATTTTCAGCAGCTTTTTTAAATAAAATGATCACACTATTTTCTAATTTATTGTACTTTTGTTATGAATGATTAAATCTCACAGAACTCCATAACCATCGTCAGTGCACCTTCAATGTTCTGAAATTTTTAATGCATGGTATTCCTCCATCTAAACCTGAACTTTGTGAAACTCGCTCTCGGGATGTTTTGTATTCACCCAAGGGATCTGGGCCAGCATTTATTGCCTGGCCCTAGTAGCCGTTGAGAAAGTGGTGTTGAGCTGCCTTCTTGATCTGCTGCAATTTACATGCTGTGGGGTTGACCCACAATGCCCTTAGGGAGGGAATTCCAGGATTTTGACCCAGGGGCAATGGTTGCTCTCTTCTGTAATGTTGACATTGGTTGCCCAGTTGTAGTTGTCCTGAAATGTTCATGGTCTTTGACCTGGGGAGCAGGTTGGGTGCCTTGTTAGCCATTTCAGACAGCAGTTGGAATGTAGAAAGTAGGAGCAGGTGAAAGGAATTGGCTCTTCAAATCTACTCCACCTGTTGACTGTCAACCATGTTGGTGAAGGACCTAGTTTCATGTTGTACCAGGATGGCAGATTTCCTTAACCGAAGTAATTGTGTTTTTGCAACATTCCACCAGCTCCATGGCCACCTTTGACTGTTTCTTATATCTAGATTTAAAATGAAACTGAATTCAAGTGCCATGGTGACATTCAAACATATGATCACTCGATTACTGGATTATTAGTAACTGGATCCAGTTAACATTACTTAATGGGAGGAGTGGATCATTTGAAATACAGGAGCCGAAAGGCAGGAATAACTTGCATTTGTTTTTATTTTTAACTCCTTCATGGGATGTTGACCTTGCTGAACAGGGTAACATTTCTCACACATCCCTAATTGCCCTTGGGCTGAGCGAGAGTCAATCATTTTGCTGTGAGTCTGGAGTCATGTACAAGCCAGACTAGGTAAGGATGGCAGCTTCCTCCCTCAGGAGGGCTGAGTGAGTGACTTGCTGGGCCATTTCACAGGGCAGTTAAGAGCCAACTGTGTTGCTGTGGTTCTGGAGTCACATGGAGCCCATGCCAAATAAGAATGGCAGATTTTCTTCCCTAAAGCACTTCAGTGAATCAGGTAGGTTTTTACAACAATTTAAACAAAACCTTTTTACTATTGTAAAAGAGGAGTGCTATTATCACTAGACTATTAATCCAGAGACTTTGGTAATATCCTAGGGACCTGGGTTCAAATTCTGCCATGGCAGATATTGGAATTGAATTAAGAATCTAATGATGACCATAAATCTATTGTCAATTGAGTAAAAAGTCATCTGGTTCACTAATGTCCTTTCAGGAAGAGAGCTGCCATCTCTCAGCTGTTCTGGTCTACATATGACTCCAGACCCACAGCAGTATGATTGTATCTTAATTGCCCTCGGATGGGTGATAAAAATGCTGGTCTCTGGCCAGTGGTGCTCACGTTCAATGAATGAATAAAAAGCTATGTCCCAAAAGGATTCATGGATAGGAGCAGGAATAGGCCATTCAGCTCCTTGAGCCTAACTGTTCTCCCAGGCAGCTGTATTCAGATCACCTCCGATCCCCAGGAACTCTGATCAACTTCCTCAGGGGTCTCTCCTCACCAAGACTTCTGACCACCCACACCACCCAGCCCCCACATCTCTACTCACAATCATATTGATTGGAATGAAGTCAGCTGGATGGACCTCATAGAATATGAGTTCCTTGATTGGGACTGTTAACCTGGTCCAATCAGGGAGTCCTAGCTGACAGATATAAGCATGAGGAAAAAAATAAGCACTACCGCAGTTAGGCAGTAGTGAGGGGGTAAAAAAAAAGAAAAAAAATAAGCAGGAGGATCAGGGGTTCTGCCCACTATAGGAGCCACTCTGTGCTAGCTGGGTCAGTGTAAATGAAGGGTGACTTGGTGCCAGGATACTGACCTTCATGGAGTTATTTCCACAATTTCTCTCCTTCCCCATCTTCCTGATCCCCTGTGTCACTGAGCATCACAGTGCAAAAAAGTTTGGGAATCTCGGATTTAGGGAGTCAATGGCTGCCAGACGTGGAATAGTGGAAGCCATTGCATCTTATAAGTCCATGATGTCGATATTTTGAATCTGTCTCCTTATTTTGGAAAGAAGGTGTGGAATGCTGCTTTGTCAGTGCTTAGTCAGTTTTGTGTTTTGTTGTGAACGAACAAATTTGGGATTGATGAAATTCTGAGCAAAATTCAAAAATAGGTCCAGGATCAGGGTCCTCTGCTAACAGAGGCAATGCATTGTAGTACTGAAATGCTTTAAGCTGAAATGGATTGATCTTATTACATGGACCTTGTGGTACAAACTGACTGTGTAAATCAGAGAGGCATTTTACTTCATGACTCCTTTCAAAACCAGAACAGATTGATGCCTTTCAGTATTGGCTTGTGTGTACACTCAGTTGGAGCTTTCGATACAATTCAGATACAGTCAGTTCTTCCGAACACAATAGCTGTGTTTTCATACAACCTCACATTATAGAAAAATCGCACTTTAGGAACAGTGCTTAAAGTGTTGATGATGTAATCGTGTTACAGCCAACACATCTTTTAAAAATTCACGCTGTGGAAACAGTGTCCCCAATTTGTCAATCGCGTTACAGTGAAATCATGTTGACGAAGAACATGTTACAGCAGAACGACACATACTTGCAATAATTAATATTCATAATTGTTAAAACCAACACCTTTACTGAGGGAGTTCTTTACTATCAATGATGCTGTCATTCAGATGAGACCCCATCCACCAGTCTGTAAAAAGGCCACATGACACTGTTTTAAAGAAGGACGGAGGGGTAATTCCTGGTGTCTGGGCTAAGATTTATCCTTGAGTAAGAAAAACAGATTTTCAAACTCTTTGTGGGGAAGTGGTGGCATTGTCGTAATGTCACGAGTCTAGGTAAAAACAATGGCTGCAGATGCTGGAAACCAGATTCTGTATTAGAGGTGCTGGGAAAGCACAGCAGTTCAGGCAGCATCCGAGGAGCAGTAAAATCGACGTTTCATGCAAAAGCCCTTCATCAAGAATACAGGCAGAGAGCCTGCAGAGTGGAGAGATAACTGAGAGGAGGGTGGGGGTGGGGAGAAAGTAGCATGGAGTACAATAGGTGAATGGGGGAGGGGATGAAGGTGATAGGTCAGGGAAGAGGGCGGAGCGGCTAGGTGGAAAAGAAGATAGGCAAGTAGGACAAGTCATGGGGACAGTGTGTCACGAGTCTGGCAATCCAGCTACTCTCAGCTAATGTTCTGATAGGTGAAAGTTGAATTCAATAGAATTTTAAATTAAAATGGATCTAAGCACTTTCACTTATCCTAAAAACCTAGCTTATTCACTAATAGAAACTTAGAAAATAGATGCAGGAGTAGGCCATTCGGCCCTTTGAGCCTGCACCACTATTCAACATGATCACGGTTGATCATGCAATCTCAGTATCCCATTCCCGTTTTTGTCCATTTCCTGTTCTCCCTTTAGCCGCAAGGGCCATACCCAGCTCCCTCTTGAATACAGTGGAACCCCCGCATCCGCAGATTCGGTTTCCATGGTTTCAGTTATCCACGGTTTACCGCTGCCTGAAAATATTGCATGGAACATTCCAGAAATAATTCCAGGGGGCTGCTGGGAAGGTACATTTCCCATTTAAATGATAGGATGCGCTATAATCTTTGGTTTTGGGCATTCGTGGTAGGTCTTGGAATGTATCACCCATGGCTATGGGGTAGGGGGGGACTACTGTATATCTAACAAACTGGCCCCAACAGCGTCCTGTTGGAGAATTCCTCTGGCCAGTTAGGGGTGGACAATAAATGCTGGCACTAACCAGTGATGCCCATATCCTATGAATGAATTCCAAAAGGTCATAATATCATCTGTAGGATGATCATCTGTATCAACTTGGCCTCCACAGCCACCTGTGACAGAGAATTCCGTAGGCCCTCTGTCCTTTCATTTCAGCTATTCTGACAAAAAGTCATTACGCTGAAGTGCTGGGAAAATACAATATCTCAAAGTTCATTGACTTCAAAATTGATTCTGCTAATCTTGTTTCTTTCTCTTTAAAGATTCTGAGTATTTCCAACATTTATGGCATCATTTCCCATTTCCACACTCAGTGTGCCTTTGGAGTCAAAAGGTCATAGAGATGTACAGCACAGAAACAGATCCTTCAGTCCAACTCATCCATGCTGACCAGATATCCCAATCTAACCTAGTCCCAATTACCAGCATTTGGTCCATATCACTCCCATCCTATTCATATAGGCGAAAGTAAGGACTGCAGATGCTGGAGATTAGAGTCGAAAGTGTGGTGCTGGAAAAGCACAGCAGGTCAGGTCTCACCCGAGGAGCAGCAGAGTCGACATTTCGGGCAAAAGCACTTCATGAAGGATTTTTGCCTGAAACGTCAATTCTCCTACTCCTCGGATGCTGCCTGACCTGTTGTGTTTTTTCCAGCACCACACGTTCGACCTTTCTATTCATATACCCATCCAGATGCCTTTTAAGTGTTGTAAGTATACCAGCCTCCACCACTTCCTCTGGCAACCCATTCCATACACGCACCACCCTCTGCGTGAAAATGTTGCCCCTTAGGTCCATTTTAAAGGTTTCCCCTCTCGCCCTAAACCTATGCCCTCTTGTTCTGGACTCCCCTACCACAGGGAAAAGATCTTATCCATGCCCCTCATGATTTTATAAACCTCTATAAGGTCAGCCCTCAGCCTCTGACGCTCCAGGGAAAACAGCCCCAGCCTATTCAGCCTCTCCCTGTAACTCAAATCCTCCAACCCTGGCAACATCCTTGTAAATCTTTCCTGAACCCGTTCAAGTTTCACAACATTCTTTGCTGGTTCCTATTAACAAAGGATCAAATATAAATGTAACAAGGTTTTCTGTTGTCATGACAATGAGGTTCCACTGCATTATCAAAGAAAGAAATTTGGGACAGCACGGTGGCTCTGTGATTAACACTGCTGCCTTACTGCGCCAGGGACCCAGGTTCAACTGCACCCTCTGGCAACCTTCTGTGTTGAGTTTGCACATTTTCCCTGTGTCTGCGTATTTTCCCTGTGTCTGCGTGGAGTTGCTCCAGTTTCCTCCCACAGTCCAAAGATGTGCAGGTCAGGTGGATTGGCCATTGACAGTGTGGGAACAGGCCATTTGGCCCATCAATCCCACACCGACCTTCTGAAGAACATCTCACCCAGAATCACCCCTACCCTGTCTCTGTAACCTTGCATTCCCATTCAGCCTGAACATTCTGAAACACTATGGGGCAGTTTACCATGGCCAGTCCACCTGACCTGCACATCTTTGGACTGTGGGAGGAAACTGGAGCAACTCCACGCAGACACAGGGAAAATACGCAGACACAGGGAAAATGTGCAAACTCAACACAGAAGGTTGCCAGAGGGTGCAGTTGAACCTGGGTCCCTGGCGCAGTGAGGCAGCAGTGTTAATCACAGAGCCACCGTGCTGCCCCAAATTTCTTTCTTTGATAATGCAGTGGAACCTCATTGTCATGACAACAGAAAACCTTGTTGAAGGTAAAGGTAAAATCAATAGATATGAGTCTGACTTGTTATCCAGCTGTTCCAATGACGATGTAGGACCAGTGAGATGGTATCTGCTGTGGATCTAATTCAACAATAAGTGAATTGTAGTGGCTCAAGGCAAGCTGGGAGATTGGAGTTGATGTGTACCATTGCTGACCTCTCGAGGCACATCGTAATGATGGATGTCAGATTAATCGGGCAGTAGCCATTGAGGCACGTTGCCTGAATTTCCTTTGGAACCAGGATGATAGTCATCTTCTTGAGGCAGGTGGGAACTTCACAGTGTAGTGAGAAGAGGTTAAAGATGTCAGTGAATATACCCACCAGTTGCTCCACACAGGATCTGAGCGCATGGTCGGGGATTCCAACCAGGTCAGTCGCTTTCCCTGGATTCACTCTGAAGAATGCCGATCAAACATCTGCAGTGGTGAATGTGGGCATGTGGGGGCATAATTTCACTGACTTCCTGTTCAAAACCTGCATAGAACACATTGTACTCTTTGGAGAGGGATGCATCATTGCCAATGATTCTACTCGACTCGGTTTTGTAACCCGTTATATCTGTGTGTTGCCACAGTCAACATGTGTTCCTATGGTTAGTCTGAGACTCTAGTCTAGTATGTCTCTTGGAACTGCTGATAGCTTTGTGAAGATCGTACCCACATCTCCTGTATAGGTCAGGGTCACTCAACTTGAACTCCAGCAATTTCTGTTTTTATTTGCTGCTTTCATCTCTGGTTAGTTAGGGGGCAAGCTACTTGGAAATATCCTCTGTACCATTTTACATGATAGAAACTAAAGAAAGGGGTTCACTGATGTTTGTACTATCTCTTGAGCAATATTATGCTTACACCCTTGGAACACAACGATTTGCAAATTCCTCTCCAAGCCACACACCATCCTGACTTGGAAATACATTGCCATTCGTTCAGTGTCGCTGTCACAGCTTTCTAGAATTTCCATCCAAAGCAGCAGTCCGATCTACTTACACATCATTGATTATTATGGCTGGGGAAGGCAGTAAATCATTACCTTGTCTTGGGCAATTGGAGATAGCCAATAAATGCAGGTGCAGCCAGTAACTCCTACATCCCCTTGAAGAAAACAATAAAAAATAAAAATCCCTCCCAAGCTCGATACAGCCAAGTTATGAATTGTAAAGATTCAACTAATTAATAGTCACTAGTGTGGGACATTATTTTGTGTCATGACCAACAAAAAAATCGATCAGAGCTTCGTTCGCACAGTTAGTATGATCTGGTGGCCATTACAGTGACATGTCCACGGGATGACATAGGTTAGGACCTGAATATTGAAGGCTACAAGCCACCCAGGAAGAATAGAAAGCTCAGAAAAAGGTGGAGGCGTGGCTCTGATGGTTAATGACAGTATTAACTCAACAGTGAGGGATAACCTAAGTTTAAGAAATCAGGATGTGGAATTGGTATAGGTAGAGATCAGACAGAAGGCACTGAGTCACTTGTGAGAGTCCCTAACCACATCTATATGAGAGGAGTGAAAATGAAGACCTAATGGGACCTTGTCAGAATGGTAGGATAATTATGGAGATTTCAATCTATATAGAAACACTGAAAATAGAAGCAGGACTGGCCATTCGGCCCTTTGAGCCTGCTCCCCCATTCAATATGATCATGGCTGATCATCTAACTTAGTCCCATGTTCCAACTTTCGCCCCATACCCTTTGATCCCTTTAGACCTAAGAACAAAATTTATCTCCTTCTTGAAACATTCAATGTTTTGGCCTTAACCACGTTCTGTGCCAGAGAATTCCACAGGTTCACCATTTTCTGGGTGAAGAAATTTCTCTTCGTCTCAGTATTAAATAGCTTAATCAATATCCTTAGACTGTGATCCCTGTTTCTGGACCCTCTAGTCATCAGAAACATTCTTCCTGTGTTGATTATGCCTAGTCCTCTTAGAATTTTATAGGTTTCTGTGTGATCTCTCTCACATTTTTCTAAACTCCAGTGAAAATAGTCTTTGCTCATCTAGTCTCTCTTTAACTAGCAGCCCTGTCATCCCAGGAATCAGTCTGGTAAAGCTTTGTTGCACTCCTTTCACAGCCAGGGAATCCTCCCTCAGATAGAGAGACCAAAACTGCACACAATACTCCAGGTGTGGTCCAACCAAGATTTTGTAAAATTGCATCAAGTATTCCTGTTTCTGTACTCGAACCCTCTCACGCTGAAAGCTATCACACCATTTCCTTTCTTCACTGCCTATTGCTTCTGCATGCTTCCTTTCAGCAGCTGCTATATACGGAGACCTGGGTCTCATTTCAACTCTTCATTTCCAACCTATTTCCACTCAGATAATAATCTGCCTTTCTGGTTTTGCTATCGAAATGGAGAACTTGATATTAATCCACATTGAGTGTCATCTGCATCCATTTCCTTCATCACCGAATACTTCTAACAGGCATTCATTTTTTTGAAACCTACCTAGCTGGCTGTTCAACCCCTATCTTGTATTATTGCAGTAAAATGCCATCTATACTGATGTCGCTGGCATCAACAGTAAATTTGAAAACATTGCAACTAGGGAGTAAGCCATTTGGCAAATAAAACTCATTCTGTTGTTCCACATTATCCCTTATTCTGGACTCCACAGTCAGAGGAAGCATTATCCCTGCGTCCAATCTGTCCAGCCCTGTCAGAATTTTATACATCTCAATGAGATCTCCTCTCATTCCCCTCTGTACTCCAATGAATACAGCCCTAGTTGATTCAATCTGTCATCATACAACAATTCTGCCGACCCAGCCATCAGTCTGGTTAACCTTCACTGGACTCTCTCTCTGGGAAGTGTATCTCATCTTACGTAAGGCAGTGATTAGTTCAGTTAGATGGCTGGTTTGCAATGCAGTGTGATGCCTACAGCACTATCTGAAGTTAATATGAAAGTCTCACTTTCCTAAACTTGCCCTTTGGCTGAGACATGGTGACCCTGAGGCTAAACTTGGTTAGCACAGCTACCTCACAGCACCAGGGTCCCAAGTTCGATTCCAGCTTCGGGCGACCGTCTGTGTGGAGTTTGCACGTTCTCCCTGTGTCTGCGTGGGTTTCCGCCAGCTGCTCCGGTTTCCTCCCACAGTCCAAAGATGTGCAAGCCAGGTGAATTGGCCATGCTAAATTGCCCGTAGTGTTAGGTGCATTAGTCAGGGGGAAATAGATCTGGGTGGGTTACTCTTCAAAGGGTCGGTGTGGACTTGTTGGGCTGAAGGGCCTGTTTCCACACTGTAGGTAATCTAATCTAATCTAATCTAATCTAATCTAATTAGATTAGATTAGATTACTTACAGTGTGGAAACAGGCCCTTCGGCCCAACAAGTCCACACCGACCCGCCGAAGCGTATAGCACCCAGACCCATACTCCTACATTTACCTCTTCACCTAACACTACGGACAATTTAGCATGGTCAATTCACCTAACCTGCACATTTTTGGATTGTGGGAGGAAACCGGAGCACCCGGAGGAAACCCACGCAGACACGGGGAGAATGTGCAAACTCCACACAGAGAGTCGCCTGAGGCGGGAATTGAACCCGGGTCTCTGGCGCTGCTAACCACTGTGCCACCATGCCACCGTTGTGAGATTAGATTAATCTAATCTAATCTCACAACCAGTCATCCATCGCTAATGAGTGAGCAATCCTATGGTCTGGTGGAACCAAAGCAACTTTAGATTAGGGGAGCTGATGGCAGAGAGCTTTAACACTAGGTTTATTAACCCAGAGATCCCAGGTAATGTTCTGGAGGCTTGGGTTCAAATCCTGCCATGGTAAATGGTGGAATTTGAATTCAATAAAAATATAGAATTAAGATCCCAATGGTGACCGTGTAACTGTTGTCAGGAAAAATCCATCTGGTTCACTGATGTTCTTTGGGAAGGGAAATATTGCCATCCTTACCTGGTCTGGCCTACATGTGAGTCCAGACCCTCAGCGACGTTGGTACCTCACACTTGCTCCTCTGGGCAGTTTGGGATAGTCAATAAATACTGGCCTGGTCAGTGATACCCCATATCCTGTGAATGAACTTTATTTCTGAAAGACTTGAAAAAAATACAAATACTCCAGAATTTAATTATCAGGTGTGGGATCAAAGTGTCCTTGAATCACCTGAAGCTGTCTCAAAAAAAATCATTTTTACAAATTATTTATCACTGTGTCTATTAGAAGCAATTTCTTTTCACTTTTTCACAGCAAGTGGTGGTGCTGGCTGGAGCAATATTAGTTGACCACCTTCAACTGCACTTAATATGAATGAATAGATAATGCATTGTCACATATATCTGGAGAGAGAAGATGGAAAGTGTTCTGTCGCCACAATCCAGCACCATTTTGAGGGACATAAGAATCAATAGAAAATACTTAAATAGAGTTCACCTTCATTGGTCAGGCTCCAGAGCTTCCTTGAGGTCCCTACTCCGGGCCTATCCCAGCCATGACCCCACTCTAGGCACTGACACTGTCGCAGTCAATGGCTTATTGCCAAAAGAGTTCATGCTCTGGGCCTACTGCAGCCAGGAGTCCCCGTTTCACCATTGCTGTAGCCAACACCACACTGTCATTCCAACGGTCCACACATCAGACCTATGTAGCCAGGAGTCACTGCCAACATCACTCTAGCCAACATGACTCATTTTCCAAAGGCACCATCAAATCTATGACAGAGACGACACTTTGCTGTTGCTCTGGTCTTTGGACCATTCGTGCCTGGCAAAGACGCCAAAGTTTCGCCCCTCCCACCCCCCCCAGTCGGTAGCGCCTTCGACTCCCGAAGGCCGATCAGCAGTCCTGGGGATGGGGTGGGGCAGGGTTCGGCTGGGTAGTGAAAGTGTCCCTCCTGCTGTGGTGGCAATCCTGACCTGCATTCTTGGATCACTGCAGTCCATGGGGTGAGGTGGAGAGACACCCACAAAGCTGTTAAAGAATGACTATTAGGGCTTTGAACAGTGACCATGAAGAAACTGCAATATATTTTCAAGTCATAACGGTGTGTAGCCTGGAGGGGAACTTGCAAGGGGTGGGTGGTATTCACATTTGTCCTTGTCTTTCTAGATGAAAAGGGTCATGAGTTCAGATGCTGCTGTCAATGGATGTCTTGATGAGTTGTTGCACTAGATCTTGTAGATGGAACTGCAGTCACTGTGTATTGGTGCCAGAGAGAGTGAATCCTGAAATGGTGAATAGTGTGTAAAGCAAGTAGGTGGAACAATGGCTTAGTGCTTGGCACTATTGCCTCACAGAGCCAGGGACCCGATTTTGATTCCCACCTCGGGTGACTGTCTGTGTGGTGTTTACACATTCTCTCTCCGTGTCTGCATGGGTTTCCTCCTACAATCCAAAGATGTGCAGGTTAGGTGAATTGGCTGTGCTAAATTAACCATAGTGTTCAGGGATGAGTAGGATAGGTGAATTAGTCTAGAGCAAATACAGTATAGGGGAATGGGTCTGGGTGGGTTACTCTTTGGAGAGCTGGTGTAGACCTGTCGGGCCGAAGGGCCTATTTCCACACTCTAGGGAGTCTCTGATAATCTGTTATACCATAGGCTGCTTCGTCCTAGATGGTGCTCAGCTTCCTGAGGTATTGGAATGGATTTTTTTGGTCAGAATTCATTTCTCTGCATCAACGAATTTCAAATGAACTATCGCTGCTGTCTTCTTTCTTCGTTTTCCCCATTCTTTGATATTTCTCTGCTTGAGAAACTCCATCAATACTCTGCCAATCACTATCATTAAAGCATCCTACAAAGTTGACTCTGTCAGCATGAGAGTCCTGAGCCACTGGGTCCAATGATGAAGCATCTCCTCACAGAACATATTGATTTTGACTTATCCCCAAGAGATTCATGTTATCAAAGCAAAATGTTTGGGATTAATCGGATTTTGCCTTCCATTTCACCTCTAAACAAATGGAGCAGCAATTTATTTGTGCCATGATTGTACCTTGAAATTTCTGGATAAAGTCATGAACAAAAAGAATTTAGTCATTTTGTCATACATGTCTCAAGTATTGCTGATTAAAAGACACATTTATCATCATCGAGTACTTATTAAGACTTTCATAAGAAATACCAATATATAGGGGAGCATCTTGTTATACTGTATGAGAAAAGATTGCTGATTTTGTTTTGACAAATGTGCTCTGTTTGTTGAAGTGTTACCATGGAGAATGCACCAGTTAGATGATGACTGACAGTTAGCTGCCAAACTGTGTTCAAACTTTTAGAAAAGGGAAATTAACACTGATTGTTCAAGGCACTGTTCTGAAGAATGAATCAGAGAATGGCTGCCGTATATTTTATTATGTTCTATTTTATCAAGTTGAAACAAGCACAGTCTATGTGCATGTATTTTGACAAAAGCTAGATTCCTCTGCAGGAATAGAGGGAGCTTCCAGTATGCACATATGAACTATACTGAGAGCATGATTATGATCTGCTCGTTTTGATAAGCATGGCCAATGCACTTAGCATCATACTGGCACTGAAAGTCATACAGCACATTACTCATTTGTGCGATTGTCAGAAAGTGTCTTTAACCTGACGGCAGTGTCCGGTTAATGGTGAACAACATTCATGTTGCTACCGATTACTAGCAGTGTGAATGCAGACGTTTAACCTGCAGCTCAAATTTTCCACTTTCCAATTGTATTCTTGCAAGTTATCTTGATGAGTGCAAGACAAAGTGTGTCTTTTCTCACCAATAATAATTATTTCACGTCAATGGTTTCTTTCCATAACAAAGGATATTATAGTCATGGAATTATACAGCACAGAAACAGACCATTTGGTTCAACCACTCCACTCCGATCATAATTCCAAAATAAACCAGTCCCACCTGCTTGCGTTTGGCCTGTGTTCCTCCAAATATTTCTTATTCATGTACTTATCCAAATGTCTTATAAATGTTGTAACTGTATCCACATCTACACACGAACCACTCACTGTGTTAAAAAAAAAGTCTCTCATGTCTTTTTAAAATCTTTCTCCATTCACCTTAAAAATAATCCCCCTAGTCTTGAAATCCCCCACCTGAGGGAAAAGAACCCTGACCTTCACCTTATCTATGCCCCTCATGATTTTATAAACCTCTATACGGTCAACTCTCAAACTCCTATGCTCCAGTGAGAGAAGTCCCATCCTATCCAGCCTCTCCTTATAACTCAAACACTCCATTCCCGGCAACATCCTGGTAAATCTTTACTGAACCCTCTCCAGCTTAATAATAACCTTCCTATAGCAGGGTGACCAGAACTGGACATAGGACTCCAGAAGAGGCCATACTGTACAACCTCAACCTAATGTTCCAACTCATACACTCAAAGGTCTGAGCAATGAAGGCAAGCCTGCTAAACGCCTTCTTAACCACCTTATTTATGGATGATGCAAACTTCAAAGAATTATATACCTCAAACCCTAGGTCTCTCTGTTCCACAAGACTACCCAGGGCTCTACTTGTCGTATCGAAATGCAATACATCCCATGTATCCAAATTATCCTCCATTTGCCACTCTTCAGCACATTCACTCAATTGATGATAAACTGGCAAAACTCACTACGATTCAGAAGTATTTCCTTGGCTCTCGATCATTATGAGACACTCCAAGGATGTGAAAAACAATTTTATTTTATATTCACTCACGGGATGAGGACATCTCTAGCCGGGCCAACATTTACTGGTCATCCCTATTTTCCTGGAGAGCAGTTAAATGTCAATCACATTGGCGTGGGTCTGGAGTCACATGTAGGGCCAGATGAGGAAAGGATGGCAACTTTAGCTTTAATGTCAGGAGGATCAAAATATCTTCATTGGTCTTGATAGGCAGGGATGCATGAGATTCTTGGCTGTGTAAACCCAAACAAAATGAGCAGCACTGACTCAACTTCAGAACAATTGATCCTGATTAGATGACTTCTTCAGTGCTGATCTCATAATTAAATTCTCGTGAGTTTGGTGATAAGCCTGGAGGGCTCTTTTGGGGCTGTTCACTGCAGAAGAAGAAGATGAAATGGTTAGCTGTCTCTACATTAATCCAACTTAACTGGGACATGCCCTGAGGCTTGTTTTCCTTAAAGATGATCAGAGTGTTTCTTGTTGAAATAGAATTGATGATACTGCGGATGCTAGAAATCTGAAATAAAACAGAAAATACTGGAAATGCTCAGCATCTATGGAAAGAGAAAAGCAGAGTTAATGTTGTGGGTTGTTTTATCAGGACTCATTACATGTGCTATATTGGGTGTCTTGCTTCCTTTGGGAAGCTGGTGAAGATGATACATGTCACTATAGGATAGAAATACAGAAAAGCATAGAAAAAAGGATTATGAGTCGGTTATTTAGTTTTTTGAGACCTCTCCATTATTAAATATGATTATGACTGGTCATCCAACTCAGTAACCTGGTCCCCTCATCTCTCTGACCTTTTACAGCTGGGAACATCCAATTGGAACAACATTGGGAAATGGTAGACAATTGGGGTCTTGCATTTTGGAAAGTCAGATCATGGTATGAGTTTCATGGTGAATGGTAGGTCCTTAAGGAGGGTAGTGGAACAGGGGGAGCTTGGAGTTCAGGTGCACAGTTCTCTGAAGGTGAAGGCACAGGTAGACAGGGCAGTGAAGGTGGCTTTTGGAACACTGGCCTTCATCAGTCAGAGCACTGAGTATAGAGTTTGGGAAGTTATGCTGCAGTTGTACAGGACATTGATGAGACCGCACTTGGAGTATTCCATTCAGCTTTGGTCACCTTGCTATAGGAAGGATGTTATTAAACTGGAAAGAGTGCAGAAGAAATTTACAAGGACGTTGCCAGGAATCAAGGGTTTGACTTATCAGGAGAGATTGGACAAGCATGGACCTTTTCTTTCGAGCATAGGAGACTGAGGGGGGATCTCATTGAAGTGTATAAGATCATGAAATGCATGAATAGGGTGAATGCACTCAGTCTTCATCCCAGGATTGGGGAATTGAGGAGTAGGGGGCATCAGTTCAAGGTTAGAAGAGAAAGAATAAATGGGAACCCAAGGGACAACACTTTTACACAGAGGGTGGTACACACATGGAATGAGCTGCCAGTGGAAATGGTTGACGTGGGTACATTGACAACATTTAAAAGGCATTTAGACAAATACATAAATAGGAAAGGATTAGAAGGATATGCTCCAAGAGCAGGGAAATAGGGTTAGTGTGGAGGGACATTTTGGTCAGCATGGATCCCTGTTTCAGTGCTGTAGGACTCAATGACTCTATGATTCTAATGTTGAATTTCTGATTGCTGTACCCCTTGCCTTTTCCAGTGATCCCAATTTGTCCACCACGGTTCCATAGCCGATACTCTCACCATTGAGTCTAATGGTTGTCAGCCATGATCATAGTGAGTGGCAGAGCAGGCTCGAGGGGCCTAATGGCCCACTCCTGCTCTTATTTTTTTCATGTTCTTACAAGCTCCAATTCTGTTCCCACACCTACCCTCGCACATAGCATTTGTTTAAAATATACCTTGAGAGTAAGATGTTCAGGCGAGGCTTGACCTGTCCTCTCCCCTGAATATCAGGGCTTTGGTGGCATGTGTTCAAACAAAGAAAGGGCAATGTTCACTGGACTCCTGCCTAATCCCTCAACCAGCATCATGTACACTGACAGTCTGATCATTATCATGCTACAATCTCTTGCTATAAATTCTGTGTCTTAAGGTCCTGCTCTACAGCTATCTGATGTAGGAGCAGCACTTGGAAAGCTAGTGCTTCCAAATAAACCTGCTCAACTGTAATCTGGTGTTGTGTGCTTTTTAACTTTGCCCATAGAAGGCAGAGGGTAGTAGTGGAAGGCTGGAGGTCTGTGACTAATAGTGTTCTGCAGTGGTCTGTATTTGTAATTTATACAAATGACTTGGATGCAAATATAGATGGGTGGGTTAGTAAGTTTGCAGATGACACAAAGACTGGGGGCCTTGTGGTTAGTGTAGAAAGTTGTCAAAGGATACTATTCTCTTCTCGTTTACTTACATGTGCATGAATAAATGTCACTTGGAGATGGGAGAGAGATGCTGAGGTTGATGGAGTCTGGGAAATTGCATGGTTTTGTGCAGCAAAGAAGGTGAGAAATGATGGAAGAGGAGGGAAAGTGATGTGCCTCCTTCAGAATGTACCAGCGTGGACAGATTCGTCTGTAGAGTGCTGCTGTAAATTATGAATAATAGCCAACAAAGCCCTGCCATCTCATTCTTATTTCTGGTGATTTTAATGAGCTAATCAGAAAGTTTGGGGCAAGTACTAGCAACATGTCACTTCTGCACTTCATAAGGAAGTTGTAGCTGACATCACCTGGACTCTAATGTACAAATGAACAGTTCAGCCAAAGGAAGGAGAGGAAAGTGTACATTTGAAATAAATAAGTCTTATCAGAACAAATCCGACTTTAAACTAAAATGACAGTGGTGCACTTAATTGGAACTGATTGCACTTTCAGATAGCACTGACTGCCACAAATTGGTCGTCAGACTTTCTGGAGAATTCAGGAAAGAAGGACTGGGTAATGAGCTGTTTTGACTTGGGTGACTCTGAGTATTCCCATGCTTGAGCCAAGCTGTAACTCACGGTGCTGAGTGTGTGAAAACTGATCACTTTATTCACTGCTTCAAAATGCAAACATTTCGCTTGAATCTTGGAATGTGCTTCCAATCAGAAACAAAGACAGAAATTGCTGGACAAGCTCAGCAAGTCTGGCAGCATCTGTGGAGAGAAATCAGAGTGAAGGTTTTGGGTCCAGTGACCATTCCTCAGAACTCATACAACATGGTGATCATCTGCTTACTTTGCCATTGTACGTACAGTCAATGACTGACAGATGGACCATATATATTGATCCAAAACCAATTCAAAAAAACCTGTCATATCCCTACACTTGTACCCAAAACAGGCCCCTAAAAAACGTTATCCCTGCAAGGTTTCAAAATCATGTTATCATGCACCACTGGACTGATCCTGAGCTTAGTCACTTCAGTTAAAAATGACAGATGGACACAACAAGGGTACAAATCCTAGAGGGAGGATTGAAGGCCAGAGGACACTGATTTAAGGCAATTGGCCATAGAAAAAATGGAGACATGGGGCAGCGAGTTGGAAGGATGTGGCATGCAGTGCCTAAGGGTGTGGAGGAGGTGGGTTTAATTGAGAGATTCAAGCAGCAATTTTAAGAATATTATCTCAAAAGGAAGAATGTACAAGGTTACAGAGAGAAATCGGGGAGGTGTTGCTAAGTGAATGGGTCCTTCAGAGAGTGAGCATAGCCACAATGAGGTGAATGGCCTCCCATGATGCTATAACCATTCCACTATTTGATTATACAATTTAAATTGAGGTTATTAAAATCAATTGAGGTAAATAAAATGAAGACAGTTGACCCAGTAAAAGGAAATACCTTGTTGGAAATTTAGCATTTAGAGAACAAAGAGTGAAGGCAAACTGATAAAGGAGCCAAAGGGAAGTTGATTTATTTTATCAGCAGCACATTCTTTTGATCTGCAATTGTCTAAGTAAGAGGCTGGCGGGTCCTTATTCATCCATAACTTTAAGAAAGGAATCAAGTTTGTAGGAAATCGGGAAATATTTACGGAGAAAGATTAAGGAAGAATGATAATTCGATCAAAGAGCTAGCACTCAGTGATGGGCTAAATGACCACCTGCTTTTGCGAGCTGTTCAAAATTTTCCTGTTCCTGCAATAACCTTTGTAGGCTCAGTTACATTTAATGGGTGAATGGCCATATAAAAAGCAAACAAAAACAATCTCGAACAAGAGCATGAGTAATCATGTAAATAGCATCAATTACGTAATATAATCAGTCCATGCAGAGAGAAATATAATAGCCAGAATAACAAGAACGTGGTTCATCGACCATTACACAAAATAAAGAACTGCAGGTGCTGGAAATCTTAAACAAAAGCGGAAATTGCTGGAGAAACTCAGCAGGTCTGGCAGCATCAGAGTTAATGCTTTCAGTTCAGTGACTCATTCTGATGAAGAGTCACCAGAATTGAAATGTTAACGCTGCTTTCTTTCTACAAATGCTGCCAGATCTGCTGAGTTTCTCCAGCATTTTCCGCTTTTGTTTCCACTTATTATACAGTTTAGATTATATCCCGCAGCTAGCTAGTTAAACTCGTTAAGGACTGCACCAACATTGTTGATTTCCTCCACTATTTCACCGATAGAGAGGCAGTGCTTAATGATAAAGCAGTCAGTTTTCATCCTCCAATGAGTTTAATCCCCTCTAAACTCCACTTTATTGCATCCGTTCACTTAAACTCCAATTTTGGCGATGAAGTTAAAATGAATGAGTGAATGCCTGCAGATAGGAATTTAAATGATTGAGGTGAAAGTGAGGACTGCAGATGCTGGAGATCACAGTCAAGAGTGTGACACTGGAAAAGCACAGCAGGTCAGGCAGCATCCGAGGAGCAGGACAATCCGAGGAGCAGGACAAAAGTGGAACGGCTTGTCGAGAGTGTGACACTGGAAAAGCACAGCAGGTCAGGCAGCATCTGAGGAGCAGGACAATCCGAGGAGCAGGACAAAAGTGGAACGGCTTGATGAAGGGCTTATGCCCTTCATCAAGCCATTCCACTTTTGCCCAAAACGTCTATTCTGCTGCTTCTCGGATGCTGCCTGACCTGTTTTGCTTTTACTGCACCACGCTCTCGATTTAAATAATTGAGTCAAGCCAAAGGGTGCATTCAACATAACAGTCAAAGGGAATTAAATCCTGAAAATTGTGCAATTGGTTTCTTTGCCAGGCTTTATCTTATGAGAAAGTGAGGACTGCAGATGCTGGAGAGTCAGTGTCAAAAAGGGTGGAGCCAGAAAAGCACAGCCGGTCAGGCAGCTTCCGAAGAGCAGGAGAGTCGACATTTCGGGCATCAGGAATGTGGGTGGTTGGAAAGGGGCTAAGAGATAAATAGGAAGGTGGGGGTGGGGCTGGGGAGAAGGTAGCTTGGAAGGCAATAGGTAGATGCAGGTGGGGAGGTGATGGTGATAGGTTGGAATGGAGGTGAAGTGGACAGGTGGGAAGGAAGTTGGACAGGTAGGAAAGTTCAAGAGGGCGGTACTGAGTTGGAGGGTTAGATCTAGGGTAAGGTGGGGAGAGGGGAGATGAGGAAACTGGTGAAGTCAATGTTGATGCCATGTGGTTGGAGGGTCCCAAAGCAGAAGATGAGGCGTTCTTCCTCCAGGCATATGGTGGCTAGAATTTGGCGGTGGAGGAGGTTCAGGACTTGCATATCCTTGGCAGAGTGGTAGAGGGAGTCGAAATGAAATTCTATACCTCAGTGCTCTATTTAATGGATTTATTAATTCCTTAGTTTTTACATTTTTGTGTTCAAGTGCTCTACTTCAGATTATTTGTCGCTGACTTGCAAATCCCATTAATTTTCTTTTAGCTGCAGAGTAATTAAAGTCTCTATTATGTTTAAAAATAAATTTTGCCTTATTCAAGATTGACCATTCTTTTAAAATCGACAGTTACTTTTTAAAGTTGCATTTTGTGCCCACACAGAAACTTTTTACACGACTCAGATCCTTGTTTAAATAAAAGATCCATCACTCTCAATCATTTCCTGTTCAGTTTAAGTATTTATAGTTTCGTTTCATTGTAGTGTTCTAAAATGTGAGATTTTCCTTGTTAAGATATATACATGTCAACAATCGAACACTTTACCTTGATAGTTTTTGTTTCTTTTAATTTTGTCATGATGTACAAGGAGTCACTCTCAGGATGGCAAATGGTTCAGTGGTTAGCACTACTGCCTCATAGCACCAGCGATCCGTGTCTGATTCCACTCTCTGGTGACTGTGGAATTTGCACATTTTCCCTGTGGCTGTGTGGGTTTCCTCCGAATGCTCCTGTATCCTCTCCTAGTTCAAAGATGTGCAGGTTGGGGTGGATTGGCCATGTTAAATTGCCCACAGTATCCAGGGATGTACAGGCCTTCTGTGGATTAGCCATGGGCAAAGCAGGGTTATGGGAGTGGGTCTGGGTGGGATGCTTTCAGAGGGTTGATGTGGACTCATTCGGCCTGCTTCCACACTGTTGGGATTCTATGAAATGATGTTCAAATTCAACTGAGAAATCTGTGAGAGAGAGAAGTCAAGTTAACCCCCAAGGATAAGCTCACGTTTAGAAACATATCTTTTTGAATCTTTGATGGGATGTTGGTGTCACTGGCAAGCCCAGCATTTTGTTACAATCTCTAATTGCCCTCGAGATGATTGGCTTGCAAGGCCATTTCAGAGGGCACTCAGTGCCAGCACATTGCTGTGGGTCTGGAGTCACATATAAGCGATACCAAGGCACTAGTGAGCTGAAGGGCATTCACAATAGCAAGAATCAAGGATAGTTTTGGGCTTGCTGTTATTTATAGTCCTGGCTTGTTAACAGAATTTAACTTGATTCAATTGGAATTTGTACTCATGTTCCCAGAAATAAAGGTATAATTTTTCGGAAATGATAATTGGAATCCTTGGCCAGGTGGAGAGTAAGTGCCACTGTCAACTACCATTCACTCTTTCTGGGATTGGCATAGTAACCCTACCTTGACTAGCATTGCCACCCTCACATCTAATGTTTGCCCACCCTTCTGAATGTCAAAACCTCTTGCTCAATATCCTGAAACATCTGCTTCCTACTTGCTAGATTTCCCAACCAGAGAAAACCGGGACCTCTACATGACCCGTTATAGACCAAACCAGAACCCCTCAAAACATGCTAAATTGCCCATAGTGTTAGGTGCATTAGTCAGGGGTAAATGTAGGGAAATGGGTCTGGGTGGGTTACCCTTCAAAGGGTGGTGTTGACTTGTTGGGTTGAAGGGCCTGTTTCCACACTGTAGGGAATCTAATTATTTCAAGAAAGCAGCCCGGGCCCTAACGTTTCTAGTTGTTTTAAGCAGGTTCCCCTTTCATTGTACAAGTGTTTCTTTTTAACTTGAAAGCCTTTTGCCTGAGGCAGTATCTGTTAGCTATAATCAAACTGGCCCTAAACCATATCAAAACTGGACACCATGGAGGCTCTGTGTTTACGAACCCTTTGAAAACAAAAATCAAGAAAAACATAACCTTGTTAAAGGAGCAGCATCATCACACACCAAATTCCCTGGATGACCCATAAATTTTTAAAATTAATTTTTGTGGGATGTAGGCATCACTGTCCAGCCAATGATTTTTTTTGGCCATCTCTAATAGTCCTTGAGAAGGTCGGGGTAAGCTACCTTTTTGAGCCGCTGCAGTCCATGTGCTGTAGGTAGACCACAATGCTCTTGGGGAGGGAATTCAGGATTTTGACCCAGTGACAGTGAAGCAACAGCAACATATTTCCAAGTCAGGATGATAAACTTCCAATCTCAGTCTTCAATGGCTTGTTGCTTATCCTGAGTAACCCTGTGTTCTAGACTTCCCAACCAGGGGAAACCAATGTCTCCATATCCACCCTGCCAAGCCCCTTCAGAATTTTATGTTTCATTGAGATCACTAGCCATTTTGAAAAGGAATTTGATTTTTAAAATTTAATTTATTTTTACATCTTTTCGAAGGTGCCTTGGTGGATTTCTGCAATGCATCTTGCAGGTGGGATACATGACTGCTATTGAGGGTCAGTGGTAGAGGGAACGGATATTTGAGGAGCTGAGGGCCAATTAAGTGGGCTGCAATAGTTGGCCATTACCTTCTGCAGGATGGATCACCAGGAGATGGGCCCACTCCTATTGTTTGTCTTCAGGCCAATTGGACAATCAAACTGCATTGCTGCTTTATGAACATGCTAACTTGTCCTGTAGTGAGACTCAACCTGGAACTCCTAGCCCAAAGTTAGGGCACTACCCACAAGACCTCCAGGCTCTTCACTGGGTAGCCAGTTTAGAACGACGACACAGCCAGTGGTGAAGTAGAGTGAGGGCGATCTAACAAGAAAAGTAATTTAACTTTGTATGCAATGTCTTTAATTCAGTGATGGTACATGGGGAATTAATGACCAACTTCACTCATAGAAGTGTTGCCACAGTTTAATTCAATACACTGCCTCAATGATGTGTCAGGGCCTCAAGATTATTGACTCAAGGGCCACCCAAATCAAACACACACAGACTGTTCCTTTTAAATGAATTGGCAGACGTTTGAATTGGATGAACCTCCCTCTACTGCCTCATGGATATTTATTAGCCTGATCCCTTCAAATCAAAATGTTCTACCTGCAGCCTTCTGCAGAGATTTAGTTAAAAGGTTGCTGGATCCTGTTGATGAACAGAAAAGGTTGATAATTGCAAGACAGCTGATTGATGCTAATTAGACCAGCACAAAGTTGTCAAAGTGATTATTCTTTTCTTCTATTGAAGAAGACAGCAGTGCATCGCAACCTTTGTGACATGCTTCCTCTGGGTGCTCCGGTTTCCTGCCACAGTCCAAAGATGTGCAAGTTAGGTGTACTGGCCATGCAAAATTACCCATAGTGTTCAGGGATATGTAGGTTAGATGCCATTGCAAATGTATGGTCACAGGGAACAGGTAGGAGAATGGGTCTGGGTGGGATGCGCTCTGGAGGGTTGGTGTGGACTTGTTGGGCTGAATTTTCTGTTTTTAAACTGTAAGGATTCGACTGATTGTATGGAGAAGCCTGTCTGATGACCAAAGCTTCTTCAGGCAAGTGTTTGTTTTCTGTCACTAATCTTTGTCAGTCATAACTCCAAGGGAGCTCTCTAATGGTGGACATAGAATGGCCAGGGTAGGACTTATGTAGTCAATGCAGGGGAGTGCTGCTGAGGGGTGCAGGTGCATAATTTTTTGAAAGCGGAGTCACAGGTAGACGGTGGTGAAAAAGGCATTTGGCATGCTTGCCTTCATTGTTCATAACATTGAGTAAAAGAGTTGGGATATCATGAGGGACCTCTTTAGGACATTATGAGGTCACTTTTAGAATACTGCATACAAATTGGATCACTGGATATAGGTTTGCTCACTAAGCTGGAAGGTTAATGAAAATGAACTTTCCAACTCAGCGGAGAAACCTTCAAAGTTTGGGAGAAGATTTGTAGCTCGGGTGCTCGTTGTTGTGGTTCTGTTCGCCGAGCTGGGAATTTGTGTTGCAGACGTTTCGTCCCCTGTCTAGGTGACATCCTCAGTGCTTGGGAGCCTCCTGTGAAGCGCTTCTGTGATCTTTCCTTCTGCATTTGTAGTGGTTTGAATCTGCCGCTTCCGGTTGTCAGTTCCAGCTGTCCGCTGCAGTGGCCGGTATATTGGGTCCAGGTCGATGTGCTTATTGATTGAATCTGTGGATGAGTGCCTTGCCTCTAGGAATTCCCTGGCTGTTCTCTGTTTGGCTTGTCCTATAATAGTAGTGTTGTCCCAGTCGAATTCATGTTGCTTGTCATCTGCGTGTGTTGCTACTAAGGATAGCTGGTCGTGTTGTTTCGTGAAGGACAAACCTTCATCCAGAACCTCAACCTGATCTACAAATCTTCTCAAAACTCACTAAATGTGGTCACCCTTCTATAGGAATGATGTCGTTAAACTTGAGAACATGCAGAAAAGATTTACAAGGATGTTGTCAAAACTAGACGATTTGAGCTACAGGGAGAGACTGAATAGACTGGGACTGTTTACTGGGAGTGTCAGAGGCTGAGGGGTGACCCGATAGAGGTTTACAAAATCATGAAGGTGAGGGATAGGGTGAATAGTCAAGGTCTTTTTCCAAGGACGGGGGAGTCCAAAACTAAAGGACATAGGTTTAAGATGAGAGGGGAAAGATTTAAAAAGGGACCCAAGTGATAACATTTTCATGCAGAGGGTGGTGCATGTATTGAATGAGCTGGCAAAGGAAGTGGTGGAGACTGGTACAATTATAGCATTTAAAAGGCATCTGGTTGGGTACATGATTAGGAATATTTTAGAGAGAAATGGGCCAAATGCTGGCAGATGGGACTAGGTGAGATGGGTAAATTTACTTGACACAGACGAGTTGGAATGAAGGATCTGTTTTGGTGCTACATGACTCTATTGCTCTGAGATCAAGGCTAACCCTAAGAAACTGGACATACCGAGGAATACTGAGGGGTGACATGCTCACTGGAGGTACTAATCTGCACATCTTTGGACTGTGAGAGCAAACTCGAGTACACAGAGGAATGCATGCAGACACAGACAGTTGCCCAAGGGTGGAATCAAACCCAGGTTCCTGGTGACGTGTGGCAGCAGTGCTAACCACTGAGACACTGTGGGCATAATGGATCGGTTTATGTTAAACTGATTTTATCATGATTTATAATGGTAAGTAAAACAATTTGAATGAACCAGCCTGAAATCCGACTGCCTTTTCTTACTGTTATAACTGTGAACAGGAACAATGGATTCTTGCAGTTTTTAAAATTCACTCATGGGATGTGAGCATTTTGGCTGGGGCCAATCTTTATTGTCAATGTCTGGCTGACCTTGAGAAGGCTTAATATCGCACCTTGGAGACAGCACCTCTGACAATACAGCACTCCTCCAGGGATGAGCTTGGAGGTGTCCACTAAGGTCTTGTGCTCATAATGCTACCACATGTAGAGCTTACCAGATAACAAACAACACAGTGACATGGTGGCTCAGTGGCTAGCACTGCTGTCTCACACTTCCAGGGACACAGATTCGTTTCCATCCTCAGGTGACTGCCTCTGCGGTTTTTGCACATTCTCTCCGTGTTGGTGTGGGTTTCCTCCAGGTGCTCTGGTTTCTTCCCACAATCCAAAGATGTGCAGGTTAAGGGGATTGGCCATCCTAAATTACCTATAGTGTTCAGGGATGTGTAGGCTCGGGTTGATTAGCCATGGGAAATGCAGGGTTATCAGGATAGGGTAGGGGGAGTGAGTATGGATGGGATGCTGTTTGGGGGGTCAGTGTGGACTCTTTGGGGTGAATGGTCTGTTTTCACACTGTAGGGATTCTGTGCAAACAGGTCATCAAGGAAGTGCTGATGTCAATGCCATAAGGTCAGAAGTCAGACACCAGTTTATAGTTCAACGAGTTTACTTAAAATCACAAGCTTTTGTAGCGCTGCCCCTTCACCAGTTGAAAAGCTTGGACTAGGACTGGGTGTCGCCTGACTTCTGACCTTGTCCACCCCAGTGAAATACCGGAACCTGCATGTCGTGTTTGCTATAAGGAGTTATTTGCTCAATCCTTACACGACTGTACAAGAACCTAAAGAAAGCACAGCGCTAAGCTCCACTGAGGCAGCATAAAACCACTGGAGGAGACTCATCAACCTGTTGGTTTAATGAAGAAAACAGGATACATCTGCCACTATATTCATCCTCTTAATTAGTAAGCTAAGTACGCTTTGCCATTGACTGCTGACCCCTGGAAAACACTCCTCCCTCCACAGAGCTGACTGAAATATAACTCCTCCTGATATGAGTTATTGAGAAATATTTTGATCCTGCTTTGCCCTTGACATCCTGTGATTGAGAAGCTGAAGAGGGTTCATTATTATGCAGTGAAATAAACACAAACACATACAGCATGCCATTAATAGCAAGGCAGGTTGTGAAATGTGTTTCACATTCCCAAGTCCTCTGCAGGGCCAGGGTTGATCCATTTGAAACGAAGTTGTATTTCTTAATGCATTTAAAATGGAGAGTTATCAACAGTGTTGATAAATGAATGCTGGTGATGTTAATTATATGGTTTCACCACAAAGGAGATGCATCTGTGCTTTTATTGCATCATGTTTTTACGATTGATAGAATTTTACGGCACAAAAGGAGGTCATTTGGCCCATTGCACACACACCATCTCTTCAAAAGAGCCAGTCAATCAGCCTCATTCTTCCTTTCTCCCCTCGCCTGCTCTTTTCCTGCAGTCCTGAACATTTCTCCTTTTTAATTATTTATTCAATTCCCTTTTACAATTGAATCTGCTTCTCCCTCCCTTGCTTTCAAAATCCTAGCAACTCATTGCATCGAAACAATCTTCACAGCATATCTCTGGCTCTTTTGCCAAGGATGTCTGTTCTGCGACTTTTGGACCACCACACCTCTGTCAGTTCTTCCTCAGTGACCCTATCAAAAAAACCTCTTCAGAATTTAGAATACTTCCAATCCACTCCCTCTTAAACTTTTGGAGTGCTGCCCCTTCACCAGATGTAAAGCTTGGACTACAACAGGGTGTCGTGCATGAAGATGAACAAGGTTTCTGATCTAAACCTTCCCACTAACCAAAGCCCCTTCATTGCCTGCTATCACACCCCAGTTAAAATCCTGGGCTAGAACTTGTCATTCTTTCAGTGCAAAAAATTAGACAAAATTCTGATTTTTAAACATTATTTCCAGACCATTCACTACCGTTTAGTAGTATTTGGACAATAAAAACAGGAGGACACCATTCAGCCTCTCAAACCTGTTCCACCATTTATTGAGATCATGATTGATCTTGAGGCCTAACTCCATATACCTGCCTTTGACCCAAATCCCTTAATACCTTTGTATCTATACCTATTGTAAGGTAAACTGTTAAACTCTGAATTTGGGGAATTACCACACTTCCTTATTGTTTGACAAAGTAAAGCAAAAGATTAAAATGTTCAATCTGTTTCTCTCTCCATGAATGCTGCCAGACCTGTTGTGTTTCTCCAATATTTCCTGTTGTTCTTACCCCTTACCCCTGGTGCCTGCAAGATTGGCAGATGTGATAGAGGTAGGGATATAAAAACAACTCAAAGAACTGTGGACGTTGGAAATCACACACAAACTGAGAACTTGCTGGAAAAAACTCTGCAGGTCTGGCAGTATCCAAGGAGAGAAAGCAGAGATACCATTTTGGGGCCAATGACCCTTCTTCAAAACTGTTCCCATATATCTCACAAAAGTTTCAAAAGTCATCAAAGTCCTAAATTTACTTTATCATAGAGTCCCTACAGTGTGGAAACAGGCCATTTGGCCCAACAAGTCCACACTGACTGTGTGAACAGCACCACACCCAGAATAACCCCACTTCAACATTTCCCATGGCCAATCCACCCTAACCTGTAGATCTTGGGATGAAGCTGGAGCACCTGGAGGAAACCCATGCAGACATGGGGAGAATATGCAAACTCCCCACAGACAGTCACTCGAGGCTGGAATCAAACCTGGGTCCCTGGAGCTGTGAAGTAGTAATGCTAGCCATTGAGTCACCATGCCACTTAATCGAGTCAAGTTAACTGAGAACTGTTCTTCACACCGAACTGGAACTACTGCTTATTACAAATAAGTAGATTCTAAACATGGGTAAACAATTATGAAATGTTGACATTTAACTCTATTAGAGTCAAGACTGTGGTGCTGGAAAAGCACAGCAGGCAGCATCTGAGGAGCCCTTCATCAGGAATGAGGCTTGTGGGTCAGGGCTGAGAGATAAATGGGAAGGGGTGGGGTTTGGGGGGGTAGCTGGGAAAGTGATAGGTGGATAAAGGTGAGGGAGAAGGTAATAGGTCAGAGGAGGGCAGTGATGGATGAGTCTGGAGGGCAGTGCCAAGTTGGAGGCTTGGGACTGGGATAATGTGGGGGGAGGGGCAAATGAGGAAGCTATTGAAATCCACATTTATCCCGTGTGGTTGCTGGGTCCCAAGGTGGAATATGAGGCATTCCTCCTCCAGGCTTCAGATCGTAGCGGTTTGGTGGTGGAGGAGGCCCAGGACCTGCATGGCCTTGACAGAGTGGGAGAGGGAGTTGAAGTATTCAGCCACAGAGCAGTGGGGTTGGTGGGCGCAGGTGTCCCAGAGATGTTCTCTGAAATGATCTGCAAGAAGGCGTCCTGTCTCCCCGTCTTTGTAGAGGAAACCATACTGGATGCAACGGATGCAGTAGATGACTTTGATAGAGGTACAGGTGAATTTCTGATGGATGTGGAAGAATCCCTTGGGGCCTTGGACGGAGGTGAGGGGAGTGGTGTGGGTGCAGGTTTTGCACTTCCTGGCACTTACCACCCTCTGTGTAAATAACATGCTTCTCATATCTTCTTTAAACTTTCCCGCTTTCATCTTAAACCTATGCCGTCCAGTAATTGACTTTTCTACCCTGGAAAAAAGATTCCGACTTTCCATTCTATTCATGCCTCATAATTTTGTAAACTTATATTGGGTCGCTGCTCAGCTTCCAACATTCAAATGAAAACAAATCAAGTTTGTCCAATCTCTCCTTATAGTTAATACCTTTCACACCAGACAACATCCTGATAAACCCTTTCTGCATCCTCTCCAAAGCCTCCACATCCTTCTGGTAGTGTGGCAACCAGAGCTGGATGCAATATTGCAAAAGTGGTCGAACTAAAGTTCTACACAGCTGCAACATGACTTGACAATTTTTATGCTTTAAGCCCCAATTAATGAAGGTAATTATGCCATATGCCTTCTTGCCACCTTATGCACTGGTCCTGCCACTTTCAGGGAACTGTGGACATGGATGTTGAGATCCCTCTGTATGTTAATAGTTCTAACATTAACTGTATATTTCCTTCCTTCATTAGACCTTCCACAATACATTGATCTTGTATTTATCCAGATTACATTCTATCTGCTATTTCTCTGCCCCAGTCTCCAATCTACCTATATCCTGCTATATCCTCTTGCAATCCTTCTTACTGGCTTCCAATCTTTGTTCCTGTCCAAAAATTTATTAGATTAGATTAGATTAGATTACAGTGTGGAAACAGGCCCTTTGGCCCAACAAGTCCACACCGACCCGCCGAAGCAAAACCCACCCATACCCCTACATTTACCCCTTACCTAACACTACGGGCAATTTAGTATGGCCAATTCACCTAACCTGCACATCTTTGGACTGTGGGAGGAAACCGGAGCACCCGGAGGAAACCCACGCAGACACGGGGAGAACGTGCAAACTCCACACAGTCAGTCGCCTGAGTCGGGAATTGAACCCGGGTCTCTGGCGCTGCGAGGCAGCAGTGCTAACCACTGTGCCACCGTGCCGCCCACTAATCAGGCCACCTATGTTCTCCTCCAAATCGTTTATACATATTACAATCAATAGGGCTCCCAGCATTAAACCCTGTGGAATAGAACTGGTCATGGGTCTCCATTCAGAAAAACACCTTTCCACTGCTATTCCCTGTCTTCTATGATGATGCCAGTTCTGTACCTGTCTTACCATGGATCCCATGTGACTTCACCTTCTGCATTTTCCTGCCATGAGAGACTTTGTCAAAGGCCTTGCTTTAGTCCATGTGGACAACATCCCCCACCTTTACCTCATCAATCACCTTTGCCATCCCTGAGCTTTTCCTTTTTGTTCTTTCACTTCTTCACAAGAGGCACAGGATGACTGTTTCACAAATTATTAAGTCTCTGAGTTATTGGCTAAAAGCAACAGCTAATAGAAACTAGTCAGATAAAACAACAGGGGTTCTTTAACTTCAGGTATTTAACTGGAGAGCTTCTCACTATATCATTCACCTTCAATCTGTCCATCGACACAGGAATCAATCAGTGAATTGTCATCAGGCTCGTGAGCATTGACACCCATGACTGTCACAATTGCACAAACCAATCAGCTACATGTTGCTAGTCAAAATTCACTTTGTACACATGCTCCAGTGCTGTCCTGCCTATTTACACCTTTCACCACTGCTTGCAAAATGACAGTGTAAGCACAAATAATAACAAATTTCACTAATTTGCTTTTTAAAGATATCACAATTCCATCCTCAATCTGTTATTCCAAAGAAGTCCCTTTTTCCAAATCAGTCTACAATCAGAAAGAAAGCAAAATGAAAATATATGGTCTTTTCAAAAGGAAGAGGGTCCATGTTGTACATTTTATGCTTGAAATATGCAGAGATAGCCACACAGGTTCTAAGTAAGTAATTTATTCACTGTGTTTTCATGCTTCCAGCACAGTGAGCAACTAACTTTCAACTCTGTTCATTTTTCTCTGAATGCTTAATGAAACAGACCCAGTGAGTTTCAGTAGCAAGCACACTCACATAATCCAGCACAAAATAATTGAAGAGTTGACCATTATGTCCTTTCCCCTTTGGAAAACTACAGACCTTCTTTTAAATTAAATCAGCCCGCACAACAAAAATATGTTGCATCACACCATTTAGTACAGTTCAACTTATCAGTTTTCTCCAAGTACAGAAATAGAATTCGAGATACACAGGTCTCTGATGACTTTGCAGAGTTAAATGAATCTAGGGTTTAGAATTCTGTGATCCATTCTTTAAGGTGAATGATCAACATCATAGCTGCTCACCAGTAAAGGAAACTCATCCTCATAAATACCATTCTCAAATTATCACGGTCAGCTCGCTATGAAACATATTGTGTTCATGTCATGCTGTCATCCAACAGATATGTGTAAATACCAAGCAGCTGCTCAATCTGTTGGTCCTGGCTGGGATGACATGGACTTGTGGTTGCAATTTAGCTACTCAATATAAATCGAATATCCCACCTCAGATCGCACGAGACCAGGTTACAGTCCAACAGATCTATCAGTCTTCGAAGGAGCAGCTCTCCAAAAGCTTGTGATTTCAAGTAAACCTGTTGGACTATAACCTGATGTTGAGCAACTTCTGGTTTTGTCCATTCCAGTTCAACGCCAGCACATCTGCATCATAGCCACCTCAAATTGCCATTCCTTTACAAATGTTCACTTAATAAAGAACGTTTCGCTTTACCTTGGAACTTTGCAATTTCTTTCACTTTTACTGAGACATTCTCATTGAATGGCCTTGATGGCTTAAGAACTGTCAATGGCAGGTCAAAGCTATGAAGAATTTTAAGTGTGGTTGCTGTCTTTTTGATCAGGGAATCTGTGTTACCTATGAATGGACTTTTAAAATATGGTTTCCCTTTGACACATTGTCAATTCCCAGCCTCTTATATCATTCAATCCCACCATTCAATTGATAGTTGTGTTGTGATATCAGATGACAATGAATCCAGGAACGTGCTAGAAGCTGTGTGAACTGGATGGGAACAAATTGCATCAATGATTTGTACTGAACGTGTCTGGCAAACCCCATTTTGTAAACCAAGCTGAAGCATCAATGTCTGAAGTGATGTTCTCGCCATCTCTGGCGATAATCCGCATAGACCATAAATAACCAGCAAAAAAACCCCACATCAATTCCTTCAACTTCCCTTTAAAAAAATAACTGGAGTTGTTGCTATGGTTTTGCTAGTCATGGCAATAGTTGGAGAGCTGCAAGGACACAGTTTAAGAGGCTTTGCACTGAGTGTTTTGTAAATTGTGCAGATTCTGCTGAATTCTATATGGCAATTTATAACTGAGCACCAGACTTGTTGAGCATCACATTGGGTTACGTGAGCTCCCTTTGGAATCTGGGATCATAGAATTCCTATAGAGAGGAAAGAGGCCAATAAGCCCATCAAGTCTGCACCAACCCTCCGAAGAGTATCCCACCCACTCAAACTATCAATCCCCATAACCCCGCATTTCTCACGGATAACCCAGCCACCCTACACATCTCTGGACATTTTAGGGCAATTTAGCATGGCCTATCCATCTAACCTGCACATCTTTAGACTGTAGGAGGAAACCAGAGGAAACCCACACAGACATGGGGAGAATGTGCAAACTTCATACAGACCGTCACCTGAGGCTGGAATCGAACCTGGGTCCCAAGCGCTGTGAGGCAGCAATGCTAACCATGGAGCCAGGACCATGTTTTTTCCCTTTCCATGGATAACAACATCATTGAATAGGTTAATCCTAACATCCCTTCAACATCTGACAAGACTGAAGAAATGGTATTTTGGGAGGTATTAGCTGCTGACCTTAGTTCAGAGGACATTCTCTGGCACTGCAACAAATCTAGGAGAAAGTGAAGACTGCAGATGCTGGAGATCAGAGTTTGAATAACTTATTCTTGGAATGTTGGTTCCTGATGAAGAGCTTGTGCTCGAAACGTCAACTCTCCTGTTCCTCGGATGCTGCCTGACCAGTTGTGTTTTTCCAGCGGCACTCTTTTTGATTCAGTAACAAATCTGCCTGAAGTTGTACAATGTTGGCTTTGCTCTCCAAGAGGTAAGTGGAAATAGCTTTGCTGCATCTCAAGATTTGACAATGTTGGGGAGTCAGGAAATAATGTGAAGTTGTTCTTGGTTATTCTGGTTTCATGTGAGATGTGGGCATTGCTAGCATCCCTTGCTGCCCACGAGCTGAATTGCTTTCTAGACCAATTCAAAAGGAAGTTAAGAGCCAACCACATTACTTTGGATCTGGAATCATATTTAGAACTGACAGGATAAGGACAGCAGATTTCCTTTCTGAAACATGTTTAGTGAACCAGATGGGCTTTTAATATCAGTAATACCAAATCTCATGGTCATCGTGACTATGTCTAGCTCAAATTCCAATTATTTTATTGATGGAATTTAAATTCCACCAACTGTCTGGGCAAAATTTTGAATTCAAGCCTGAGATAGACAGATTTTTAGTCAGCAATGAAATCAAGTGTGTATGGAAAAGACTAGCAAGAGTGGAGTTGAGCGTTATCAGATCAGCCATCATCTTATTGAATGGGCGAACAGGCTGAATGGCTGACCTCTGCTCCCATGTCTTATGGTCTTATGCTCCTATGTGCCCAGAGCATTTGCATGGGTTTCACGGTTACAAATCAAGTGAAATTACCATTATTTCATCTCGTGGCCAAAGATATCAGGGTATAGGAAGTGGATGCTTGTCTGGAAATGATATCATTGTAGACTGCCTTAAGGTAGTTGCACACTTTAAATTGTCAGTTTTTTGCATTATGTAGTGATTAGGTTTGATATTCCCGGCAATGAATTTACCATCTGCTTCTAATCCTTTCATCTCCAGTGAGGATTGCAGTTGGCAACCTTTGCAAATCTTGTGAAATTGGTGAAATTGATGTGTTGACAGAGGAACATGAACAGTACCTCATCTTCCCAAATCCAGGAAATAAGACAGATTGCACTGGACACAGTCAGTATCGCCAGTCATGTTCATGTACGCTCCTGTGGGGTCTTCAAGTCTGATTCCTGATGAAGGGCTTTTGCCAGAATCATCGATTTTCCTGCTCCTCGGATGCTGCCTGACCTGCTGTGCTTTTACTGCACCACTCTGACCTAAGATCCGAACCTGAACCAGTCAGAATGGTAGGGCAGCTACAGAGAACGTGAATCTGTCTGGCCTGACTTTCTGTGGACATGTGATCATTCCCAAAACCAGAAGTAACTGATGTTTTGTAAACTTGAAAAATGTCCTTTACACAAGTGAGACAGAGTTGAGAAAAAAGACCAATGGGAGAATTTCTCACTCAAAATAGATACCATAGCACCAACATCAATGAGAAACCACACAAAGACACCTGTGAGCGTGTTGGAACATCCTTAAAATGATGTTAAAATATAAACGGAGTTTTGATTCGCTTCGATTTATTGTAGGCATATGTACCTGAGTACAGTGAAAAGCTTTGTTTTGTGAGCAGTACAGGCAGATCATAGCAATCAAGGATATACAGATCATAGGATGCCTGGACAGAGTCAGGTATACAAGGTTACAGCTGCACAGGAGGTGCACAAAGCAAGATCAACATTCTCAAGACCAAGATTATTTCAAGTTAGAGAGGTCCATTCATCAGTCTAATAACAGTCAAGATGGTGGCAGAGTCGGACACTCCAGCTGGAGCTCCTCTGCTTTGCCAGTTCCTTTTCCTTTTTCTTTCTTTTTTATTTCTCTTTTCTGCAGTTATCTTTCCCACAACCTCCCCCACCAACTTTTAATTTTTCAAACTTACTTGGAGGGAATGGGAAATGGAGGAGGTGAGACCAAGACCAAGCCAGCTCAGGAGGTGGTTCTGGAGGCCTGGAGGCCGGTTCTGGGCTGGAGGCCTGCGTGAGGAGACAGCGAGGTCTCGAGTTCTGAAGTCCAACTTTCTTTATACTTACTTTTGCACTGGGCCTCGATACATCAGCCCTTTTGCTTCTCCTCTTCCGCTGTCAAGTGTATAAGAAATATACACAGAGGCTGCCAGACCTGTTGAGTTTCTCCAGCATTCGGTGTGTGTGTTCCCCAGAATGTTAGTCTGAGTCTTTGGTGAGTCTTAGTCCACTATCTTCCCCAACAGTATAACTCCCTTTTCAATAGATCAATTCAACCTATGTCTACCCCACTTGGAGGGAGCACATTCCAGACCCCAACCTCTCACTGCATAAGAAAGCTTTTTGTCATATCTCCTTCCATCAATTATTCCAACTTTGCACTGTCTCGTTCTTGATTCTTTCTCCTCACGGTTTTGAATACTTCAATCAAACCTCCTTTCAGCCTGCTCCTGTCTAAGGATTAGAAGCTTAACTTCTCCATCCATCTTCAGTACTGAAATTTCCTGTCTCTGGATCCGTCTTCATTGCCACTTTGCAGTTTATGCTATGTCTGCAGAGCTAGTTGAATAGAGGGGACAATGAGATAATCCTAAACAGAGAGAAGCACAAAGTGAAATAGCTGAAATAAGACTGAAGAAGGGCCTTGAAGGTTTTTAAGACCAGAAAACCAATAGAAATAGGAACAGGAGTAGACCACTCAGCCTCTTGACCCTTCTCTGCCATTCAATAGGATTATGGCCGCTTTGACATTTCCTATGTCTACTTTCTGCCCTTTTCCCATAACCCCCCATTCCCCTTCTGATCAAGAACCTATCAATCTCAGCCTTGGTGGACAGAAGAGTTCTGCTCCTATAGCTCTCTCCAACAAGGACTTCCAAAGACTCACAAGCCTCTGAGCGAAGAAATTCCTTCTCCTCTCAGTCTTAGTTTTGATTTCCAGAGAATGCAGCTTCACAGCACATACAGCAAGCTCTCGCAAATCATATTTCATCAATTTTCATTTAGCTCTCTGACACATTCTCAGCATACCACCATCACACAATGGTCCAGCTGTCAAAAATTAGAACACCATTCACTTCCCTTCTGTCTCAAAACGATGAACCTTCTGCTCAGCTTTATGACTGTGAAGCCATGCCGTATTTGCCCACAGAGACGAAAGTGATCAGAGCTGCCTCTGAGATGGGAAGAAAAATCATCATCACAATGATGGTGATAAGATGCTGCAGAATTGTGAGATCGAGCCTGCCACTGCAGTCAGACCTGTCACTTCACACTGTGAAATGGATTAAATTGACACTGACCAAGGACAGAAGGTGATTACAGTTGCACTTCCACACATATACACACACATTCACACACACATTAATAAACAGACAGACAAACAGACACACACAAACACAGGCACAGATACAGACAGACAGACATACACACACACACACATATATATATATATAGACAGACAGGCACGCGCACACACACGTAAAAGCATATACAAATAGACAGGCACACCCACATAAACAGACACACACAAATAGACAAACACACCCGCACACAGTTACAAATATGCACACACCCACAATCTCTCACATACCCACATGCAAATGTACACAAACACACAGTCACAAATAATTTCACGCACACAACTTCACACATGCACAATCTCGCTTATACATAAATACTAATCAAAAAGTGCAATGGATAAACAAAATGATTTGCTTACTGGTAATTGTGTTTCTTTGTGAAAGTCAAATTCTCTTTTTTAAATGCACAAAAGCTTTATTTCTGGGGGTTTTCTCTTGATTTCATTCAGGTTTTGTGCTTTCAGAGCAGAAGTAAAGAGAGCAAATCTCATTGTTGAGGTAAAGTTTCTCCCTGGTCCACATGTGAGATTCCTGCTCAGTGATTGCATTACTCACGCTAACTGCAAATCATCTGATTTTGCAGCATATGTTTCTATCCTTTCAGTAAAGGATATCATTTCATTTTGGTACTTTTTAAAACTGTGGACTTAAATTAAACAAACTGGTTTAAAATCCAGTGATCTACAAGAATGGATTGCATGCTTTAAAAGCAACAAATTTGATACCTTTAGTGAACCCTTGTTTGTTTAGCTGCGCCCTCAGCAACGTGCCGAGAACTGGAGGCGAGAAGGTGAAACTGACTGGTGTTGCAAATTATCCATGACAAGTGTCCTCTGCCTGATAATGATCATGTGATTGATTGCCAGGTAGTTAAACAGCCTGGGCTATGAATAGATGGAGAGAAGTTAGGTCAGACCAGAAGAGAAAGCAGGTCTGCAGCAGCCAAAAATAACTCACTCACTCTCTCCCAGTTCTCTGCAGTAAGCCACTTTAAAACAGAAGAGAAGTAGCATATCTTTCCTTCAGCAGGGGCTGAAATTTGCGATTTTGGATATGTCAGAAACATTTAATAAGTGAGACAGCCACCCTGTACCTTTTGCAAACCAGTGGAAGCATCAATAGAAAGGAAAGTCGAGGAGAAACCTTTGGATCAGCAAGAACCAACCCAACAGGTCTTGTGTATAAAGATTATGGAACAGCATGGTGGCTCAGTGGTTAGTGCTGCTGCCTCACAGCGCCAAGGACCCAGGTTCAATTCCACCCTCGGGCAACTGACTGTGTGGAATCTGCGCATTCTCTCTATGTCTGAGTGGGTTTCCTCTGGGTTCCTCCCACAGTCCAAAAATGTGCAGGTTAGGTGAATTGGTTATGTACAGGGATGTAGATTAACCACAGTAGATTTAGATTAGATTACTTACAGTGTGGATACAGGCCCTTCGACCCAACAAGTCCACACCGACCCTCCGAAGAGCAACCCGCCCCTACCCCTAACACTAAGGGCAATTTAGCACAGCCAGTTCACCTAACCTGAACATTTTTGGACTGTGGGAGGACACCGGAGCACCTGGAGGAAACCCACGCAGACACGGGGAGAATGTGCAAACTCCACACAGACAGTTGCCTGAGGTGGGTCTCTGGTGCTGTGAGGCAGCAGTGCTAACCACTGTGCCACCCTGCCACCCCACAATTTTCACTGTGATAGAGCTGGGAGTTAACCATCCCTACCCCAACAGTCAAGGTGCATAGCACTAAATCCCAGCTCACTCAGCTGCCTGTTGCCTCTTGAAATTCCCTTGATTTCCTCACAGGTTGGTCCCTGGGCCTAGCCCTGAAACTGTTAGCTCTTAGAGTTGTAGAGTCATAGAGATGTACAGCATGGAAATAGACCCTTCAGTCCAACGCATCCGTGCTGACCAGATGTCCCAAAATTAATCTAGTCCCATTTGCCACCACTTGGCCCATATACCTCCAAACTCACCTATTCATATACCCATCCAGATGCCTTTTAAATGTTGTAATTATACCAGCCTCCACCACTGCGTCTGGCAGCTCATTCCATACATGCACCACCCTCTGCGTGAAAACGTTGCCTCTTAGGTCTCTTTTATATCTTTACCCTCTCATCCTAAACCTATGCCCTCTCGTTCTGGACTCCCCCAACCCCAGGGAAAAAACCTTGTCCATTCATCCTATCCATGCCCCTCATGATTTATAAACCTCTATAAGGTCACCCCTCAGCCTCTTTCAAAGTGTTCTCCATTAAAACCCACGCCGATGCTCATTCAGTGAAGTTTCAACTTTTCCACATTCTGCTCTCTTTCTCCATTCCTGTTAAATTGGTGAAAGCCAAGGTTTCCCTCCTGAGAGGGAACAATCGAGCACAATCGAGAAGAATAGTCACTCCGTAGGCGTGGGGTAGGGCCTTCTGGTGATGGTTTTTCCAGAGAGACAGAGAGAGAGAGAGAGAGAGAGAGAGAGAAAAAGCACCAATTGGAAGCCTCAGAGTGGGAGGCAGTAGTGAGGAGCAAAAACCAGTGTGCCTTCCTGATGCATCTGAAATTCCTCCTTCCCCACAGTGGGGCCTACCCTGCACAATGCAGAATTCGTTGAGTGACCTCCTTAGTTACCAGGCACACGCTTACTGCTGATTGCTTAGCAACAGTGTCGGGGCAAGGCTTTTTAAGGAGACCATCAGGTAAGTATCTAACAATGTTGCCCACAAGATTCCTTTGTGCTCCTAAATTGTATGCTCATTTGCACTGTGGCAGACCATGTAAAACCAAAAAAAGGTGAAACTAAAAGCAGTGTAACAGTGAACAAACGTTCCGGTTGCACTGGAGTTCCATCTTTAAGTATACAAGATGAGACAGGCTAGTATCAAACTTTTACTCAAATTTGTTTTCTGGGCTAGAGCTATGTTAAAACTGAATGAGTTCAGAGGCAGTCAAGAGCCAATCTTATTGCTGGAGATGAGCCACCCACAAACCTGCAGAGAACCAACAGAAAAATTAATAAACAATGTGACACATTTAATATACCTTGTGCATTAGCTTCAACAACACAAATTTCTCAATTTGTCTTACATTTTCGCCTGGTCTTTCACAATCTGGCTTTAAATTCAGAAATATGGGCCTTTGGTATCCAGTTAGGCCTCTCACTGAGAGAAAGAAATTAACTTCTATTGGAGTTTATTGTTGTTGATTACTAAAGTCGTCAATTTATTTAAGCACATCATTGTGGTACCATCAGTGTCTTTATTGACTGTTAAAGCATCAATTGCTTGGTTTGAACATGATGTTCAGTAAACAAAGAACATCATGCTCAATACAGAAAGACATGTTTCAGTGAGTACATGATTATGGGATGATGTTAAAACAATGGCAGTTATCAAGGATTTTCAGACGATTCTATTTGGTGATCCTGCACGTTCATCACTGCTTGATACATGTCACACGAGTAATTTCCTGAATGAGTTTTCTGTTTGACTCATGTATTGATAAAGTCCTACAGGCATAGATGCCTAATTCCCTGCACCCACTCAAAGTTTCCAAGCAATCCAACCCAAGGTGTTCTCTCAGGTGGGGTCAACATTAATCATTCATTAGGGTATCTCGCCGTTGCTGGCTGGTGTTAGCATTAGTCTTCATTGAAGAGGCAGTGATGAGGTGCTATTTTGAAATCCTGTTGGCCACATGACTGAGATTACTTCTGGCAGGTTATTAGGAACAACATTGCAGTTTTAGTGTACAGGTACACAATCCTTTATCCGAAACCATCGGGGCCAGCTGGTTTTCGGATTTTGGAACTTTTTGGATTTTGGAATAAGCGACAGTTTCATGGTGTAATTTTTTAAAAAATTACCGAACAGCAGACGCACGTGTGAATAGTACGAGCGCTGATACAGAATTCATGCCTGCCAGTGCTGGGCCACACCGTCACGGCACACCTGAGTGACGGGGGTCAAGTGGGTGTGAAGTTGAGTTAACGCCAAACAACCTTGTTATTGAGAAAACACTTCACAAACAAACTTCGGATTTTGGAGCTTTTTGGATTTTGGAATTTCACATAAAGGATTGTCTACCTGTACAATCAAGGGTATTATAAAAGTGAGTTAGAACACAAACTGTTGTTTATAAAAAGTGGTGGGGTGGCTCAGTTGGCTGGTTAGTGACTCAGAGTACAACCAACAACATAGGTTCAATTCCCTTATTGGCTGATGATTTGGAGGTGCTGGTATTGGACTGAGGTGGACAAAGTCAGAAGTCACATGACACCAGGTTATAGTCCAACAGGCTTATTTGACTTCTGACTTTATTGGCTGAGGTTATGATGAATGTCACCTTCTCAATCTTGACCCTCAGGTTAAACTCACCACCAGTCACCTCTCTCTCTCTAATGAGAGAGCAACCTGTTATGGGCCAGATCAGACCTCCTCAAATATTTTAAGAAGGTCGCCTAGACCCTTATTTTTAAAGGCAAATGTGAAGTTCCTGTTCCTCATGCGATGCAACTGCTCAAATTACTTGACATTAGGCAAACACAATTTATTTAAACACTGTAGTTAAAAATATAATCAATTAAAGAGGAATTTAGAGTAACAACCCTATTAGAAAACTTAACTAAATAATAGGTACAGTAACTATTATTAATTAACTGTTCCAATATAATAACATCCCATGAACACACCCCTTGGCAAAAAGGAAAATGCTGACACAGATTCTCACATGCAGTTCTCCAATCTGGGAGGAAAAAACATCAAGTGAAATTTCAGGGAGAGTAGCAGTCAGGAAACATTCACTGAAGCTCCCAACTCTGCTGGGATCTCAATAGCTTCTGCTTAAGGCTAAATCTAAAAACCCAGAAATCCTGATCAGTGAGAGCTCGCCACACCCATTCAGGCTGTTAAAAAAGAAACCCCAAGGTCTTCCAAGCTGTTTACATACATGGTGTTCAGTAAACAGTTTGGTACCTCTGCCTAACTATCTCTCTACAAAACAAAACAAGACAAGATAACCTTTTAAATTGACAACATCACCGCAAGCCCTATGGTCCTCTGGGACTATGACAACTTTATCAGACTTGAAACATCAAGTGTCTTTCTCTCACTACAGATGTTGCCAGACCTGCAGATTTTCTCCAGTGCATTCATGGTAGTTTGCTTTTCTCTCCAGAACATTAGTCTAGGACTCTGGATTGCTAGTCTAGCAATGTTACCACATTAGAAGCACTTCTCCAGGGCCAAATGGCCTCATCAGTGCTGTGTGATCCTCTGACTCCTATGGAGGAACAGTTAAAGAGAATACAAAGGAAGAGCTTTGAGACTGTTGTTTCCATGTATGTATGGGAGGCATTTTCGCTGCTGTGGAAATGTGATAACTAACTGTGAAGAAAGATAAAAATGTCAACCAGCAGCAGTTAGTTATGTTTTAATGGGCTACATAATCTAACACATTGGGTAACACATTGTGAAGGCCAAAGTAATAAATAGAACAGTGAAAAATCAACATAAGTCATGAGTGTGCAGTGATGCGTTGCAGAAACTTATTAACAAGCTCGTAATGTTTTGGCCCATTCGCTTCCTTATTCTCAGATCTTTCTTTGAAAACTCTTGGAGATGTTTTAAAGTCAACAGAAAAAGACCTACAGTTATATGACTCCTTTCATGATCTCAGGCTGCCCAAACTGTTTAATAGCTATTGAGCTATTTCATTGTAAAGTCCTACAAACACAAAAGGACTAACTGAAAAGTCATTGGTGTCGAATAAATATTGGCAAGGAGATGTGGGAGAACAACCCATGGTCTTTATGGCCATATGAGAGGAAAGACAGTCACAATGAACAAATGATGTCTCTGCCATTACAGGGCTCCCTCAGTACTGTATTAAACTATCATTCTGCACTCATTGCTCAGACATTCAGAAACATATTGTATAAGCCAGTTAGTAACATCACAATAAAAACTCTGCCCATCAAACTATAGAGTGAGGAGCTAAGCTGACTTTTCAGGTTGTAACTGAACTTTATGAAGCTAACAGTAACGCGCATTTACTGTTAAGTCTGGCATGAAGTCTTACAAAGGACTCTCACATTGCTCAGATGTAATGCAACTAGCCAGTAAGTACTATATAATGAACCTAACCTGCTTATTACAATGAGCCTCTCTTTTCCTGAAGACATTGTTTGAGGATTCTTTTGCAGCTGGTGTCAGTAAGTTTGACTAACACCAATTAGAATTGGTGATGGTGAAGCTATCCTCGGCATGCTGGTGGGTATGAGCACACCAGATATAATGCTAGCAGAAGTGTTGGATATGAGCACAGCAGATACAATTTGTTGTGGATCAGATCAAACCCCTCAAAACATTTCAAGGAGATAGCCTAGACTTTAACTTTTCTTAGTTTAAAGGCAAAAAAAATTACGAGCTTATTAATAAATTTCTGCAATGCGTCAATGCACACTCATGGCTGAGATTGATTTTTCACTATTCTGTTTATTATTTTGGCCTGCACAATGTGTTTTGAATCAATTTGATTTTCAAACTACCAGGTTTGAGGCAAAGCATGTTTTTTTCATGCATTTTACATAAAATACAACAAAAGAAAGGATTGGAGTAACAACTCTGTTGGAAACTTAACAGAGGGATAGATTATTTAACATCTAAACAGCAACTGTTCCAATACGATAACATCCCACAAACACACCCTTGTCAAAGGCAGATTCAGCAAAATAGATTGTTTCACATGCAATTCTAACAACAAGAAGAGAATCCCCAGCTTTTTGCTGTAACAAAGATAGGAAAAACAACTCCCACATCCAACTTCAATACCCCAGCAAGTGCTGAAAGCTAACTGAAAACTAAAAGCCCTGGTTCTGTGGGAACTTAACTCCACCCATTCAGGCTGCTTCTATTGTTCCAACTTACAAAAAAAAATCAAGGTCTCACAAACTGATTACTGGCTTGAAGCACATCACTTGTCACTCATGTCACAATTTTTCTTCATTAAAAAAAATGACAAAGTAAATCTCTTTCTTTTGATTAGGTTTCCTACAGTGTGAAATCAGGCCATTCGGCCCAACAAGTCCGCACCAACCCTCCGAAGAGTAACCCACTCAGATCCATTTCCTTCTGACTAATGCACCTAACCTGAAAACCTTTGGAGTGTGGGAGGAAACTGAAGCACCCAGAGGAAACCTACGCAAACATGGGGAAAACTTGCAAACTCCACACAGACAGTCGCCCGAGGCTGGAATCAAACCAGAGGTCCTGGTGCTGTTAGGCATCAGTGCTAACCACTGAGCCACCAACCATGCCACATCAAAGTGCACCTCTTAAAGCCACAGTATTGTCACAAATGCTAGCAGAACTGATGGTTAGAAGCAGACCAGAGTAGACTTATGAGTCTACTTAAGGGGAAGCAGAAGGGTTCTTTCTGATCAGGCACATGGTATACTTGAAGAGGGATGTAGTTACATTGGTGTCAGTTCAGAGGAAGTTCATGAGATTGATCCCAGAGACTGGGGATTGTCTTATGAACAGAGATTTGGCCTGTACTCACTGGAGTTTAGAAGAATAAGAGAAGATCTAACTAAAGTGTATAAAATGCTAGTGGGGATTGAGAAAGCAGGTGTAGAGAAGATGTTTCCTCATGTGGGTAAATCTTGAATGAGAGGACATGGCTTTAGGATGAGGGGTAGGAGATTTAAAACAGAGATGAGGAGAAATTACTTCTCTAAACAAATCATGAATTTAGGGAACTCCCTACCCCAATGTGTGTGGATACTGGGACATTGAGTAAATTTAGGGAGGGGATTTTTAATTAGCAATGGGTTAAAGGATTTTAGAGAGTGGGTGAGAAAGTGGAGTTGAGGCTGAGATGAGATCATGGTCGTACTAAATGGTGGAGCAGAATGAAGAACCTATACAGCGCTCGCATGTAGAACGGTGGTTTTTCAGGAGGTAATAGAGTAGATTATACCAGAGCAGTGTGGGGGATAAAAGGGTTAAGTTATGAGGTGAGGTTGAATAGACTAGACTGCATTCCTGAAGTATTGGGTGGGGTGAGGAATGGTCATAGAATCATAGAGACATACAACACAGAAACAGATCCTTTGGTCCAACCAGTCCAGCAGAACATAATCCCAAGATAAACCAGTCTGTAGGTTGATTCGAGTGGGTCTGTAATCTGTAGCCCTTTTTGGACAAGTCCAGAGCAAGGGACTCTAACCTAGAAATTAGGACTAAGTTGATTAGGGGGTGACACAGGAAGTGAGTCTTCACACGAAGGGTACTTCTTATCTGGAATACTCAAACCTCACTCCCCCCCACACACCAACACCACCCCCACCAAGGAGTTGCGAGCTGGAATGGAGTCGAGGATTGCAAGAGTGAAAGGTTTGTTTCTTCAGGTTATAAAGGGCCACTAAATCAAGGGATTGCTAGTAGAGTAGTGATGGAGAGCAGCCATGATCCATCTGAATGATGGACCAAACTAAATGTGAGGAACAATTCCCTCCTGTCCCTCAGTTGCTGTGGGAGCCACATTTCAGGGCACATTTAACATTATCAGAAGTCAAGAAAGCAAAATATAAAACCGAGAGAGAGGAATTTGTAAGAAAAAAAGTATTTCCTTGACTTTTATGAAAGTCAGTGATTACTAATTTATTTGTGCATGTGTCAGATCCTCACAGATTCCCAGCCTGGCAAACATTAGCTGTCTTTCTTTATGCAATTGGGACCTTGATGACATCCCGTTTGATAAATGTTTTAATTTAGATTTAATTGTAACAACAGTGATTAAATTAACTAAGGTGCAAATATTACATATGGGCCATTTTTCTTTCATGTATGAGCCATCCATAATAATTTTTAAAAACTATGCTGCAACACTGCCCACCTCTCACCAAGACATGGTTACCGTAATGATACATATATACGAAGGTGCTGCTTATTGGTCCTCTCCACATCATTAAAGGGATTATTGGTCTCATTCAAAAAAAGCTGGAGCCTGTACATGAGGTATTGTGGTACATGTTTATCAGCATCACTCCGTACACACAAACAAAATGAAAGATGAAATGTTTTGACATCTTAAATCAAATCAAGCTCAGCTGAATCTCTTCAGAAATATGATGCTGTGTTTGGGTTTTGGTGGATTGTTGATGCGAATCTGAACACTTCAATAACTGCATTAGTTGTTCCTGAACACTGTTGGGTGATCAATTGTCTGAAATATATTGCTATTATCAAACACCTTCTCTCCATGATGGACAGAACTGACATGAAGAGTCTTTTGTTGGATTAAACACATTCCCAGCATTTGTTCCCACCTCACTTGCACCAGAACCTTTGAGGACTCAGACCATGAGCAAGCCCTCAGTGTGGCAATTTTTAGGTCAGAGGGTTCTCTGGATAAATAATTCCCTTTCTTTTGGAAAGCCCTTCCATTACCAAAGACAGTGGCCCTGAACATAAAAAAAAATGAAAGACCAGGAAGATTGCAAAGTCAGTCCCTGCTCTACCTTCTCTTTCTGGTCTCATGGAAAGAGCTTCATGCGACGATGGGCTGACATGGGAAGAGACCATTTGGTCCATTGTACCTGATGGAAGGATTTGGAAGGGGGGAGGTCCTCTTGCGTGACTTAGAAAAAAGTTAACATCCAAGTAAAGCAGTAATGGAAAAGACAAATAAAGTTTTGGTCACTATTTCATAAAGACTGGAAAATGAGAAGGTAGGGAAGTCTTACTGAAACTAAAGCATTTGATAAATTGCCCACAAAAGTGCAAGGTAAGATCATACAGGGTTTGGGTAATACATGACCTTGGATAGAGGATTAGCTAACTAACAGAAAACAGAAAATTGGGATAAATAAGGCTTTTCCTGGTTGACAAGCTTTAACTAATAAGGTGCTGTACGGTTCGGTCCTAAAGTCTCATATATTGACATTTTGTATTAATGACTTAATGCAGAAACAGAATGCATGATAGCCAGATTTGCAGATGACACCAAAATAGGTGGGAAAGTAAGTTGCAATGAAAAAAATAAGAAATTTACAAATGGAAATAGATAGGAGTAGATGAATGGGCCAAAATGTGGCAGATGAAGTTTAATGTGGATAAGTGTGAGGTTATCCACTTCGATCCAAGGAATAGAAAGGTGGTTTATTATCTAAATGGAGAGAAACGTCAAACTCTTTCGTGCAGTGTAACCTATGTACTGCATGAATCACAGAAAACCAATATACAGATAAAACAGGTGGTAAGGATGGCAAATGGAAGCTTGGCATTTATTGCAAAAGAAATAGACTATAAAATTAAGGCGGTGAAAACAATGACTGCAGATGCTGGAAACCAGATTCTGGATCAGTGGTGCTGGAAGAGCACACAATTCAGGCAGCATCCGACGAGCAGCAAAATTAAGGCTCTGTGCTTCAAGTGCAAAAAGCATAAGTGGGACAAAATCTGGAATTTTACATACAGGTTTCATCCCTTCAAATTGAAATTATATGGAGGCTAGAGTTTGTCACAAAGTCAAAATGCTCAGAAAGCTGGTGTGGGCATGATGGAATGAATTGTATCCTTTGGCACCACGTCAATTCTGGTGATTTTCAGCTCATGGGTAGAGGTGGTTTTGGGTCGGAGATATAGGGTGGATTTCAGGAAGAATTTTTTTAATGCAGTGAATGGAAATCACGTGGAACCCAATGGTGGAAATGGAGACAGTGAATGATTTCAAAAAGAAAATGAATGAATACTTCAACAAAATTAATTTGCAGGGTTATGGGTACAGTGCATGGGGAGTGGGACTGACTGAGTCAAATAGTCAAAGAGTTGTATGGAATGGAAGTAGACCCTTTGGTCCAACTTGTCCATGCCAACCAAATATCGTAAATTAATCTAGTCCTATTTGCCAGTATTTGGCCCATATACTTCGAATTCATCTTATTCATACACTCATCCAGATGCTTTTTAAATATTGTAATACAGAGTCATAGCGTAGACTGGTTCATTCCATAGAGAATTGACATGGACTTGATAGGGTGAATGACCTCCTCTTTATGATGTAATAATTCTCTGTGTCATGGCCTCTCATGCAGATACAATAGCTGGAAAAAAATGACATGATGTATTGGACTGTAACCCAAGCGGGAACACAAATAATGCATGCCATCTGATAAAAGCCATATGCTTGAGCATTAATTAAAGGCAATTGTTGAGTCACACTGCACAAAAGGAGAATATTCAGCCCATCGTGCCTACGACAGGTCCTTGAAAAACCTCTTCCTTTCAATTCTCTTATCATTAAATCACCTTTTACAGCTCTCCGAGGCAGTGTATCCAGATTATAACAGCTCGTTGTGTGAAAAACATCATTCACACATTCCCTCCTCTGCCCCTATCCCTAATTGTCATGAATCACTATCTTCTGCTAGTGGGAGCATTTTGCCTCGAACGATCTGCACACAAATCTGTGTAGGCAGCGATTTCAACAAATACAGAAGCTGATAAGCATTCAGCTGCTCAAAAAAAAAGCCACATAATAAATAACATCCGACTGATTATGAGGCAGTGTTGAGGGAACATTGGAAGCCTCGTTATAATTGTGTTTGCTTTAAGGAGTAGTTTGTCATTGTCAGTTTGCTGCATACGGGGTGCCTGTGCAGGGCTGAGAATTTGTGTCTTCAAATTCGAGGCAAATAGAGTGAGATCCACCACTGTAGGTCCAACCCCATGTAACAAATGAAGAGGGCCCTCTGTAATAGGTAGCCTGAGCCAGTCATTGGGCGAAAGTGAGGACTGCAGGTGCTGGAGATCAGAGTCAAGAGTCTGGTGCTGCAAAAGCACAGCAGGTCAGGCATCATCCAAGGAGCAGGAAAATCGACGTTCCTGACGAAAAGCTTTTGCCCAAAACATTGATTTTCCTGCTCCTCGGATGCTGCCTGACCTGCTGTGCTTTTCCAGAATCACATCCTTGACCTTGAGTCAATCATTGCACAGCTTTGAATCCTGTGCTGGACAAGTGATCTGGCAGGTTGTATCGCCAGGGCAGTAGAGGAAGATTTAAACTCAATAGTGGGGGTGAGGGTTCAAGTTTGTGAAGATGTCTTGACTTGAATAGAGAAGCCAAGCATTGGAACAAGATAATAACAAGGAAATGATGGTCAGAGCATGGTAGAAAGAGACAGTCATAATCATAAAAATGTACACCAGTAGATAAAACTAGTGGGTACTAGACAGCATAAAGACAGAACTAAGGCCTCAGTACTTAAATGCATAAAATATTTGTGACAAAAAGAATTCACAGCCTCAGACAGAAAATAATATAAGTGAAATGGTAGCTATTATAGACACCTGGCTACAGGGTAAGACTGATCTATGAATATCCAAGTAAACAAGACATTTTGTCATGATAGGAAGCTATCATAACTTTTTCTTTGGAGTGTAGCTCTGTTAATTAAGAATGATATTGTTGGAATGGAGTGTAGGGCCCCTTAGTTCATGAGAGTTTCCTTTTCTTATTCACTCATGGATGGACATGGATGTCGTTGGCTAGCCAACATTTATTGTCCGTTCCAAGTTGCACTGGAGAAAGTGGGGGGAGCTGCCTTCTTGAACCGCTGCAGTCTGCTGCAAAAGGGATTTCCAGGACCTTTTCCCATCAGCAGTGAAGGAACACCGATATATTTTCGAGTCAGGAGGGGATTGGAGGGAAACTTACAGGTGGTGGTGTTCCCATGGATCTGCTGCCCTCATCCTTCTAGATGAAGTGGTCGTGTATTTTGGAAGGTGAATTGCCACAATGCATCTTAGAACATAGAACATAGAACATTACAATGCAGCATAGGTCCTTTGGCCCTCGATGTTGCGCCGACCTGTGGAAGCAACCTGAAGCCTATCCATCCTACACTATTCCGTTTTCATTGGTGTGTTTATCGAATGACCATTTAAACGCCCTTAAAGTTGGCAAATCTACTCCTACTTCAGGCAGGGCATTCCATGCCCCTACTAATCTCTGAGTAAAGAAATTACCTCTAACATCTGTCCTAAACCCCTCAATTTAAAGCTATGTCCCCTCGGGCTAACCATCACCATCCAAGGAGAAGGGTTCTCACTGTCCACTCTATCCAACCCTTTGATTATCTCATATGTCGCAGTTAAGTCACCTCTCAATCTTCTTCTTTGTAATGAAAACAGCCTCAAGTTCCTTAGCCCTTCCTTATAAGACCTTCCCTCCATACCATGCAACATCCTAGTAAATCACCTCTGAACCCTTTGTAAAGCTTCCATATCCTTCCTATAATACAGTGACCAGAACTGTATGCAATACGCCAAGCAGGGCTGCACCAGAGTTTTGTACAGCTGCCGCACTGCCTCCTAGCTCCAACACTCAATCAGTCTACCAACAAAAGCTAACACACCGTATGCCTTCTTAACAACCCTATCAACCTGGGTCGCAACTTTCAGGGATCTATGTACATGGACACCGAGATCTCTCTCCTCATCTACACTACCAAAAAGCTTACAATTAGCCCAGTACTCTTTATTCCTGTTGCTCCTTTCAAAGTGAATTACCTCACTTTTCTGCATTAAACTCCATTTGCCACCTCTCAGCCCAGCTCTGCAGCTTATCTATGTCTCCCTGTAACCTACAACATCCTTCGTCACCGTCCATAACTCCACCGCACATTCGTGTCATCCGTAAATTTACTAACCCATTCTTCTATGCCCTCATCCAGGTCATTTATAAACATGACAAGCAGCAGTGAAATCAAAATAGATCCTTGTGATACACCACTAGTAACTGAACTCCAGGATGAACATTTCCCATCAACCACCACCCTCTGTCTTCTTTCAGCCATCCAATTTCTGATCCAAACCGTTTAATCAACCTCAATGACCCTCCGTATTTTGTGTAATAGCCTATCATGGGGAACCTTATCAAACGCCTTATTGAAATCCATACATACCACATCAACTGCTTTACCATCATCTACATGTTTGGTCACCTTCTCAAAGAACTCAACAAGGTTTGTGAGGCATGACCTACCCTTCACAAAACCATGCTGACAATCCCTAATCAACTTATTCCTCTCTAGCTGATTATAAATCCTAACTGTTACAATCTTTTCCAACACTTTACCTACTACCAAAGTAATCTTCTGAATATAGTTTAGGGAGTTGCTCCTTAACAAGATTAAAGCATTGGGTATCCAGGAACATCAGAGAAAGCTTGTCAAGAACAAACCACGACAAGCAGACAAGACACAGCCAGAAACCCTAACCACCTTACCATATATCAAAGAAGTTTCAGAATACTGAGACCCCTCGGAATCTTAGTAGCACACAAACCCACCAACACTCTCAAACAAAAACTAACAAACTTAAAAGGACCCAGTACAACCCATGCACAAAACCAACGTCATCTACAAAATTCCATGCAAGGACTGCCACAAACGCTACGTAGGACAAACAGGAAGAAAGTTAGCCACCAGGATACATGAACACCAGCGAGCCACAAATAGACACGACCCTATCTCCCTCGTAGCCCTACACACGGATTTAAAAAACCACCATTTCGACTGGGACAACACATCTATCTTGGGACAGGCGAAGCAAAGACATGCCAGAGAATTCCTAGAAGCCTGGCACTCCAACCACAACGCCATAAACAAGCACATAGATCTAGATGCCATCTATCAACCCCTCAGAAAACGAACAGGAAATGACATCACCACAAACCCCAGGAACCCCATCCAGGAGAAAGATATAAATAGAAAGCAAGAGACAACAGCTCTGCTTCATTTGGAGGTCGCCACTGATGATGTTATCTAGCCAGGTAATGAAACGTCTGAATATCAAACCTACAGCTCAGCGAGCAAACCTACAGCCTATTAACTGCAATGGTCTGTGATCAAAGTAGAAGGAAGTGGTATATACTCATGAGGACTCATATGGAGTAGACTCTGGGGACAGCAAGCAAGACAGAAGCTAATGTAAAGGAATGTTCTCATAATTATAAATATATTGCAATGAAGTTAAATTATGTCACAGGCAGAAATCTTCAAGAATTATTGGAATAACTCCAATCCAACAACACAACATATGAGAAACCACAACCTCAGAGCACTTTGTTTACTCAACAAGATGTGAGAATTATTGATAATTTCTTATCAAATTCTGAAACAGCTCTAAGGTAAGTTTGGTACCAAGTACGAGTAGATTAACTTGTTCCTTCAGTGCTGGGAGATCATGCAGATTTCCTGACAAACTAACAAATAGCATGGAGGAACTGGATCGCTCCAATAAGCTCACTATAGCTGGATCTGCATGTTAACTCTAATTACAAGTTTTGGTCCATAATCCCTTGATATGTTTGCCTGTCAAAACTCAATCACTTTATGTACTTAAACTTATCTTATATTCCCTCACCCTACTCAGTCCATTCACAGTATCCATTACCTTTCAGAGGACAGAGTTTGAGATTTCGAACTTTCTTTGAGATGAGCAACTGGATGTTCTATCATTGTCTTTATCTTTAAGCAGTTTCCAAATTAAGGCAATTTTTTACTTTGTCAATGAATCATTGAATGTTGTATGGCATTTGTCTGCTTCATTGGATGTGAAAGTTCCCATGGTGCAATTGTAAAGAGAAGGAGGTTAGTTACCCCTGGTGCCCCCACAACTATCAGTCGTTTGATATTATTAAGGCAGCTCATTGCCCCCTAACAATATTAAACCTCAGGTAATTGTTGATCCTAATACTTGGTCCCAAATCTTTTGTTACTCATGCATTACATATGGGTGGCATGATGGCTCAGTAGTTAGTGCTGGTGCTTACAGCGCTAGAGACCTGGGTTTGATTCCACCCTCAGACAGCTACCTCTGTGAAGTTTGCACATTCTCCCTCCGTTTCCTTGAGTTTCCTTCCACAGTTCAAAGATGTACAGATTCGATGGATTAACCACAGAGATTACAGGGATAGGGTAGGGGTGTGAGTCGGGGTGGAATGCTGTTTGGAGGGTCAGTGTGGACTTGATGGACTATATGGCCTGCTTCCACATTGTAGGGATTCTATAATAAGTTGACAGTTAGCCTTAGTATCCTGCATTTTTTTAATGTTCACTGTGCTAGTTTTGGCAGCAGGATGGTATGTTGCTGGTGAGTCCTTTTCTCAGTTGCTGTTTTCTTGTTTCAATCTCAGGAAATGGGTGGTTAGTTTGGGACAGTAGTTCCTGGATTCAGAACCATGGCCAGCGACCAGCATCAAGGTCATTATTGATCATGATTTGGAGGTGCCAATGTTGGATTGGAGTGGACAAAATCAAAAATCACACAACACCAGGTTATAGTCCAACAGGTCTATTTGGAAGCACTAGTTTTCAGAGCACTGCTCCTTCATCAGGTCGTTGATCAGAGAAGGAGGGATTAACCACTCCTCAAATATGTTATTTGCATTAAGGTCATGTATGTTTTTTAGCCAAAAGGTTTGGTTGCCAAAAGCTTAATTTTTATGCACATCTATGTGGTACTAATTCTTCTATCAGCATTGTAAAAACACATGGTCGTATCTCAAAGATCTTTGTGGGATTCTGCTGTGGATCAATAGGCTTCTGTCTTTCTGACATTTCAACACTTCATTGCATTGACCAACATTAAGAACTCAAGTAGATTTTTTTTTGGGGGGGGGGTGCAGGAAGCAGGGCATGGGGAGAAGGTTGCCAAAAAGGGGAAAACCTCAGCTTCGAAAGTGGAAGTGATGGAGTCATACAGCACAGGAGAAGCCCTTTGGCCCATTGAATCTGTAACCACCTAACTATACTAACCTCACGTTCCAGCACATAGCCTTGAATGTTAGGACATTTCAAGTGTTCATTCAAGTACTTTTTAAATGTGGCAAGGTTTCCTACCTCTACTGCCCTCCGAGATACGCTCTCTCAATGGTGCTGAGGCAGAGATGGACGACAGCGTCAAGTTCCTGGGAGTGATGATCACCAACAATCTTTCCACATCAACATGACAGTCAAGAAAGCACAACAGTGCTACTTCCTCAGGAGTTTAAGGACATTTGGCATGCCCACAAAGAGTCTTACCAACTTTTATGAATGCTTAATAGAAAGCATCCTTTCCAGATGCATCACAGTGTGATATGGCAACTGCTCTGCCCAGGGCCACATGAAACTACAGAGAGTTGTGAACACAGCCCAGTCCATCACACAAACCAGCCTTCCATCCATTGACTCTTTCTATGCTTTCCACTGCCTCAGGAAGGTAACCAACATCATCAAAGACCCTCGCAATTCCAGTTATACTTTCTTCTAACCATTTCCTTTGAGCAGAAGATACAAAAATTTGAATACACGTACCAACAGATTCAAGAACATCTTCTTCCCCACTGTTATTGGGCTTCTGAATGGACCTCTCAAATCTTAATGCTGATCTCGATCTCGATCTCAATCTCGATCTCGATCTCGATCTCGCTCTCTCTCTCTCTCTCTCTCTGCCTTTCAACTAAGGGAAACAGCTGCTTTGTATTTATCCTGCCCATCCCCCTCATAATCTTATATACTTCAATCAGGTTCCACTCTCATCCTTGGCTGCTCTAAACAGAGTCATCTCTGATGTTTTGTAATGTGTTATTCAGCTTGTTTAAAACAAATGGGGTTAAGATTCTGCATGGAAAAATATCACATCGGTATATTTATAAATATTGCTGAAAGTAATTTTACCTGAGATGAGTCACAAATGATGAGCTGTGGCTTGACAGGAATTTTAGTTTTTCATCTTGCACCTGTAAATAATCAAATTAAACTGAAAACATTTTTTTCTAATGAAATCAACACCACTGAGTCAGAAGCTTGTGGGCTCAAATGTCACTGCAGAGAATTAGTCACAAAATTGAGGTTAGACTCTCACTTCATTGCAGAACAGGAGTGCTGCACTGTCTGAGGTTCACTACTTGGTCGAGACATTAAATAGAAGACCTACTTGTCTAATCTGGCCTTCTTTTTAGTATTTTGCTATTAGATACATTGGTGAAGGTGGGGGCAGGGAAGGGGATTGAGAAGTGGGTCACTGGCCAAGCCAGCATTTGTGATCCATCCTTAATTGTCCTATAGAGCAGTAAAGAGTCAACCACATTGCTGTGGGTCTGCAGTTCCATGTAGGCCAGACCAGGTACAGAAAATAGTTTGCTGAAAATGTGTTGCTGGAAAAGCGCAGCAGGTCAGGCAGCATCCAAGGAGCAGGAGAGTCGACGTTTCGGGCATGAGCCCTTCTTCAGGAATGAGGAAAGTGTGTCCAGCAGGCTAAGATAAAAGGTAGGGAGGAGGGACTTGGGGGAGGGGTGTTGGAAATGCGATAGGTGGAAGGAGGTCAAGGTGAGGGTGATAGGCCGGAGTGGGGGTGGGGGCGGAGAGGTCAGGAAGAAGATTGCAGATTAGGAAGGCGGTGGTGAGTTCGAGGGATTTGACTGAGACAAGGTGGGGGGGGGCGGAAATGAGGAAACTGGAGAAATCTGAGTTCATCCCTTGTGGTTGGAGGGTTCCTAGGCAGAAGATGAGGAAGATGAGGCAGAAGAGTGCCTTCTCCCTACCTTTTATCTTAGCCTGCTGGACACACTTTCCTCATTCCTGAAGAAGAGCTCATGCCCGAAACATCAATTCTCCTGTTCCTTGGATGCTGCCTGACCTGCTGCGCTTTTCCAGCAACACATTTTCAGCTCTGATCTCCAGCATCTGCAGTCTTCACTTTCTCCTACAGAAAGTAGTTACCCTACCTCAAAGGACATTCATGAACCAGATGTCTGATGGAAATTATCATTGTTACCATTCCATTTTCTTTTAACTTTAAAGAGCTTCATAATGAACTGAATTCGCAACAGCATCCAATGAGGGATTTGAACTCAGATCATTAACTTCATGGGTTCCTAAATCTCTAGGACATTATCATTATATCACGAGCTGACCGAGCTACTCAATTGTACTTGTGTGAAAGTAAGCAGGAACATGATACCTGGTGTCCTGTCATGTCCTGTTATGAAGAGAAAGTGGATTAGTTAGGATTACATTCACTGGAGTTTAGATGAATGAGGGGAATCTCAGATAAATATATGAAATTCCATCAGGACGGGAATGAAGGATGTTACCGATGACCAGGAAGCCCAGAACCAAGGTTCACTGTCTAAGGATACAGAGTAGGCCATTTATGACTGAAATGAGGAAACATTTCTTCACCCTGAGAACAGTGAGCCTGTGAAATTTTCTTCCACAGCAAGTAGTTGAGGTCAAAACACATATTTTCATGAAAGACTTAGACATTGTTCTTATGACTGAAGTGATCAAAGGACATAGGGAGAGGAGCGACATTGTGGCTCAGTGGTTAGCACTGCTGCCTCACAGCACCAGGGACCTGGGGACAATTCCAGCCTTGGGCGACTCTCTGTGTGGAGTTTGCACGGTCTCCCCGTGTCTGCGTGGGTTTCCTCTGGGTGCTCTGGTCTCCTCCCATCAATTCAAAGATGTGCAGGTTAGGTGAATTGGCTATGCTAAATTGCCCATAGTGTTCAGGGATGTGTAGGTTAAGAGCATTAGTCAGGGGTGAATATAGGGCAGGGGGAATGGGTCTGGGTAGGTTATTCTTCAGAAGGTTGGTGTGCCGAAGGGCCTGTTTCCACAGTGTAGGGATTCTATGAGAGCGCGGGAAAAGGAGACTGAGTTGGATGATCAACCATGGTCATATTGAATGGAGGAGGGACACAAATGGCCTATCTCTGGTTCTAATTTTCTATGTTTCTGTTTTCCCATTAAATAACAAGGGAATAAAGGTGGAGGAATGTAGAGTTGAAGCTGAAATAACTTCACAGAGGACGGTATCCCATCACCAAGACACCCTTTATTTATACATGAACAGTCCTTGACTATGGTACTGTGTCATTCAGAGTCATGTACCAGAGTGTAAGTATCTCTGAAGCTCACCATTTTTAATCTGTCAGCCAGGGCTCCCTGATTGGATCAGATTAACAGCCCCAATCAGGGAACTCATATTTCTATGATGTCCAACTGGTTGACCTCGATACAATTATCATGGTGGCCACAATCAGATCAGCCAGGATCTTATTGAATGGCAGAGTAACCTAGAGGGGCCCACTCCTGCTCCAAATCCTTATGTCTTATATTGTTTATCCACCCATCAGAATCACCAAAACAAATGGCCTGATCATTTATCTCATTGGTGTTTGTGGAAGTTAGCTGTGTCTCAGTGGGTGCCATTTGTGTGACATTGCAACAATGCCTGCACTATGAAATTGCTTGGCAGTTAAGCATGTGAGTTATGAGTTTGAATGATGCAACACAAAAACATCTTAGTTCTGTTCTTTAACAGCAGTAGGCAATAGATGTGCAACTGAAAATAACATGGAGATAATATTTAAATAAGATGATTGATTGACATCAGAAGAATAAATTGATGATGCAAATCTTTCACTCATTAGTATGACAGGAGATTGATTCCAAAGATATCAAAGTAAAGCAAAACAATGAGTGCATGAATTATTTCAGGTATTTTTGCATCAGAAGCAAATGAGCTTATTGTGGTGTCTGCACATTTAACTGAATGTGAGTAAATAAGTCTGTGACTCAGTAATTCTTCTGAAAATTGTGTCTTTTCATTTCTCTCTAGCCAATCATAATAAAATATTCTAAAATAACTCAAAGCAATTTTCTCCAGGGCAATCATTATTAGCCCTCTCTTGACATCCATTGATCTCTTCACGAAGTTCCTGAATTTGTCCTCTCGCTCCTTCTCCTTGCCAACTCTTGATAACCCATTCCCCTTCCAACCCCTCCCTCTTCGAATGCCACTCCCCTCCCAACTTCTCCTAATCTGCCTGTCCCTTCTGATTGAAACAATTTGGGTAGAACACCAGCAGAAACAAAATATTGTTGACTGCTCGTCCATTTTCTCAGGCTATACTTGTCATCTGATCCGACTTCATTCATACCATATTAACTGCTAAGCTCGCTGGCATTGAACTGTTGGGCCTAATTGCCTCAAACATTTCTGATCTGGTCCTTAACACTTATTATTTGAGGGGAAGTGATGGCTTCCTGGTGTTATTGCTAGATTATTTAATCTGATTTCAAATCCATGGCTGATTGGTGAGATACAAATTCAATAAAAATCTGAAATGAAATGTCTAATCATGGAACTATTTTTGGAAAAGAACTCGTTTCACAGAATCCTGATAGTGTAGAAAGAGGCCATTTGGCTCATCACATTCACACCAACCCTCTGAAGAGCATCACAACCAATCCCAATATTTCCCTTGGCCAACCCACCTAGCCAGCACATCCCCGGACACTACGGGCAATTCACCATGCTGAGGTCACCAGGTACCTGCTCGGACTTAAATGTCAGGAATTCTTGATGTGTAGTTTTCCTGCAGCACGTGCTAGGATAGGGAACTGAATATTAATGAGGTGTAATTTACAGTTAATGAGGCCAAAAGGCAAGCAATAATCCCGGTAATAGGCATCTCACTGCTTCCTAATCAGAATCTCATTTCAACATAGAATCCCTACAGTGCCAAAAGAGGCCTTTCAGTCCATCAACCCTCCAAAGAGCAAGGTACACAAACCGAGTTCCGCACCCTATCCTGATAACCCCACAATGGTCATGGCTGACCCATCTAACCTGAACATCTTTGGACCATTGGAGGAAACTGGAGCACCTGAAGGAAACCCACACAGACACAGGAAGAATGTGGAAACTCCACACAGACGAGGCGAGAATTGAACCCAGATTTCGAGAGCTATGAGGTAGCAGTGCTAACCATTGAGCCACCATGCACCTAGAGCGGCTAGAGCTCTGTTTGAAAACGCAATGAGTTACTCTCAATGGTAAAAAAAGGCCTTGCTTGACTTTCCATGAGATTCTCTGCAATTTCTCACCATAGTCCATGTGATTCTGGCTCCTATAAAACTCTGTCTGACATCTCTGCTGGGCCGATGAACTCTAGAGCTGATGCTTTTTATTGAATCTCAAATTACAAATTTCACACTCTGAGCATCCTGAACTTTCTACATAGTGAGTGCTGCAAGTTTTAATCTCTTTCCCTTGCTTCAATGTCATGTCCAGATGATATTTTTGCAAGCAAGATGACATCCTTCACAGATGATATGGAGCAGATAGAAACAGTTTGAGGAAGATGCTTTATGATCAGATTCCACTATCACTTTGCCTTTCCCAAGTAGTGTTTGATTATAATACTCACAAGCAAGGATAATAACCAAGCACGCTTTCTCAATGTTGAACACAGCATCATTCAGTTTACATTAGTGTCAGGGATGCAGATGCAACTGAATGCTCTTATTATATAGAGTCATAGAGTCATACAGAATGAAAATAGACCCTTCGGTTCAACTCATTCATGCCAGTCAGATTTCCCAAACTAAACTAATTCCATTTGCTTGTGTTTGGCCCATATCCCTCTAAATCTTTCCTATTGATATTCCTGTCGAAATTCCTTTTAAATGTTGTAACTGTGCCTACATCTATCACTTCCTCTGCCAGTTCATCCCACATATGAACCACTCTCTGTATGAAAATATTGTCCCTCAGGTCCCTTTTAAATCTTACCTCCCCTCATCTGAAATCCATGCCCTCTAGGTTTGAACTTTCCTACTCTAGGGAAAAGACCTTTGCTATGCACTTTATCTTTGCCCTTCATGATTGTATAAACCTCCATAATGTCACCCCTCAATCTCCTATGCTCTGGGGAGAAAAGTCCCAACTTATCCAGCGTCTCATAATAATTCAAACCCTCCAGTCTCAGTACCATCCTTGTAAATCCCTTTCTAATTTAATAATATCCTTCCAATAATAGGGTGACCAGAATTGTACACAGTACCCAAAAGTGCCCTCACCATAAAGGTAGCTACAAATCCTACATTACACTGCAAGCTGAGTTCATTAATGATGTTGTAGTCACCTCAGCAATTACATTGCCATCGCAGGTTATTTGATTATAGTGAAGACTGTTCCTTATTCTGTGCCCCAATATCAATGCACATCCTGAGTAGTGAGCTTCCATAGTGTTTCACATTCTGATGACAAATTAGGCAAGAACTTGGCTAAACAGTTCACATTGCAGTTATATTGCTTTCACCATTTGTTGGTCACTGCAGCTTGTCAGAATCAAGGCAGAGTCCCTTTGCTGTCAGGATGTGAGCCATATACCAGACTTTAGGCATTGTCATTTGCCCTTTGTCCTTTTCTTGTTCGGGCTGTGAGCCTCATGCTACTACATAGACCATTTGGTGTATATCTGACACTTCACGTTCACTTGATGTGCCTCTTCTGCACTATCACAAGCCAAGTTGTGCCAGTCCAAAGATGTGCCAGTCAGATGAATTGGCCATTCTAAATTGCCCATAGTGTTAGATGCATTGGGTCTGGGTGGGTTACTCTTCAGAGGGTCGGTGTGGGCTTGTTGGGCCGAAGGGCCTGTTCCCACACTATAGGGATCTAATGTAATCTAAAGTTTCACCTTTAGACCTGACAATGTTGACCTGCTGTACTGCATTGAGAGATTCATTGCGATCATCAGCTGATATCTCTCCACCTTGATTCGATTGCTTCGAATGTTTCTACCTAAACACTTGGGTGTAAATTGATTCAGCATCTTGCAGTTAGAACACTTCTTTCCTCATTCTAGACATGCTTTTGTGTGATTTACTCTGCATCCTGCCTTCTGGCCTTAATCCTTCTGTTGGCTCTTCTGTAAATATTTCTTCCTTGTTTTTGAGTTTTTATTTGACCTGGAATGCCTGGGAATGCATTGCAAAATGGATCACTAATATATCCCAACTGATGGCCAGCAAGCTACTGCACATATTGATCACTTTCTTGAGAATAGGTTTCTCTTCCCTCAGCAGATATACTTTCACAACATGATCTCTTCTGTGTAAGAAAATCTAATCTTCGATTAGATCATCTCTCAGTTGTTTGCACTCGCAGGATTCAGTTATGTGTCAGTCCCATCACATAGTGATCAAAAGTATCCTTTTCCCCAGAGCTGTGATGTTGAACACATACCATTCATAAGTGACATCGATAGAAAGTTGAAAATATGTTTTCAAAACTTCAAAATATCCCGTATTATCTACCACACAGTGAGGTTGAGAGTCCATTATGCTCTTTAGTGCTCTTTCCCCAGCATTGACAACCAGATTGCAACTCTTATAAGCTCAGTCGCTTTGCTTAACCCTATTTCTATTTCATAGCTTTGGCAATGCAATTGGAAAAAAAAATACAATTTTGACATTCATTTGCATAGCAGCATGGAGTGGAAAATCCACAGCCATTCTTAGCTGGGTTAGTGGCAAGAGACAAAGCATATGTGGTTTGTGAGAATGCAGGACCGTGTCCAGTGACATACCACAGGGGTCAGTGCTAAGTCCCTGATTGTAACATATGTAAATGACACAGGAAACAATGGAGGGTGATGGTAACTAAGCATGAGGATCTCACAAAGGTTGATTGCATGGTTGACAGGAGGAAGGTCTTAGGTTACAGGAGGACCATAGAATCTGTACATTCAACCCATGGAGTCCACACCAACCTTCCGAAGAGCATCCCACCCAGATCCACCCCCCCCCCCCCACTCTATCTGTGTAACCCCATGTTTCCCATGGCTAATCCACTTAACTTGCACATCTCTGGACACTATGGGCAATTTCCCATGGCCAATCTACCTCACCTGCACATCTTTAGATTGTGGGATGAAACCAAAGCACCCAGAGGAAACCACATAAACACGGGGAGAATGTGCAACTCTACATAGCCAGCCACCTGAGGGTAGACTTCAAACTAGGTCCCTGGCACTGTGAGGCAGCATGCTAACCACTGGGCCACCATGCACCAAATAAATCAGATGGGCAGACAGAAGTGAAAATGGCCAAATGGAATTTAATCCCAATAAATTTGAGATGATGCAATTTGGAAGATGTGACAAGGCAAGGGAGTACTCAATGAACGGCAAAACATGGGGAAACTCAGTGGAACAGAGGTATCTTGGTATGGTTCTCTATTGATCCCTGAAAGCAGCAGTTAAGAAGGCATACAGGACAATTGCTTTCATCAGTCATTGCATTGATAGTAAGAGAATGGCAGTTATGTTAGAGCTGTACAAAACTTTGGAGTACTGTGTGTAGTTCTGATCACCACACTATGGGAAGAAAATGCTTGCACAGGATGGGGTGCAGATGAGGTTCACCAGGATGTTGCCTGGAATAGAACATTTCAGTGATGGATGAGCTTGGGCTGTTTCACTGGAGAAGGGAAGGTTGAGAGGAGAGCTGATGCAGGTGTGTAAGATTATAAGGTGCAGAGGCAGGATGGAGAGGAAGTATCTGCTCCCTTTAGTCGAATGAGCAATAACGAGGCACATTATGTTAAGGTCAAGGGCAGTTGGTTAAGAAGGGAGTTGAAGAAAAATGTTTTCACCCAGAGGATGGTGGGGGTCTGGGATGCACTGCCTGGGCGAGTAGTTGAGGCAGGAAACCTCATCACCTTTAAAAACTACTTGGATGAGCCCTTGAGGTGTCATAACATTCAAGACCATGGGCCAAGTGTTGGAAAGTGGGACCAGTGTAGATTTAGAGTAATCTTTTGTCGGTGCAGACTCGATAGGCCGACGGGCCTTTTTTGTACCATATGATTCTTTGATTCTGAATCACCTAACACTCCTAAGTTGCAGACTGCAATTTTAATTCCAACTTTTCTCTTTTTGTGAACAGTGGCCGGCTCTCTTTCAGCTCGGAAGCTTCTCACTTTTGACATCATGTTTCCAACAATGGTTTTTACAAACTACAACATCAGCCAATTACAGCTTCAACAATGCCTTCAGCTGACTGGGCCTTCTCTTCATAAACCTCCTGAACTCTATACACCTTTCTTGCCCTTTAAGATACTCCTGATAACCTGTCTCCATGAGCAAGATTTGAGTTGGACAATCTGACAACCCCTTATCTGGCTTGATGCCCCATTTTGTTGACGTGTTTCCATGACACACTTTCAGGCATTTTGCTACGTTGAAGGTGCTACACAAAGGCAAATATCATTACTCAGACCCATTTGAGATCCACTTTTATCACAAAGTGTGACTTTCCACCAAAGAAATCAAATTAATTTATTGCACAGCCAGAATGCTTTAATCTTTGACTAGCTGCTGAAGGTGTAGCTACACGATCGATGAGGGATGAAACAAAAAAGAAAGATGTTGTGTTTAATCCTAACTCAGCGTGATCTGCAAAGCCAATTTCCAATAGGCCACTGAACAGATCTTTTGCTGCTCACTCACTGCTGAGAATAGACATCAGTGCCAAGGAGGGTCCTTTGATATGGATTACATGTAGCCAGCCACCATTCACTGACTGTTTGTTGCTGTAGGGGAGCAGAAACACTTGGCTTAAAGCAACCAAATGCAACAGTATCTACAAGAACCAAAAAGAACTGTGGATGCTGGAATTCAGAAAGCGAAACAGAAATTCCTGGGAAAACTCAGCAGGTCTGTGGAGAGAAAGCAGAGTTAATGTTTCGGGTCCAGTGACACGTTCTTCAGAGTTCTGTGTGGGCTAACGATCAGAATTATATGAGTTCAAATGCCAAAGTGGCAGCTGAGGAATTTAAATTCAGTGAATGTAAAAAGTCTGGAATTGAGAGACCCGGGTTCAATTCCCCCCTCAGGCGACTGACTGTATGGAGTTTGCACGTTCTCCCCGTGTCTGCGTGGGTTTCCTCCGGGTGCTCCGGTTTCCTCCCACAGTCCAAAAGATGTGCAGGGTCAGGTGAATTGGCCGTGCTAAATTGCCCGTAGTGATGGGTAAGGGGTAAATGTAGGGGTATGGGTGGGTTGCACTTCGGCGGGGCGGTGTGGACTTGTTGGGCCGAAGGGCCTGTTTCCACACTGTAAGTAATCTAATCTAATCTAATCTAATCTAAAGAAGTTCGAGTCAGTGACTGTGAAACGGCTGAACTGCTGACAGAACCCACTGGTTTGCCACATCCTATCGGTTAAAAAAAAAAACAACCTGCCATCCTTATCCAATGGAGCTGACAACGTGCTTCCCAATTCACAATGATATGGGGCTCTTAACACCCCTATGACGTTTACATTTATTTGTTCATCGATGGGATAGGAGCATCACTTGTCAGACCAGCATTTGTTACCCATCTTTAATGGCCATAGAAATGAATAGTCTGATGGGGCTACTTCAGAGGGCAGTTGAGGGTCAACTGCATTGCTATTGGTCTGGATCAAGTCACATGTAGGCCAGATTGGGTAGGGATGGAAGATTTCCTTCCTTGAAGAGCATCAGTGAGGCAGATGGATTTTTACAATAACCAATGTTTACTTTCACAGTCAGCTTTAATTCCTGATGGTCACAACATTTCAAGAAAGCAGCTCGCCACTCTCTTCTCAGAGAATCACTAATCTCTACTGTGTGGAAGTAGGTCATTCATCCCATCGGGTCCACACTGACCCTCCAAAGAGCATCCCACCCACCCACCCTCCTACACTATTCCCGTAACCTTGCGTTTCCCATGGCCAACCCACTTAGCGTACACATCCCTGGACACTTTGGACAATTTAACATGGCCAATACAGCTAACCCGCACATCTGGAATTGGGCAATCAATATTAGCACAGCCTGTGATTGCCATAATCATGAATGAATTTTTAAAAAAAATTAATTCCAACAGTTGCCATGTAGGATATGAAGCAATGTACCTGGTATATGGAAAGCCAGTGCTTAGCACTGCTGTCTCACGGCGCCAGAGACCCAGGTTCAATTCCAGCCTCAAGCACTGCCTGTGTACAGTTCACACATTCTCCCCGTGTCTGCGTGGGTTTCCTTCAGGTGCTCCGGTTTCTGCCCACAGTCCAAAGATATGTAAGTTTGATGGATTGGCCATGGGAAATTGCCCATAGTGTCCAGAGGTGTGTAGTTAAAATAGATTAGCCATGGGAATTATAGTGTAAGGGTTGAGTCTGAGTGGGATGTTCTTTGGAAAGTCGGTGTGGACATGTTGGGCTGAATGGCCTGTTTCTACACTGTTGGGATTCTATTTTTTAAAAAAACTCTGAGCTACTAACCCAGGAATACTATCATCTCACCAATCCACAGCTATAGAAACCAGAACTGGAGTAGTGCATTCAGCCCTTAGAGCATGTTATTTCATATGATCATGGCTGATTCTCTACCTCAATTGTTGCTTTAACTCCATACCCTCAGTGACTTTAAAATAAAAAAAACATTAACTGTCCTACTTGAATATATAGAGTAGCTTGGCCTCCACAGCCTTCTGCAGCAGAGAATACCACAGGTGCACCCCCCTTTGTGTGAGGAAATCTTTCCTCATCACAATCCTCAATGATCTATCCTGTATCCTGAGACTGTGTCACCTGTCAAGGCTCCCCAGCCCGGGCAAACATCCTCCCTGCCTCTAGTCTGACTAATTTTATACTTTTCAATCAGATCCCCTCTCGTCCTTCTAAGTAATTGCGCATACAGGCCCAGCCAAACCAATATTGTCTTATAGGACAGTCCTACCAACCCCATGAACCTCTGCTGCACTCAATGGCAAGTCCATCCTTTCCTGAGGTAATGAGACCCAAACTTTTCACAGTACTCCAGCTGTGGTCTCACTCAGGCCCTGCATAACTGCAGTTAGACATCTCACCTTCTGAACTCAAACCTTCTTGCAATAAAGGCTAATATATCACCTGCTTTCCTAATTGCTTCCTGCACCTGCTTATCTAATTGAGGTGTGTAGGGACATCCAAAGCTCTTTGTAAAGTCATACTTCCCAACAAATCTGCAGTTAAATAATGCTCTTCCATTCTGACTTCACATCAAAATGTATAACTTCATATTTAGCCACATTATACTGCATATGTCATGCATTTCCCATTCACTGCACTTGTTTTAGTGTGTTGGTGGTTTTGTGAATGGACACAGTACGCTGATTTCATAGCAACGAGCGGATAAAACATGTCCAGAAACCCTAGCCACTCTCCACTACATCAAAGACATCTTGGAAATGACTGCCAGACTACTCAGACCTCTTGGCATCATGGTAGCCCACAAACCCACCAACACACGAAAACAACAGCTAATGAACTTGAAGAACCCTAATACAAACAACAAGCAAAACTAATGTAATTGACAAAATATCTTGCAAGAACTGTAACAAACACAAAATTGGCTAAAAGGCAGAAAACTAGCCACCAGGATACATGAACATCAACTAGCCACAAAAAGACAAGACCCACTCTCATTAGTATCCTTACATGTAGACGAAGAAGGACACCACTTTGACTGGGATAACACATCCATTCCAGGACAAGTGAAACAGAGACACGCACGAGATATCCTGGTAGCACGGCATTCCAACCGGAACTCTATCAACAAACACATTGACTTGGATCTCATTTACCACTCCTTGAGAAAAAGAATCAGAAATGACATTGCCACAGGAAATGATATCACTACAGGAAATGACATCACCAACCCAAGGAAACCTAAACATATAAATAGAAAGCGGGCCATGTTACCAGTGCTTCATCTGGAGGCTCACTGAAGATGGTACCTAGTGTGGTGACGAAACATCTGAAACCGATCCTTCCAGCTCACCGAGTAAACCTACATCCATTTATTGTCTGTCCCAAGTTGCCCTTGAGAAGGTGGTGTTGAGCTGCCTTCTTGAACTGCTGTAGTCTATATGCTGTGGGTTGACCCACAATGCCCTTCGGAGGGAGTTCCTGGATTTTGACTCAACAGCAATGAAGGAGCAGCAATATATTTTCAAATCAGTATGGTGAGTGGCTTGGAGGGAAACTTGAAGGTGGTGGTGTTCCCATGTATCTTCTGCCCTTGTCCTTCTCGATAGAAGTACTTGTGGGTTTGGAAGGTGCTGTCTGAGGATATTTGATGAATTTCTGCAGTGCATTTTATAGAGAGCACATGTTATTGCTACTGAGCATTGAGGTGGAGGGAGTGGATGTTTATGAATGCGGTGTCAATCAAGTGGGCTGCTTTTTCCTGGATAATGTCAAGCTTCTTTAGTGTTGTTGGAGCTGCACTCAACCAGGCAAGTGGGAAGTATTCCATCACACTCCTGACTTATGCCTTGTAGATGGTGAACAGACTTTGGTGAGTCAGCAGGTGAGTTACTCACTGCAGGATTCCTAGCCTCTGACCTGCTCTTGCAGCTGCTGTGTTTATGTGGTGAGTCTAGTTGAGTTTCTAGTCAATGGCAAACCCCAGGAATTTGATAGTGGGGGACTTAGTAATGAAGCGCTTTTTCTTTATTTCTTTATTTTATATACCAAAGATTTCTACCTAAGATAGAGCTGTGTGCGGCAACATTATACACTTTTCATTATACCCCTGAACTTTTGTATTTGAGTACATATGACAATAAACCCTACACCAAACCATAAACCAATCCCACTTGGTTTTGTGTTGTCAACGAACTTGGAAATGTTTCATTTGGCTCCCTCATCCAGGTCATGTGTATTTATCATGAGAAACTGGGGGTGACATTCTCCCTAAGCTGTGTGGCTGCATGTAGTGCAGCTGCTATAATGGACCACCTACTATGACCGATTCTGGTAGACATTGCTATGCCCAGGCCTGAGAAGCCCATACAGGTGTTAATAAAATTAAAAGGAATGCTGGCTGGGTCTCAATCATTGATCCCCGCACCCCCACCCAGACACTCAAAAAAGGCTATTTTGTTCCCACTCAGTTACCTCAAAGGTAATTAGAGACAGGCAATAAACATTAATCAAAAAATAAATGTGTGGACAATGGAAATCAGAAACAAAATCAGAAATTGCTGCAAGAACTCAACAAGTGTGGCAGCATTTGTGAAGAGAGAATACAGAGTTACTGTTTCGGGACCTTCTTCAGAGCAGCTGCCTTTAATGCCAGCTGTAGTGATAGGAACCAGGTGGATCTCATTGAGTATGCGTACCCTAGTTGGGGCTGCTAACCATGGACTAATCAGGGAACCCTGGGTGACCAATATAAACAGGAGTTGGAGCTCGAGTGTCTCTGGAGAAGGAGCACGCGGTGTCGACCAACACCCTGGAGTTGTTCAGGGAGAGGTGGGCGCCGCAGGGAGTGGAGTGCATCATTTCTCCGTCCAATTCTATTTTGATTTAGTCCCTACCCTCCCCTTCACTGTTTTGATCACACAGCACTGCCCTTTGATGTGAAGGGCAGTGCTTGTCACTGGCCACCCGGATGTTTTCCTATCTTCCTGGTGGTGGAATTTGAATAAAGATTCGTACACCTTGTGTCTCTCACTGTGTCTCACACCTACACACACACACCATGGGTGCTGGGGAAAAATAAGCACTACCACAGTTAGGCGGTAGTGTGGGGGTTAAATTTTTAAAAAAATAAACAGGAGTCAACATGGGTGCTGGGGAAAAAATAAGCACTACCGCGGTTAGGCGGTAGTGTGGGGGTTAAATTACAAAAAAAGAACTGGAGTGCCAGACACCCTGTTCACTCAGAGCTGGAGAAGAAAAAAAAATAAACAGGAGTTAGAGGCCGGGTGTCTCTGGAGAAGGAGCACGCGGTGTCCACCAACACCCTTGAGCTGTTCAGGGAGAGGTGGGCACCACAGGGAGTGGAGTGCATTACTTCCCCCTCCAACTCTATTTTGATTTAATCCCTGCGCTCCCCTTCACTGTTTGATCACACAGCATTGCCCTTCGATGTGAAGGGCACTCGCTTGTCACTGGCCACTCGGATGTTTCCTTTCTTCCTGGTGGTGGAAACTGAATAAAGATTTGTACACCTTGCGTCTCTCACTGTGTCTCACACCTGCACACACACAACATGGGTGCTGGGGAAAAAATAAGCACTACCGCAGTTAAGAGGTAGTGTGGGGGGAAACATTTAGACAAAAAAAAAGAAAAAATATAAATTGGAGATTTGGCATCTCCTCAGTTTAGGGGGCTGACTCTGTGCTGGCTGGGCCACAGTCAGTATGTTACTGCTGCTGTTGGTTTCTGCTTCTTTTGTGGGGGGATGCCTGATTCCTGAACTGGCTGAATTGCGGAGCCGGTTTGTTAACAGGTAAAAGAAAGAAAAAAGAAAAAAAAGAGAAAAAAATAAACAGAGGAGTGAGCCCATGAGTCCCTGGAGAAGGAGCACGTAGTGTCCATCAACTCCCTTGAGCTATTCAGGGAGAGGTGGGCACCGCAGGGAGTGGAGTGTATTATTTCCCTGTCCAACTCTATTTTGATTTAATCCCTGCCCTCCCCTTCACTGTTTGATCACACAGCATTGCCCTTTGATGTGAAGGGCACAGCTTGTCACTGGCCACTCGGGTGTTTCCTTTCTAACTGGTGAGGGAGTATAAATAAAGATTTACATACTTGTTGTTCTTCACCTGCACACACACACACAGCACGGGTGTTGGGGAAAATATAAGCACTACTGCTGTTAGGCAATAATGTGGGGAACATAAGGAGAAAATAAAATAAAAAAAATATATAAACAGGGAGGCCTGAGGAGGGTCAGTCAGTACGGAGGACGGCCAGAGACTGGAAGGCTGACGATTATCCTGCAGGAAGGTTAGCCAAGGACGGTCTGATCAATACGTGGTGTGGACCGGGGTCAGGTGTTTTTTATTTAGCCATATTGGGTCATTTGATTGCATTTCTTGTCTGTGTTTGTTACTGTTGCCTCTGAGTGAAAGTGGGATTTGAGGTTTGTCCTCCCTCCCTGATTACGGAACAGTGGGGTTTGGGGTTTGGGATTTAGCCTTGCTGTAAATTGTGTTTTTTTTTGTGAACTGCTGCTTTTTGTTTATTGTTAACTGTGTTTGTAATGTGTACCATTTTATAAAATAAAAGAATATGAACAGGAGATTCAGAAACTCCGCAGTTCAGGGACTGAGTCTGAACTGGCTGGCCACAGCCAGTATACTGAGCATATGTAAGTAAATTCACACCAGACTATAATCCAACAGCTTTATTTTGAAATCATAAGCTTTAGAGACGTAAAGTGACTTAACCTGATGAAGGAGCAGTGCTCTGAAAGCTTGTGATTTGAAATAAACCTGTTGGACTATAACCTGGAGTCCTGTGATTTCTGAGTTTAACCTACCCTGTGCAACACTGGCATCTCAGTGCCATGTAAATAAAGGGTGACTTGGTGACAGCCTCTGTGCAGTTATTGCACCAGCCTTGCCCCATATATGCTGCCCTTGCTCGCAGACCGACAAGTCGCTACCTCACCATGAGAAATTGACAGGAGGGTGAAAGGAACCGAGGGGTATGGATGACAGGGTGAGATTAGATTAAATTAGATTAGATACCCTGCAGTGTGGAAACAGCCCTTTGGCCCAACCAGTCTAGACCTTCTGAAGAGTAACCCACTGACTAATGCACTTCCCTCTGACTAATGCACCTAAGACTGTGGGCAATTTAGCATGGCCAATTCACCTGACTTGCACAGCTTTGGACTGTGGGAGGAAACCGGAGCACCCGGAGGAAACCCACGCAGACACGGGGAGAATGTGCAAACTCCGCACAGACATGATGACGGGCGTCGGAAGCCATATGTGCAACATCGACCTGTCAGGCTGAATGGCCTGTTTCCGTACTGCGGTCATAATGCAGCATAAACTGGCATCTTGCCAATACACCCAGCACTGCTTACAACACAACTGCTGGACTGAAGCTTCCTGCAGTGAGTAATGAAAGTGTCATTGCTGCTTTGAGTGATTCTATTCAGATGTTATTGCGAATGTGTACTGGTGGATTACAGCTGAGTGATCAGCAAGACTGCATTCTGCTACACGCCAGCCAAGTGCCACTCATTAGTCTGATGATTACTCATTCGGATGGGAAAAGACAACAAATTTTGAGATATGTCAGGGGACTCCTGCTCCCTGGAGAGTAAAGGACAGCGGGTCTAATTGGATTGCTCCCACAGGGAGCTGCCATTGTGGGCTGAATGACCTCCCTTTGGTGACAGATTATTTCCTATCGTGACAACCCAGATATGGAAACACAAATGAACTGCCTGCATAAAAATAGATTGGAAATTATGGTAACTAAGTAGAGAAAAAGATGGAAATACTCAGCAGATTTCAAGTGCAACTCCAAAATATTTCCAGGCTGTTGACAGTGCAACATTGTTTGATAGTGACATCGTCAAATCTAACATTCAATGCAAAAATATTCCATCCACAGAACTGTCAAATCCAACTGTGGAAAATGCAACAAAAAAAACCCAAAATCTTAGAAAGGAAGCTTTTGTTTTATCCACCTCAGAGGCAATTTTACTCTCTCTAGCTGTCATAGCTTGCTATTCTCTCTTCCTGACTTTGAAATGTATCTTTCCATAAGAGACCGTAATTGTGCTATCCCCTGCTGAAACTTTGCCTTCTCCAGGTCTTCAAAACTGCGAAACCTTTCACCAGCTGAATTTCTCAGGATTTTAGGTCCCAGACTTTGCCATCTGTGTTTGTTGCCATTATATCCAACAGTGTCATTGCGAGCTGCTGTGTCAGCATTTCCCATTCACTTTTCCATGTCAACAGTCACAGTGCAGTTGCAAATCCTGGCCACAAGATGGCTGTATGAGCTTGGTTTTTGAGCACCGCCTCCAGCGTGCACATGAAACATCAAGTGACTCCAAGACCTGCAATAGACGATTCAGCAGTGGCGTAAATATGTCACTCAGCATTTGGAAGACAAGTTCTTGTTTTGGGGTGAAATCTTCACAGAAATATCACCAAGCATTTTCTGTCTTTAAACAGGGTGGCACAGTGGCACAGAGGTTAGTACTGCTGCCTCACAGCACCAGAGACCCAGGTTCAATTCCATCCTTGGGCGAATATCTGTGTGGGTTTTGTTATGAGTGCTCCACTTCCCTCCCACAGTCTAAAGATGTGCAGGTTAGATGGATTTTCCATGCTAAATTCCCCTTAATGTGCTGGCTGGGTGGACTAGCCATGGGAAAGGCAGAGTTACAGAGATTGGGTGGGATGCTCTTCAGAGGGTTGGTATGGACTTTATGGTTTGAATGGCCTGCTTCCACACTGTAGCTATAGTCCGATGATTATCTGACCTGCAGAACTTTATAGGTTGCTGACGTAATGTATTTTGTATCTCTTGGTACAACAACAACTTATAAAGGTGTATATTTATATAACACCTTTCACAATCTCAGGACATTTCAAAACTTAGAACCAATTAAGACATTTGAGGTGCAGCTACTGTCTTAATATGGGAAACCTGACAGGTGATGACAAAATTCTTCGGAGCCGGTATTCTATTAACAAACAACCTTTATTTACAAACTTTGACCATAGCCATGCCTCTCACTGAGTCAGGCACAGAAGTGTCAATATCCCTGACACTCAACCTTTTATGTCAGCCAGGTCTCCCTGATTGGACCAGATTAGCAGCGGAGAAAGTGAGGTCTGCAGATGCTGGAGATCAGAGCTGAAAAATGTGTTGCTGGAAAAGCGCAGCAGGTCAGGCAGCATCCAGGGAGCAGGAGAATCGACGTTTCGGGCATGAGCCTTCCTGAAGAAGGGCTTATGCCCGAAACGTCGATTCTCCTGTTCCCTGGATGCTGCCTGACCTGCTGCGCTTTTCCAGCAACACATTTTCAGCCCAGATTAGCAGCCCCAAGCAGGGAACTCATATTTTGTGAGGTTGAGCAGGCTGACCTTGTTAAAATCATTACGGGCAATTTGCGGACCAGGGATTGATGTCCAACAAAGTCCCAGACATCACAATATGAAGATGTCTGGAATGGTTACCATGAAGGACTCTCCTTCACAACCTCTCCTCTCGCCTGACCCTCAGGTTAAGCCACAACCAGTCGTCCTCTTTCTGAGACAGCAGTCCTATCCTCTGGTAAGACAATAATGATTTTACCTTTCATCTTTAAAAAAAGAACAAAGAACAGAAGTACAGCATGGGAACAGGCCCTTCAGCCCTCCAAGCCTGTGCTGATTATTGTGCCCTAGTTAAACTAAAAAACAAACCTTCTGCCCTTATTCAGTCCCCCTATTTCCTCCCTGATCATGTGACCATCCAGGTGCCTCTTAAATGTCACCAATGTGCCTGCTTCCACCGTACCTCTGACAGTGTGTTCCAGGCTCCTACCACGCCCTATGAAAAACCTCCCTCGCACATCTCCCTTAAACTTTCCCTCTCTCACCTTGCACCTGTGCTCCCTTGTAAGTGAAGCTTCAACCCTGGAAAAAAGCCTCTGACTATCCACCCTATCCATGCCTCTCATAATTTTGTACACCTCTATCGCATCTCCTCTCAGCCATCGTCTTTCCAGTGAAAACGATCCTAGTCTTTTTAAACTTTCCTCATAGCCAGTGCCCTCGAGACCAGGCAACATCCTAGTAATTTGGAATAATAATTTTTAGTGATGTAGACTGGAGGTAAAGAAATCTGGCTAGGGCACTGAGACGAACTTGCCCAGCATGCAATGTTTCTGTCTACCCAAGAGGGAAGGAGAGGGCTTTTGTTTTAATGTCTCATTTGAAAGTTGCTGTCACCTCACAATAATGAGGTGTTGCCTTTTTGAATGAGAAATGCCAGTATGAGTATGACTCCAAAAACACTCAGGTAATTTCACACCATCAAGGAAGTGCATTTAACTCCAGTCTCCCTGCTATACAAAAGATGTGGCCCAACTAGAAAGGGTTCCAAAAGGACTTACAGGACTGTAGTTGGTGTTGGAGTGTCCGTGCTGGAGGGAGAGGCTGAACAGGCTGGGATTGTTTTCCTTGGAGTGTCGGAGGCTGAGGGGTGACCTTATAGAGGTTTATAAAATCATGAGGGGCATGGATAGGGTGAATAGCCATGGTCTTTTTCCCAGGGTAGGGGAGTCCAAAACTGGAGGGCATAGGTTTAGGGTGAGAGTGGAAAGATTTAAAAGGGACCTCAGGGGCAACTTTTGCACACAGAGGGTGGTACGGGTATGGAATGAGCTGCCAGAGGAAGTGGTGGAGGCTGGTATAATTACAACATTTAAAAGACATCTAGATGGGTGTATGAATAGGAAGGGTTCAGAGGGGTATGGGCTAAATGTTGCCAAAAGGGACTAGATGAAATTGGGATATCTGGTTGGATTGGACGAGTTGGACTGAAGAGTCTGTTTCCATGCTGTACATCTCTATGACTCTATGAAAAAGCAGTGTACTTGCTATCACATCCTCCACAATGGCAGCAGTGTACTTATATAAGATACAACTTGCCAGAGTTTCTTTGATAGAGCCTGTTACTGGGTCCAAATCCTGAAACGTGCCCCTCCTCATAGCATCGTGAGTGTACTTACACCATACAGATTATGGAGTTCAATAAAGTGACTCACCACCAGTTTCTCAGTTTTGTTTTCATTCCTTCATGGAGTGCGGGCAAGGCCAAATTTGGTGCCAAACCCTCATGCCCTTGAGAAGGTGATGTTTCAGAATAAACTGAGGGGGCGGTAAGTGGCTGGGTCGGATTTGTCCTGCTTTTTGTGGCCAGGATATAACTGAGCAATGTTTTGAGAGGATGCCAGCGTTGCATCTATACTGGAACAGTTTGTCAAAGGATGCAGGAAGTTTTGAAGCACAAGTCTTCAGAGCTATTGCCGGAATGTTGTCAGGGCCCATAGTCCATGTAGTATCCAGTGCCTCTTGCCATTTCTCCACTGTCATACGGAGTGCATTCAATTGGCTTAAGACTGGTCTCTGTGAGGGTGGGGACCTCTAGAGGAGGCTGAAATTGATCATCTACTGGGCACTTTTGGCTAAATATAGTTGCAAATGCTTTAGTCTTATATTTTGCATCCCTCATATAATTCCTGCAGTGTGGAAGGAGGCCATTCATCCCAGCAAGTCCACAACAATCCTCCGAAGGGCATTTCTATCAGACCTGTTCCCTGATCCAATCCCCGTAACCTTGTATTTCCCATGACTAACACACCTAACCTGCACCTCCCTGGACATGCTGGGTAACTTAGCACAACCAATCCACTCTAACCCGCATGTCTTTGGACTGTGGGAGGAAACTGGAGCACCCAGAGGAAACCCATGCAGACCACAGGGAGAACACCTGGACCTTCTCAGACACCTACCTCCCCTTCCTAGGTCTCCCCATCTCCATCTCCGGCGACTGACTCAACACTGACATCTACTACAAATCCACTGACTCCCACAGATACCTGGACTATACCTGCTCCCACCCTGCCTCCTGTACAAACGCTATCACTTATTCCCAATTACTCCGCCTCCCAGGACGACCAATTCCACCATAGAACATCCTAGACTGTGTCCTTCTTCAAAGACCGCAATTTCCCCTCCCACGTGGTTGATGCTGCCCTCCAGAACATCTCCTCCACTTCCTGCACCTCCGCCCTTGAACCCCACACCTCTAATTGCAACAAGGATAGAACCCCCTCCCCCCCGGTCCTCATCTTCCACTCCGCCAACCTCTGGATACATTGCATTATCCTCCGCCACTTTCGGCACCTACAAACAGACCCTACCACCAGGGATAAATTTCCCTCCAAACTCCTATCAACATTTCAGAGAGACCATTCCCTCCATGACTCCCTTGTCAATCCACACCCCTTACCAGCCCACACCCCCAGCTCCTTCCCTTGCCAACGCAAGAAGTGCAAAAACTGCGCCCACACCACAACCCCCCTTATCTCTCTCCAAGGCCCCAAAAGGATCCTCCCACATCCGACAGAAATTTACCTGCACTTCCACACATGTCATCTACTGTATCCGTTGCATCCAATGTGGTCTCCCCTACATCGGGGAGACAGGACACCTACTTGCAGATCGTTTCAGAGAACATCTCTGGGACACCCGCACCAACCAACACCACCGCCCCGTGGATGAACACTTCAACTCCCCCTCCCACTCTACCAAGGATATGCAGGTCCATAAGACCATAAGACCATAAGACATAGGAGCGGAAGTAAGGCCATTCGGCCCATCGAGTCCACTCCGCCATTCAATCACGGCTGATGGGCATTTCAACTCCACTTACCCGCATTCTCCCCGTAGCCCTTAATTCCTTGTGACATCAAGAATTTATCAATTTCTGCCTTGAAGACATTTAGCGTCCCAGCCTCCACTGCATGCTGTGGCAATGAATTCCACAGGCCCACCACTCTCTGGCTGAAGAAATGTCTCCGTATCTCTATTCTGAATTTACCCCCTCTAATTCTAAGGCTGTGTCCACAGATCCTAGTCTCCTCGCCTAACGGAAACAATTTCCTAGCGTCCACCCTCTCCAAGTCCTGGGCCTCTTTCATCACCAAACCCTTACCACCCAATGCCTGGAGGAAGAAAGTCTCATCTTCTACCTTGAGACCCTGCAACCATACGGGATCAACGTGGTTTTCACCAGTTTCCTCATTTCCCCTCCCCCCCCCCCCCCCCCCCATCTCCAAGCCTCCAACTTGGCACTGCCCTCCTGACCTATCCATCTTTCTTCCCACCTATAAGCTCCACCCTATCACTTTCACCCTCCACCTGCTGCATTGTCAGCTACTTTCCCTCCAGTCCCACCTCCATTGATCATTTAGCACCCCGCTGGCCCACAAGCCTCATTCCTGATGAAGGGCTTGTGTCTGAAAAATCAATTTTCTTGCTTCTCAGATGCTACTTGACTTGCTGTGCTTTTCCAGCATCACACTCTCGACACAGGGAGAGCATGCAAACTCCATACCCAGGCAGTTGGCTGAGGGTGGAATCGAACCCGGGTCCCTAGCACTATGAGGTTGTAACACTAGCCGCAGAGCCACTGTGCCACATTAATGGTGCATTAGTCTCTTCCATCATTGAGGATGGGAGTAATTGTGGAGCCGCCTCCACTAGGTAGTAATTTAATTTCATCCAGCACCATTTACATCTGCAGGTGGCAGAACTATAGAGGTTTATGAACTCACTTCTATCTGTCTATCCATGCTTTTTCCAATATTCAGCATTCAAATGGTCCTGTTTTGTAGCTTCACCAGGTTGATTTGTAGATATGCCTGGTGCTGCTTTTGACATGCCCTCCTACACTCTCCATTGATCCAGATGTCCTGGCTTGATGGTCATGGTATAGTGGGTCTATGCCAAGGTACGGGGTTACAGATTGTGGTCAAATACCTTTTTGATGTTACTGATGGCCCACACCATTGCATGAATGTCCAGTTTTGAGTTGGCAGATCGGATTTAGCATGGTGATGGTTCCACACAACATGATTGAGCGTATCTACAATGTAGAAACAGGAATATGTCCCCACAAGAATGATGCGGTCATCACTCGTGCCAACACTGTGCTGGTCAGATACACGATAGGCACAGAGACTGTTGAGGACCAGCTTTTGTAGATTTGTTTCCTCTTGCTGGTTCCCTCACTACCTGGCAGATATGTCCTGTTGGATTTTGCCAAATGGTGCTGGCAGATATCCTTTAGTGATGGGCATGGAAACCTCCCCAACCCTCTCCACCCCACCACTGCTAGAGTACATCCTGCATCCTTAGCGGCTCTTGGCACTCTCGAAGTGGTGTCCAACACAGAGTCCGTCGCTTCACTGGCCAGGGGGTGGGGGAAGTAGATAACATGGGCATGGGGAAGAAATTACATTGACTTTCCTGGCAATGCTCTTGTCCCAAGAACAAATGAAAGGAAAGTTACTGGAGGACATTGGCCAGACCGTATTTGTGCTCTTTTGCTGGGAAAGGTAATTCTTTCTCCTGAGGACAATGGGAAGTATTTCAGACCCTGGTTAGCTGGGAGCCCTGCACGATGTGTGTTTACAGCTGCACTCTCTGCAGCTCGTCTTGTATTTTCTGTTGCCAGAATGATTAAAGATCATAGTGTTACTTACTTCCTCTAATCTACTGGGATAAACACATACAGCTGTGATGCTTAAGGGTGCTGTGAGAGCTGGCAAGAACTGTCGAGTGAAATGGATATATTGATATGCAAAGAACTTGCTTGCTTTAGTTTTGCTGGCAGCCTTGCAGTGGAGCTGGATTCCGGACAGTTGAGCAATCCTCTTCCTTCGGAGAGGATGCGTAGAAGGCAGCTTTTGCACAAAGATGGATTAATCGAATGCCAAGATAACAGGGTGAGACCAACGTTTCAAAGTGGATGCTGAGGTGATTTAGCTGCCAATTTGCTGTTAAAGAATCAAGCAATGCAGACAGTGCTGTGGAGTGCCATTTGAATTGACGTTACGTGAACGAGTTTCACCGTGAAGAATTTAACTTGGGCCTTCTGAATGGACATTAACTTGTCCCTCCACTGCAGCTGGACTGTTAACTGTCTGCTTTGCTGTCCTAAGTAGAGTTCAGACTCCCATCCTGTTTAAAAAAAAGACGATGTGGTTTATTGATTTGAAGGTGTACTTTAATGAACTGTATGGAGAGCTATTGATTGCTCCTGCACACTTTAAATGGACAATTCTCTTAAAGATATATTTGTTTGTAAATTGAGTCACATGTGCAGTGAGTTCTTGCCATATTTAATGTGCAACGTTTGTTTTCATTTGTAATTATGACCCATAAAATTAAAATTAAAGTTTACTTCAAGAGCAAAAATGAAAGAGTCAAACACGTCCCCCCCTCTTTGAAAGGATGGGACTGATTCAACTGTGTGCAGTTCCACTGCCAGTTAACTCGGGCCTGATATGATGTAACAATGATTACATTTAGAGACAGGTATTCAATGCTGGCCAGCCAGTGATGCCCACATCACACGAGAGAATAACAAAAAATTCACTGCCAAAACATGGTGTGGTGAGCTTAAAGAAGACAGGGGGTGGTGGTTGATGGGAAATGTTTGTCCTTGAGTTCAGTTCCTAGTGGTGTATGGAAAGGATCTGTTTTGGGTCCACTGCTGTTTGTCATTTTTGCTTGGAGGCATAGGATGATGGGTTAGTACATTTATGGATGACACCAAGGTCGGTGCAGTTATGGATAGTGCCGAAGGGTGTTGCAGGTTACAGAGGGACATAGATAAGCTGCAGAGCTGAGATGAGAGGTGGCAAATTGAGTTTAATGCAGAAAAGTGTGAGGTGATTCACTTTGGAAAGACTAACAGAAATATAGTGTACTGGGCTAATGGTGAGATTCTCGGTAGTGTAGATGAGCAGAGAGATCCCAGAGTCCATGTACATAGATCCCTCAAAGTTGCCACCCAGGTTGATAGAGATGTTAAGAAGGCACACAGTGTGTTAGCTTTCATTAGTAGAGAGATCAAGTTTCGGAACCATGTGGTCATGTCGCAGCTGTAGAAAACTGTGGTGCGGCCGCACTTGTGAGTATTGCGTGCAGTTCTGGTCACTGCGTTATAGGAAGAATGTGGGTACTTTGGAAAGGGTTCAGAGGATAACTACAAGGATGTTGTCTGGTATGGAGGGAAGGTCCAGTGAGAAAGGTTGAGGGACTTGAGGCTGTTTTCATTGGAGAGAAGAAGGTGACTTAATTGAGACATCTAAGATAATCAGATTGGGTGGCCAGTGAGAGCCTTTTTTCCTATGATGGTGATAGCTAGCAGGAGGGGACCTAGCTTTAATTTGAGGGGTGATAGATATAGGACAGATGTCAGAGGTAGTTTCTTTACTCTGAATAGTAGGGGCATGGAACATACTGCCTACAACAGTAGGAGACTTGCTAACATTAACGGCAGTTAAATAGCCATTGGATAGACATATGGATGAGAATGGAATAGTGTTGGATAGATGGGCTTCAAATTGGTTTCACAGGGCAGCACAACATCGAAGGCCGAAGGGCCTGTACTGCGCTGTAATATTCTATGTTCATTTATATCCCTCAGTAATTTTGCCTAATCATTCTTTTTCTCTCAGATATAAAATTAACAACTGGTCCAGTGTTGACTGCCATCTGTGAAGATAATAAGGACTATAGACGCTGGAGATCAGAGTCGAGAATGTGGTGCTGAAAAAGCACAACCGATCAGACAGCATCCGAGGAGCAGGGAGAGTTGACGTTTAGAGCATAACCCCTTCATCATGGATGTATCCTGGTGATAAGGTCACCACCCAAACTCCTTTCATGATGAAGAGCTTATGCCTGAACCATCGACTCTCCTGCTCCTCGGATGCTGCCTGACTGGCTTTGTTTTTCCAGCACTGCACGTTTTGAGTGCCATTTGTGGGAGAGAGTTCCAAACCTCCACCACCCTTTGTGTCGCTTGCGTAAAGTCTCTGGAAGGATAGGTGCAGATAATAGTTCTGTAACCATTTGCTCCTCCCCATTTGCCACCATCAGCCACTTAGATTTTTGTCACCCCCAGCTTGCACTGAACCACCGTTCTTTTTATCATTCAATCACTCTCATGGTCATGAAAGATCAACCATGCAAGTTAGGAGGTTACCTCTTTAGGGTTATTAGTTCTAGTCGTACTGTCGCCAAAATTGCTCTGTCTTTCAGAATTCAGATTCATCTGAGGCTCCATCTGCGTCCGAGGCTTGGCAACTCTATTTCGCTCTCCATGGAAGCTGCCAGAGCACTACCCACTTATTTCTCTGAGCGCAGGTTTCCATAGCATATTGCTTTTGATTTTCTTAGTTCACACTCATACTGCATGAGTCCCTGGACGGGCAATCCCTAATTGCCCTCGAGGAAGATGGAAACATATTGTCTGATCATTATTGCATTACTGTTTTGGCTTTCGTTCCTTCCTTCCTTCCTACCTCTTTTGCTTCTTTCTTTCAATTCTTCCATTGTACCTCCCTCTCTTCCTCCCTCAGAGAAACAAAGGCAGTGACAATGCTCAAGCAATAATGGGAGCACGGGTGGCTCTGTGGTTAGCACTGGTGCCTCATGGTGCAAGGGAATTGGGTTTGATTCCAGCCTTAGGTGAGTGTGTGGTGTTTGCATGTTCTCCCCATGTCTGCATGGGTTTCCAAGGATATGCTGATTAAATGGATTGGCTGTGATAAAGACAGGGTTGAGTCTAGGTGGATCGCCCTACTGAGATTTGGTGCAGGACTTGATGGGCTGAATGGCCAATTTCTGCACTACAGGGATTCAATGAATCACAGGATGTTGTGAAATTTGAAAGCGTTCAGAAAAGATTTACAAGGATGTTGCCGGATTTGAGTTACAGGCTGGGACTGTTTCCCCGGAGGCTGAGGGGTGACCTTATAGAGGTTTACAAAATCATGAGGCACATGGATAGAATAAATAGACAAAGTCTTTTCCCTGGGATTGGGGAGTCTAGAACTAGAGGGCATAGGTTTAATGTGAGAGGTGAAAGATATAAAAGAGATCTAAGGGGCAACCTTTTCATGAGAGGGTGGTGCGTGTTTGGAATGAGCTGCCAGAGGAAATGGTGGAGGCTGGTACAACTGCAACATTCAAAAGGCATTTGGATGGGTATATGAATAGGAAGGGTTTGAAGGGATATGGGCTGGGCACTGGCAGGTGGGACTAGATTGGGTTGGATATCTGGTTGGCATGGATTGGACCGAAGGGTCTGTTTGCGAGCTGTACATCTCTGTGACTCTATGACTGTAGCTGTTACTCTGTGATTCCTTGTTTATTTACTTGGCAGCTTAATAGCTCTTTACTTCCAGTGGCTGTGCATTTATTGTCACTGCCCCCACACTTTTTGCTACTTCAAAACTTGATTATTCCAATGGCCACCTGTTTTTCCAGTTTCATTCGTTGATCGATCTGATTTCATACAAAGCATTTTCTGCTCTCGTCCTCATTTGCACCAACTCCTATCATGGATGTATTTTGGATTTCTGAATTTAGAAGTCTCTCCATGGCCTTATCCACCCTTTCTCTGTACTGTCCTCCAGCCACACAACCCTCTCAAATGCTAAGGTCTTCTAATTCTGGGCACATGTACCTCTTCAATTTTAATTGCCCAATGGCAGCCATGCCTTTGGCCATATAGGCTTTAAACTTTGGAACTTCATCCTTGAAGCTTTTAGCCTCTGTTACCTCACTTTCTTCATTTAAGATGCTTCTGATAATCTGGGTCTTTGACTGTGGTGACAAGAGCAGGCCAGACGCTAGGAACCTTGCAACGATGAACTCACCTCCTGACTTCTCAGAGCATGTCTGCCATCTGCAAGGCACAAGTCAGGAAGATGATGGAATACTGTCCACATGCAGCTCCAGCAACGCTCATGATGATTGACATCATCTGGCGCAAAGCAGCTTACTTGATTGGCATCACATCCCTAAGCTTCCTCTCCTTGCACCACTGACACTCAGTAGCAGCAGTGCGTACTGTCTACAAGATGCACTGCAGATACTTACCTAGGCTCCTTAGACAACACCTTCCAAATCTATGAACTCTTCCATCCAGAAGGACAAAGGTAAGTTCCCCTTCAAGCCACTCATGATCCTGACTTGGAATCAGATCGCTTGTCTTTCAACATCACTGGGTCAGAATCCTGGAACTCCCTCCCTCATGGTGTGGTGAGTGTGCCTACAACACATGGACTGCAGCAATCCAAGAAAGTCCCTTACTAATACCTTCTCAAGGGCAACTAAGAATGGGCAATAAATGCTGGCCTAGCCAATGACACCCACATTCACTGAGTAAATTTAAAAAGAAACATTTTGTGTTCAGCTGTTCTGAAAGCATGGTGTGCTGTTAAAGATTTTTTGACACAGACCAAAGTGGATTTCCCAGTTTTTACATTATATAAATAGGAATTGTTGTTGGATAGTCAGCAGGAGCTGTGATTGTGTTGGAGGTAGAGACTTGGATTTGTGTTGCTGGGAAGAGCAGGATCATACTGCCTGGTGTTTAATATTTTCTAAGACTTTATTTGGGGTTATTTTGAGCGCTGGAGAATCCAACTAAAGCTCAATGGCAATGTATCAGTAATATTGGAGATTAAAGAAGATTGCGTTTGTTCAGTACAAAATGTAATCTCTTCCACACAACGGGAAGAAATTGTTCAATGTGAAATTTTCCCACCTGTAATGCAACAACTTGAAATTACAGAGAGTCTTAAAAGCAACAGAATAAAACTCCCAATATGAAATCAGGAAGTAAACTGGAATATAACACCATAAGACATTGGAGTGGAGTTAAGTCCAGTCCACCATTTAATCATGGCTGATGGGCATTTCAACTCTACCTATCTGCACACTTACTGTAGCCCTTAATTCCTTGCGAGATCAAGAATTTATGAATCTCTGCTTTGAAGATATTTAACAGAAAAAAAACCATTAAGACATTAAGACATAGCAGCAGAAGAAAGCCATTCAACCCAGTGATTCTGTTTCACCATTCAATGGGATCATAGTTAATCTAATCATCCTCAATTCCATTTTCCTGCTTTTCCCCCATAACCCTTGTTCCCTTATTGATTTAAAATATGCCTGTCTCAGCCTTGAATATGCTTAATGATCCAGCCTCTACAGCCCTCTGCAGTAAAGTGTTCCACAGATTTACAACCCTCTGAGAGAAAATACTCCTCTTCCTCTCTGTCTTAACTGTGCACCTCTTATTCTGAGATTGTAGCTTCTGGTCGTAGACTTTCCCACAAGAGGAAACTCAGTATAAGACTCTGGTGCGGCCGCATCTGGAGTATTGTGTGCAGTTTTGGTCGCCATACTATAGGAAGGATGTGGAGGCACTGGAACGGGTGTAGAGGAGGTTTACCAGGATGTTGCCTGGTATGGTAGGAAGATCGTATGAGGAAAGGCTGAGGCACTTGGGGCTGTTTTCATTGGAGAAAAGAAGGTTTAGGGGTGACTTGATAGAGGTGTAAAAGATGATTAGGGGTTTAGATAGGATTGACCATGAGAACCTTTTTCCACGTATGGAGTCAGCTATTATGAGGGGGCATAGCTTTAAATTAAGGGGTGGTAGGTATAGGACAGATGTTAGGGGTAGGTTCTTTACTCAGCGAGTCGTGAGTTCATGGAATGCCCTGCCAGTAGCAGTGGTGGACTCTCCCTCTTTATGGGCATTTAAACGGGCATTGGATAGGCATATGGAGGATAGTGGGCTAGTGTAGGTTAGGTGGGCTTGGATCGGCGCAACATCGAGGGCCAAAGGGCCTGTACTGCGTTGTATGTTTCTATGTTCTATGTTCTATGAAACAACCTTTCTGCATTCACCTGTCAAGTCCCCAAAGAATCTGATATGTTTCATTGAGGTAGCTTCTCATTCTTCTGAAATCCAAAAAGTAGGCCTGATCTCTCAATCTCTCACTGTAAGGCAGCCTATCAGTGCCTGGTTTCAGCCAAGTGGCCCTTCATTGGATTGCCTCCAATGCTTGCATTGAAGAAGCAGGGTACATAGGCGGCACAGTGACTCGGGGTGATTATTACTGCTATCTCACAACATCACAGATCTGAGTTCAATTCCAGCCTTGGGTGACTGTGTGGAGTTTGCATGTTCTTCCTATATCTGTGTGGGTTTCCTGTGAGTGCTCCAGCTCCCTCCTGCAGTCCAAAGATAAGCAGGTTAGGGTTGATTGGTCGTGCGAAATTGCCCATAGTGTCCAGGGATATGCACCCTAGGTGGGCTAGCCATGAAATAATGCAGAGTTGGGGTGGGTCTGGGTGGGATGCTTGTTGGAGGGTCGGAGTTGCTTTGATTGCCTGAACGGCATGCTTCCACACTGTAAGGATTCTAAATGGATCACTCTGCTCAACTAGCACCATGTTCATGTTTGTATTCATATGATTTTATATTTACATAATTTCAGTGTGCAGGTATCTTCCTATTCCCTTTTCTCTCACATATTTTTAAGTTTCATTTCCAAAATACCTAAGCTATTTACCTTAACCACTTCTTTATCAATACAGTCTGTCATGGGACATGGGAGTTGCACGTTTTATTGCCCACTTCCTGACTGCCCCATGGGAGTGACTTCACAGAATGGACACCCTGTGTGAAGATATTTCTCCTTATTTCTCTGTTAGAATTTCATTTCCTGGAGTTTTGGGTCTTCTCATAAGAGAAAAGGTTATACGGAAAAGGCAAGAAAATAGAGTTGAGGATTATCGGATCAGTCATGAATGGGGTAGCAGACTTGATGGGCTGAATGGCCTAGCTCCACTCCCATATCTTAGAATCGTATGGAAATTTTCTCCAAGTCTGTCCTGTTTGACCCATTCGAACTTTTAAAGCTCCTTAAAATAAACATCACCTCAAAGTTTCTCAAAGGAATATTCACAAGCAACTTGCTCAGTTTTTCCAGATATCAATCATATCTCAGTCTTTGTCCCATCCTGTTTTTTTTTTTGCACTTTCTCCTGTGTTTTTATGACCTTTTATATCAAATGGTGTACAGGGTGGCATGGTCGCTCAGTGATTAGCACTACTGCCTCACAGCACCAGGGGCCCGGGTTCAATTCCTGCCTCGGTTGACTGTCTGTGTGGTATTTGCACTTTATCCCTGTGCCTTCTTGGGTTTCCTCCCATGATCCAAAGATGTGCGCGTCAGCTGAATTGGCCATGCTAAATTGCCCATAGTGTTAGTCAGGGGTAAATATAGGGTAGGGGAATGGGTGTGGGTGGGTTACTTTTCAGAGGGTTGGTGTGGACGTGTTGAGTTAAAGGGCCTGTTTCCACACTGTAGGGAATCTAATCTAACTGTGAATTGAAGGTCCTTGTCCAATAAGCTTTACTTAAGGCAAAGTTGCATGATTATTTAAGTGATGTATGCTGTAAGTAAAATATAACAGTGATGCACATACCCCCTATATTTCTATTACTTACTGTACATTTTTACATTGATTATGCAGACCTTTTGATCAATTGGAATATTTCATCAACTGGTACACTCCTGGTCCCCTAGGTGCTGATTAATAAAAAGCTTGCCGTATTGTGTGAGGCTTGAATACACAAATGTAGGGGGTCAGAAACAAGGCTGCAAACCAAGCAGAAACAGAAATTCCTGGACAAACTCAGCAGGTCTGGCAGCATCTGTGGAGAGAGAGAGAAACAATTAACATTTCGAGGCCGGTGACACTTGATCAGAATCGATTGCAGCTAGGAAAATGGAGTCATAGAGTCATACAGCACAGAAACAGACCCTTCACTCCAAATCGTCCAAGCTGACCAGGTTTCCTAAATGTAACTAGTCCCATTTACCTGTTTGTCGTCCATACTTCTCTCAACCCCTCCTGCTCATGTACCTGGCCAAATGTCTTTTAAATGTTGTGATTGTATCCATCTCCACCACTTCCTCTGTTGTTCCATACATACACCATTCTCTGTGTGAAAAAATTGCCCCCAAGTCCCTTTTAAATCTTTCCCCTCTCACTTTTAACCTATTCCCTCTAGTTTTGAACTCCCCCACATTAGGAAAAAGACCTTGTCTCTTCATCATATTTATGCTCCTTATGATTTCATAAACCTCTAGAAGGAGAAATGTCTCAGCTTATCCAGCCTCTCCTTATAACTCAAACCCTCCAGCTCTGGCAACATCCTTGTAAATTGTTTTCTGCACTCTTTCTAGTTTTAACAACATCCTTCCTGTAGCAGAGTGACCAGAATTGAATGTAGTATTCCAAAAGTTACTTCACCAATGTCTTGTACGGCAGATGGTATCCACACTGAAGACAGGGGCTGAGGGACAAGGAGCAGGGGACCCTAATGACTGCCGAGGCATTTTAAAAATGTATGAGTACATATAAAACCATAAGAAATCGGAGTTGGATTAGACCATTCAGCCTCTCAAGCCTGCTGAGCCATTCAATGGGATTGTGGCTGGTAATTGCTACCCTAAGTGAGTTCATGTTCCTTGCGATTTCTCTTCAGATTACAATAATAAAGCGTATGAAATATCATCAGTTAGTTTCATTAATACATCCATCGCAATATTTAATTGGGAAACTCGTTGGCACCTTTAAGCAGGATGTGTACAAAATGAGATGAAATGCATTTCTTTCCCAATGTTATTTTACGAATGCTTCTCATGCACTAAATTTATTTAAATTGACAAGTTCCCCTGCCCCTACCGCCCCAAATGCATACATTGTTTTATTTATACATTCTAACAGCTTGCAATAACTATAGGCAATAAATACTTTGCTGCATACTAATGTGTAACTCATGCCCTGCATTTAATTACAGAAAAGACCGTCGTAAATTTATAATAAATGACAGGCAGAAGGATCATAACTTCAAAACTCACTTTGTTTTTTTGTGGCAACAGCATTCTGGGTGGCCCCATGTCTCCTCAGGTGGGTGACGAAATTCAGATGCAAGTTAGAAAGCATTCCGTCTGGGTGTTTACTATGATCTGCATTTACTGCTTGCAAAACAAAATTTTTCACTGTATTTTAGTACACGTGACTGCAATAAAATAAAACAAATCAAATCCATTTGGAATTCTGAAGTTTATTACTCTCCTGTCTTGAGAGAACTCCGAGGCAACCATGCCTAGAGATATTGCAGCTGTCACTTGTGTTTCTCTTGCCTGCGAGTTGTCCCTGTACAGATTCTATACTTCTGTATTCCTGTTGGGTGTCATTGCCTATCAAAGCATCACAACAGAAGGAGAAAAAGCTTCTTGTTTCTTTCTCTGTCACTCAGAGGGCTGTGAATGAGATCCAAAGAAGAGATATATCAGACTCAAAACATGAACTCTTTTTTTTTTCTCTCTCTCCACGATAACTGTTGAGTTTCACCAGCACCTTGTGTTTTCATTTCGGATCTTCAGCATCCGCATAACTTTGCTGTTATGTGAACCATTTGAAATCTCTGCCACAAAAGGCTGTGGTAGCTCTGTCATTGAGGATGGTAAAAGTGAAAATTGACAAGATTTCTGAATTCCAGTACGAGTAAAGTCATCGAGTTATAGAGATGTGCAGCATTGAAACAGACCCTTTGGTCCAACTCGTCCATTCTGACCAGATATTCTTAATAAACTTGGTCCCATTTGCCAATATTTGGCCCATATTCCTCCCAAACCTTAACGGAATGTCCTTCATGGTCACACCAATGGACATTTGTGAACCAGATGAATTTTTCCTGGCAGCCAACAATGGTCCCATGGTCACTGTGATTGTCTTTTTCAATTAGATTCCAATCTGGCCATCCTCCACAGCAGGATTCGAACCCAGATCCCAAGACCACAGCTGGGAACCTCCGGATAATAGTAAGACCACAAGGTCATCACCTCCCACTGCCTTAGCCTGCTCCTGTGTGGCCTTACTGACCTGGTTCTGTTTTGAGTCCCTCACATACTAATTTGCCCTTAGCCTAGAGCAAAACTCTCTGGTTTATATTTATTGTCAGTTGTGTATGATGACCCTAAGTCCAGCTTTCTTTGGGATTTCAATCCTACTTTATTACCATAAGACCAGAAGACCATTAGATATGATACTCCTACTAATGGGAACATCTTCTCCATGTCCACTCTATCCAGGTGTCTTGGTATTCTGTAAGTTTCAATGAAATTCGCCCTTATCCCTCTAAACTCATTCAAGTACAGACCCAGAGTCATCAACTGTTCCTCGTACGACAAGCCCTTCATCTCCAGGATCATTCTTGTAAACCTCTCTGGACCCCATCTAACACCAGCAAATCCTTCCTTAGATACAGGGACCAAAACTGTTCATTATATTTCAAATGTCATCTGATCGAGCCTGATATAGCTTCAGCAGTATGATCCTGCTCTTGTATTCTAGCCCTCTTGAAATGAATGCGAATGCTGCATTTGCCTTCCGAACTGCCAAGTGAGCCTGCATGTTCACCTTAAGTTATTCATTTTGGCAAATGGAACAACTCTTAAAGCACTTTAGAACATAGAACATAGAACAATACAGTGCAGAACAGGTTCTTCGGCCCTTGATGTTGTGCCGACCTGTGAACTATTCTCAGCTCATTCCCCTAGCCCATCCCACCATCATCCATGTGCTTATCTAAGGATTACTTAAATCCACCTAATGTGACTGAGTTGACTACATTAGTAGGTAGGGCATTCCACGCTCCCTTACCATTCTCTGCATAAAGAATCTGCCTCTGACATCTGTCTTAAATCTATCACCCCTCAATTTGTAGTTATGCCTCTGCCCCCTCGTACAAGCTGACGTCATCATCCTAGGAAAAAGACTTTCACTGTCTACCCTATCTAATCCTCTGATCATCTTGTATGTCTCTATTAAATCCCCTCTTAGCCTTCTTCTTTCCAATGAGAACAGACCCAAGTCTCTCAGCCTTTCCTCATAAGACCTTCCCTCCAGACCAGGCAACATCCTGGTAAATCTCCTCTGCACCTTTTCCAATGCTTCCATATCCTTCCCGAATACGGGGATCAGAACTGTACACAATATTCCAAGTGTGGCTGCACTAGTGCTTTGTATAGTTGCAGCATGATATTGCGGCTCTGGAACTCAATCCCTATACAAATGAAACCTAACACATCATATGCCTTCTTAACAGCACTATCTACCTGGGTGGCAACTTTCAGGGATCTATGTACATAGACTTCAAGATCCCTCTGCACACCCACACTACCAAGAATATTTCCATTGACCCAGTACTCTGCCTTCCTGTTATTCTTCCCAAAGTGCATCACCTCACATTTAGCTGCATTGAACTCTATTTGCCACCTCTCAGCCCAATTCTGCAGTTTATCCAAGTCCCCCTGCAACCTGTAACATTCTTCCACACTGTCCACTACTCCATCGATTTTAGTGTCGTCTGCAAATTTAATTATCCATCCACCTATGCCTGTGTCTAAGTCATTTATAAAAATGACAAACAGCAGTGGTCCCAAAACAGATCCTTGTGGCACATCACTAGTAACCGGACTCCAGGCTGAATATTTTCCATCAAGTCTTTACTGAAGTCCATGTATACCACATCAACTGCCCGATCCTCATCTACATGCTTGGTCACCTTCTCAAAAAAACTCAATGAGGTTTGTGAGACAGGACCTGCCCTTGACGAAACCATGTTGACTATCTGAAATTAAATTGTTGCTTGCTAGATGGTTGTAAATCTTATCTCTTATAATATTTTCCAAAACCTTTCCTACAACAGAGGGAAGGCAGTAGACTAGTCATATTATCACTAGACGTCATGATTTGGAGATGCCGGTTTTGGACTGGGGTGTACAAAGTTAAAAATCTCACAACATCAGGTTATGGTCCAACAGATTTAACTGGAAGCATTCACTTTCAGAGTGCTGCTCCTTCATCAGGTGTTTGTGGAGCGACGCTCCGAAAGCTAGTGCTTCCAGTTAAACCTGTTGGACTAGAACCTGGTGTTGTGTGATTTTTAACTTTATCACTAGATGACTAATAATCCAGAGACCCAGGTAATATTCCAGGGACTCTGGATCAGTGGTGCTGGAAGAGCACAGCAATTCAGGCAGCATCCGAGGACAGGCAAAATCGACGTTTCGGGCAAAAGCCCTTCATCAGGAATAAAGGCAGACAGACTGAAGCGTGGAGAGATAAGCTAGAGGAGGGTGGGGGTGGGGATAGAGTAGCATAGAGTACAATAGGTCAGTGGGGAAGGAGATGAAGGTGATAGGTCAGGGAGGAGAGGGTGGAGTGGATAGATGGAAAAGGAGCTAGGCAGGTCGGACAAGTCCGGACACGTCAGGGGATCGAGTTTCTGGAGGTTAGAAACTAGGATGAGGTGGGGGAAGGGGAAATGAGGAAATATTCCAGGGACCCAGGTTTGAATTTTGATATGGTGGATGGTAGAATTTGAATTCAATAGAAATCTGGAATTAAGAGTCTAATGATGGCCATGAATCCATTGCTGATTGTTGGAAAAAATCCATCTGGCTCACTCACATTCTTTAGGGAAGGAAACTACCATCCTTACCTATTCTGGCCTACATGTTACTTCAGACCCACAGCAATATGGTTGACTCTTAACTGCCCTCTGGGGCAATTAGGGATGGGCAATGAATGCTGGGAGGAAGCAATAATCAGAAAGAAGAAGAGTGGGGGAAGGAAAGGCGGACTGGTGCGGGAGAGATGGGGAAGCAAGAAATATTTATCAAGGTCTCAACAACAATTCATATATATAAGCACCTTTTAAATGATCAAGTGTCATAAGGTGCTTTAGGCAGGCACGGTGGCTCAGTGGTTAGCACTGCTACTTTGCAGCATCCTACGACCAGGGTTCAATCCCAGCAACTGTCTGTATGGGGTTTGCATGTTCTCCCCATGTCCGTATGGGTTTCCTCCCACAGATGTCAGAGGCAGATTCCAAAGATGTGCAGGTTAGGTTGGATTGGCCATGCTGAATTGCCCATAGAGTCCTAGGATGATGATGTCAGCTTGTACGAGGGGGCAGGGGCATAACTACAAATTGAGGGGTGATAGATTTAAGACAGATGTCAGAGGCAGATTCCAAAGATGTGCAGGTTAGGGTGGGTTGGCCATGCTGAATTGCCCATAGTGTTCAGGGATGTGTAGGTTAGGTGCATTAGTCAGGAGTAAATTCAGGGTAGGGGGATGGATTACTCTTCTGCAGGCTGTTGTGGACTTGTTGGGTTCTGCTTCCACACTAAGGATTCTATTCTTATGTTTCAAAAAAAAGTGAGTCACATAGGTCGTCCAAAACCTTGGTCTAACCTTTTGAGACCAACCTGCCTCCTCTTCAGAACGGTCTTGAAGAAGAGTCTTTCTGGACTTGATACGCTAACTCTGTTTCTCCCTCCACAGGTGCTGCCAGGCCTGCTGAGCTTCTCTTCTCCATTTCAGATTTTCAGCATCCTCTGGATCTTGCTTTGAACAAAGGAAGCCTAGGAGGCAGGAACATGAAAGCTGATCATGCCAGAGGAATCAGAATAAATAAAGTGCGTCTGTTTTTTCTGATTTTCTACCCGGCAGAGTTGCAGAAATGACCAGCCCACAAAAAAAAAGAACATACACTTATGGCATTTTGTCACAAATGATTATGGAAATTTCTTTTGCAGGATAAATGAAAACAAATTCCTTCACTGTCAGAGCAAATAGAAGGTGCTGTCACTGTATAATAACAATGCTGAAGAATTCCGAACTGCTTCATCACTTTCAGGTTTTGCACCATAACTTATCATAATGGAAACTGTCTTTGTGTAGCATTGGAAGCTATATTTTTTAAATTTATATTCATGGGTGAGTGAGTGTTACACAGCCAGGAATTCAGCCGTCTTCCTTCACTTTTTTCTTTAATTTCAGAGGTTCTTGTTTGTTAGTGAGGTATCGACTTGGTGAAACTTTTGCCGTTGAGTTCATGAGTGAACCCAGTTACCATGTGTTACCACACAGTGAGTTAATCTCACAGGCAATCTCAGGTAAACTCTGTTCTGACACCATCTGAGAACTTATTGCTTGTGGAGCAAGGTCTTAGTGAGTGTAGTGAATTATTTAAACGATGCAGGGACGCAGAGTGAAGAACAACAGTAGAACAGTAGAACAACAGGGCGGCACGGTGGCACAGTGGTTAGCACTGCTGCCTCACAGCACCAGAGACCCGGGTTCAATTCCCGCCTCAGGTGACTGACTGTGTGGAGTTTACACATTCTCCCCGTGTCTGCGTGGGTTTCCTCTGCGTGCTCCGGTTTCCTCCCACAGTCCAAAGATGTGCAGGTTAGGTGAATTGGCCATGCTAAATTGCCCGTAGTGTTAGGTAAGGGGTAAATGTAGGGGTATGGGTGGTTTGCGCTTTGGCGGGGCGGTGTGGACTTGTTGAGCCAAAGGGCCTGTTTCCACACTGTAATGTAATCTAATTGGAAACTTTCAAAGAGGGACAAGTAGTGGTGAGCTGCAGTCTTGAATTGCTTACTTCTTGAAATGTTGCATTTGCTACAGGTAAACCCACAGTGTCATTAGGGAGGGAGTTTCAGGATTTTGACCCAGTGACATGGTGGCTCAGTGGTTAGCATTGCTGCCTTACAACTCCAGGAACCTGGGTTCAATTCCAGCCCTGGGCAACTGCATGGGGCTTGCATGTTTTCCCTGTGTCTGTAGATTAGGTGGATTGACTATGCCAAATTGCTCATAGTGTTCAGTGATGTGCAGGCTAGAAGGATCAGCCATGGGATATGCAGGGTTACAGGGATAAGATGGGAGGTTGCGCCTGGGTAGAATGCACTCTGTAGAGTACGTGTGTATTTGTTAGGCTGAATGGCCTTCTTCTGCACTGTAGAGATTCTCTGACAGTGAAGGAATGTGATTATCTTTCCAACTCAGAATGGTGAGTGGTTTGGAGTGGAACTTGCAGGTGGTAATGTTCCCAAATAACTGCTGCACTTATCTTTCTGGATGGAAGTGAACATGGGTATGGAAGGTTCTGTCTAAGGATCTTTGCTGAATTTCTGCAGTGCATCTTGTAGATGGTACACTCTGCTACTGGTACTGAGCATCAGTGTGCAGGAGCTTGATTCTTTTCATGGATGTGATACCAATCAAGTGGGCTGCTTTGTCCTGGTTGATGTTCATGCAGGCAAGCTCTTACATTAAGAACAATTGTCAGCACTTGGGGAATCAGTGACAGCATGGTAGTGTCACTGGATTGGTCATTCAGAACCCCAGGGATAATTCCCTCGGAACGTGGCTTCAAACCTTATGACAAATGGTCAAATGTGAATTGAGTAAAAAAGTGAGCTGAATGTTGATTGAATAATCACTATCAAAGAAGAGTGGCATGGTGGCTCAGTGGTTAGTGCTACTGCCTCACAGTGCTAGGGACCCGGGTTCGATTCCAGCCTCGGGTGACTGTCTGTGTGGAGTTTGCACATTCTCCCTGTGTCTGCGTGGGTTTCCTCTGGGTGTTCTGGTTTCCTCCCACAATCTTAAGATGTGCCAGTTTGGTGAATTGGTTGTGCTAAGTTACCCATAGTGTTCAGGGGTGTGTAGGTTAGGTGAGTCAGTTAGGGATAAATATAGGGTAGGGGAATGGGTCTGGGTAGGTTGATCTTCGGAAGGTCAGTGTGGACTTGTTGGGCCAAAGGGCCTGTTTCCACACCTTAGGGATTCTATGAACAATTGTGAAGACCCATCTGGTTCAAAAATGTGCTTCAAGGTAGCCCATCCTTAGTTGGCCTACATGTGAGTTTGGACCCACCATGATATACTTGATGCTTAATTCCAGGAAGAATCTCAAACAATGGCCCATTCAGCAACATGTGCATCCAAATGAATGTAGGATGGCATGGTAGGATTGTCACTGAACTAGTCATCCAGAGACACAAGCAATGTTCTTGGAAACATGGCACCAATTCAATGGAAATCTTGAATTAAAGTCCTACTGATGAATGTGAAACCGTTGTCAATTGTTCTAAAACCTTGTCTGGTTCACTGATTCGAGAAAGAAAACTGATATTCTTTCCTGGTTCTGGCCTATATGTGATTCCAGACCCACAGAAATGTAAGGGACTCTTCGCTGCTTTCCGAAATAGCCAAGCAAACCAATCAGTTGTATCAATCGGGAAAAGGCCTAAAAAAAAAACTGACACTGGACGGACCACCTGGCATCAACCCAGGTGCAGGAACAGACGACAGCAGAAACAGCCCTGTTGACCCTACAAAGCCATCTTTACTAACATCTGTGGACTGGTGCCAAAATTGAGAGAACTGTTTCACAGACTAGTCAAGCAATGGCCTGATATCATCACACTCACTGAATCATGCCTTAAAGACAATGTCCCAGATACCACCATCACCATTCCTGGATATGTCCTGTCTCACTGGCAGGACAGACCTAGTGGGGCAGGTGGCACTGTGGCATACAGTGGGGAGGGAGTTCCTCTGGGAGTCCTCAACATTAATCCAGACACAATGAAGTCTCATGGTATCAATCATTCCTTCCCCTTGAGCAACACTTGAGGTAGCAAAGGGATAGAAGGTACTGTGATGGACATCAACGTCCAGAATCAAGAGTGGCTTGGCAGCAGCACTACAGGTCAAGCTAGTCAGGCCCAAAAGAACATCACTGCTAGACTGGGTCTGTGGCAGGTTGTGAGGGAACCAACAAGAGGGAAAAATACACTTGCCCTTATCCTTACCAATCTGCTCACTGGTGATGCATCTGACCATGGCAGGATTGATATGTGTGACAACTACACAGTCCTTGCGGAGACAATGTTCCATTTTAGAACTCCTTCAGCTTTGAAGTCTGATTTTCTCTCCACTGATTCTGTCAGCCCTTCTGAGATTTTCCAGCAATTCCTGTTTTTATGTCAGAGGGACATCTAATCCTTGGGGTTTCATTGACAATGAATACTGTGGATACAAAGTCTTGTCAGAGACTAGGAATACCACACCAAGTAACTCACCTCCTGACTCCCCAAAGTCTATTTATCATCCACAAGGCACAAACTATGAGTGTGTTGGAGGCTCTGGGAAAAAGTAGCACGCTTAATTTGCACCAGATTCACAAACATCCACTCCATCCACTGCAGACGTTCAAAAGCAGTAGCGTGCACTGTCTACATGCTCCACCTAAATTCACCGAAGCTTCTTGATCAGCGCCTTCCCAACTCATGACCACTTCCATCTGGAAGGACAAGGGCAGCAGATATGTGGGAACACCAGTCCCTGCAAGTTCCTTTCCAAGTCAGTCACCATCCTGACTTGGAAATATATCACTGTTCCCTCATTATTGCTGGGTCAAAATCCTGGAATTTCCTCCCTAAGGGCATTGTGGGTCAACCTACAGGCACACGGACTGCAGCGGTTCAAGAAAGCAGCTCACCCCCACCTTCTCAAGGACAGCAAGAATAGGCAATAAATGCTGACTCAGCCTCTGACCCTCACATCCCATGGATGAATAAAAAAGTAATACATAAGATCGATATCAGCTGGAGAGGTAATACGTGACCTTGTATTGGCTTTTCACTGATACGCAGTGAGCACTTCTAATAGAAAACATAAACTTGTTTGAGTGAAAGCTATGAATTGAATTGTGATTTTTCTCCTTCATCTTGACAATAGTCTACATTTGTGGTTTATCGAGATACACGCAGCATCAGTTCATAAGGCGGCTCACCACTGCTTTCTCATGTGTAACTCGGAATGGTTAATAAACATTGGCCTAGCTGGTGATGCTCACACGCCCTGGATAAATAAAAAAGAAGCAAAATGAAAAGGAGCATCAAACCCATGGCATTGTACTGTGGAATAACTCTTTGTTTCATTTGTTTTTTAATGACCGTGAGGCATGGACCAAGCTTCAAAGAGGTCACTATACACCCCATAGGAGTCTCAGTTGGTTAGATGGCGATTTTCATAGAATCAGAGATTCCCAAAATTATGGAAGCAGGCCATTTGGCCCAACGGATCGACACCAGCCCTCAAAGAGCATCATACTCAAAATCACCCACCTGCCCCATCCCTGTAACCCTGCATTTCCCATGGCTAACCCACCTAGCCTGCACAGCCCTGGACACGATGAACATTTTAGCACAGCCAATCCACCTTAAAAAACACACGCACATACACACACCCATATATACATTTGTGAGGTGAGTTTGTAGTTGCTGAGTTACATTGTACTTTGCTCAAAAACCGCATGAATCAATGTAAGACCTGTTAACTCATTTTTTAGATTAGAATCAGTCCAAACATTATGGCACAACAACAGCACACAGGGAGCTAACACCTTCAACATCTTATCTGGGCTGACACCAATTGCTACAGTTAACCTGAGAATATAACCTTTTAAAAAAGATTTGTGATTTACATATGAAAGAAGTGAAACTATCATGGCCATTCTAACAGATGAGAGACTCAACAAACAATTAAGGTATTTTTCAATCACACTGTAAACTTTTGCTATAAATTCTATGTCTTACAATTGTGTACTCCACAACCACCTGAAAGCTAGTGCTTCCAATTAAACCCGTTGGACTATAACCTGGTGTTGTGTGACTTTTGACTTTGTATACATTAACCAGAACATCTTTGGACTGTGGGGGGCAAGCGGAGCGCCCGAAGGAAACCCACACAGACATAGGGAGAATGTGTAAACTCCATACAGACAGTTGCCTGAGGCTGGAATCAAACCAGGGTCCCTGGCACTGTGAGGCAGTAGTGCTGACCACTGAGCCGCTCAAAATGCAGCATGCAGCATGACGCCAACTGTGTGGGGTCATTTTCCAGACTGGCTGAGTTACCATGAAGAACTCTCCTTCTCAAACCTCAGGTTAAATCACTGCCAGTCATCTCTCTCTCTAATGAGAGAGCAGCATCTGGTCTGGCTGGACTCTGGTGACTTCAATTCAATCCAAAACTGATTTGTTGAGGCCACATTTCGAGCTCTGATCCAATGATGTTACATCAGCAGAACGCTCAAACGTTTCATGGATAATAGAGTTAATTGTTCTCGGCTGGCAACTTTCCTGATTGCTGTTCTCTGACAATTCAATGTTTCCCGACCCCTTTCTGGCACAGCCATTGTAGAATCAAGTGAGAAGTTGGCTCAAGCCAACATTATCACTGAGTGTTAAACGCAGTGACACAAGGTATGTCTGAGCTACTGTAACACTGGGCTCCTAAGGGCAGGTCATAGAGCCATAGAGATGTACAGCATGGAAACAGACCCTTTGGTCCAACCCGTCCATGCTGACCAGATATCCCAACCCAATCTAGTCCCACCTGCCAGCACCCGGCCCATATCCCTCCAAACCCTTCCTATTCATATACCCATCCAAATGCCTCTTAAATGTTGCAATTGTACCAGCCTCCACCACTTCCTCTGACAGCTCATTCCAAACACGTACCACCCTCTGTGTGAAAACGTTGCCCCTTTAGGTCTCTTTTATATCTTTTCTCTCTCACCCTAAACCTATGCCCTCTAGTCCTGGACCCCCCGACCCCAGGGAAAAGACTTTGTCTATTTACCCTATCCACGTCCCTCATAATTTTGTAAACCTCTATAAGGTCACCCCTCATCCTCCGACGCTCCAGGGAAAACAGCCCCAGCCTGTTCAGCCTCTCCCTGTAGCTCCGATCCTCCAACCCTGTCTAAAGGAGGAGTTGTGACTAGAGAGGCAGACCGGGTTGTGGAGTGAATTCCAACATCAAGAACACATTCAGTCGAAGACATGGCCTTCAACGTGAGGAACGATTAAAACTGGGCATGGGCAAGAGGCCTCAACTGGAAGTGAAGAGAAAGACAGAGCACACTACAGAGGCCAAGAGGGGCAAGGAGGGATTTTCAGAGAGCAAAACAACTTGAGATGCTCAGAGTAAGGGCTGCAATTTGATGTCATCTGTTTTGTGCCAATTGATTTAAAATTGAGTTGACTCCCTAAATGGACATGTTGTTTTGAAAATAATTTATTCCCCTCCTTTGGCAATATATTTCTTTATTTCTCCTCATGAAAAGTAAATTGGTAACTTCTAGGCAGTGGAGGAATTATTTAAATATTTGAATGCAATTGGTGTTTTATTCGTTTATTATTCCTTCTCTTAAGCACAAAATTAATTATTCAATGCATTGAATCGGAGGAAAAAAGAAATTAACCGTTTCAGGTAAAGTTTAATTATTCATTCAAGTGACCTGCCAGGCAGCCCATTTATTTTCTCACAGAAATTGCTCATCTGAAGACAATGAATTTTTTTCTAGTCAGGAAAATTAATTTGTTATATACAACAGTGACGCTATGTCTTTATTTAGTCTGTGACTCCAGTGACTCACGCAGTGCAATCAATCTTTCAAGTTTCCGTTTTTTTCTCTTCCAAAGGAACTCAACAGTTTTTAAAGACATCCATCTAGAACATAGAACACAGAATATAGAACATTACAGAGCAGTACAGGCCCTTCAGCCCTCAATGTTGTGCCGGCCTGTGGAACCAATCTGAAGCCCATCTATCCTACACAATTCAATTTTCATCCATATGTTTATCTGCTGACCATTTAAATGCCCTTAAAGTTGGCAAGTGTACTACAGTTACAGGCAGGGTGTTCCACATCCCTATGTCACAAAGCTAGTCCCTTTTTTTCTAAAAGCTGTTGCTTGGTCAAGGATACTCTGCCCTTGATTTTTTTCAGAGGGGTAATAAACCAGGCTGGCTCCGATCAGTCTGGTTAGGTACAGAGATGAAAAGGATTTTGAGCAGCCTTTTGTTTATATGTAAACAGATGCGACTTCAAGTCAAAATGGTCACATTTTAGAAGTGACCTGTATAATGAAAGGGGTGTGGTCAGCTCTCTAGCTGAGCTGAGCAGTTTAGTTCAGTCTGACCTAGTGAGGAGTTCAACAGGCAGCTGTGTAGAAACTCTCTCTTTTTCTCTTCTGCCCTTCAACTCCAACCTGTAAGCATATGTTCTATTTATACTGGTTTTTAAAGGGAGTTTGCTGATTGGGACTGTTGTGTATATTTGGAACAGCATACTTAAATTTAGTTTGGGGGATAGACTGAGTTCTGATCGGGCTCTTTATTCTGTTCCTTATGCTTCATTGTGTAATTTTGTGAAAAAATTCTTTTGTCTGTTTTAAACCTGGTAGTTAGTCTAGCTAACTTAATCTAGATATTTTTCACTGTACACTTACTGAAACAAACTGCAAAGTTATGGTGTGGACTGCCTGCTTAAGAATGTTTTGAGTAGTCTGGCCTAGCCCATAACACCAACTAACTCTCTGAATAAAGAAACTACATCTGACATCTGTCCTATAGCAATCACCTCTCAATTTAAAGCTATGTCCACTTGTGCTCGCCATCTGAGGAAAAAGGCTCTCACTGTCTGCCCTATCTAACCCTCTGATTATCTTATATGTCTCAATTAAGTCATCTCTCAAACTTCTTCTCGCTAACGAAAACAACCTCAAGCCCCTCAGCCTTTCCTCATAAGACCTTCCCTTCATACAAAGCAACATCCTAGTAAATCTCCTCTGGACCCTTTCCAAAGATTCCACATCCTTCCTATAATGCAGTGACCAGAACTGTACACAATACTCCAAGTACGGCTGCACCAGAGTTTTGTACAGCTGCAGCATGACCTCATGGCTCTGAAACTCAATCCCTGTACCAACAAAAGCTAACACACCTTAACAACCCTATCAATCTTGATGGCAACTTTCAGGGATCTATGTACATGGACACCAAGATCTCTCTCCTCATCTACACTACCAAGAGCCTTACCATTAGCCCAGTACTCTTTATTCCTGTTGCTCCTTCCAAAGTGAATCACCTCACACTTTTCTGCATTAAACTCCATTTGCCACCTCTCAGCCCAGCTCTGCAACTTATCTATGTCCCTCTGTAGCCTGCAACATCCTTCGGCACTAGCCACAACTCCACCGACCTTAGTGTCATCCACAAATTTACTAACCCATCCTTCTATGCCCTCACCTAGATCATTTATGAAAATGGCAAACAGCAGTGGCCCCAAAACAGATCTTTGCACTACACCACTAGTAACTGAACTTCACGATGAATATTTCCCATCAACCACCACCCTCTGTCTTCTTTCAGCGAGTCAATATCTGATCCAAACTGCTTCTAATCTGCCAATATGATTTTCCAATGTCAGTCTGGCTTTGCCCTCTCCATTCCTGGCTCTTGTTTATCACATTGTGAGTTCCAGAGATTAGCTTTTGACATTGAATGGGTTGTCCAGGCTCTCAGCTCAATGAAGAGACAGGCAAGAGTAAAGGTACAACTAGAGAAGATAGGCAGAGTCCTCTCTGTATCATAGTGGGGTCAATAACCGAGGGCCACATTTATAAGCAAAGATTGGCAGATTTAGCAGGGATTTGAGGAGAACAAATTTTCACTCAGAGAGCAACCTTAATGGGTCAAATGGTCCATTTGTGGTCATACATATTATGATAGTATTTTCATAGTTATCTGTCTAGCATGAGAGATTCTTTGATGATGCTTACCTCTGTGATCATAGAGGTCACTGAGAGTGGTGGACCCACTGTTTAAAAGGGTGATGGAGGCAGGAATCCTCAAGGCATTTAAGAAGCATTTAGATGAGCACTTGGAATGTTGTAGCATACAATGGTATTAGCCAAGTGCTGGAAAATGGGATTAGAATAGATAGATGCCTGATGATCGGCCGAAGGGTCTCTTACTGTAAAGGTTCTATGACTGACCTATGAGTGCTTTCAGTAGGAATGTTTCTTCACTTGATGTTTGCCTTCTGTGAGATTTGCACAATTTCTTCATTAATCCTCTGGCGATTCTCACTATCGGCTCAGCCTTTGGGTTTGACTGGTGACAGGACGGAGATAACATAAGGTGTTTAATTTACCAATCTTTCGTGAAGTGACTGAATTCTTCACTCATAAACTGAGTGTCTTGTTACTCAAGACGGTATTTTGCCTTAAAACAACTAATGCTGCTCCTAGAATGTATATCTATCTACCTGACCCTCCAACGCCACTGCTTAGCATGTGACAATGTCTGTGCATCATGCAAATCAGCCATCTCAGAACCAGTTGGAAGCAAATAATCCTTGATCCGGGGAGGGGGGTGGGGTGGGGCGGGGGGGGGGGGGGGGTGATGATTAAGAAGGAGAAGAATGCTGATTTGAACCTTGTAAATAGACATAGTGGGAGAGGTTGAACAGGCTGGGGCAGTTTTTCCTGGAGCATCTGAGGCTGAGCGGTGACTTCATAGATGTTTATAAAATCATGAGATGCATGGATGGGGTAAATGGTGGAGGCTGGTACAATTACAACATTTAAAAGGCATCTGGATGGGTATATGAATTGGAAGGGTTTAGAGGGATATGAGCCAGGTGCTGGCAGGTGGGACTAGATTAATTTAAGATATCCGGTCAGCATGAACCAAAGGGCCTGTTTCAGTGCCGTACATCTCAGTAACTCTGTGACTATAAGATTGTCACTCACTCCGGGGATCCTCTCTCTCTATCCCCACGTCCCCCTGTTAATCTATCTTTTTAGCAGTCTGTGCTGTGTCAATCACCAGCTTAAACCCTCTTGGCAAATGACCATGGGCAGCAGCTCGCATTGCCAGGGTAACCGTTGTGCCCTTGCCCATCTCTATTTGAAAATTAATTTTCATTCCTTTGAAGAACAATGCCTACTTACTTTTTAAAATACTGCATTGATGATAGAGTAGTGTGGCACCCAATAAATCTTTTGGTTATACTTGTGAAAGACTAGTTATTATTGTATCACAACTAACACAGGGAGGTGATGGCCTCGTGATATTATTGCTGGACTGCTGATCCAGGTTCAAATCCTACCATGGCTATGGTGAAATTTGAATACAAAAAAGTCTGTAATTAAGAGATTATTGATTGGCAATTGTTGGGAAAACTAATGTTCTCTAGGGAGGAAAACTGCTATCCTGTCCTGGTCTAGCCCGCATGTGACTGCAATGTAGTTGAGTCTGGACTAACCTCTGGGTAAGTAGGGATGGACAATAAATGCTGGCCTAGCCAGTGACGTCCTCATCCCATGAATGAGTGAAAAGCGTTCTCATTTTACACAGGGGCTACTATGTATGCAATATGAAGAGAACACAGTTTTGTTGGGGCTCCTCCAACCGCCACCAGGACAGAACCCCACTGGTCCTCACCTACCACCCCACCAATCTCCATGTACAGCGCATCATCCGCCGTCACTTCCGCCACCTCCAAACAGACCCCAGCACCAAGGATATATTTCCCTCCCCTCCCCTATCAGCTTTCCGTAGAGACCACTCCCTCCGCGACTCCCTTGTCAGATCCACACCCCCCACCGACCCAACCTCCACTCCCGGCACCTTCCCTTGCAACCGCAGGAGGTGCAACACTTGCGCCCACACCTCCCCCCTCACTTCTCTCCAAGGCCCCAAAGGAAACTTCCATATCCGCCACAGATTCACCTGCACCTCCACCCACATCATCTACTGCATCCGCTGCAGCCGGTGTGGCCTCCTCTATATTGGGGAAACAGGCCGCCTACTTGCGGA